>NC_047120.1:4848290-5577285 GCF_902500255.1 Thalassophryne amazonica | reverse complement strand
TATCAAATATTCTCACACAAATGAAGTGGTAGTGATCAAATATTCTCACACAAATAAAGAGGTAGCTATCAAATGTTCTCACACAAATAAAGAGGTAGTTATCAAATTTTCTCATGTACAAAAAGAGGTAGTTATCACATATTCTCACACAAATAAAGAGGTAGTTATCAAATATTCTTACACAAATAAAGAGGTAGTTATCAAATGTTCTCATGTACAAAAAGGGGTAGTTATCACATATTCTCACACAAATAACGAGGTAGTTATCAAATGTTCTCATGTACAAAAAGAGGTAGTTATCACATATTCTCACACAAACTGGTAGTGATCAAAGATTGTCACACAAATAAAGAGGTAGCTGTCAAATGTTCTCAAACAAATAAAGAGGTAGTTGTCAAATGTTCTCAAACAAATAAAGAGGTAGTTGTCAAATGTTCTCAAACAAATAAAGAGGTAGTTGTCAAATGTTCTCATGTACAAAAAGAGGTAGTTATCACATATTCTCACACAAATAAAGAGGTAGTTATCAAATGTTCTCATGTACAAAAAGAGGTAGTTATCACATATTCTCACACAAATAAAGAGGTAGTTATCAAATATTCTTACACAAATAAAGAGGTTGCTATCAAAAAATCTTACACAAATAAAGAGGTAGTTATCAAATGTTCTCATGTACAAAAAGACGTAGTTATCACATATTCTCACACAAATGAAGAGGTAGTTATCAAATATTCTTACACAAATGCAGTGGTAGTGATCAAATGTTCTCACACACAAAAGAGGTAGTTATCAAATGTGCTCATGTACAAAAAGAGGTAGTTATCACGTATTCTCACACAAATAAAGAGATAGCTATCAAATATTCTCACACAAATAAAGTGGTAGTGATCAAATATTCTCACACAAATAAAGAGGTAGTTATCAAATGTGCTTATGTACAAAAATAGGTAGTTGTCAAATATTCTCACACAAATAAAGTGGTAGTGATCAAATATTCTCACACAAATAAAGAGGTAGTTATCAAATGTTCTCATGTACAAAAAGAGGTAGTTATCACATATTCTCACACACATAAAGAGGTAGTGATCAAATATTCTCACACAAATAAGGTGGTAGTGTTCAAATGTTCTCATGTACAAAAAGAGGTAGCTATCACATATTCTCACACAAATAAAGAGGTAGTTATCAAATATTCTCACACAAATGAAGTGGTAGTGATCAAATATTCTCACACAAATAAAGAGGTAGCTATCAAATGTTCTCACACAAATAAAGAGGTAGTTGTCAAATGTTCTCAAACAAATAAAGAGGTAGTTGTCAAATATTCTCACACAAATAAAGTGGTAGTTGTCAGATATTCTCACACAAATAAAGTGGTAGTGATCAAATATTCTCACACAAATAAAGAGGTAGTTATCAAATGTTCTCATGTACAAAAATAGGTAGTTGTCAAATATTCTCACACAAATAAACTGGTAGTGATCAAAGATTGTCACACAAATAAAGAGGTAGTTATCAAATGTTCTCATGTACAAAAAGAGGTAGTTATCACATTCTCACACAAATAAAGAGGTAGTTATCACATATTCTCACACAAATAAAGAGGTAGTTATCACATATTCTTACACAAATAAAGAGGTAGCTATCAAATATTCTCACACAAATAAAGAAGTAGCTATCAAATGTTCTCACACAAATAAAGAGGTAGTTATCACATATTCTCACACAAATAAAGAGGTAGTTGTCAAATATCCTCACACAAATAAAGTGGTAGTGATCAAATGTTCTCACACACAAAAGAGGTAGTTATCAAATGTGCTCATGTACAAAAAGAGGTAATTATCACATATTCTCACACAAATAAAGAGGAAGTTATCAAATATTCTCACACAAATAAAGAGGTAGCTATCAAATGTTCTCACACAAATAAAGAGGTAGCTATCAAATGTTCTCACACTAATAAAGAGGTAGCTATCACATATTCTCACACAAATAAAGAGGTAGTTATCAAATATTCTCACACAAATGAAGTGGTAGTGATCAAATATTCTCACACAAATAAAGAGGTAGCTATCAAATGTTCTCACACAAATAAAGAGGTAGTTATCAAATTTTCTCATGTACAAAAAGAGGTAGTTATCACATATTCTCACACAAATAAAGAGGTAGTTATCAAATATTCTTACACAAATAAAGAGGTAGTTATCAAATGTTCTCATGTACAAAAAGGGGTAGTTATCACATATTCTCACACAAATAACGAGGTAGTTATCAAATGTTCTCATGTACAAAAAGAGGTAGTTATCACATATTCTCACACAAATAAACTGGTAGTGATCAAAGATTGTCACACAAATAAAGAGGTAGCTGTCAAATGTTCTCAAACAAATAAAGAGGTAGTTGTCAAATGTTCTCAAACAAATAAAGAGGTAGTTGTCAAATGTTCTCAAACAAATAAAGAGGTAGTTGTCAAATGTTCTCACACAAATAAAGTGGTAGTTGTCAGATATTCTCACACAAATAAAGTGGTAGTGATCAAATGTTGTCATGTACAAAAATAGGTAGTTGTCAAATATTCTCACACAAATAAACTGGTAGTGATCAAAGATTGTCACACAAATAAAGAGGTAGTTATCAAATGTTCTCATGTACAAAAAGAGGTAGTTATCACATTCTCACACAAATAAAGTGGTAGTTATCACATATTCTTACACAAATAAAGAGGTAGTTATCACATATTCTTACACAAATAAAGAGGTAGCTATCAAATGTTGTCACACAAATAAAGAGGTAGTTATCAAATATTCTCACACAAATAAAGAGGTAGTTATCACATATTCTCACACAAATAAAGAGGTAGTTGTCAAATATCCTCACACAAATAAAGTGGTAGTGATCAAATGTTCTCACACACAAAAGAGGTAGTTATCAAATGTGCTCATGTACAAAAAGAGGTAGTTATCACATATTCTCACACAAATAAAGAGGTAGTTATCAAATATTCTCACACAAATGCAGTGGTAGTGATCAAATGTTCTCACACACAAAAGAGGTAGTTATCAAATGTGCTCATGTACAAAAAGAGGTAGTTATCACATATTCTCACACAAATAAAGAGGAAGTTATCAAATATTCTCACACAAATAAAGAGGTAGCTATCAAATGTTCTCACACAAATAAAGAGGTAGCTATCAAATGTTCTCACACAAATAAAGAGGTAGTGATCAAATATTCTCACACAAATAAAGTGGTAGTGTTCAAATGTTCTCACACAAATGCAGTGTAAGAATATTTGATAGAGGTAGCTATCAAATGTTCTCACACTAATAAAGAGGTAGCTATCACATATTCTCACACAAATAAAGAGGTAGTTATCAAATATTCTCACACAAATGAAGTGGTAGTGATCAAATATTCTCACACAAATAAAGAGGTAGCTATCAAATGTTCTCACACAAATAAAGAGGTAGTTATCAAATTTTCTCATGTACAAAAAGAGGTAGTTATCACATATTCTCACACAAATAAAGAGGTAGTTATCAAATATTCTTACACAAATAAAGAGGTAGTTATCAAATGTTCTCATGTACAAAAAGAGGTAGTTATCACACATTCTCACACAAATAAAGAGGTAGTTATCAAATGTTCTCATGTACAAAAAGAGGTAGTTATCACATATTCTCACACAAATAAAGAGGTAGTTATCAAATATTCTTACACAAATAAAGAGGTTGCTATCAAAAAATCTTACACAAATAAAGAGGTAGTTATCAAATGTTCTCATGTACAAAAAGACGTAGTTATCACATATTCTCACACAAATGAAGAGGTAGTTATCAAATATTCTTACACAAATGCAGTGGTAGTGATCAAATGTTCTCACACACAAAAGAGGTAGTTATCAAATGTGCTCATGTACAAAAAGAGGTAGTTATCACGTATTCTCACACAAATAAAGAGGTAGCTATCAAATATTCTCACACAAATAAAGTGGTAGTGATCAAATATTCTCACACAAATAAAGAGGTAGTTATCAAATGTGCTTATGTACAAAAATAGGTAGTTGTCAAATATTCTCACACAAATAAAGTGGTAGTGATCAAATATTCTCACACAAATAAAGAGGTAGTTATCAAATGTTCTCATGTACAAAAAGAGGTAGTTATCACATATTCTCACACAAATAAAGAGGTAGTTATCAAATATTCTCACACAAATAAAGAGGTAGTTATCAAATATTCTCACACAAATAAAGAGGTAGTTATCAAATATTCTCACACAAATAAAGAGGTAGCTATCAAATGTTCTCACACAAATAAAGAGGTAGCTATCAAATGTTCTCAAACAAATAAAGAGGTAGTTGTCAAATATTCTCACACAAATAAAGTGGTAGTGATCAAATATTCTCACACAAATAAAGTGGTAGTGTTCAAATGTTCTCATGTACAAAAAGAGGTAGCTATCACATATTCTCACACAAATAAAGAGGTAGTTATCAAATATTCTCACACAAATGAAGTCGTAGTGATCAGATATGTTCACGCAAATGAAGTGGTAGTGATCAAATATTCTCACACAAATAAAGTGGTAGTGTTCAAATGTTCTCACACAAATGCAGTGTAAGAATATTTGATAGAGGTAGCTATCAAATGTTCTCACACTAATAAAGAGGTAGCTATCACATATTCTCACACAAATAAAGAGGTAGTTATCAAATATTCTCACACAAATGAAGTGGTAGTGATCAAATATTCTCACACAAATGAAGTGGTAGTGATCAAATATTCTCACACAAATAAAGAGGTAGCTATCAAATGTTCTCACACAAATAAAGAGGTAGTTATCAAATATTCTTACACAAATAAAGAGGTAGTTATCTAATGTTCTCATGTACAAAAAGAGGTAGTTATCACATATTCTCACACAAATAAAGAGGTAGTTATCACATATTCTCACACAAATAAAGAGGTAGTTATCACATATTCTTACACAAATAAAGAGGTAGCTATCAAATATTCTCACACAAATAAAGAGGTAGTTATCACATATTCTCACACAAATAGAGGTAGTTGTCAAATATCCTCACACAAATAAAGTGGTAGTGATCAAATGTTCTCACACACAAAAGAGGTAGTTATCAAATGTGCTCATGTACAAAAAGAGATAGTTATCACATATTCTCACACAAATAAAGAGGTAGTTATCAAATATTCTCACACAAATGCAGTGGTAGTGATCAAATGTTCTCACACACAAAAGAGGTAGTTATCAAATGTTCTCACACAAATAAAGAGGTAGTTGTCAAATATTCTCACACAAATAAAGTGGTAGTGATCAAATATTCTCACACAAATAAAGTGGTAGTGTTCAAATGTTCTCACACAAATGCAGTGTAAGAATATTTGATAGAGGTAACTATCAAATGTTCTCACACTAATAAAGAGGTAGCTATCACATATTCTCACACAAATAAAGAGGTAGTTATCAAATATTCTCACACAAATGAAGTGGTAGTGATCAAATATTCACACAAATAAAGAGGTAGCTATCAAATGTTCTCACACAAATAAAGAGGTAGTTGTCAAATATTCTCACACAAATAAAGTGGTAGTGATCAAATATTCTCACACAAATAAAGTGGTAGTGATCAAATATTCTCACACAAATAAAGTGGTAGTGATCATATATTCTCACACAAATAAAGTGGTAGTGATCAAATATTCTCGCACAAATAAAGAGGTAGTTATCAAATGTTCTTATGTACAAAAAGAGGTAGTTATCACATTCTCACACAAATAAAGAGGTAGTTATCAAATGTTCTCATGTACAAAAAGAGGTAGCTATCAAATATTCTCACACAAATAAAGAGGTAGTTATCAAATGTTCTCATGTACAAAAAGAGGTAGTTATCACATTCTCACACAAATAGAGGTAGCTATCAAATATTCTTACACAAATAAAGAGGTAGTTATCAAATGTTCTCATGTACAAAAAGAGGTAGTTATCAAATATTCTGATACAAATAAAGAGGTAGTTATCAAATGTTCTCATGTACAAAAAGAGGTAGTTATCACATATTCTCACACAAATAAAGAGGTAGTTATCAAATATTCTTACACAAATGCAGTGGTAGTTATCACATAATGTTACACAAATAAAGAGGCAGCTATCAAATATTCTCACACAAATAAAGAGGTAGTTGTTACATATTCTCACACAAATAAAGAGGTAGTTATCAAATGTTCTCACACACAAAAGAGGTAGTTATCAAATGTGCTCATGTACAAAAAGAGGTAGTTATCACATATTCTCACACAAATAAAGAGGTAGTTATCAGATATTCTCTCACAAATAAAGCGGTAGTTATCACATAATGTTACACAAATAAAGAGGCAGCTATCAAATATTCTCACACAAATAAAGAGGTAGTTATCACATATTCTCACACAAATAAAGAGGTAGTTATCAAATGTTCTCACACAAATGCAGTGGTAGTGATCAAATGTTCTCACACACAAAAGAGGTAGTTATCAAATGTGCTCATGTACAAAAAGAGGTAGTTATCAAATATTCTTACACAAATAAAGAGGTAGCTATCAAATATTCTCACACAAATAAAGAGGTAGTTATCAAAAATTCTTACACAAATAAAGAGGTAGTTATCAAATGTTCTCATGTACAAAAAGGTAGCTATCAAATATTCTCACACAAATAAACAGGTAGTTATCAAATTTTCTCATTTGCAAAAAGAGGTAGTTATCACATATTCTCACACAAATAAAGAGGTAGTTATCAAATATTCTTACACAAATACAGTGGTAGTGATCAAATGTTCGCACACACAAAAGAGGTAGTTATCAAATGTGCTCATGAACAAAAAGATGTAGTTATCACATATTCTCACACAAATAGAAGTAGTTATCAAATATTCTCACACAAATAAAGAGGTAGCTATCAAATGTTCTCACACAAATAAAGAGGTAGCTATCAAATGTTCTCACACAAATAAAGAGGTAGTTATCACATATTCTCACACAAATAAAGAGGTAGTTATCAAATATTCTTACACAAATGAAGAGGTACTTATCAAATATTCTCACACAAATAAAGAGGTAGTTGTCAAATATCCTCACACAAATAAAGTGGTAGTGATCAAATGTTCTCACACAAATGCAGTGGTAGTGATCAAATGTTCTCACACACAAAAGAGGTAGTTATCAAATGTGCTCATGTACAAAAAGACGTAGTTATCACATATTCTCACACAAATAAAGAGGTAGTTATCAAATATTCTTAAACAAATAAAGAGGTAATTATCAAATGTTCTCATGTACAAAAAGAGGTAGCTATCAAATATTCTCACACAAATAAAGAGGTAGTTATCAAATGTTCTCAGACAAATGCAGTGTAAGAATATTTGATAGAGGTAGTTATCACATATTCTCACACAAATAAAGAGGTAGTTATCAAATATTCTCACAGAAATGAAGTGGTAGTGATCAAATATTCTCACACAAATAAAGACGTAGCTATCAAATGTTCTCACACAAATTAAGAGGTAGTTGTCAGATATTCTCACACAAATAAAGAGGTAGTGATCAAATATTCTCACACACAAAACAGGTAGTTATCAAATGTGCTCATGTACAAAAGAGGTAGCTATCAAATGTTCTCACACAATTAAGAGGTAGCTATCAAATGTTCTCACACAAATTAAGAGGTAGCTATAAAAATGTGTCTCACACAAATAAAGAGGTAGTTATCACATATTCTCACACAAATAAAGAGGTAGCTATCAAATATTCTCACACAAATAAAGAGGTAGTTATCACATATTCTCACACAATAAAGAGGTAGTTATCAAGTATTTCTTACACAAATAACGAGGTAACTATCAAATATTCTCACACAAATAAAGAGGTAGCTATCAAATGTTCTCACACAAATAATTAGGTAGCTATCAAATATTCTCACACAGATAAAGAGGTTGCTATCAATGTTCTCATGTACAAAAAGAAGTAGTAATCAAATGTTCTCATACAAATAAAGTTGTAGTTATCAAATGTTCTCACACACGTAAAGAAGCAGTTATCAAATGTACTCACACACATGAAGATGCCGTTATCAAATGTTCTCACACACATACAGTGGAGCCAAAAAGTATTTAGTCAGCCCCTGATTGTGCAAGTTCTCCTACTTAGAAAAATGAGAGAGGTCTGTAATTTTCATCATAGGTACACTTCAACTATGAGAGACAAAATGAGAAAAAAAAATTCAGGAAATCACATTGTGGGATTTTTAAAGAATTTATTTGTAAATTATGGTGGAAAATAAGTATTTGGTCACCCACAAACAAGCACGATTTCTGGCTCTTACTGACCTGTAACTTCTTCTTTAAGAAGCTCTTCTTCCCTCCACCTGTTGCCTGTATTAATGGCACCTGTTGGAACTTGTTATCTGTATAAAAGACACCTGTCCACAGCCTCAAACAGTCAGACTCCAAACTCAACCATGGCCAAGACGAAAGAGCTGTCGAAGGACACCAGGAAGAACATTGTAGACCTGCACCAGGCTGGGAAGAGTGAATCTACAATAGTCAAGCAGGTTGGTGTGAGTAAATCAACTGTGGGAGCAATTGTAAGAAAATGGAAGACATACAAGACCATTGATAATCTCCCTCGATCTGGGGCTCCATGCAAGATGTCGTCCCGTGGGGTCAAAATGATCATGAGAATGGTGAACAAAAATCCCAGAACTACACAGAGGTACCTGATGAATGACCTGCAGAGAGCTGGGACCAAAGTAACAAAGGCTACACAATACGCAGAGAGGGACTCAAATCCTGCAGTGCCAGGCGTGTCCCCCTGCTTAAGCCACTACGTGTCCAGGCCTGTCTGACGTTTGCCAGAGAGCATATGGATGATCCAGAAGAGAACTGGGAGAATATCATGTGGTCAGATGAAACCAAAATAGAACTTTTTAGTCAAAACTCAACTCGTCATGTTTGGAGGAAGAAGAATGCTGAGTTGCATTCCAAGAACACCATATCTACTGTGAAGCATGGGAGTGGAAACATCATGCTTTGGGGCTGTTTTTCTGCAAAGGGGACAGGACGACTGATCCGTATTAAGGGAAGAATGAACGGGGCTATGTACCGTGAGATTTTAAGATAAAACCTCCTTCCATCAGTGAGATCTTTGAAGTTGCAACGTGGCTGGGTCTTCCAGCATGACAATGATCCCAAACACACCGCTCGGGCAACGAAGGAGTGGCTCCGTAAAAAGCATTTCAAGGTCCTGGAGTGGCCAAGCCAGTCTCCAGACCTCAACCCCATAGAAAGTTTGTGGAGGGAGTTGAAAGTCCATGTTGCCCAGCGACAGCCCCAAAACATCACTGCTCTAGAGGAGATCTGCATGGAGGAATGGACCAAAATACCAGCTTCAGTGTGTGCAAACCTGGTGAAGACTTACGGGAAACATTTGACCTCTGTCATTGCCAACAAAGTTACAAAGTACTGAGTTGAATTTTTGTTATTGACCAAATACTTATTTTCCACCATAATTTACAAATAAATTCTTTAAAAATCCTGCAATGTGATTTCCTGGATTTTTTTTCCTCATTTTGTCTCTCATAGTTGAAGTGTACCTATGATGAAAATTACAGACCTCTCTCATCTTTCTAAGTAGGAAAACTTGCGCAATCAGGGGCTAACAAAACTTTTTGGCCCCACTGTAAAGAGGGAGTTATCAAATGTTCTCACACACATAAAGTAATAGTCATCAAATGTTCTCACACATAAAAATGGTAGCTATCAAATGTTCTCACACAAATAAAGAGGCAGTTATCAAATGTTCTCCCACACGTAAATGGTAGTTATCAAATATTCTCACACACATAAAGTAATAGTCATCAAATGTTCTCACACACATAAAATGGCAGCTATCAAATGTTCTCACACAAATAAAGAGGCAGTTATCAAATGTTCTCCCACACATAAAGTGGTAGTTAGCAAATATTCTCACACACAAAAGAGGTAGTTATCAAATGCTCTCACACACACAAAGTGGTAGTTATCAAATGTTCTCACACACGTAAAGTGGTAGTTATCAAATGTTCTCACACACGTAAAGTGGTAGTTATCAAATGTTCTCACACACGTAAAGTGGTAGTTATCAAATATTCTCACATTTATAAAGACGTACCTATCAAATGTTCTCAAACATAAAGGTGTAGTTATCAAATGTCCTCAGACATAAAAAGCGGTAGTTATCAAATGTACTCACACACATAAAGTAGTTATCAAATGTTCTCACACAAATAAAATAGTAGTTATCAAATACTCTCACACACATGAAGTGGTAGTTATCAAAGGTTCTCACACAAATAAAGAGGCAGTTATCAAATATTTTCACACAGGTAAAGTGGTTGTCATCAAATGTTCTCACACACACTAAGTGGTAGTTATCAAATGTTCTCACACACATAAAGTGGTAGATATCAAATGTTCTCAAACACATATAGTGGTAGTTATCAAATGTTCTTACACACAGAGCCGGCCCAAGCCTTTACGGGGCCTTAAGCAGAATTCCATTTGGGGGCCCCCCTTCCATCACCTCAACACCAGATGCCTCATTATTCCATAGGCTACACTGTTATGTGTGTAACGTACCCACAATCATTAGCATTATTTGTAATTATCTTACATCATACAGGTGTCATTCTTGTTTTTGTAGCAAACTCATAAATATGTTTTAATTAACTTCTACATACAGAGTGATGTATAAGTATGGCTCATTAATTTAACTATTTGAAAGTAACATCAGCAGGCAGGAGACTGCATTTATAGAGGGTTTTCATGTGACGTATCGGTCACGTCATTTTATGTCCCGCAGCCATTCTGGATTACGACGCGGTGGTCGCTGTGATACGCTGCATGCATTTGGCAAACAATTGCAGAAGCTTCAACGTCGGTGTGAAGAAGCCTCACGGCACCGTGGCGCTGAGAAATCCGCTAACAGAAATCCACTGCTACCAGAATTTTATTTTATTCTGCAATAAAATTATATAAGAATACATAAAAATACTGCTGAGGATAACACAAGAATGCTTCCAATACGGATGCTTATTTACATTGTGGTCCTCCCGCATCAAGCTGCTGATCCGCAAGCTGCCCTTTCAGTGCCTGGTGAGAGAAATCGCTCAGGACTTCAAGACCGACCTCCGCTTTCAGAGCTCCGCCGTGATGCTCTGCAGGAGGCCGGCGAGGCTGACCTGGTCGGCAGCTTCCTAGTTCACAATATCGCAGTGTGACACTGTCGGCCAGTTTGTTACATCACCACTAAATTCACTATCTGATATAAGATACGGATCCACTGAACCAACTGCTGCACATCTGTCACGATAAATAGCTTTATCTCGAGGATTTAAAGCATCGTAATAACCGTACATTCTCTCCATTTTTCTATCACGCGCCAGCCTCCTTGTAATCCAGAATGGAGACGGCACCTGTCCTGCAGCAAATCGGTCACATGATTGAAAACCCTCTATAGTAAACACGTTAAATAGTTTAATTTCTTTCAGATGTGCAATGGTGTGCAAAATGTTCAATATCCAAATACAAAAATAGAATCAAATGACATTCACATTATCTTACAGAAAAATAAAGTTGTAATCAAAATTAAATACTTAAATAATAAATACAATACTTAAATAATCTCCAAAATGAACATAGAAATCCACAACATAACAGCAATGTGTGTGCATAGCAATGCACAAACATTGTACTGGGGGCTATTGCTTTAACTTTGGCCTGCAAACCATTGAGAGCTGAGCTACTTTTCCCCACCTTTTGCACCAAATTAATCTGAGGAGTTGATCTGCACTGCTGTAAGTTTTTCTTCGTAAGGAAGACTATCAAATGGCTTCGCCAAAATCTGGTCCACAACATTCAAATTGTCTGCCATTATGTTCAGCTTGCTACCTAGCTAGCTCGCTAGCTGGGACTGGCGCGAGGCTAGTGTGAAGTTTGTCCGCCTGTGAGCGCTTTGTGACGGTGGAGGAGCTCAGCAGCACCCGCTGCTCGGTAGGAACAGAAACTGCGATAGAAGTCAGAAAGAGTGATAGAAGTCAGTCTCCAAACACAAGCAGCTACAAAAAAAAACCCCCCACCAGAAATAGAAGCTCGATTTGTCGCTAGTCGTTTTTAACAGAAAATGCCGCTAAGAGGATTAGGAAAGTCTCAGGTTCAACTCAGAACAGAATGAAAACGCTCCCACGGATGTTTACACCAAAAGATCGCTGATTTGCTCATTTCGCTGTCAATCAAAAGGGATTCAGCCTCAGACAGATCATCCAATCACCATGCAGAAGATGAGCGTCTGGGCCAGCCGACTGCCCCATAGACCCCCAGACACGTTGAGCGTCCGATGGGCGGGACAAAGCCCAGCATTTATCCAATGACTTGTCTCGTTTCACTGCATGCTTTGTGTCGCTATTGAAGTCTGTGGACGCTCAGCGTCTGTGAAGCTGCGGGTTTGAGTGAGAGGAAAGCCGCGTCGTTACCAGTGATAAGAAGCTGATTCTGAACAAAAGTTGAGCGCGTTGTAGCACATATTTAGTCAATGACATGTACACACAACAGTATATATTTGATCACTTATTTTTTGGCATTTTAGGGGAAGCTGAGCTTCCCTTGCAGTCTGCAGACACCTAAAGCACTTTACACTAAACGAACGGAGCATTTCGCAAATAATGACAACAAAAATTGTAATATTGGACATACAAACATACCTTTGTCTTGTTGTTTTTTTCTCGTCTTCCAACTTCTTTTTTCTTTTCTCCGCTCCAGAGGGATCATTTCTTTTCTGAGACATGACTTTCACTCACTTCATTCCTCACGATTAGTCATCGACCACCTGACCCAAGCGGAGCATCTAAATTTGCCCAACGGTGGCAGCAGCCAACAGGAGGCATCAATTAACCTAGTATTGGTATTTTGTCAAAATTAATTTATTTTTTCGGGGGTAATACAATTTCGTTTAAATTATTCAATATTTTTTAATTTCATGTATATATTTACTTTTTTATCACAACGTCTCGGTGCTCTCGGGGCCCCCTGGTGGCGTGGAGGCCCTAAGCGACCGCGTAGTTGGCGTATGCCTTGGGCCGGCTCTGCTTACACACAAAAAGTGTCAGTTATGAAATATTCTCATGCACAAAAAGCAGTCATTGTCAAATGTTGTCATGCACAAAAAGAGGTAGTTATCAAATGTTCTTACACACATTAAGTGGTAGTTATCAAATGTTCTCACATTTATAAAGACGTACCTATCAAATTGTCTCACACATAAAGGGGTAGTTATCAAATGTCCTCAGACATAAAAAGCGGTAGTTATCAAATGTTCTCATGCATGAAAAGCGGTAGTTATCAAATGTACTCACACACATAAAGTGGTAGTTATCAAATGTTCTCACACACATAAAGAGGTAGTTATCAAATGTTCTCACACACATTAAGTGGTAGCTATCAAATGTTCTCACATTTATAAAGATGTACCTATCAGATGTTCTCACACATAAAGGGGTAGTTATCAAATGTCCTCAGACATAAAAAGCGGTAGTTATCAAATGTACTCACACACATAAAGTGGTAGTTATCAAATGTTCTCACACACATAAAGAGGTAGTTATCAAATGTTCTCACACACATTAAGTGGTAGCTATCAAATGTTCTCACATTTATAAAGACGTACCTATCAAATTGTCTCACACATAAAGGGGTAGTTATCAAATGTCCTCAGACATAAAAAGCGGTAGTTATCAAATGTTCTCATGCATGAAAAGTGGTAGTTATAAAATGTTCTCACACACATAAAGTGGTAGCTATCAAATGTTCTCACATTTATAAAGATGTACCTATCAGATGTTCTCACACATAAAGGGGTAGTTATCAAATGTCCTCAGACATAAAAAGCGGTAGTTATCAAATATTCTCATGCATGAAAAGCGGTAGTTATCAAATGTACTCACACACATAAAGTGGTAGTTATCAAATGTTCTCACACACATAAAGAGGTAGTTATCAAATGTTCTCACACACATTAAGTGGTAGCTATCAAATGTTCTCACATTTATAAAGATGTACCTATCAAATTGTCTCACACATAAAGGGGTAGTTATCAAATGTCCTCAGACATAAAAAGCGGTAGTTATCAAATGTTCTCATGCATGAAAAGTGGTAGTTATAAAATGTTCTCACACACATAAAGTGGTAGTTATAAAATGTTCTCACACACATTAAGTGGTAGCTATCAAATGTTCTCACATTTATAAAGATGTACCTATCAGATGTTCTCACAGATAAAGGGGTAGTTATCAAATGTCCTCAGACATAAAAAGCGGTAGTTATCAAATGTTCTCATCCACGAAAAGCGGTAGTTATCAAATGTACTCACACACATAAAGTGGTAGTTATCAAATGTTCTCACACACATAAAGCGGTAGTTATCAAATATTTTCACACAAGTAAAGTGATACTTAATTTTTCTACAACATCATATTTTCAGACATATTCCATAGCTAGCTTTAGGGCCCCTTCACACGTTGTACGAATGAGTATAAGTCAGCGTGAATCATGGTGGAACAGCTCATATGACTGAACCACAATAACATCAAGCGCACGGGCAGGCATGAACAATGCCACCATGACGGTTCTGTGCATGAGCATGCATAAAACTGTTGCAGCCGGAACACAGTGAGAGCAGCTGGAGGGCGTGTCACCACATCATGTAGCTGCTGTGAAAAAGCAAAAAAGCAAAATACATGCCACCCATAGGATTCGAACCTGCAACTTCCAAAAGCTCTGATTGCCAGCCAGAAACTGTACCACTGAGCTACCATCACTGTCCTATAAGAGGTGCAGAAACTTGCCGGAAATCAAGAAGGACATTGTTTTTTTAAAAAAAACAAAAAAAAC
Source organism: Thalassophryne amazonica (assembly GCF_902500255.1). NCBI lineage: Eukaryota > Metazoa > Chordata > Actinopteri > Batrachoidiformes > Batrachoididae > Thalassophryne > Thalassophryne amazonica. The sequence continues at coordinate 5,562,311 of NC_047120.1, read as the reverse complement.
TACACACCATATAAAAACACCGCATTTTATTGAATCCCTCTTATCAAGCGGACAATACAAGTATGAACCATCTGTTCCTCTGTAGATGACCCATGGTCACAGAAGTACAGTCATGAAATGACATGTATGAAGCAGTTGCTGCTGGCGGCGTGTCCAGCCGGCCCCGCGTGTCTGGCCCGACACACTTGTCTTGTGGACGGCATGCCACAGGACAGACACCGCATCATGTTGGTGACATGACATTCAGATCGCCTGCTGCGTGTTATGATCTGATGGTCTGTTTCACCTGGGGTAGCCTGTCAATGTGCGTGGCATGCGCTCGCTCACTGCAGCCTGTCGCCGCAACAGCGATATATGTTTTATATATGTCCACGTGAGGACAGCAAGCAGACACACGCGCGTCACAGTGGGCAGTTGTTAGTTCATGTCCTTCCAAACATGGTACAGAGCTGTTCTCACACAAATAGAGGTAATTATCAAATGTTCTTACACAAATAAAGAGGTAATTATCAAATGTTCTTACACACAAAAAGTGGTAGTTATCAAATGTTCTCACACACATAAAGTGGTAGTTATCAAATATTCTCACACAAATAAAGAGCTAGTTATCAAATGTTCTCACACACATACAGCTTGTTCTCACACACATAAAGTGGTAGTTATCAAATATTCTCACACCTGTAAAGTTGTAGTTATCAAATATTCTCACACAAATAAAGAGATAGTTATCAAATGTTCTCACACACATACAGCTATTTCTCACACACATAAAGTGGTAGTTATCAAATATTCTCACACCTGTAAAGTTGTAGTTATCAAATATTCTCACACAAATAAAGAGGTAGTTATCAAATGTTCTCACACACATACAGCTTGTTCTCACACATATAAAGTGGTAGTTATCAAATATTCTCACACCTGTAAAGTTGTAGTTATCAGATATTCTCACACACATAAAGAGGTAGCGATCAAATGCTCTCACACATGTAAAGTGGCAGTTATCAAATTTTTCACATAAAAGTGGCAGTTATCAAATGTTCTCGCACACATACAGGTAGTTCTCACACACCTAAAGTGGTAGTAGTTTGTATTAGTTATTAGCTTTAATGTCTTTGTAGATCTGCAGTTGCATCACGGAGGACATCTGGTGTAAAATTTGTGCCAAATCAGTAGCTCATGAAAATCAGAGATCCAGTTGATCAGGTGAGTTGGAAACAGATGATCCACTGTGGTGATCCAAGACCAACAGGAGCATCGGAACAGGTTTAACTCATTTACCTCTAAATGTCACGTCCACCGTGTGTGTGAGAGACGTTATTATTCCATTAACCTAAAGTTACTTATGTGGTTATAACAAGAACACATGAACACATTATTCATGTGTTGTTCATCGTTTATGATGAGGTGTTGGGTGTGTTGGTTGCTTCTTTATTTGAGGGACAGTATTTTAGCTGCAGTTTGTCTTTTCCACCACTAGGGGTCATGTCTCTGTATATTCTGAGGTGTGTGTAAATTTATTCACATTAACAAGTTGATAAATTCCACATACACAGGCACATGGTTTTTTCCCCGTCAGGTTTATAACGGCGGGTTGAGGAGTTTAGCGTCTTATCATTCCCGCTATGATTGTGTGACCTGGTTTTCCTGTGCACCGTGTGTTTCTCAGTGTTTGAACTCGAATTCCATTGATACTTTTTGCAGTTGAACACCGTTGTGAGACGATGTTATGCGCTAGAATAAATACAGACCTGCAGTCTATAAAACAGAAGGGGCTCAGTGAGCCCTCCGTGGACCCGGAACAAAAGTCACGTCACAGAAATCCTTTCTGCACATCTTTCATGTTTCAGAAATATTAGAATGGCTTCAGTTGCTTATTCAGTTGCAGTTCAGTCTTCAGAGACTCTTTCTGTGGTTTTCTGCACAATAAATGCTGATTATGTGACCACCTCTGAACATCTCCTGCGCACTGTGTGTGCACACACAAAGGAAGTCATCGATGTCAGCGCTGAAGGCGTCTTCCACTGTCATCTGTGGGCGTTATGCACATAGGTAAAAAACAGTTCCTTAAACAGGAGCCAGTACTTTTTAAAAACACACACACTCATCTTCAACCACTTAGTCCAATTAAGGGTCGCGGGGGGGGGGGCTGGAGCCTATCCCAGCAGTCATAGAGCATGAGGCGGGGTTCACCCAGGACAGGACGCCAGTCTGTCACAGGGCCACATATAGACAAACAAACACAGTCACACACACTCGCACACCTATGGACAATTTAAAGATTCCAGTCCACCTAACCCGCATATCTTTGGATGTGGGAGGAAACTGGAGCACCCAAAGGAAAACCATACAAACACGGGGAGAACATGCAAACTCCACACAGAAAGGCCACAGGTGGGAATTGAACCCATGACCTTCTTGCTGTGAGGCAACAGTGCTAACCACTAAGCCACCGTGCTGCCCACTTTTTAAAAACCTGCATTTCATTTTTGAAATAATATTTTGAGGTGGAAATCTACTTTTTATTTCAGCACATTTTCAGGCCTGTGTTCAAACTATTCCTCTCTGATTTGGGGCAGAAAGCACGAGGAGTTCCTGTGCTTCCAGGAAGCATCACCTGTTTTTGGTGCAGTGACACAAATACGATGATGGAAGGTTTGAACAAGAAGCACCTTCCTGTAGGCACACAGGAGAAGTTGGCCCCAGGTCTGGACTGGACCTGCGGCTAACCCTAACCCTAACCCGAACCCTCAGCTCGGCCCGGGTAAAACATTTGGCCCCGGTTGGTGCCTCGTGATGTGTGTAATTTGTGATTCACTTACATCTTTGTTTTTGTCTACTTAGATGATATTCTGATTTTCTCCATGAATGAGGATGAACATGTGGGTCATGTCAGCTAAGTCCTCCAGAAGTAATTGAAGAACCAGATTTTGGTAAAAACAGAGAAGTGTGACTTTCACTGCTCATCTGTTTCCTTCTTGAGTTTGTAGTCTCTCCTGGAAAGATCTAAGTGGATCCAGCTAAAGTTCTCGCAGTGACCCACACCGGACACACAGAAGCAGCTTCAGAGGTTACTTGGTTTAGTAAATGTTTATTGCAAATTTATTCTTAATTACAGTTTGGATGTTTTTGGTAGTAGGTTGCTTCAGAGGATTCTTGGGTACCACTGGAATGACTTTCTGTCAAACAAGTAGTTACTTGGTGAGTCAAAGATGAGGACTATCACCTGCATTGTGAGTTAATGTCAGCTTTGACATTTTGGCCAAGTGCCACATTTCTCTGTGGATGATCCAGCACATAGGTGTCTGAGTATGAAGGATCCCACTGGCTGGAGAAGGCCAAGGGGATGCCCACACTTTGCCTTCCTGTGGCAAAGAGATGATTTGTTTAGACATGTAGGGACGAACTGGATGTCTGCCTGGATGTTTGCCATGCAGGACCCAAGGCATAGATGGTGTCTCAGTCACTGAACTGAACACATCAGATGTTCCTGGAACATCACAGTTCACATTTTGATCGCTTCCTTCAGGCCTTTATTTTGACACTGCTGTTCCTAAAGTATTTCTATAACTTTATTTCCTACTTACAGGTACTCTGGTGTCTGGTTCACACACATGCTCATTTCTTTGTTTATTGGGTTACATACTGTTTAACTGCTCACAGTCACTCTTTCCAGTGCCAGAACGTCTAGTTCCTATACTTGTATTCTCACTATTTTTCCATGTTTGATTTCCTGTTGCTAATCTCCTCATATTTTTTGAGTTTTGCTTGCCATCTTTGGACACTTAGCCCACATGGACACGTTTGACATGTGGACTGCCTTTACTGTATATTCTGACCTTCTGCCTATTTACCTGGATCACTTGCTTGCTGATGCCCCAAGGACTCCAGTGCTTTCATGGACTGCTTCTCTGCTGTGTTGTTCTCTACAAAGGGATATCCAGTCAGGGTGCATCTATGGTAGGGCACAATCAATCTTCTCGAGATTGATTGTGTGTCTCCAGGGCACAGGCAGAGGTATGGAGAACCTGGGTATAGTAGAGAATCCTCGACTGGACTGGGTTGCTTGACGCGAGGACGTTTCACTTCTAATCGCAGAAGCTTCCTCAGCTAAATTTCTTGCTCTGGTAGTCTGACTTCTGTCTTGACTCTTGTAGAGAAGAATAACAGAAGCCTGCAAAAGCTGGAGTTTTAAACCTAACCAGACCCCTACTACCGAGAGGCAGACTGCTGTTGGCTAGTGACTGAGCACCCCATTGTAAACAGGGGACAAAGTGTGTCTCAGACCTTCTCCCCGATTAAGGCTGGGTTTCGACTGTTTCACATACAATGCTTCCTTCACTCCTCTCTCAAACCATTTCTTTTCTCTGACTAAGATTTTAACTTCCTTGCCTTCAAACATGTGGTTAGTGTCTTTAATTCATTGAGTGCCAGCCATTTTCAAAGTTCAGAACATCCCAGTGCCAGGATTTTTTCAGCATTTGAGTGTTTTTTCAAGACCCATAGAAAATTGAGTTCTATGTCCATGTCAACAACAAACATACCAAAAGAAACTTCAGACTTTCCTTTATCATCAGAAAAAAATGTTTGTTTGTACTTCTTTCCATTCTTTAGTAATTGTCTACAGAACATGGGTGGGTATCACTAAAAATGCTGATTTCTGACAAAAAACTGAGAAAATTGGCTTTTTGTGACAATCAACATTTCAAGCAGAAAATGTCTTTGATTATAATTGTTTTTGCTTCAGTGACATCTCAAACATTATGAAAAGTGATCCTATTGTATAATGCACCAAAAATCATCCAATGAGTCAGAGTCAGGCCAACTGAAATCCGAACCGTCAGGTGAGGGACTCCGTCTGTCTCTTCTCTCGGTGGCTCATCTTTTCCCTCTGGCTCGTGCGTATCGGACCTTTTTATTTTTTTCAAAAACCTGATGGATTTGAATCACGTGTGCTTGCATGAGCCAACCTTGAACCTTCGTGCGCATGCGTGAATTTTTTCACGCCTGTCGATTGTGTCATTTGCTTGTAAGCAGCCTTTGTGTGAGGTATGTGTCGTGCACTCTGCATTTTTTCATTCCAAGGAAAAATACGGAACGACTGGAGCAGTGCGTCTGCATCAAATTTTGCCAGAAACTGGGCGACAGCCAGGTGGAAACCATTCAGATTAGGAGCAGTACAACCAGTTTAAAGACGTCAGCACAACGGTGGAGAGCAAGCCGCGCTCTGGTCGGCCATCAACATGCTGAAATGACCGGATTATTTCCAAAGTGAACCCTGTGGTGATGTGGGACTGTTGTGTGACTATCTGAGAAATTGCGGAAGAGGTGGACATCAGCACTTTTTCAGCACATTCCACAGTGACAGAAGATTTGGCCATGAAAAGGAGTGGCAACGAAATTCTTTCCTGAAGCTACTGACGGCGGAGCAAAAGCGGCTTTGTGTTGAAGTCTCACAGGGCATGTTGTGACATGTCCACCTCGTCCACAATTTCTCGGATAGCCACACGACTGAAAAGCCACCGAAAGCCGTCTGAATCTTCCGAATGGTTTCCACCTGGCTGTCGCCCAGTGGCTGGCAAAATTTGATGCAGTCGTGCTGCTCCAGTCGATCTGTCATTTCCTTGCAAAGAAAAAAAACGACGAGAGACGACACCCATCCTCACACAAAGGCTGCTTACAAGCAAATGACGCAATCGACAGGCATGAAAAAAAATCACGCATGCGCACGAAGGTTCAAGGTTGGCTCGTGCAAGCACACATGATTCAAATCCATCAGGTTTTTGAAAAAAATAAAAAGGTCTGATACTTTTCTAACAAACCGTAGACTTATTTTATTCTCTGAGACAAGGTTAGACGATCACATACCCACACTCACACTGCTACCACCCACAGAATGGGTTTTACACAAGCTAGATCAGCTGATTACCCTGCCCCCGCCATAAAAAAACGTAATTCGCTCGATGACGCGTCTTTGGCATTGAGCGTTACTATGGGAAAAGACGTGTTTAAGAGCCAATGGCATCGAGTGAGTTAATGTGGAGATGAACTGCAGACTGAGGTCCACCGGCGCCCTGTCTGCGGTGCTGGTATAGCCTTTTGTGCAACGGCTGCTTAGTCTCACCTATGTAGTGTTTGTTACAGTTTTCAAAACATCTGATAGAATACACTACATTGCTCTGTTTGTAAGTAGGGATCCTGTCCTTAGGGTGAACTAATTTCTGTCTCAAGGTATTAACAGGTTGAAAGTAAACTGGGATTTTGTGCTGTCTGAAGATCCTCTGTAGTTTTTCCCCTACTCCTGCTAAATAAGGGAGAGACACTCCTCTTCTTCTTGGCTCCGTCTCCTGTCTGTCTGGTCTCTTTGTTCTTTGGGACTTCTGCAGTTTATCAAAGAGACAAAGAGATTTAGGTTAGGTTTAAAACTCCAACTTTTGCAGGCTTCTGTTATTCTTCTCTACAAGAGTCAAGACAGAAGTCAGACTACCAGAGCAAGAAATTTAGCTGAGGAAGCTTCTGTGATAAGAAGCGAAACGTCCTCGTGTCAAGCAACCCAGTCCAGTCGAAGATTCAGGCTTCTCTACTATGGAAACCACCTGGATAACTGAGAGCCTTCACAGAAACAGAACCTGGGCAGCTCACTCATGAATATCCTTCTCTTGACCTTGCTGATTGGAATGAAGAGCATGACATATGGCATCAGCTTGGCTGGAGAGGGGGACGTGATACACCATTCAAATGACTTGAGGGGTGCCTCTCCTGATTTCCTGTCAGGTTTACTGCCATAGCCTTTGCTTAAAAAAAGCCCTGAGCTATAAGGTAGCAGGTGATCAGAATAATTTCTGTGTACATCATGGATAAATTTCTTCTGATGCCATCATACATAAATCCTGGCGCTCTTCTGTGATCTCCAGACTGCTAAGTTGGTGTTTCCTGTAAAGCTGTTTCTGGTTGACTAGAAACAGAATTATGTCAACAAATGTGTGTAAAGTGTCTTACTCCAGAAGGTGACGTAATGCCCAAAATATTTCCAAAATGCTGTTGATTGAGCAACATTTGGAAATATTGGAATACTCCCAAGGTTCACACATACAAACATCTGTTTTCTGGCTTTAGTTTGTCATTTGGTAAAGAAATAAAAACGAACATCAGGCTGAAAATTGGTGACAGTATAACAGACCAAGGTCCAAAAATCAGGAGGTGATGAGACTTAGAATGGTTGTAATGTTTGACAGGACTCATAAGAATTTTAATGGCAACGAATGGGGGGTGTCATCATGCTGGTCTGCATGGTTTGGCACCAGTTGGGAAAAGTACTCCTGAACTTGAGTCTGGCTCAGTTTGGGTGGCTCTGTGCTGGCTTGGCTCCCTGTTACGTTTTCACACTGAGCATGAGAAGAATTACCCAGAGCTATTCTGAGCTGAGTACAGCATGTACACAGGAGCTTGCCCTAAGATATGTGGAGTTGCACTGGGTTTGCTCAGGCTGTCCCACATTAAGTGCAGGGTGATTCAAGTTTGGACATTAAAGCATTTACCACTTTGTAATATTACCATTAAACCAGTGGTGGGCACAGTTCCACTAATTGCTAATTAGCAAAGCTAACTTTTTTGTTAGCAGATTAGCTTTTCAGCTAATTTTGAAAACCAGAAAACTAAATCGCTAAGTTTTTTTGCTGGCATAGTGAATTGCAATAGTCAGGCGGCTGTGAGCTTAGTCCTCCCTCAGCAGAAGAGAGCGGAGCGAGCGGGCTGCTGTTGCCTTATTATTTAAGGGAGGTGATGGTCTAGTGGTTAAGGTGTTGGGCTGGAAAATTACTAAGGGCCCTTGGGCAAGGCCTTTAATCCCCTGTTGCTCCCGGCAGCGCCTTGTATGGCAGCACCCTGACATCGGGGTGAATGTGAGGCATAATTGTAAAGCGCTTTGAGCGTCTGATGCAGATGGAAAAGCGCTATATAAATGCAGTCCATTTATTTAAAACAAAACAAACAAACAAAAAAACAGTCACTTACATTCCACATGCAAAAAGACATGATATATCTTTTAAAGGAATGCACTAAATTCTGAAGTTTTGAGCTTTTAACAGATACATGTGCCAAAAGGCATTATGGGAAATACAAATGTCTCTTTTGATTACTCCCCCCCTCGTGAAAATGCATAGAACACTGCCATCTACTGGATGAGAGTGTGAATAGCGACCCATGTTGGTCGTGAATTACAGTTCACAAACAGAATTTTCAGTTTTGCAAATGCCTTTTTTACAAATGAAAAAAAAATACACATTTATTTGTAAAATCCAACAAACCTCGGTGGTGCTTAAACTTGAAACTAGCTTATCAGTAGCTAGCTTAACAGTACTAAAAGTTGGTTAGCTTTAATTTCCACTTTTTTCAGTTTATCAGTTTAGCGTTATAAAAGCTAACCTTTATAGCGGATTAGCGGTTATCGAAGCTAACTTTTTGGTTAGCTGTGCCCACCATTCCATTAAACACTCTTAAGACGTATTGGCAGGGTATCAAGCAAGAGTAAAGTTTTAACTTAAATTGTGAATGTAACTCCACTGTAATGCTTGACAAAGGTTTCAAAAGCAATTCCTGGCTCATGTGGTTATATCAGCTATTGATGAACAACTGTTCATATACCCATGTCACACTAGAGCACAAACTGCACAAATGCCATAGAAATTGACATTTGAATGACATTTGTGCAATTCGTGCTGCATTCAAACTGCACTCGAATGCCTAGAACTGCATTCCTACAGCAGTCCGCACATTCGTGTGTCACTCATGCTGGAAAACATATGAATGGCGGACGAGTTGCAGTCATACCACATACTTGCAACCATAGGAATGGACGTTCGAACGTCATTTGTGCAATTTGGCCTGCAGTTGAACTGCATTGGAGCTGCATTCGAATTCCTCAGACAGCATTCCTATGGCACTTAGGGAAATACGCCAAATTGGCACAGCCAACATGAATGTAGAGAACAGGCACACTAATGCTGTGCTGCATCCGAACTGAAGAATATTCGTACAGTGGTCATACTGCTGTGTGACTGCTAGGTTGAATGGCATTCCAACTGGCATATGAACTGACATGTTAAATGGCAATCCACCAGCATTCGGAGCAGTCTAATCTCGTCCGATTGTGCCTAAGATGAGCCAGACCCACCCCCTTCCCCGTTCGAGGTGCGCAAAGGAAATAAGTTTCTGGAATGCAATCATCATGTGCACTGGACGTGAACATTGCGCAGTGACACCGAATACACCATATGTCTGTACGACTCAGCGTACAACTCAGCGTATCTCCATGATGCATCAACGCACACTGCGGACGTGTGGACGGGGTCTAACAGCCATGATAACATGATAATACAGGTACATCCTCTGACATATGAGATGGAGTGACAATGGATGTGTGCTCACATGCTCATTGTGGACGTCATACCGTGATCACAGGCACTGCACATCAGCCCAGTCAGGTGAGCTGTGCTGCAGGTCGGTGGGTCTCAGAGCCAGCTGACTGGGCTGTCACTGTGATGCTGAGCATCATGTGCCATGTTTGGCTGTGACATGAAACATGTTTAAAAGACAAGAAAATAAAAGATGACAGGCTGACTCTGAGGAAGGCTGAGGAAGAGGAGACTGTGGTAGGTGAAAAGGGGACCATCTGTGCTCCGGACTTCAAACGCACACACACTGACACAAACACACATACAGGGATCACCTCCCACATTTATGGGGAAAAGTGGTTGGCGTGGCTGTTTCTTTTTTTTTTTTTTTTTTTTTAATTCTATTTGAAATTTTCTCGAAGGAGCGCTGCGCAAAAGCAGCTCCTCGTTTTGGATTTGAGCGTGCAAAGAGCACCGCGTTTGGTTGCTTTGCAGTGGTTGGTGGTGGTGATGCATGCAAATCTGGCACAACTGTGTAGCTATAGATGAATGTTGTCCACCCTTCTCAGTTTTGCCAGCTCCAGGTTCCCATGAATGACAGACTGGTGGAGTTCTGTCTGTCCTTCTGGGACGAAGGAGTTGACGTTGAATTCACAGTTTATCATGTTCTGCAGCAACGAGTGCAGCTCCGTAGTGTTGCCTTTCTTCTCCGCCTCCTGGAAAACCCTCTTTGGCATGGAACATGTCCACACATCTGCCTGGCTCATGATTGCAGCTTGGCTGGATGGTGCTGGACAAAGTAATCCTGCCTGCGCCTTAAAACTGATTATAGGTCTTCAAAAGCATGAACCACAGCCCCCGTCCAGGCATACATATGCAAATCCTCTCCAGTGTTTCTTTGAGGAACTTTTGTTTTTTAAAAAATAATAAAAAAACAACAACTGAGAAATCACATGTACATAAGTATTCACAGCCTTTGCCATGAAGCTCAAAATTGAGATCAGGTGCATCCTGTTTCCACGGATCATCCTTGAGATGTTTCTACAGCTTAATTGGAGTCCACCTGGTAAATTCAGTTGATTGGACATGATTTTGAAATGCACACACCTGTTTACAAATAAGGTCCCACAGTTGACAGTGCAGAAACCAAGCACGAAGTCAAAGGGATTGTCTGTAGACCACCTCCGAGACAGGATTGTCTCGAGGCACAAATCTAGGGAAGGGTACAGAAACATTTCTGCTGGTGCATCAACAAAGTATTGAGCAAAGCGTGTGAATACCTATGTACATGTGATTTCTTATATTTTTTATTTTTATGAAATTTGCAAAAATTTCAAAAAACTTTTTCATGTTGTCATTATGGGGTGTTGTGAGTAGAATTTTTTTTGGCAGGGGGGGAGTGAATTTCCTCCAGTTTGGAATAAGGCTTTAACATAACAAAATGTGAAAAAAATGAAATACTTTCCATACCACCCCAACTTTTACTCATTAACAATAATTTCAATAATTCTAAATGCTATGCATGTTTGTTTATGTCAGTAATGTTTCCTTATCTGTACAGATAGAAGAAAAAAAAACCTGAGACAAAATTTGAATTATTTTACTTGAGTGTTGTGGATTTTAAAAACTGAAGTCTTCATAAATATTCACAACAGATCCTTTATTTTACTCCTGTGTTTATTTGTAGTTCTCTTTGACGGCGTGCTGTTAAACTTGACTGTGTGCACATCGGCCTGCGTGACGTGACAGTGTCTGGTGTGCAGAACGATGTGTCAGTAACTTTGTCCTCTCTCTCATTTCCACACAGCATGTAGATGTGGAAATATGGGTAGGTGTGCCTCCGCTCCCTGTGTGTGTGTGTGTGTGTGTGTGTGTGTGTGTGTGTGTGTGTGTGTGTGTGTGTGTGTGTGTGTGTGTGTGTGTGTGTGTGTGTGTGTGTGTCGTGGCTGTCAGTGTCTTGGTGTCTGTTATTGGCCTCACTGTTATGCGCACGTGCACTGTGAATATGAACACATCCTCGTGAATTTGACGAACACAGATATGGGTGTTTGGAAACATGTTGACAGCGACGGAGACTTAAATGTCCCAACATTATTCAAAACAATCCCAGCAATATTCCGAATGTAAACAATATCTGCGTGTGATGACGACATCCATCGACATTTCTGTGACGCTTTCAGTGTCTGCAGATCAGCGACTGTGTGGTTTTAATGCATTATTAATGTCTATTGTTGAGGCTTCATGCAGAAGCTTTTCTCTCATTTGAGGCTGAAGTCGTCCTGATTGGTGGTGTGACTCTGAGTGCACTGTGTGTAAGGCTGATCTGTGCAGTCTGTGGATGACTTTTCTTTTCTGAGTCTCACGTACACAATATACATGCAAAAATAACACCAACAAAACCATAATACAAACAAGAACAAAGATGAACTACAAAGATGGTCACACCTTCTGTTGCCTTGATGCCTTTATTACCCCCACCAACGAAGTTGGAGGATGTTACATTTTCGCACCTGTTTGTTCCTGTTTGCTTTCATATATCGTTATAAAATTTTTGCAAGATTCAAATCCTGATTGGCAAGAAGTGATTCAATTTTCAAGGTCATAGGTCAAAGGTCAAAGTCAGGAATAATCTTGGAAAACAGAAAAAATCCCTATTTTTAACATTGAATGAATTTTCAGAAATTCAGAACTGTCAAAAAAGATCAAATTTCTTTCATATTTGAGAGTATCATGTAGGATGGTATTCTTTATCGACTGACAAAGGTTGATCCGGATCTGGCCCAGATTACAGACTTTGTGGCCATTTAAATTTATCATTGAAAACTCCATTTAATGTATATTTTACATAATATTTGAATCAAACATGCCCCAGTCACTCTCATATTTGAAAGTGAGGTGCAGACTGGCACTCACTATCACCTGGTAAAGTTTTTTCCAGATCTGATCCGGATTGTGGATTTTGTGGACATTTGAATTTAATAATAAAAAGCCCATCTGATGTACATTCTGCATTATATTAATTAATTTAATCAGCTTATAATGCGCCAAATCACAGCAAAAGCCGTCTCAAGGCGCCTTACATAAAACAAGTCAACATAAAATTTAATAAATAATTAAAAATGAATAAAAAAAATCAAATACATAAATAAAAACGGAAGTAAAAGAATAAAACAAATAAAATTAAAAACTATTCATAAGAAAGAGAATACAAATAGGTTTTGTTTTCATTATATCTCAATCAGAAGTGCCTCAATTACTCTCATTTGTGGCAATGATGTGTAAACTGACACTCTCAATGAATAGAGTTTGATACGCATATGATCCAGATTGCAGATTTAGCCAATACAGTTGTATGTAAAAGTTTGGGCACCCCTGATAATTTTCATGATTTTCCTTTATAAATCATTGGTTGTTTGGATCAGAAATTTCATATTTCATATAGCATATAGCAGATGAACACACTGATATTTGAGAAGTGAAATGATGTTTCTAGTATTTACAGTATTTACAAGTGTGCAATAATGATTAAAACATTATTAAAACACAATTGGTGCATACATTTGGGCATCCTTGTCATTTTATTGATTTGAATACATTTAGCACTAATTATTGGAACACAAAATTGGTTTGGTAAGCTCATTGACCCTTGACCTCCTTACACAAGTGAATCCAAACATGAGAAAGGGTACTTAAGGTGGCCATTTGCAAATGTTCAATTTTAATTTATTTTCATTTATATAGCGCCAAATCACAACAAGGTTGCCTCAAGGTGCTTCACACAAGTACGGTCTAACCTTACCAACCCCCAGATCAACAGTGGTAAGGAAAAACTCCCTCTGAGGAAGAAACCTCAAGCAGACCAGACTTAAAGGGGTGACCCTCTGCTTGGGTCATGCTACAAACACAAATGACAGAACAATTCACAAACGGAACTTACAGGAAATGTTGCTGGCATAGGACGGTTTCTGGAACAGATACCACACCCACCTCTGAATGGAGCTGCACTTCAAAGAGAGAGAAAAAAAAGCAGAATCAAGCAATAGAAAGACAAATACAGTGTAATTTGTCACCATTAAACAACAAGAAAAACAGAAGAAATACTAAGGTGATCACCGGCCACTAGCCCTAATCTTCACTAAAAGACCCAGAATTTAGATAAAGTTGAGGCCACGGCCCGCTCCAATTACTAATAAATTAATTAAAAGAGTAAAAAGCATAGAAACATACTATGCCAGTATGCTATCCATACGAAACGGAAAATAAGTGCGTCTTAAGTCTGGATTTGAAAGTCTCTACAGAATCTGACTGTTTTATTGATGCAGGGAGATCATTCCACAGAACAGGTGCACGATAAGAGAAAACTCTGTGACCCACAGACGTTTTATTCACCCTAGGGACACTAAGTAGTCCTGCACCTTGAGAACGCAAAGCCTGGGCCGGTACATAGGGTTTAATTAGGTCAGTGAGGTAGGGAGATGCCAGTCCTTGAACAATTTTATAGGCTAGTAGCAGAACCTTAAAATCTGATCTCACAGGGACAGGAAGCCAGTGAAGAGATGCCAAAATGGGTGTAATGTTGTCAAATTTTCTGCTTCATATCAAAGTCTCGCAGCAGCATTTTGAACCAATTGGAGAGCCCTAATGCTGGTCTGTGGTAAACCAGAAAATAGAACATTGCAGTAGTCCAACCATGAAGAGATAAACACATGAATCAGGGTCTCAGCATCAGCCATAGACAGGATGGGACGAATCTTTGCTATATTTAGCAGGTGGAAGAAAGCACTCCTTGTAATATCTCTAATGTGGAGGCCAAAGGACAATGTAGGATCAAAAATTACCCCGAGGCTCCTCACTTTGTCAGTTGTATGTATGACACACGAGCCTCAGCTAAGCATTAACTGGTCAAATTGATGCTTATGTCTCACTTTACCAAGAACCATCATTTCAGTCTTATCAGAGGTTAAAAGTAGGAAGTTGCTAGACATCCAGCTTCTCACTGATGCAAGGCAATCTTCTAAGGATTTTATGTGGATGAGATTACCAGCAATTATCGGCATGTATAGCTGAGTATCATCAGCATAGCAGTGAAAGGTAACCCCAAAACGCAACAATATGTGCCCAAGGGGTACTATATAAAGGGAGAAAAGCAGGGGGCCTAAGACGGACCCCGTGGAACCCCAAATTGCCTTTAAGGTTAGAGGTAGTCTTACTGTACAAAACACAGTGAGAACAACTGTTTCCCCTCTTTGCATCTCTTCTAATGAGTGGTGACATGGGAGCCTCTAATCACCTCTCAAATGACCTGAAAACAAAGATTGTTCAACATCATTGTTTACAGGAAGGATACATGAAGCTAACTCAGAGATTTCAGCTGTCACTTTCCACTGTGAGGAACAAAGTGAGGAAATGGAAGACCACAGGCACAGTACTCGTTACGGCCCAAAGTGGCAAGCCAAGAAAAAGCTCAGATAAACTGAAGCGAAGGATGGTGAAAACAGTCATAATTAACCCACAGACCTGCTCCAAAGACCTACAACATGATCAAATATCCTCACACAAATAAAGTGGTAGTGATCAAATGTTCTCACACACAAAAGAGGTAGTTATCAAATGTGCTCATGTACAAAAAGAGGTAGTTATCACATATTCTCACACAAATAAAGAGGTAGTTATCAAATATTCTCACACAAATGCAGTGGTAGTGATCAAATGTTCTCACACACAAAAGAGGTAGTTATCAAATGTGCTCATGTACAAAAAGAGGTAGTTATCACATATTCTCACACAAATAAAGAGGAAGTTATCAAATATTCTCACACAAATAAAGAGGTAGCTATCAAATGTTCTCACACAAATAAAGAGGTAGCTATCAAATGTTCTCACACAAATAAAGAGGTAGTGATCAAATATTCTCACACAAATAAAGTGGTAGTGTTCAAATGTTCTCACACAAATGCAGTGTAAGAATATTTGATAGAGGTAGCTATCAAATGTTCTCACACTAATAAAGAGGTAGCTATCACATATTCTCACACAAATAAAGAGGTAGTTATCAAATATTCTCACACAAATGAAGTGGTAGTGATCAAATATTCTCACACAAATAAAGAGGTAGCTATCAAATGTTCTCACACAAATAAAGAGGTAGTTATCAAATTTTCTCATGTACAAAAAGAGGTAGTTATCACATATTCTCACACAAATAAAGAGGTAGTTATCAAATATTCTTACACAAATAAAGAGGTAGTTATCAAATGTTCTCATGTACAAAAAGAGGTAGTTATCACATATTCTCACACAAATAAAGAGGTAGTTATCAAATGTTCTCATGTACAAAAAGAGGTAGTTATCACATATTCTCACACAAATAAAGAGGTAGTTATCAAATATTCTTACACAAATAAAGAGGTTGCTATCAAAAAATCTTACACAAATAAAGAGGTAGTTATCAAATGTTCTCATGTACAAAAAGATGTAGTTATCACATATTCTCACACAAATGAAGAGCTAGTTATCAAATACTCTTACACAACTGCAGTGGTAGTGATCAAATGTTCTCACACACAAAAGAGGTAGTTATCAAATGTGCTCATGTACAAAAAGAGGTAGTTATCACGTATTCTCACACAAATAAAGAGGTAGCTATCAAATATTCTCACACAAATAAAGTGGTAGTGATCAAATATTCTCACACAAATAAAGAGGTAGTTATCAAATGTGCTTATGTACAAAAATAGGTAGTTGTCAAATATTCTCACACAAATAAAGTGGTAGTGATCAAATATTCTCACACAAATAAAGAGGTAGTTATCAAATGTTCTCATGTACAAAAAGAGGTAGTTATCACATATTCTCACACAAATAAAGAGGAAGTTATCAAATATTCTCACACAAATAAAGAGGAAGTTATCAAATATTCTCACACAAATAAAGAGATAGTTATCAAATATTCTCACACAAATAAAGAGGTAGCTATCAAATGTTCTCACACAAATAAAGAGGTAGCTATCAAATGTTCTCAAACAAATAAAGAGGTAGTTGTCAAATATTCTCACACAAATAAAGTGGTAGTGATCAAATATTCTCACACAAATAAAGTGGTAGTGTTCAAATGTTCTCATGTACAAAAAGAGGTAGCTATCACATATTCTCACAGAAATAAAGAGGTAGTTATCAAATATTCTCACACAAATGAAGTCGTAGTGATCAGATATGTTCACGCAAATGAAGTGGTAGTGATCAAATATTCTCACACAAATAAAGTGGTAGTGTTCAAATGTTCTCACACAAATGCAGTGTAAGAATATTTGATAGAGGTAGCTATCAAATGTTCTCACACTAATAAAGAGGTAGCTATCACATATTCTCACACAAATAAAGAGGTAGTTATCAAATATTCTCACACAAATGAAGTGGTAGTGATCAAATATTCTCACACAAATAAAGAGGTAGCTATCAAATGTTCTCACACAAATAAAGAGGTAGTTATCAAATATTCTTACACAAATAAAGAGGTAGTTATCAAATGTTCTCATGTACAAAAAGAGGTAGTTATCACATATTCTCACACAAATAAAGAGGTAGTTATCACATATTCTCACACAAATAAAGAGGTAGTTATCACATATTCTTACACAAATAAAGAGGTAGCTATCAAATATTCTCACACAAATAAAGAGGTAGTTATCACATATTCTCACACAAATAGAGGTAGTTGTCAAATATCCTCACACAAATAAAGTGGTAGTGATCAAATGTTCTCACACACAAAAGAGGTAGTTATCAAATGTGCTCATGTACAAAAAGAGATAGTTATCACATATTCTCACACAAATAAAGAGGTAGTTATCAAATATTCTCACACAAATGCAGTGGTAGTGATCAAATGTTCTCACACACAAAAGAGGTAGTTATCAAATGTTCTCACACAAATAAAGAGGTAGTTGTCAAATATTCTCACACAAATAAAGTGGTAGTGATCAAATATTCTCACACAAATAAAGTGGTAGTGTTCAAATGTTCTCACACAAATGCAGTGTAAGAATATTTGATAGAGGTAACTATCAAATGTTCTCACACTAATAAAGAGGTAGCTATCACATATTCTCACACAAATAAAGAGGTAGTTATCAAATATTCTCACACAAATGAAGTGGTAGTGATCAAATATTCTCACACAAATAAAGAGGTAGCTATCAAATGTTCTCACACAAATAAAGAGGTAGTTGTCAAATATTCTCACACAAATAAAGTGGTAGTGATCAAATATTCTCACACAAATAAAGTGGTAGTGATCAAATATTCTCACACAAATAAAGTGGTAGTGATCATATATTCTCACACAAATAAAGTGGTAGTGATCAAATATTCTCGCACAAATAAAGAGGTAGTTATCAAATGTTCTTATGTACAAAAAGAGGTAGTTATCACATTCTCACACAAATAAAGAGGTAGTTATCAAATGTTCTCATGTACAAAAAGAGGTAGCTATCAAATATTCTCACACAAATAAAGAGGTAGTTATCAAATGTTCTCATGTACAAAAAGAGGTAGTTATCACATTCTCACACAAATAGAGGTAGCTATCAAATATTCTTACACAAATAAAGAGGTAGTTATCAAATGTTCTCATGTACAAAAAGAGGTAGTTATCAAATATTCTGATACAAATAAAGAGGTAGTTATCAAATGTTCTCATGTACAAAAAGAGGTAGTTATCACATATTCTCACACAAATAAAGAGGTAGTTATCAAATATTCTTACACAAATGCAGTGGTAGTTATCACATAATGTTACACAAATAAAGAGGCAGCTATCAAATATTCTCACACAAATAAAGAGGTAGTTGTCACATATTCTCACACAAATAAAGAGGTAGTTATCAAATGTTCTCACACACAAAAGAGGTAGTTATCAAATGTGCTCATGTACAAAAAGAGGTAGTTATCACATATTCTCACACAAATAAAGAGGTAGTTATCAGATATTCTCTCACAAATAAAGCGGTAGTTATCACATAATGTTACACAAATAAAGAGGCAGCTATCAAATATTCTCACACAAATAAAGAGGTAGTTATCACATATTCTCACACAAATAAAGAGGTAGTTATCAAATGTTCTCACACAAATGCAGTGGTAGTGATCAAATGTTCTCACACACAAAAGAGGTAGTTATCAAATGTGCTCATGTACAAAAAGAGGTAGTTATCAAATATTCTTACACAAATAAAGAGGTAGCTATCAAATATTCTCACACAAATAAAGAGGTAGTTATCAAAAATTCTTACACAAATAAAGAGGTAGTTATCAAATGTTCTCATGTACAAAAAGAGGTAGCTATCAAATATTCTCACACAAATAAACAGGTAGTTATCAAATTTTCTCATTTGCAAAAAGAGGTAGTTATCACATATTCTCACACAAATAAAGAGGTAGTTATCAAATATTCTTACACAAATACAGTGGTAGTGATCAAATGTTCGCACACACAAAAGAGGTAGTTATCAAATGTGCTCATGAACAAAAAGATGTAGTTATCACATATTCTCACACAAATAGAAGTAGTTATCAAATATTCTCACACAAATAAAGAGGTAGCTATCAAATGTTCTCACACAAATAAAGAGGTAGCTATCAAATGTTCTCACACAAATAAAGAGGTAGTTATCACATATTCTCACACAAATAAAGAGGTAGTTATCAAATATTCTTACACAAATGAAGAGGTACTTATCAAATATTCTCACACAAATAAAGAGGTAGTTGTCAAATATCCTCACACAAATAAAGTGGTAGTGATCAAATGTTCTCACACAAATGCAGTGGTAGTGATCAAATGTTCTCACACACAAAAGAGGTAGTTATCAAATGTGCTCATGTACAAAAAGAGGTAGTTATCAAATATTCTTACACAAATAAAGAGGTAGCTATCAAATATTCTCACACAAATAAAGAGGTAGTTATCAAAAATTCTTACACAAATAAAGAGGTAGTTATCAAATGTTCTCATGTACAAAAAGAGGTAGCTATCAAATATTCTCACACAAATAAACAGGTAGTTATCAAATTTTCTCATTTGCAAAAAGAGGTAGTTATCACATATTCTCACACAAATAAAGAGGTAGTTATCAAATATTCTTACACAAATACAGTGGTAGTGATCAAATGTTCGCACACACAAAAGAGGTAGTTATCAAATGTGCTCATGAACAAAAAGATGTAGTTATCACATATTCTCACACAAATAGAAGTAGTTATCAAATATTCTCACACAAATAAAGAGGTAGCTATCAAATGTTCTCACACAAATAAAGAGGTAGCTATCAAATGTTCTCACACAAATAAAGAGGTAGTTATCACATATTCTCACACAAATAAAGAGGTAGTTATCAAATATTCTTACACAAATGAAGAGGTACTTATCAAATATTCTCACACAAATAAAGAGGTAGTTGTCAAATATCCTCACACAAATAAAGTGGTAGTGATCAAATGTTCTCACACAAATGCAGTGGTAGTGATCAAATGTTCTCACACACAAAAGAGGTAGTTATCAAATGTGCTCATGTACAAAAAGACGTAGTTATCACATATTCTCACACAAATAAAGAGGTAGTTATCAAATATTCTTAAACAAATAAAGAGGTAATTATCAAATGTTCTCATGTACAAAAAGAGGTAGCTATCAAATATTCTCACACAAATAAAGAGGTAGTTATCAAATGTTCTCAGACAAATGCAGTGTAAGAATATTTGATAGAGGTAGTTATCACATATTCTCACACAAATAAAGAGGTAGTTATCAAATATTCTCACAGAAATGAAGTGGTAGTGATCAAATATTCTCACACAAATAAAGACGTAGCTATCAAATGTTCTCACACAAATTAAGAGGTAGTTGTCAGATATTCTCACACAAATAAAGAGGTAGTGATCAAATATTCTCACACACAAAACAGGTAGTTATCAAATGTGCTCATGTACAAAAAGAGGTAGCTATCAAATGTTCTCACACAAATTAAGAGGTAGCTATCAAATGTTCTCACACAAATTAAGAGGTAGCTATAAAATGTTCTCACACAAATAAAGAGGTAGTTATCACATATTCTCACACAAATAAAGAGGTAGCTATCAAATATTCTCACACAAATAAAGAGGTAGTTATCACATATTCTCACACAAATAAAGAGGTAGTTATCAAGTATTCTTACACAAATAAGGAGGTAACTATCAAATATTCTCACACAAATAAAGAGGTAGCTATCAAATGTTCTCACACAAATAATTAGGTAGCTATCAAATATTCTCACACAGATAAGAGGTTGCTATCAAATGTTCTCATGTACAAAAAGAAGTAGTAATCAAATGTTCTCATACAAATAAAGTTGTAGTTATCAAATGTTCTCACACACAAAAAGCGGTAGTTATCAAATGTACTCACACACATGAAGATGCCGTTATCAAATGTTCTCACACACATACAGTGGAGCCAAAAAGTATTTAGTCAGCCCCTGATTGTGCAAGTTCTCCTACTTAGAAAAATGAGAGAGGTCTGTAATTTTCATCATAGGTACACTTCAACTATGAGAGACAAAATGAGAAAAAAAAATTCAGGAAATCACATTGTGGGATTTTTAAAGAATTTATTTGTAAATTATGGTGGAAAATAAGTATTTGGTCACCCACAAACAAGCACGATTTCTGGCTCTTACTGACCTGTAACTTCTTCTTTAAGAAGCTCTTCTTCCCTCCACCTGTTGCCTGTATTAATGGCACCTGTTGGAACTTGTTATCTGTATAAAAGACACCTGTCCACAGCCTCAAACAGTCAGACTCCAAACTCAACCATGGCCAAGACGAAAGAGCTGTCGAAGGACACCAGGAAGAACATTGTAGACCTGCACCAGGCTGGGAAGAGTGAATCTACAATAGTCAAGCAGGTTGGTGTGAGTAAATCAACTGTGGGAGCAATTGTAAGAAAATGGAAGACATACAAGACCATTGATAATCTCCCTCGATCTGGGGCTCCATGCAAGATGTCGTCCCGTGGGGTCAAAATGATCATGAGAATGGTGAACAAAAATCCCAGAACTACACAGAGGTACCTGATGAATGACCTGCAGAGAGCTGGGACCAAAGTAACAAAGGCTACACAATACGCAGAGAGGGACTCAAATCCTGCAGTGCCAGGCGTGTCCCCCTGCTTAAGCCACTACGTGTCCAGGCCTGTCTGACGTTTGCCAGAGAGCATATGGATGATCCAGAAGAGAACTGGGAGAATATCATGTGGTCAGATGAAACCAAAATAGAACTTTTTAGTCAAAACTCAACTCGTCATGTTTGGAGGAAGAAGAATGCTGAGTTGCATTCCAAGAACACCATATCTACTGTGAAGCATGGGAGTGGAAACATCATGCTTTGGGGCTGTTTTTCTGCAAAGGGGACAGGACGACTGATCCGTATTAAGGGAAGAATGAACGGGGCTATGTACCGTGAGATTTTAAGATAAAACCTCCTTCCATCAGTGAGATCTTTGAAGTTGCAACGTGGCTGGGTCTTCCAGCATGACAATGATCCCAAACACACCGCTCGGGCAACGAAGGAGTGGCTCCGTAAAAAGCATTTCAAGGTCCTGGAGTGGCCAAGCCAGTCTCCAGACCTCAACCCCATAGAAAGTTTGTGGAGGGAGTTGAAAGTCCATGTTGCCCAGCGACAGCCCCAAAACATCACTGCTCTAGAGGAGATCTGCATGGAGGAATGGACCAAAATACCAGCTTCAGTGTGTGCAAACCTGGTGAAGACTTACGGGAAACATTTGACCTCTGTCATTGCCAACAAAGTTACAAAGTACTGAGTTGAATTTTTGTTATTGACCAAATACTTATTTTCCACCATAATTTACAAATAAATTCTTTAAAAATCCTGCAATGTGATTTCCTGGATTTTTTTTCCTCATTTTGTCTCTCATAGTTGAAGTGTACCTATGATGAAAATTACAGACCTCTCTCATCTTTCTAAGTAGGAAAACTTGCGCAATCAGGGGCTAACAAAACTTTTTGGCCCCACTGTAAAGAGGGAGTTATCAAATGTTCTCACACACATAAAGTAATAGTCATCAAATGTTCTCACACATAAAAATGGTAGCTATCAAATGTTCTCACACAAATAAAGAGGCAGTTATCAAATGTTCTCCCACACGTAAATGGTAGTTATCAAATATTCTCACACACATAAAGTAATAGTCATCAAATGTTCTCACACACATAAAATGGCAGCTATCAAATGTTCTCACACAAATAAAGAGGCAGTTATCAAATGTTCTCCCACACATAAAGTGGTAGTTAGCAAATATTCTCACACACAAAAGAGGTAGTTATCAAATGCTCTCACACACACAAAGTGGTAGTTATCAAATGTTCTCACACACGTAAAGTGGTAGTTATCAAATGTTCTCACACACGTAAAGTGGTAGTTATCAAATGTTCTCACACACGTAAAGTGGTAGTTATCAAATATTCTCACATTTATAAAGACGTACCTATCAAATGTTCTCAAACATAAAGGTGTAGTTATCAAATGTCCTCAGACATAAAAAGCGGTAGTTATCAAATGTACTCACACACATAAAGTAGTTATCAAATGTTCTCACACAAATAAAATAGTAGTTATCAAATACTCTCACACACATGAAGTGGTAGTTATCAAAGGTTCTCACACAAATAAAGAGGCAGTTATCAAATATTTTCACACAGGTAAAGTGGTTGTCATCAAATGTTCTCACACACACTAAGTGGTAGTTATCAAATGTTCTCACACACATAAAGTGGTAGATATCAAATGTTCTCAAACACATATAGTGGTAGTTATCAAATGTTCTTACACACAGAGCCGGCCCAAGCCTTTACGGGGCCTTAAGCAGAATTCCATTTGGGGGCCCCCCTTCCATCACCTCAACACCAGATGCCTCATTATTCCATAGGCTACACTGTTATGTGTGTAACGTACCCACAATCATTAGCATTATTTGTAATTATCTTACATCATACAGGTGTCATTCTTGTTTTTGTAGCAAACTCATAAATATGTTTTAATTAACTTCTACATACAGAGTGATGTATAAGTATGGCTCATTAATTTAACTATTTGAAAGTAACATCAGCAGGCAGGAGACTGCATTTATAGAGGGTTTTCATGTGACGTATCGGTCACGTCATTTTATGTCCCGCAGCCATTCTGGATTACGACGCGGTGGTCGCTGTGATACGCTGCATGCATTTGGCAAACAATTGCAGAAGCTTCAACGTCGGTGTGAAGAAGCCTCACGGCACCGTGGCGCTGAGAAATCCGCTAACAGAAATCCACTGCTACCAGAATTTTATTTTATTCTGCAATAAAATTATATAAGAATACATAAAAATACTGCTGAGGATAACACAAGAATGCTTCCAATACGGATGCTTATTTACATTGTGGTCCTCCCGCATCAAGCTGCTGATCCGCAAGCTGCCCTTTCAGTGCCTGGTGAGAGAAATCGCTCAGGACTTCAAGACCGACCTCCGCTTTCAGAGCTCCGCCGTGATGCTCTGCAGGAGGCCGGCGAGGCTGACCTGGTCGGCAGCTTCCTAGTTCACAATATCGCAGTGTGACACTGTCGGCAGTTTGTTACATCACCACTAAATTCACTATCTGATATAAGATACGGATCCACTGAACCAACTGCTGCACATCTGTCACGATAAATAGCTTTATCTCGAGGATTTAAAGCATCGTAATAACCGTACATTCTCTCCATTTTTCTATCACGCGCCAGCCTCCTTGTAATCCAGAATGGAGACGGCACCTGTCCTGCAGCAAATCGGTCACATGATTGAAAACCCTCTATAGTAAACACGTTAAATAGTTTAATTTCTTTCAGATGTGCAATGGTGTGCAAAATGTTCAATATCCAAATACAAAAATAGAATCAAATGACATTCACATTATCTTACAGAAAAATAAAGTTGTAATCAAAATTAAATACTTAAATAATAAATACAATACTTAAATAATCTCCAAAATGAACATAGAAATCCACAACATAACAGCAATGTGTGTGCATAGCAATGCACAAACATTGTACTGGGGGCTATTGCTTTAACTTTGGCCTGCAAACCATTGAGAGCTGAGCTACTTTTCCCCACCTTTTGCACCAAATTAATCTGAGGAGTTGATCTGCACTGCTGTAAGTTTTTCTTCGTAAGGAAGACTATCAAATGGCTTCGCCAAAATCTGGTCCACAACATTCAAATTGTCTGCCATTATGTTCAGCTTGCTACCTAGCTAGCTCGCTAGCTGGGACTGGCGCGAGGCTAGTGTGAAGTTTGTCCGCCTGTGAGCGCTTTGTGACGGTGGAGGAGCTCGGCAGCTCCCGCTGCTCGGTAGGAACAGAAACTGCGATAGAAGTCAGAAAGAGTGATAGAAGTCAGTCTCCAAACACAAGCAGCTACAAAAAAAAAACCCACCAGAAATAGAAGCTCGATTTGTCGCTAGTCGTTTTTAACAAAGAAAATGCCGCTAAGAGGATTAGGAAAGTCTCAGGTTCAACTCAGAACAGAATGAAAACGCTCCCACGGATGTTTACACCAAAAGATCGCTGATTTGCTCATTTCGCTGTCAATCAAAAGGGATTCAGCCTCAGACAGATCATCCAATCACCATGCAGAAGATGAGCGTCTGGGCCAGCCGACTGCCCCATAGACCCCCAGACACGTTGAGCGTCCGATGGGCGGGACAAAGCCCAGCATTTATCCAATGACTTGTCTCGTTTCACTGCATGCTTTGTGTCGCTATTGAAGTCTGTGGACGCTCAGCGTCTGTGAAGCTGCGGGTTTGAGTGAGAGGAAAGCCGCGTCGTTACCAGTGATAAGAAGCTGATTCTGAACAAAAGTTGAGCGCGTTGTAGCACATATTTAGTCAATGACATGTACACACAACAGTATATATTTGATCACTTATTTTTTGGCATTTTAGGGGAAGCTGAGCTTCCCTTGCAGTCTGCAGACACCTAAAGCACTTTACACTAAACGAACGGAGCATTTCGCAAATAATGACAACAAAAATTGTAATATTGGACATACAAACATACCTTTGTCTTGTTGTTTTTTTCTCGTCTTCCAACTTCTTTTTTCTTTTCTCCGCTCCAGAGGGATCATTTCTTTTCTGAGACATGACTTTCACTCACTTCATTCCTCACGATTAGTCATCGACCACCTGACCCAAGCGGAGCATCTAAATTTGCCCAACGGTGGCAGCAGCCAACAGGAGGCATCAATTAACCTAGTATTGGTATTTTGTCAAAATTAATTTATTTTTTCGGGGGTAATACAATTTCGTTTAAATTATTCAATATTTTTTAATTTCATGTATATATTTACTTTTTTATCACAACGTCTCGGTGCTCTCGGGGCCCCCTGGTGGCGTGGAGGCCCTAAGCGACCGCGTAGTTGGCGTATGCCTTGGGCCGGCTCTGCTTACACACAAAAAGTGTCAGTTATGAAATATTCTCATGCACAAAAAGCAGTCATTGTCAAATGTTGTCATGCACAAAAAGAGGTAGTTATCAAATGTACTCACACACATAAAGCGGTAGTTATCAAATGTACTCACACACATAAAGCGGTAGTTATCAAATGTACTCACACACATAAAGTGGTAGTTATCAAATGTTCTCACACACATAAAGAGGTAGCTATCAAATGTTCTCACATTTATAAAGACGTACCTATCAAATTGTCTCACACATAAAGGGGTAGTTATCAAATGTCCTCAGACATAAAAAGCGGTAGTTATCAAATGTTCTCATGCATGAAAAGTGGTAGTTATAAAATGTTCTCACACACATAAAGTGGTAGCTATCAAATGTTCTCACATTTATAAAGATGTACCTATCAGATGTTCTCACACATAAAGGGGTAGTTATCAAATGTCCTCAGACATAAAAAGCGGTAGTTATCAAATATTCTCATGCATGAAAAGCGGTAGTTATCAAATGTACTCACACACATAAAGTGGTAGTTATCAAATGTTCTCACACACATAAAGCGGTAGTTATCAAATGTACTCACACACATAAAGCGGTAGTTATCAAATGTACTCACACACATAAAGTGGTAGTTATCAAATGTACTCACACACATAAAGCGGTAGTTATCAAATGTACTCACACACATAAAGTGGTAGTTATCAAATGTTCTCACACACATAAAGCGGTAGTTATCAAATGTACTCACACACATAAAGCGGTAGTTATCAAATGTACTCACACACATAAAGTGGTAGTTATCAAATGTTCTCACACACATAAAGCGGTAGTTATCAAATGTACTCACACACATAAAGCGGTAGTTATCAAATGTTCTCACACACATAAAGCGGTAGTTATCAAATGTACTCACACACATAAAGCGGTAGTTATCAAATGTACTCACACACATAAAGCGGTAGTTATCAAATGTACTCACACACATAAAGCGGTAGTTATCAAATGTACTCACACACATAAAGTGGTAGTTATCAAATGTTCTCACACACATAAAGAGGTAGCTATCAAATGTTCTCACATTTATAAAGACGTACCTATCAAATTGTCTCACACATAAAGGGGTAGTTATCAAATGTCCTCAGACATAAAAAGCGGTAGTTATCAAATGTTCTCATGCATGAAAAGTGGTAGTTATAAAATGTTCTCACACACATAAAGTGGTAGCTATCAAATGTTCTCACATTTATAAAGATGTACCTATCAGATGTTCTCACACATAAAGGGGTAGTTATCAAATGTCCTCAGACATAAAAAGCGGTAGTTATCAAATATTCTCATGCATGAAAAGCGGTAGTTATCAAATGTACTCACACACATAAAGTGGTAGTTATCAAATGTTCTCACACACATAAAGCGGTAGTTATCAAATGTACTCACACACATAAAGTGGTAGTTATCAAATGTCCTCAGACATAAAAAGCGGTAGTTATCAAATATTCTCATGCATGAAAAGCGGTAGTTATCAAATGTACTCACACACATAAAGTGGTAGTTATCAAATATTCTCATGCATGAAAAGCGGTAGTTATCAAATGTACTCACACACATAAAGTGGTAGTTATCAAATGTTCTCACACACATAAAGAGGTAGTTATCAAATGTTCTCACACACATTAAGTGGTAGCTATCAAATGTTCTCACATTTATAAAGATGTACCTATCAAATTGTCTCACACATAAAGGGGTAGTTATCAAATGTCCTCAGACATAAAAAGCGGTAGTTATCAAATGTTCTCATGCATGAAAAGTGGTAGTTATAAAATGTTCTCACACACATAAAGTGGTAGTTATAAAATGTTCTCACACACATAAAGTGGTAGTTATAAAATGTTCTCACACACATTAAGTGGTAGCTATCAAATGTTCTCACATTTATAAAGATGTACCTATCAGATGTTCTCACACATAAAGGGGTAGTTATCAAATGTCCTCAGACATAAAAAGCGGTAGTTATCAAATGTTCTCATGCATGAAAAGCGGTAGTTATCAAATGTACTCACACACATAAAGCGGTAGTTATCAAATGTACTCACACACATAAAGCGGTAGTTATCAAATGTACTCACACACATAAAGTGGTAGTTATCAAATGTTCTCACACACATAAAGAGGTAGCTATCAAATGTTCTCACATTTATAAAGACGTACCTATCAAATTGTCTCACACATAAAGGGGTAGTTATCAAATGTCCTCAGACATAAAAAGCGGTAGTTATCAAATGTTCTCACACACATAAAGAGGTAGCTATCAAATGTTCTCACATTTATAAAGACGTACCTATCAAATTGTCTCACACATAAAGGGGTAGTTATCAAATGTCCTCAGACATAAAAAGCGGTAGTTATCAAATGTTCTCATGCATGAAAAGTGGTAGTTATAAAATGTTCTCACACACATAAAGTGGTAGCTATCAAATGTTCTCACATTTATAAAGATGTACCTATCAGATGTTCTCACAGATAAAGGGGTAGTTATCAAATGTCCTCAGACATAAAAAGCGGTAGTTATCAAATATTCTCATGCATGAAAAGCGGTAGTTATCAAATGTACTCACACACATAAAGTGGTAGTTATCAAATGTTCTCACACACATAAAGAGGTAGTTATCAAATGTTCTCACACACATTAAGTGGTAGCTATCAAATGTTCTCACATTTATAAAGATGTACCTATCAAATTGTCTCACACATAAAGGGGTAGTTATCAAATGTCCTCAGACATAAAAAGCGGTAGTTATCAAATGTTCTCATGCATGAAAAGTGGTAGTTATAAAATGTTCTCACACACATAAAGTGGTAGCTATCAAATGTTCTCACATTTATAAAGATGTACCTATCAGATGTTCTCACACATAAAGGGGTAGTTATCAAATGTCCTCAGACATAAAAAGCGGTAGTTATCAAATATTCTCATGCATGAAAAGCGGTAGTTATCAAATGTACTCACACACATAAAGTGGTAGTTATCAAATGTTCTCACACACATAAAGAGGTAGTTATCAAATGTTCTCACACACATTAAGTGGTAGCTATCAAATGTTCTCACATTTATAAAGATGTACCTATCAAATTGTCTCACACATAAAGGGGTAGTTATCAAATGTCCTCAGACATAAAAAGCGGTAGTTATCAAATGTTCTCATGCATGAAAAGTGGTAGTTATAAAATGTTCTCACACACATAAAGTGGTAGTTATAAAATGTTCTCACACACATTAAGTGGTAGCTATCAAATGTTCTCACATTTATAAAGATGTACCTATCAGATGTTCTCACAGATAAAGGGGTAGTTATCAAATGTCCTCAGACATAAAAGCGGTAGTTATCAAATATTCTCATGCATGAAAAGCGGTAGTTATCAAATGTACTCACACACATAAAGTGGTAGTTATCAAATGTTCTCACACACATAAAGAGGTAGTTATCAAATGTTCTCACACACATTAAGTGGTAGCTATCAAATGTTCTCACATTTATAAAGATGTACCTATCAAATTGTCTCACACATAAAGGGGTAGTTATCAAATGTCCTCAGACATAAAAAGCGGTAGTTATCAAATGTTCTCATGCATGAAAAGTGGTAGTTATAAAATGTTCTCACACACATAAAGTGGTAGTTATAAAATGTTCTCACACACATTAAGTGGTAGCTATCAAATGTTCTCACATTTATAAAGATGTACCTATCAGATGTTCTCACAGATAAAGGGGTAGTTATCAAATGTCCTCAGACATAAAAAGCGGTAGTTATCAAATGTTCTCATGCATGAAAAGCGGTAGTTATCAAATGTACTCACACACATAAAGTGGTAGTTATCAAATGTTCTCACACACATAAAGAGGTAGTTATCAAATGTTCTCACACACATTAAGTGGTAGCTATCAAATGTTCTCACATTTATAAAGACGTACCTATCAAATTGTCTCACACATAAAGGGGTAGTTATCAAATGTCCTCAGACATAAAAAGCGGTAGTTATCAAATGTTCTCATGCATGAAAAGTGGTAGTTATAAAATGTTCTCACACACATAAAGTGGTAGCTATCAAATGTTCTCACATTTATAAAGATGTACCTATCAGATGTTCTCACACATAAAGGGGTAGTTATCAAATGTCCTCAGACATAAAAAGCGGTAGTTATCAAATATTCTCATGCATGAAAAGCGGTAGTTATCAAATGTACTCACACACATAAAGTGGTAGTTATCAAATGTTCTCACACACATAAAGAGGTAGTTATCAAATGTTCTCACACACATTAAGTGGTAGCTATCAAATGTTCTCACATTTATAAAGATGTACCTATCAAATTGTCTCACACATAAAGGGGTAGTTATCAAATGTCCTCAGACATAAAAAGCGGTAGTTATCAAATGTTCTCATGCATGAAAAGTGGTAGTTATAAAATGTTCTCACACACATAAAGTGGTAGTTATAAAATGTTCTCACACACATTAAGTGGTAGCTATCAAATGTTCTCACATTTATAAAGATGTACCTATCAGATGTTCTCACAGATAAAGGGGTAGTTATCAAATGTCCTCAGACATAAAAAGCGGTAGTTATCAAATGTTCTCATCCACGAAAAGCGGTAGTTATCAAATGTACTCACACACATAAAGTGGTAGTTATCAAATGTTCTCACACACATAAAGCGGTAGTTATCAAATATTTTCACACAAGTAAAGTGATACTTAATTTTTCTACAACATCATATTTTCAGACATATTCCATAGCTAGCTTTAGGGCCCCTTCACACGTTGTACGAATGAGTATAAGTCAGCGTGAATCATGGTGGAACAGCTCATATGACTGAACCACAATAACATCAAGCGCACGGGCAGGCATGAACAATGCCACCATGACGGTTCTGTGCATGAGCATGCATAAAACTGTTGCAGCCGGAACACAGTGAGAGCAGCTGGAGGGCGTGTCACCACATCATGTAGCTGCTGTGAAAAAGCAAAAAAGCAAAATACATGCCACCCATAGGATTCGAACCTGCAACTTCCAAAAGCTCTGATTGCCAGCCAGAAACTGTACCACTGAGCTACCATCACTGTCCTATAAGAGGTGCAGAAACTTGCCGGAAATCAAGAAGGACATTGTTTTTTTAAAAAAACAAAAAAAACTACACACCATATAAAAACACCGCATTTTATTGAATCCCTCTTATCAAGCGGACAATACAAGTATGAACCATCTGTTCCTCTGTAGATGACCCATGGTCACAGAAGTACAGTCATGAAATGACATGTATGAAGCAGTTGCTGCTGGCGGCGTGTCCAGCCGGCCCCGCGTGTCTGGCCCGACACACTTGTCTTGTGGACGGCATGCCACAGGACAGACACCGCATCATGTTGGTGACATGACATTCAGATCGCCTGCTGCGTGTTATGATCTGATGGTCTGTTTCACCTGGGGTAGCCTGTCAATGTGCGTGGCATGCGCTCGCTCACTGCAGCCTGTCGCCGCAACAGCGATATATGTTTTATATATGTCCACGTGAGGACAGCAAGCAGACACACGCGCGTCACAGTGGGCAGTTGTTAGTTCATGTCCTTCCAAACATGGTACAGAGCTGTTCTCACACAAATAGAGGTAATTATCAAATGTTCTTACACAAATAAAGAGGTAATTATCAAATGTTCTTACACACAAAAAGTGGTAGTTATCAATGTTCTCACACACATAAAGTGGTAGTTATCAAATATTCTCACACAAATAAAGAGCTAGTTATCAAATGTTCTCACACACATACAGCTTGTTCTCACACACATAAAGTGGTAGTTATCAAATATTCTCACACCTGTAAAGTTGTAGTTATCAAATATTCTCACACAAATAAAGAGATAGTTATCAAATGTTCTCACACACATACAGCTATTTCTCACACACATAAAGTGGTAGTTATCAAATATTCTCACACCTGTAAAGTTGTAGTTATCAAATATTCTCACACAAATAAAGAGGTAGTTATCAAATGTTCTCACACACATACAGCTTGTTCTCACACATATAAAGTGGTAGTTATCAAATATTCTCACACCTGTAAAGTTGTAGTTATCAGATATTCTCACACACATAAAGAGGTAGCGATCAAATGCTCTCACACATGTAAAGTGGCAGTTATCAAATTTTTCACACAAAAGTGGCAGTTATCAAATGTTCTCGCACACATACAGGTAGTTCTCACACACCTAAAGTGGTAGTAGTTTGTATTAGTTATTAGCTTTAATGTCTTTGTAGATCTGCAGTTGCATCACGGAGGACATCTGGTGTAAAATTTGTGCCAAATCAGTAGCTCATGAAAATCAGAGATCCAGTTGATCAGGTGAGTTGGAAACAGATGATCCACTGTGGTGATCCAAGACCAACAGGAGCATCGGAACAGGTTTAACTCATTTACCTCTAAATGTCACGTCCACCGTGTGTGTGAGAGACGTTATTATTCCATTAACCTAAAGTTACTTATGTGGTTATAACAAGAACACATGAACACATTATTCATGTGTTGTTCATCGTTTATGATGAGGTGTTGGGTGTGTTGGTTGCTTCTTTATTTGAGGGACAGTATTTTAGCTGCAGTTTGTCTTTTCCACCACTAGGGGTCATGTCTCTGTATATTCTGAGGTGTGTGTAAATTTATTCACATTAACAAGTTGATAAATTCCACATACACAGGCACATGGTTTTTTCCCCGTCAGGTTTATAACGGCGGGTTGAGGAGTTTAGCGTCTTATCATTCCCGCTATGATTGTGTGACCTGGTTTTCCTGTGCACCGTGTGTTTCTCAGTGTTTGAACTCGAATTCCATTGATACTTTTTGCAGTTGAACACCGTTGTGAGACGATGTTATGCGCTAGAATAAATACAGACCTGCAGTCTATAAAACAGAAGGGGCTCAGTGAGCCCTCCGTGGACCCGGAACAAAAGTCACGTCACAGAAATCCTTTCTGCACATCTTTCATGTTTCAGAAATATTAGAATGGCTTCAGTTGCTTATTCAGTTGCAGTTCAGTCTTCAGAGACTCTTTCTGTGGTTTTCTGCACAATAAATGCTGATTATGTGACCACCTCTGAACATCTCCTGCGCACGTGTGTGCACACACAAAGGAAGTCATCGATGTCAGCGCTGAAGGCGTCTTCCACTGTCATCTGTGGGCGTTATGCACATAGGTAAAAAACAGTTCCTTAAACAGGAGCCAGTACTTTTTAAAAACACACACACTCATCTTCAACCACTTAGTCCAATTAAGGGTCGCGGGGGGGGGGCTGGAGCCTATCCCAGCAGTCATAGAGCATGAGGCGGGGTTCACCCAGGACAGGACGCCAGTCTGTCACAGGGCCACATATAGACAAACAAACACAGTCACACACACTCGCACACCTATGGACAATTTAAAGATTCCAGTCCACCTAACCCGCATATCTTTGGATGTGGGAGGAAACTGGAGCACCCAAAGGAAAACCATACAAACACGGGGAGAACATGCAAACTCCACACAGAAAGGCCACAGGTGGGAATTGAACCCATGACCTTCTTGCTGTGAGGCAACAGTGCTAACCACTAAGCCACCGTGCTGCCCACTTTTTAAAAACCTGCATTTCATTTTTGAAATAATATTTTGAGGTGGAAATCTACTTTTTATTTCAGCACATTTTCAGGCCTGTGTTCAAACTATTCCTCTCTGATTTGGGGCAGAAAGCACAAGGAGTTCCTGTGCTTCCAGGAAGCATCACCTGTTTTTGGTGCAGTGACACAAATACGATGATGGAAGGTTTGAACAAGAAGCACCTTCCTGTAGGCACACAGGAGAAGTTGGCCCCAGGTCTGGACTGGACCTGCGGCTAACCCTAACCCTAACCCGAACCCTCAGCTCGGCCCGGGTAAAACATTTGGCCCCGGTTGGTGCCTCGTGATGTGTGTAATTTGTGATTCACTTACATCTTTGTTTTTGTCTACTTAGATGATATTCTGATTTTCTCCATGAATGAGGATGAACATGTGGGTCATGTCAGCTAAGTCCTCCAGAAGTAATTGAAGAACCAGATTTTGGTAAAAACAGAGAAGTGTGACTTTCACTGCTCATCTGTTTCCTTCTTGAGTTTGTAGTCTCTCCTGGAAAGATCTAAGTGGATCCAGCTAAAGTTCTCGCAGTGACCCACACCGGACACACAGAAGCAGCTTCAGAGGTTACTTGGTTTAGTAAATGTTTATTGCAAATTTATTCTTAATTACAGTTTGGATGTTTTTGGTAGTAGGTTGCTTCAGAGGATTCTTGGGTACCACTGGAATGACTTTCTGTCAAACAAGTAGTTACTTGGTGAGTCAAAGATGAGGACTATCACCTGCATTGTGAGTTAATGTCAGCTTTGACATTTTGGCCAAGTGCCACATTTCTCTGTGGATGATCCAGCACATAGGTGTCTGAGTATGAAGGATCCCACTGGCTGGAGAAGGCCAAGGGGATGCCCACACTTTGCCTTCCTGTGGCAAAGAGATGATTTGTTTAGACATGTAGGGACGAACTGGATGTCTGCCTGGATGTTTGCCATGCAGGACCCAAGGCATAGATGGTGTCTCAGTCACTGAACTGAACACATCAGATGTTCCTGGAACATCACAGTTCACATTTTGATCGCTTCCTTCAGGCCTTTATTTTGACACTGCTGTTCCTAAAGTATTTCTATAACTTTATTTCCTACTTACAGGTACTCTGGTGTCTGGTTCACACACATGCTCATTTCTTTGTTTATTGGGTTACATACTGTTTAACTGCTCACAGTCACTCTTTCCAGTGCCAGAACGTCTAGTTCCTATACTTGTATTCTCACTATTTTTCCATGTTTGATTTCCTGTTGCTAATCTCCTCATATTTTTTGAGTTTTGCTTGCCATCTTTGGACACTTAGCCCACATGGACACGTTTGACATGTGGACTGCCTTTACTGTATATTCTGACCTTCTGCCTATTTACCTGGATCACTTGCTTGCTGATGCCCCAAGGACTCCAGTGCTTTCATGGACTGCTTCTCTGCTGTGTTGTTCTCTACAAAGGGATATCCAGTCAGGGTGCATCTATGGTAGGGCACAATCAATCTTCTCGAGATTGATTGTGTGTCTCCAGGGCACAGGCAGAGGTATGGAGAACCTGGGTATAGTAGAGAATCCTCGACTGGACTGGGTTGCTTGACGCGAGGACGTTTCACTTCTAATCGCAGAAGCTTCCTCAGCTAAATTTCTTGCTCTGGTAGTCTGACTTCTGTCTTGACTCTTGTAGAGAAGAATAACAGAAGCCTGCAAAAGCTGGAGTTTTAAACCTAACCAGACCCCTACTACCGAGAGGCAGACTGCTGTTGGCTAGTGACTGAGCACCCCATTGTAAACAGGGGACAAAGTGTGTCTCAGACCTTCTCCCCGATTAAGGCTGGGTTTCGACTGTTTCACATACAATGCTTCCTTCACTCCTCTCTCAAACCATTTCTTTTCTCTGACTAAGATTTTAACTTCCTTGCCTTCAAACATGTGGTTAGTGTCTTTAATTCATTGAGTGCCAGCCATTTTCAAAGTTCAGAACATCCCAGTGCCAGGATTTTTTCAGCATTTGAGTGTTTTTTCAAGACCCATAGAAAATTGAGTTCTATGTCCATGTCAACAACAAACATACCAAAAGAAACTTCAGACTTTCCTTTATCATCAGAAAAAAATGTTTGTTTGTACTTCTTTCCATTCTTTAGTAATTGTCTACAGAACATGGGTGGGTATCACTAAAAATGCTGATTTCTGACAAAAAACTGAGAAAATTGGCTTTTTGTGACAATCAACATTTCAAGCAGAAAATGTCTTTGATTATAATTGTTTTTGCTTCAGTGACATCTCAAACATTATGAAAAGTGATCCTATTGTATAATGCACCAAAAATCATCCAATGAGTCAGAGTCAGGCCAACTGAAATCCGAACCGTCAGGTGAGGGACTCCGTCTGTCTCTTCTCTCGGTGGCTCATCTTTTCCCTCTGGCTCGTGCGTATCGGACCTTTTTATTTTTTTCAAAAACCTGATGGATTTGAATCACGTGTGCTTGCATGAGCCAACCTTGAACCTTCGTGCGCATGCGTGAATTTTTTCACGCCTGTCGATTGTGTCATTTGCTTGTAAGCAGCCTTTGTGTGAGGTATGTGTCGTGCACTCTGCATTTTTTCATTCCAAGGAAAAATACGGAACGACTGGAGCAGTGCGTCTGCATCAAATTTTGCCAGAAACTGGGCGACAGCCAGGTGGAAACCATTCAGATTAGGAGCAGTACAACCAGTTTAAAGACGTCAGCACAACGGTGGAGAGCAAGCCGCGCTCTGGTCGGCCATCAACATGCTGAAATGACCGGATTATTTCCAAAGTGAACCCTGTGGTGATGTGGGACTGTTGTGTGACTATCTGAGAAATTGCGGAAGAGGTGGACATCAGCACTTTTTCAGCACATTCCACAGTGACAGAAGATTTGGCCATGAAAAGGAGTGGCAACGAAATTCTTTCCTGAAGCTACTGACGGCGGAGCAAAAGCGGCTTTGTGTTGAAGTCTCACAGGGCATGTTGTGACATGTCCACCTCGTCCACAATTTCTCGGATAGCCACACGACTGAAAAGCCACCGAAAGCCGTCTGAATCTTCCGAATGGTTTCCACCTGGCTGTCGCCCAGTGGCTGGCAAAATTTGATGCAGTCGTGCTGCTCCAGTCGATCTGTCATTTCCTTGCAAAGAAAAAAAACGACGAGAGACGACACCCATCCTCACACAAAGGCTGCTTACAAGCAAATGACGCAATCGACAGGCATGAAAAAAAATCACGCATGCGCACGAAGGTTCAAGGTTGGCTCGTGCAAGCACACATGATTCAAATCCATCAGGTTTTTGAAAAAAAAAAGGTCTGATACTTTTCTAACAAACCGTAGACTTATTTTATTCTCTGAGACAAGGTTAGACGATCACATACCCACACTCACACTGCTACCACCCACAGAATGGGTTTTACACAAGCTAGATCAGCTGATTACCCTGCCCCCGCCATAAAAAAACGTAATTCGCTCGATGACGCGTCTTTGGCATTGAGCGTTACTATGGGAAAAGACGTGTTTAAGAGCCAATGGCATCGAGTGAGTTAATGTGGAGAGGAACTGCAGACTGAGGTCCACCGGCGCCCTGTCTGCGGTGCTGGTATAGCCTTTTGTGCAACGGCTGCTTAGTCTCACCTATGTAGTGTTTGTTACAGTTTTCAAAACATCTGATAGAATACACTACATTGCTCTGTTTGTAAGTAGGGATCCTGTCCTTAGGGTGAACTAATTTCTGTCTCAAGGTATTAACAGGTTGAAAGTAAACTGGGATTTTGTGCTGTCTGAAGATCCTCTGTAGTTTTTCCCCTACTCCTGCTAAATAAGGGAGAGACACTCCTCTTCTTCTTGGCTCCGTCTCCTGTCTGTCTGGTCTCTTTGTTCTTTGGGACTTCTGCAGTTTATCAAAGAGACAAAGAGATTTAGGTTAGGTTTAAAACTCCAACTTTTGCAGGCTTCTGTTATTCTTCTCTACAAGAGTCAAGACAGAAGTCAGACTACCAGAGCAAGAAATTTAGCTGAGGAAGCTTCTGTGATAAGAAGCGAAACGTCCTCGTGTCAAGCAACCCAGTCCAGTCGAAGATTCAGGCTTCTCTACTATGGAAACCACCTGGATAACTGAGAGCCTTCACAGAAACAGAACCTGGGCAGCTCACTCATGAATATCCTTCTCTTGACCTTGCTGATTGGAATGAAGAGCATGACATATGGCATCAGCTTGGCTGGAGAGGGGGACGTGATACACCATTCAAATGACTTGAGGGGTGCCTCTCCTGATTTCCTGTCAGGTTTACTGCCATAGCCTTTGCTTAAAAAAAGCCCTGAGCTATAAGGTAGCAGGTGATCAGAATAATTTCTGTGTACATCATGGATAAATTTCTTCTGATGCCATCATACATAAATCCTGGCGCTCTTCTGTGATCTCCAGACTGCTAAGTTGGTGTTTCCTGTAAAGCTGTTTCTGGTTGACTAGAAACAGAATTATGTCAACAAATGTGTGTAAAGTGTCTTACTCCAGAAGGTGACGTAATGCCCAAAATATTTCCAAAATGCTGTTGATTGAGCAACATTTGGAAATATTGGAATACTCCCAAGGTTCACACATACAAACATCTGTTTTCTGGCTTTAGTTTGTCATTTGGTAAAGAAATAAAAACGAACATCAGGCTGAAAATTGGTGACAGTATAACAGACCAAGGTCCAAAAATCAGGAGGTGATGAGACTTAGAATGGTTGTAATGTTTGACAGGACTCATAAGAATTTTAATGGCAACGAATGGGGGGTGTCATCATGCTGGTCTGCATGGTTTGGCACCAGTTGGGAAAAGTACTCCTGAACTTGAGTCTGGCTCAGTTTGGGTGGCTCTGTGCTGGCTTGGCTCCCTGTTACGTTTTCACACTGAGCATGAGAAGAATTACCCAGAGCTATTCTGAGCTGAGTACAGCATGTACACAGGAGCTTGCCCTAAGATATGTGGAGTTGCACTGGGTTTGCTCAGGCTGTCCCACATTAAGTGCAGGGTGATTCAAGTTTGGACATTAAAGCATTTACCACTTTGTAATATTACCATTAAACCAGTGGTGGGCACAGTTCCACTAACTGCTAATTAGCAAAGCTAACTTTTTTGTTAGCAGATTAGCTTTTCAGCTAATTTTGAAAACCAGAAAACTAAATCGCTAAGTTTTTTTGCTGGCATAGTGAATTGCAATAGTCAGGCGGCTGTGAGCTTAGTCCTCCCTCAGCAGAAGAGAGCGGAGCGAGCGGGCTGCTGTTGCCTTATTATTTAAGGGAGGTGATGGTCTAGTGGTTAAGGTGTTGGGCTGGAAAATTACTAAGGGCCCTTGGGCAAGGCCTTTAATCCCCTGTTGCTCCCGGCAGCGCCTTGTATGGCAGCACCCTGACATCGGGGTGAATGTGAGGCATAATTGTAAAGCGCTTTGAGCGTCTGATGCAGATGGAAAAGCGCTATATAAATGCAGTCCATTTATTTAAAACAAAACAAACAAACAAAAAAACAGTCACTTACATTCCACATGCAAAAAGACATGATATATCTTTTAAAGGAATGCACTAAATTCTGAAGTTTTGAGCTTTTAACAGATACATGTGCCAAAAGGCATTATGGGAAATACAAATGTCTCTTTTGATTACTCCCCCCCTCGTGAAAATGCATAGAACACTGCCATCTACTGGATGAGAGTGTGAATAGCGACCCATGTTGGTCGTGAATTACAGTTCACAAACAGAATTTTCAGTTTTGCAAATGCCTTTTTTACAAATGAAAAAAAAATACACATTTATTTGTAAAATCCAACAAACCTCGGTGGTGCTTAAACTTGAAACTAGCTTATCAGTAGCTAGCTTAACAGTACTAAAAGT
The DNA here is from genome assembly GCF_902500255.1 of Thalassophryne amazonica. Lineage (NCBI taxonomy): Eukaryota > Metazoa > Chordata > Actinopteri > Batrachoidiformes > Batrachoididae > Thalassophryne > Thalassophryne amazonica. The sequence continues at coordinate 5,522,850 of NC_047120.1, read as the reverse complement.
TGGTTAGCTTTAATTTCCACTTTTTTCAGTTTATCAGTTTAGCGTTATAAAAGCTAACCTTTATAGCGGATTAGCGGTTATCGAAGCTAACTTTTTGGTTAGCTGTGCCCACCATTCCATTAAACACTCTTAAGACGTATTGGCAGGGTATCAAGCAAGAGTAAAGTTTTAACTTAAATTGTGAATGTAACTCCACTGTAATGCTTGACAAAGGTTTCAAAAGCAATTCCTGGCTCATGTGGTTATATCAGCTATTGATGAACAACTGTTCATATACCCATGTCACACTAGAGCACAAACTGCACAAATGCCATAGAAATTGACATTTGAATGACATTTGTGCAATTCGTGCTGCATTCAAACTGCACTCGAATGCCTAGAACTGCATTCCTACAGCAGTCCGCACATTCGTGTGTCACTCATGCTGGAAAACATATGAATGGCGGACGAGTTGCAGTCATACCACATACTTGCAACCATAGGAATGGACGTTCGAACGTCATTTGTGCAATTTGGCCTGCAGTTGAACTGCATTGGAGCTGCATTCGAATTCCTCAGACAGCATTCCTATGGCACTTAGGGAAATACGCCAAATTGGCACAGTCAACATGAATGTAGAGAACAGGCACACTAATGCTGTGCTGCATCCGAACTGAAGAATATTCGTACAGTGGTCATACTGCTGTGTGACTGCTAGGTTGAATGGCATTCCAACTGGCATATGAACTGACATGTTAAATGGCAATCCACCAGCATTCGGAGCAGTCTAATCTCGTCCGATTGTGCCTAAGATGAGCCAGACCCACCCCCTTCCCCGTTCGAGGTGCGCAAAGGAAATAAGTTTCTGGAATGCAATCATCATGTGCACTGGACGTGAACATTGCGCAGTGACACCGAATACACCATATGTCTGTACGACTCAGCGTACAACTCAGCGTATCTCCATGATGCATCAACGCACACTGCGGACGTGTGGACGGGGTCTAACAGCCATGATAACATGATAATACAGGTACATCCTCTGACATATGAGATGGAGTGACAATGGATGTGTGCTCACATGCTCATTGTGGACGTCATACCGTGATCACAGGCACTGCACATCAGCCCAGTCAGGTGAGCTGTGCTGCAGGTCGGTGGGTCTCAGAGCCAGCTGACTGGGCTGTCACTGTGATGCTGAGCATCATGTGCCATGTTTGGCTGTGACATGAAACATGTTTAAAAGACAAGAAAATAAAAGATGACAGGCTGACTCTGAGGAAGGCTGAGGAAGAGGAGACTGTGGTGGGTGAAAAGGGGACCATCTGTGCTCCGGACTTCAAATGCACACACACTGACACAAACACACATACAGGGATCACCTCCCACATTTATGGGGAAAAGTGGTTGGCGTGGCTGTTTCTTTTTTTTTTTTTTTTTTTTTTAATTCTATTTGAAATTTTCTCGAAGGAGCGCTGCGCAAAAGCAGCTCCTCGTTTTGGATTTGAGCGTGCAAAGAGCACCGCGTTTGGTTGCTTTGCAGTGGTTGGTGGTGGTGATGCATGCAAATCTGGCACAACTGTGTAGCTATAGATGAATGTTGTCCACCCTTCTCAGTTTTGCCAGCTCCAGGTTCCCATGAATGACAGACTGGTGGAGTTCTGTCTGTCCTTCTGGGACGAAGGAGTTGACGTTGAATTCACAGTTTATCATGTTCTGCAGCAACGAGTGCAGCTCCGTAGTGTTGCCTTTCTTCTCCGCCTCCTGGAAAACCCTCTTTGGCATGGAACATGTCCACACATCTGCCTGGCTCATGATTGCAGCTTGGCTGGATGGTGCTGGACAAAGTAATCCTGCCTGCGCCTTAAAACTGATTATAGGTCTTCAAAAGCATGAACCACAGCCCCCGTCCAGGCATACATATGCAAATCCTCTCCAGTGTTTCTTTGAGGAACTTTTGTTTTTTAAAAAATAATAAAAAAACAACAACTGAGAAATCACATGTACATAAGTATTCACAGCCTTTGCCATGAAGCTCAAAATTGAGATCAGGTGCATCCTGTTTCCACGGATCATCCTTGAGATGTTTCTACAGCTTAATTGGAGTCCACCTGGTAAATTCAGTTGATTGGACATGATTTTGAAATGCACACACCTGTTTACAAATAAGGTCCCACAGTTGACAGTGCAGAAACCAAGCACGAAGTCAAAGGGATTGTCTGTAGACCACCTCCGAGACAGGATTGTCTCGAGGCACAAATCTAGGGAAGGGTACAGAAACATTTCTGCTGGTGCATCAACAAAGTATTGAGCAAAGCGTGTGAATACCTATGTACATGTGATTTCTTATATTTTTTATTTTTATGAAATTTGCAAAAATTTCAAAAAACTTTTTCATGTTGTCATTATGGGGTGTTGTGAGTAGAATTTTTTTTGGCAGGGGGGGAGTGAATTTCCTCCAGTTTGGAATAAGGCTTTAACATAACAAAATGTGAAAAAAATGAAATACTTTCCATACCACCCCAACTTTTACTCATTAACAATAATTTCAATAATTCTAAATGCTATGCATGTTTGTTTATGTCAGTAATGTTTCCTTATCTGTACAGATAGAAGAAAAAAAAACCTGAGACAAAATTTGAATTATTTTACTTGAGTGTTGTGGATTTTAAAAACTGAAGTCTTCATAAATATTCACAACAGATCCTTTATTTTACTCCTGTGTTTATTTGTAGTTCTCTTTGACGGCGTGCTGTTAAACTTGACTGTGTGCACATCGGCCTGCGTGACGTGACAGTGTCTGGTGTGCAGAACGATGTGTCAGTAACTTTGTCCTCTCTCTCATTTCCACACAGCATGTAGATGTGGAAATATGGGTAGGTGTGCCTCCGCTCCCTGTGTGTGTGTGTGTGTGTGTGTGTGTGTGTGTGTGTGTGTGTGTGTGTGTGTGTGTGTGTGTGTGTGTGTGTGTGTGTGTGTGTGTGTGTGTGTGTGTGTGTGTGTGTGTGTGTGTGTGTGTGTGTGTGTGTGTGTGTGTGTGTGTGTGTGTGTGTGTGTGTGTGTGTGTGTGTGTGTGTGTGTCGTGGCTGTCAGTGTCTTGGTGTCTGTTATTGGCCTCACTGTTATGCGCACGTGCACTGTGAATATGAACACATCCTCGTGAATTTGACGAACACAGATATGGGTGTTTGGAAACATGTTGACAGCGACGGAGACTTAAATGTCCCAACATTATTCAAAACAATCCCAGCAATATTCCGAATGTAAACAATATCTGCGTGTGATGACGACATCCATCGACATTTCTGTGACGCTTTCAGTGTCTGCAGATCAGCGACTGTGTGGTTTTAATGCATTATTAATGTCTATTGTTGAGGCTTCATGCAGAAGCTTTTCTCTCATTTGAGGCTGAAGTCGTCCTGATTGGTGGTGTGACTCTGAGTGCACTGTGTGTAAGGCTGATCTGTGCAGTCTGTGGATGACTTTTCTTTTCTGAGTCTCACGTACACAATATACATGCAAAAATAACACCAACAAAACCATAATACAAACAAGAACAAAGATGAACTACAAAGATGGTCACACCTTCTGTTGCCTTGATGCCTTTATTACCCCCACCAACGAAGTTGGAGGATGTTACATTTTCGCACCTGTTTGTTCCTGTTTGCTTTCATATATCGTTATAAAATTTTTGCAAGATTCAAATCCTGATTGGCAAGAAGTGATTCAATTTTCAAGGTCATAGGTCAAAGGTCAAAGTCAGGAATAATCTTGGAAAACAGAAAAAATCCCTATTTTTAACATTGAATGAATTTTCAGAAATTCAGAACTGTCAAAAAAGATCAAATTTCTTTCATATTTGAGAGTATCATGTAGGATGGTATTCTTTATCGACTGACAAAGGTTGATCCGGATCTGGCCCAGATTACAGACTTTGTGGCCATTTAAATTTATCATTGAAAACTCCATTTAATGTATATTTTACATAATATTTGAATCAAACATGCCCCAGTCACTCTCATATTTGAAAGTGAGGTGCAGACTGGCACTCACTATCACCTGGTAAAGTTTTTTCCAGATCTGATCCGGATTGTGGATTTTGTGGACATTTGAATTTAATAATAAAAAGCCCATCTGATGTACATTCTGCATTATATTAATTAATTTAATCAGCTTATAATGCGCCAAATCACAGCAAAAGCCGTCTCAAGGCGCCTTACATAAAACAAGTCAACATAAAATTTAATAAATAATTAAAAATGAATAAAAAAAATCAAATACATAAATAAAAACGGAAGTAAAAGAATAAAACAAATAAAATTAAAAACTATTCATAAGAAAGAGAATAAAAATAGGTTTTGTTTTCATTATATCTCAATCAGAAGTGCCTCAATTACTCTCATTTGTGGCAATGATGTGTAAACTGACACTCTCAATGAATAGAGTTTGATACGCATATGATCCAGATTGCAGATTTAGCCAATACAGTTGTATGTAAAAGTTTGGGCACCCCTGATAATTTTCATGATTTTCCTTTATAAATCATTGGTTGTTTGGATCAGAAATTTCATATTTCATATAGCATATAGCAGATGAACACACTGATATTTGAGAAGTGAAATGATGTTTCTAGTATTTACAGTATTTACAAGTGTGCAATAATGATTAAAACATTATTAAAACACAATTGGTGCATACATTTGGGCATCCTTGTCATTTTATTGATTTGAATACATTTAGCACTAATTATTGGAACACAAAATTGGTTTGGTAAGCTCATTGACCCTTGACCTCCTTACACAAGTGAATCCAAACATGAGAAAGGGTACTTAAGGTGGCCATTTGCAAATGTTCAATTTTAATTTATTTTCATTTATATAGCGCCAAATCACAACAAGGTTGCCTCAAGGTGCTTCACACAAGTACGGTCTAACCTTACCAACCCCCAGATCAACAGTGGTAAGGAAAAACTCCCTCTGAGGAAGAAACCTCAAGCAGACCAGACTTAAAGGGGTGACCCTCTGCTTGGGTCATGCTACAAACACAAATGACAGAACAATTCACAAACGGAACTTACAGGAAATGTTGCTGGCATAGGACGGTTTCTGGAACAGATACCACACCCACCTCTGAATGGAGCTGCACTTCAAAGAGAGAGAAAAAAAAGCAGAATCAAGCAATAGAAAGACAAATACAGTGTAATTTGTCACCATTAAACAACAAGAAAAACAGAAGAAATACTAAGGTGATCACCGGCCACTAGCCCTAATCTTCACTAAAAGACCCAGAATTTAGATAAAGTTGAGGCCACGGCCCGCTCCAATTACTAATAAATTAATTAAAAGAGTAAAAAGCATAGAAACATACTATGCCAGTATGCTATCCATACGAAACGGAAAATAAGTGCGTCTTAAGTCTGGATTTGAAAGTCTCTACAGAATCTGACTGTTTTATTGATGCAGGGAGATCATTCCACAGAACAGGTGCACGATAAGAGAAAACTCTGTGACCCACAGACGTTTTATTCACCCTAGGGACACTAAGTAGTCCTGCACCTTGAGAACGCAAAGCCTGGGCCGGTACATAGGGTTTAATTAGGTCAGTGAGGTAGGGAGATGCCAGTCCTTGAACAATTTTATAGGCTAGTAGCAGAACCTTAAAATCTGATCTCACAGGGACAGGAAGCCAGTGAAGAGATGCCAAAATGGGTGTAATGTTGTCAAATTTTCTGCTTCATATCAAAGTCTCGCAGCAGCATTTTGAACCAATTGGAGAGCCCTAATGCTGGTCTGTGGTAAACCAGAAAATAGAACATTGCAGTAGTCCAACCATGAAGAGATAAACACATGAATCAGGGTCTCAGCATCAGCCATAGACAGGATGGGACGAATCTTTGCTATATTTAGCAGGTGGAAGAAAGCACTCCTTGTAATATCTCTAATGTGGAGGCCAAAGGACAATGTAGGATCAAAAATTACCCCGAGGCTCCTCACTTTGTCAGTTGTATGTATGACACACGAGCCTCAGCTAAGCATTAACTGGTCAAATTGATGCTTATGTCTCACTTTACCAAGAACCATCATTTCAGTCTTATCAGAGGTTAAAAGTAGGAAGTTGCTAGACATCCAGCTTCTCACTGATGCAAGGCAATCTTCTAAGGATTTTATGTGGATGAGATTACCAGCAATTATCGGCATGTATAGCTGAGTATCATCAGCATAGCAGTGAAAGGTAACCCCAAAACGCAACAATATGTGCCCAAGGGGTACTATATAAAGGGAGAAAAGCAGGGGGCCTAAGACGGACCCCGTGGAACCCCAAATTGCCTTTAAGGTTAGAGGTAGTCTTACTGTACAAAACACAGTGAGAACAACTGTTTCCCCTCTTTGCATCTCTTCTAATGAGTGGTGACATGGGAGCCTCTAATCACCTCTCAAATGACCTGAAAACAAAGATTGTTCAACATCATTGTTTACAGGAAGGATACATGAAGCTAACTCAGAGATTTCAGCTGTCACTTTCCACTGTGAGGAACAAAGTGAGGAAATGGAAGACCACAGGCACAGTACTCGTTACGGCCCAAAGTGGCAAGCCAAGAAAAAGCTCAGATAAACTGAAGCGAAGGATGGTGAAAACAGTCATAATTAACCCACAGACCTGCTCCAAAGACCTACAACATGATCAAATATCCTCACACAAATAAAGTGGTAGTGATCAAATGTTCTCACACACAAAAGAGGTAGTTATCAAATGTGCTCATGTACAAAAAGAGGTAGTTATCACATATTCTCACACAAATAAAGAGGTAGTTATCAAATATTCTCACACAAATGCAGTGGTAGTGATCAAATGTTCTCACACACAAAAGAGGTAGTTATCAAATGTGCTCATGTACAAAAGAGGTAGTTATCACATATTCTCACACAAATAAAGAGGAAGTTATCAAATATTCTCACACAAATAAAGAGGTAGCTATCAAATGTTCTCACACAAATAAAGAGGTAGCTATCAAATGTTCTCACACAAATAAAGAGGTAGTGATCAAATATTCTCACACAAATAAAGTGGTAGTGTTCAAATGTTCTCACACAAATGCAGTGTAAGAATATTTGATAGAGGTAGCTATCAAATGTTCTCACACTAATAAAGAGGTAGCTATCACATATTCTCACACAAATAAAGAGGTAGTTATCAAATATTCTCACACAAATGAAGTGGTAGTGATCAAATATTCTCACACAAATAAAGAGGTAGCTATCAAATGTTCTCACACAAATAAAGAGGTAGTTATCAAATTTTCTCATGTACAAAAAGAGGTAGTTATCACATATTCTCACACAAATAAAGAGGTAGTTATCAAATATTCTTACACAAATAAAGAGGTAGTTATCAAATGTTCTCATGTACAAAAAGAGGTAGTTATCACATATTCTCACACAAATAAAGAGGTAGTTATCAAATGTTCTCATGTACAAAAAGAGGTAGTTATCACATATTCTCACACAAATAAAGAGGTAGTTATCAAATATTCTTACACAAATAAAGAGGTTGCTATCAAAAAATCTTACACAAATAAAGAGGTAGTTATCAAATGTTCTCATGTACAAAAAGATGTAGTTATCACATATTCTCACACAAATGAAGAGCTAGTTATCAAATACTCTTACACAACTGCAGTGGTAGTGATCAAATGTTCTCACACACAAAAGAGGTAGTTATCAAATGTGCTCATGTACAAAAAGAGGTAGTTATCACGTATTCTCACACAAATAAAGAGTTAGCTATCAAATATTCTCACACAAATAAAGTGGTAGTGATCAAATATTCTCACACAAATAAAGAGGTAGTTATCAAATGTGCTTATGTACAAAAATAGGTAGTTGTCAAATATTCTCACACAAATAAAGTGGTAGTGATCAAATATTCTCACACAAATAAAGAGGTAGTTATCAAATGTTCTCATGTACAAAAAGAGGTAGTTATCACATATTCTCACACAAATAAAGAGGAAGTTATCAAATATTCTCACACAAATAAAGAGGAAGTTATCAAATATTCTCACACAAATAAAGAGATAGTTATCAAATATTCTCACACAAATAAAGAGGTAGCTATCAAATGTTCTCACACAAATAAAGAGGTAGCTATCAAATGTTCTCAAACAAATAAAGAGGTAGTTGTCAAATATTCTCACACAAATAAAGTGGTAGTGATCAAATATTCTCACACAAATAAAGTGGTAGTGTTCAAATGTTCTCATGTACAAAAAGAGGTAGCTATCACATATTCTCACAGAAATAAAGAGGTAGTTATCAAATATTCTCACACAAATGAAGTCGTAGTGATCAGATATGTTCACGCAAATGAAGTGGTAGTGATCAAATATTCTCACACAAATAAAGTGGTAGTGTTCAAATGTTCTCACACAAATGCAGTGTAAGAATATTTGATAGAGGTAGCTATCAAATGTTCTCACACTAATAAAGAGGTAGCTATCACATATTCTCACACAAATAAAGAGGTAGTTATCAAATATTCTCACACAAATGAAGTGGTAGTGATCAAATATTCTCACACAAATGAAGAGGTAGCTATCAAATGTTCTCACACAAATAAAGAGGTAGTTATCAAATATTCTTACACAAATAAAGAGGTAGTTATCTAATGTTCTCATGTACAAAAAGAGGTAGTTATCACATATTCTCACACAAATAAAGAGGTAGTTATCACATATTCTCACACAAATAAAGAGGTAGTTATCACATATTCTTACACAAATAAAGAGGTAGCTATCAAATATTCTCACACAAATAAAGAGGTAGTTATCACATATTCTCACACAAATAGAGGTAGTTGTCAAATATCCTCACACAAATAAAGTGGTAGTGATCAAATGTTCTCACACACAAAAGAGGTAGTTATCAAATGTGCTCATGTACAAAAAGAGATAGTTATCACATATTCTCACACAAATAAAGAGGTAGTTATCAAATATTCTCACACAAATGCAGTGGTAGTGATCAAATGTTCTCACACACAAAAGAGGTAGTTATCAAATGTTCTCACACAAATAAAGAGGTAGTTGTCAAATATTCTCACACAAATAAAGTGGTAGTGATCAAATATTCTCACACAAATAAAGTGGTAGTGTTCAAATGTTCTCACACAAATGCAGTGTAAGAATATTTGATAGAGGTAGCTATCAAATGTTCTCACACTAATAAAGAGGTAGCTATCACATATTCTCACACAAATAAAGAGGTAGTTATCAAATATTCTCACACAAATGAAGTGGTAGTGATCAAATATTCTCACACAAATAAAGAGGTAGCTATCAAATGTTCTCACACAAATAAAGAGGTAGTTGTCAAATATTCTCACACAAATAAAGTGGTAGTGATCAAATATTCTCACACAAATAAAGTGGTAGTGATCATATATTCTCACACAAATAAAGTGGTAGTGATCAAATATTCTCGCACAAATAAAGAGGTAGTTATCAAATGTTCTTATGTACAAAAAGAGGTAGTTATCACATTCTCACACAAATAAAGAGGTAGTTATCAAATGTTCTCATGTACAAAAAGAGGTAGCTATCAAATATTCTCACACAAATAAAGAGGTAGTTATCAAATGTTCTCATGTACAAAAAGAGGTAGTTATCACATTCTCACACAAATAGAGGTAGCTATCAAATATTCTTACACAAATAAAGAGGTAGTTATCAAATGTTCTCATGTACAAAAAGAGGTAGTTATCAAATATTCTGATACAAATAAAGAGGTAGTTATCAAATGTTCTCATGTACAAAAAGAGGTAGTTATCACATATTCTCACACAAATAAAGAGGTAGTTATCAAATATTCTTACACAAATGCAGTGGTAGTTATCACATAATGTTACACAAATAAAGAGGCAGCTATCAAATATTCTCACACAAATAAAGAGGTAGTTGTCACATATTCTCACACAAATAAAGAGGTAGTTATCAAATGTTCTCACACACAAAAGAGGTAGTTATCAAATGTGCTCATGTACAAAAAGAGGTAGTTATCACATATTCTCACACAAATAAAGAGGTAGTTATCAGATATTCTCTCACAAATAAAGCGGTAGTTATCACATAATGTTACACAAATAAAGAGGCAGCTATCAAATATTCTCACACAAATAAAGAGGTAGTTATCACATATTCTCACACAAATAAAGAGGTAGTTATCAAATGTTCTCACACAAATGCAGTGGTAGTGATCAAATGTTCTCACACACAAAAGAGGTAGTTATCAAATGTGCTCATGTACAAAAAGAGGTAGTTATCAAATATTCTTACACAAATAAAGAGGTAGCTATCAAATATTCTCACACAAATAAAGAGGTAGTTATCAAAAATTCTTACACAAATAAAGAGGTAGTTATCAAATGTTCTCATGTACAAAAAGAGGTAGCTATCAAATATTCTCACACAAATAAACAGGTAGTTATCAAATTTTCTCATTTGCAAAAAGAGGTAGTTATCACATATTCTCACACAAATAAAGAGGTAGTTATCAAATATTCTTACACAAATACAGTGGTAGTGATCAAATGTTCGCACACACAAAAGAGGTAGTTATCAAATGTGCTCATGAACAAAAAGATGTAGTTATCACATATTCTCACACAAATAGAAGTAGTTATCAAATATTCTCACACAAATAAAGAGGTAGCTATCAAATGTTCTCACACAAATAAAGAGGTAGCTATCAAATGTTCTCACACAAATAAAGAGGTAGTTATCACATATTCTCACACAAATAAAGAGGTAGTTATCAAATATTCTCACACAAATGAAGAGGTAGTTATCAAATATTCTCACACAAATAAAGAGGTAGTTGTCAAATATCCTCACACAAATAAAGTGGTAGTGATCAAATGTTCTCACACAAATGCAGTGGTAGTGATCAAATGTTCTCACACACAAAAGAGGTAGTTATCAAATGTGCTCATGTACAAAAAGAGGTAGTTATCAAATATTCTTACACAAATAAAGAGGTAGCTATCAAATATTCTCACACAAATAAAGAGGTAGTTATCAAATATTCTTACACAAATAAAGAGGTAGTTATCAAATGTTCTCATGTACAAAAAGAGGTAGCTATCAAATATTCTCACACAAATAAACAGGTAGTTATCAAATTTTCTCATTTGCAAAAAGAGGTAGTTATCACATATTCTCACACAAATAAAGAGGTAGTTATCAAATATTCTTACACAAATACAGTGGTAGTGATCAAATGTTCGCACACACAAAAGAGGTAGTTATCAAATGTGCTCATGAACAAAAAGATGTAGTTATCACATATTCTCACACAAATAGAAGTAGTTATCAAATATTCTCACACAAATAAAGAGGTAGCTATCAAATGTTCTCACACAAATAAAGAGGTAGTTATCACATATTCTCACACAAATAAAGAGGTAGTTATCAAATATTCTTACACAAATGAAGAGGTACTTATCAAATATTCTCACACAAATAAAGAGGTAGTTGTCAAATATCCTCACACAAATAAAGTGGTAGTGATCAAATGTTCTCACACAAATGCAGTGGTAGTGATCAAATGTTCTCACACACAAAAGAGGTAGTTATCAAATGTGCTCATGTACAAAAAGACGTAGTTATCACATATTCTCACACAAATAAAGAGGTAGTTATCAAATATTCTTAAACAAATAAAGAGGTAATTATCAAATGTTCTCATGTACAAAAAGAGGTAGCTATCAAATATTCTCACACAAATAAAGAGGTAGTTATCAAATGTTCTCAGACAAATGCAGTGTAAGAATATTTGATAGAGGTAGTTATCACATATTCTCACACAAATAAAGAGGTAGTTATCAAATATTCTCACAGAAATGAAGTGGTAGTGATCAAATATTCTCACACAAATAAAGACGTAGCTATCAAATGTTCTCACACACAAAACAGGTAGTTATCAAATGTGCTCATGTACAAAAAGAGGTAGCTATCAAATGTTCTCACACAAATTAAGAGGTAGCTATCAAATGTTCTCACACAAATTAAGAGGTAGCTATAAAATGTTCTCACACAAATAAAGAGGTAGTTATCACATATTCTCACACAAATAAAGAGGTAGCTATCAAATATTCTCACACAAATAAAGAGGTAGTTATCACATATTCTCACACAAATAAAGAGGTAGTTATCAAGTATTCTTACACAAATAAGGAGGTAACTATCAAATATTCTCACACAAATAAAGAGGTAGCTATCAAATGTTCTCACACAAATAATTAGGTAGCTATCAAATATTCTCACACAGATAAAGAGGTTGCTATCAAATGTTCTCATGTACAAAAAGAAGTAGTAATCAAATGTTCTCATACAAATAAAGTTGTAGTTATCAAATGTTCTCACACACGTAAAGAAGCAGTTATCAAATGTACTCACACACATGAAGATGCCGTTATCAAATGTTCTCACACACATACAGTGGAGCCAAAAAGTATTTAGTCAGCCCCTGATTGTGCAAGTTCTCCTACTTAGAAAAATGAGAGAGGTCTGTAATTTTCATCATAGGTACACTTCAACTATGAGAGACAAAATGAGAAAAAAAAATTCAGGAAATCACATTGTGGGATTTTTAAAGAATTTATTTGTAAATTATGGTGGAAAATAAGTATTTGGTCACCCACAAACAAGCACGATTTCTGGCTCTTACTGACCTGTAACTTCTTCTTTAAGAAGCTCTTCTTCCCTCCACCTGTTGCCTGTATTAATGGCACCTGTTGGAACTTGTTATCTGTATAAAAGACACCTGTCCACAGCCTCAAACAGTCAGACTCCAAACTCAACCATGGCCAAGACGAAAGAGCTGTCGAAGGACACCAGGAAGAACATTGTAGACCTGCACCAGGCTGGGAAGAGTGAATCTACAATAGTCAAGCAGGTTGGTGTGAGTAAATCAACTGTGGGAGCAATTGTAAGAAAATGGAAGACATACAAGACCATTGATAATCTCCCTCGATCTGGGGCTCCATGCAAGATGTCGTCCCGTGGGGTCAAAATGATCATGAGAATGGTGAACAAAAATCCCAGAACTACACAGAGGTACCTGATGAATGACCTGCAGAGAGCTGGGACCAAAGTAACAAAGGCTACACAATACGCAGAGAGGGACTCAAATCCTGCAGTGCCAGGCGTGTCCCCCTGCTTAAGCCACTACGTGTCCAGGCCTGTCTGACGTTTGCCAGAGAGCATATGGATGATCCAGAAGAGAACTGGGAGACCTGCTCCAAAGACCTACAACATGATCTTGCAGCAGATAGTGTCTCTGTGCATCGTTCAACTATACAGCGCACTTTGCACAAAGAGATGCTGTATGATGCTGTAATGCTGAGGAAGCCTTTTCTGCATACACCACAAACGGAGTCGCTTGAGGTATGCTAAAGCACATTTGGACAAGCCCGCTTCATTTTGGAATAAGGTGCTGTTGACTGATGAAACTAAAATTGAGTTATTTGGACATAAGGGACAGTATGCATGACTGAAAAAGAACACAGCATTCTAAGAAAACACTGCTTACAGTAAAATTTGTAGGTGGTTCAATCATGCCGTGTGGCTGTGTGGCCAGTGCAGGTACTGGGAATCTTGTTAAAGTTGAGGGTCACATGGATTCCAGTCAATATCAGCAGATTCTTGAGAACAATGTTCAGGAATCAGTGACAAAGTTGTAGTTGCCGGTGTTGTGTGTTGGGGGGTGTGGCTGGATGTTTTGGTGTTCTTTTCTTTTCTTTGCTCTTCAGGTGGCATGAGAACTGATTTGTCTGTGGAGAAGGTGCTGGCTGAAGAATCCTCACCCTCATCAACATCATGTGTAGCACCTGTGACTGGTGCTCACATACAACCTTAAAGACTTTCAGCTGAAGCAGATAATTGGATGGCGTTCTGCATTTAAGGCATGTGTGATTCAAGCAGAACTGCCGGGAACTCGACCTTGTGATGTTCGTTTGTGAGACGCTGAGGACCGCGCCTGGGTTTGACACATCGAGCCCGTGAAGCAAGGAAGGGTGAGGACACTTCCTGTCAGCACACATTAAAGGTGATTGTTTGACTAATTGTTGATAGTAACTTGGTGTTTTGTTACGCAGTATACTGGAATTGTGATGAGAATTGTGCAGTTTGCTTCTCACTGCTGTGGCGTGCAGGATAAGTGATCCTCCACTTGTTGTGAGAAGCTGCTCATTTGCATAAAGTTAAAAACTACAGACCTGAATGTGTTGCTGATAGCGAGTGTCTTTTGAAATATATTGTTGAAACTGCTGACTTACCTCACCTCTTCTTTGCTTCACAGAGAGTCAGTTCGTCGTGTCCACCTGGGGGGTGTTTGTCTGGTGGTAGTGGGTCCAGGAACGCCGGGCTTCTATCCTTTTGGGCGCTTAAGAGCGTGCCAACAGTCACTCCACCAGAAGGACGTTGTTTCAGTTTTGTACACATTATTCTGCACAGGTGAACAATAAATTGTTTCTGTTGTTGGAACCGCTTTCTGGTTATTTTTAGCGCTGGGTTCTGTCTGACGCAGGTCCGCTCCTCAACTCGCGTCGACACATAACAGCCGGGGCTCGATCTTTCAACAAGACAATGACCCTAAACACTGCTCAAAATTTCCTAAGGCATTCATGCAGAGGACAAGTTCTGGAATGGCCATCTCAGTCCCCAGACCTGAATATCCTGAATATTATTGAAAATCTGTGGTGTGAGTTTAAGCAGGCTTGGAAACCAACAAACCTGAGATGTTTTGTATAGAAAAATGGTCCAAAATACCTTCAACCAGAATCCAGACTCTCATTGGAAGCTATTGGAAGCGATTAGGGGCCCTTATTTCTGCAAAAGGAGGATCTACTAAATATGAATGTGTTTTTTCTGTTGGAGTGCCCAAATTTATGCACCTGCCTAATTTTGTTTAAAGAATTATTGCACACTTTCTGTAAATCCTACAAACTTCATTTCACTTCTCAAATATATAACTGAAATTGCTGATCCAAGCAACCAATGATTTATAAAGCAAAATCATGGAAATCATCAGGGGTGCCCAAACCTTTACATACAACTGTATTTGATTTTAACACTGAAAAGCCCATTTGAGCTATATTTTGAATTATATTTTAGCTTTTGAAAAGCCAGCTCTCACAAGATTTAGATCTTGAATATTTTTTTCAAGTTAAACATTTGTGAAATTGGAAAGTAGTGTTGGTGGAGGTTTGCACTCTATGAGCTGTGTTCTCGTTACTTTATGTTTTTGATTTATTGACAGATTTTCCTTTTTTGAGTGGATCTGGGTGAGAAGTTTTTTATAATATATATTACATTTAACATATAGCTGAACAGCAAAATAAATAAATGAAATAATGCAACAAAATCAAGACGATTGTTTTTCTTTTGCAATAAAATCCAGGTGATTTTTTTTATTTTTTATTTCTCAACAAATTTTGTAAAATCTTTACTAAAACCATTTGTGGATTGTTTCCCTTTATATCTATAAAGTTGTTGACAAAATAATTATTTTCAAAAAGCATTAAATCTAACAAAGTGTTGAATCAATATGTATGAATAAAAACCAAATAAAGCAATATCTTTGTCTTGAATTTCAGAATTTAAGACATAATTTAAGGTTGTTAATATTGAACATGTGATTGTTCATGTGTTGTGGAAATCTTCTCCACGATTTGTGTTGATGCTGGCTGGAGTGAGCTGATGCTGACTGCTCGTATTGCGTCTTCATGGACACTGGGGCTGAGATTTGATAATGATGATGTGCAGCTGCAGTGGGCGGGGCTCCAACGTCATTCTGAGAACTGTGTTAAATTAATGGGCGTGTCTGTGGACTGTGAGAAGACACCCACAAATAATCAGTGAGAGTACTTAACGCTTCACTGCGAGCATTCAGCGCTAACCTCTGAACCACGACGGAACCACCATTAGCACAACTGATGGAAAAACATTTAGCCGTTCAGACTGTTGCAGAAACTGCAGCAACGGGTACATGATGCAGTATTTGGAGCTTCTGGAATACTTCCTTAAAGATTCAGAATGACTGAAAGTGAAGCACTCTGTGGCTTTAAAAAAAAAAATCATAAGTCACCTCAAACCGCACAAAAGGACAGTCTGGATCTTACCCAGTCCATGAGCAAGCACTCTGGCAGCAGCAGTAAAGAAAAACACCCTCTGCATATTTTGATGATAGAAGAAACCAAGCATATCAGACTCAGTGGGGCACCATCTGCTACGACCACACAACAAGACAAATAGAAAGTGCAGCACATTCGAAACAATGTGCGCACAAAAAATACAAAATCTAAACAACCATATATGAGTAATTACTATGGTGCTGACACACCTATTGATGTTTGGTCTCAGCCAATCGGGTATGAGATGTCCAGGAGTTGACCTTACACCTGCTCAATCTCCTGTTCTTTTTCTGCACATCAAACCACTGATTAAAATAATATCAATGTGTGTCTTTTTGTCACGCCAACCATCTGCATGTCCTCCCTCAGGACACCCATAAGCCTTGTCTTTGGCCTCCCTCTTCTCTTCTTCCATACTCAGCATCCTTCTCCTGGGCCCAGTTTCACAATATAGTCTAATCTTTTAGTCTGCTAAATATAGTCATCTAAGATTAGTCACCCAACATTAGCCGTCTAATCTCTGTTTCACATAGATGGCTAAACTTTTAGCTTAGCTGTCTAACATTAGTCTATGATTTTCACGGGCATAAGTGGCCTTTTGTGAGTGTTGTTGCTAAGAAACACCTCCAATGCACGAGAGTTTTGCTTATTTCCGGGTTGGTTATCTGCTACAACCATGGCCGAGTCTGCCGCACCAGAGGAGAAGTACTCCTGTATAAAGGCCCCTATGTTGTCCTAAGAGGAGGAAGCACTCCTTTTGGAGGAATACGAGCGATGTAGGGGTATTCTTCAAAACACCCCTACGTCACTGGCAGCTAGGGCCAATGTTCTTCCAAAGGAACAACATTGGCCCAAGCTGCCAAAAGACAGGCTTGGGAGGAGATCGCAGTGTCCTTCAATAGATAGCTTGACAAATCCCCGATGTGCAGGATAAGTGCCGAACTAACATCCCTCATCCCTCGGAAGTAGTATCGCTGTTGAACCTCGGCGTCCATAAACATCTCCAATGGATTATTTTGGTCCTGGAACACCCGCACCCTCTGCAAGGCTCTCCTTCCTTCCTGCTCCATCAAATGGTGGTACATGATAGCCCCCATTTTTGAGGTAAAACACTGAAGTTTTGTCGACTAAAATAAGATTAGCCTCTTCTGTACCAGGTTAAAAAACGTCAGTCCCGAACACAAAATTTTAGCCGACTAAGCACTTTGTACAACGACTAACATCAAAAGATTAGTCGATTAAGTGAGTTTAGTCGACTAAAGAAGATCAGACCGCTTCATGAAATGGGGCCTTGATATACTCTGGGTCCCTCCTCTGCATATGTCCAAAACCACTTCAGTCACACCCATCTGACTTTGTCTCTTCCTAATCCTGTCCATCCTTATCACTCCCAAAGAAAATCACATCTTCAGCTGTGCCTCCTGTCTTTTTGTTGGTGCCACCGTCTGTAAGCCGTCCAACATAGCTGGTCTCACTGCTGTCTTGTAAACTTTACACCTTCACTCTTGCAGAAATTCTCTGTCACAAATGACTCCTGCCACCTTTCTCCACTGACTCCACCCTGCTGGCACTCTCTGCTTCACCTCTCCATTATTTGAACAGTTGACCTTAAGTATTTAAACTTATCTACTTTCCCCACCTCTACTGTTTCCAACCACACTATTCCACCGGGCTCCCTCTCACTCACACACATACTTCATTTTGCCCCTACTGACTTTCACTCTCCTTCTCTCTAGAGTGTACCTCCATCTCTCCAAGCTTGTCAAAACCTGCTCCCTGCTCCCTACAGATCACAATGACATATGTAACCCATCATAGACTATTGGGACTCCCATTTAATTTTCAAATATACCAGCAGTTGGAAAAGGCCAAGGGAATCCTCACCTTGCTGTGGCAGATAGATGGTTAATTTTTAGGATGTGTTGGGAAAATGTAGTGACACAGACCCACAACAGGGGGCGTAAATGAACGGACAATGAAAGAGTCAAATATGAACACTTTACTGTTGTGAATGAGCACAACCACAATACAGAGGAATGTGAAATTTTGCAAACAGTCAATCACAAGGGTGACGTGTGGGCAGGCTCGAGGATAGAAGACGTCTGTCCTGAGAAGAACCGGAACCACACGATTTCCTCTGCCACCGAACCCGGAGAATACTGGAGCCGCCAAGTCCCGAGTCCCCAGGTGGCCACCGTCTCCGAATGTCAGATCTGGTACTGCTGGCAAGGAGCAGAGACAATAAGATGTGGGTGTGTGCACACCCAGTAACAACAATGATGGAGATTCCACCTCCACCTCTAACACACACGCGTGCAGCTCCTGTCTCAAACACTTATCTGGTGGGGGTGTAAAGCGAAGCTGTCGCCGGTCACGCCAATCTCCAGATAGAACACTCCGCAGGAAAACAGCTGCAAAAACAGGTTTACTAAACACAGTCAGTACGGCACAGATTAAGGCTGAGAATGTTACCTTTACAGGTCGACGATATCTCGGCAATGAGGTGGAGATGACGTCCGGGTTTTATGGAGTGAGATGATGTAGTGTAGATGGGTGACAGCTGTCAAGAGATAATGAGTGACAGCTGTCACTCCCGGCTGTGTCCGTGGCGGCAGCGCCCTCTCGTGTCTGAAGCCCGCACTTCAGGCAGGGCGCCCTCTGGTGGTGGGCCAGTAGTACCTCCTCTTCTGGCAGCCCACACAACAGGACCCCTCCCTCAACGGGCGCCTCCTGGTGCCTGGCCAGGTTTATCGGGGTGTCGGCAGTAGAAATCGGCCAGGAGGGCCGGATCCAGGATGAAGCTCCTCTTCGTTCTTCAGGTCCATACCCCTCCCAGTCCACCAGATATTGGAAACCCCGGCCCATTCGACGGACGTCCAGGAGCCGGCGCACTGTCCAGGCCGGCTCCTCGTCAATGATCCGGGCAGGAGGCGGCGCCGGACCAGGAGCACAGAGGGGTGAGGTGTGGTGCGGTTTGATTCTCGACACATGAAAAACCGGGTGGATCCGCAGTGAAGCAGGGAGTTGGAGCTTCACCGCGGCAGGGCTGAGGACCTTGAGGATTCTGAATGGTCCGATGAACCTGTCCATCAGTTTCGGGGATTCCACTTGAAGCGGGATGTCCTTCGTCGACAACCACACCTCCTGCCCGGGCTGGTATGCAGGGGCCAGGGACCGCCGGCGGTCTGCATGGGCCTTGGCCCTCGTCCGGGCCTTCAACAAGGCAGAACGGGCGGTGCGCCACACCCGACGGCACCTCCGAAGGTGGGCCTGGACCGAGGGCACACCGACCTCTCCCTCCACCATGGGAAATAATGGGGGCTGGTACCCCAAACACACCTCAAACGGGGAGAGGCCGGTGGCAGAAGACACCTGGCTGTTATGGGCATACTCGATCCAGGCCAGGTGGTTACTCCAGGCCATCGGGTGCGCGGATGTCACACAGCGGAGGGTCTGTTCCAACTCTTGGTTGGCCCGTTCTGCCTCTCCATTCGTCTGTGGGTGGTACCTGGACGAGAGGCTCACAGTGGCCCCCAGTTCTCTGCAGAAACTCCTCCAGACTTGAGAGGAAAACTGGGGACCACGATCCGAGACGTCAGTAGGTATCCCATGCAGACGGACGACGTGGTGGACCAGGAGGTCTGCTGTCTTCTGGGCCGTAGGGAGCTTCGGGAGGGCCACGAAGTGGGCTGCCTTGGAGAATCGGTCCACTATCGTGAGGATGGTGGTGTTGCCCTGGGACGGTGGGAGGCCCGTGACAAAATCCAGGCCGATGTGGGACAAGGGGCGATGAGGCACAGGAAGCGGCTGGAGCAGTCCTTAAGACCTCCTGTGGTCAGCCTTGCCCCTGGCTCAGGTGGTGCAGGCCTGGATGTACTCCCGGACGTCGGCCTCCATAGACGCCCACCAGAAGCGCTGCCGGACAACTGCCACGGTCCTTCGCATCCCTGGATGACAGGAGAGCTTGGAACCGTGACAGAAGTCTAGGACCGCTGCCCTGGCCTCTGGTGGGACGTATAGTCTGTCCTTCGGACCAGTCCCCGGGTCCGGGCTCCGTGTCAGGGCCTCCCGGACGGTCTTTTCCATGTCCCAGGTGAGGGTGGCCACGATAGAATGGGCTCCGGTGGATCCGACAGCACAGGTTTGACTTCGTCTTTGTGTACCCGGGACAAGGCATCTGATCTCTGGTTCTTGGTCCCGGGGCGAACAGTGACCAGCGGGCTTGCCTGGGGTTCAGCCGCTTGGCGGTCCTGATATACTCCAGGTTCCGATGGTCAGTGAAAACCGTGAACGGCACAGATGCTCCCTCCAACAGGTGTCTCCACTCCTCAAGAGCCTCTTTCACTGCAAGGAGTTCTCGATTGCCAACGTCATAGTTCCGTTCAGCCGGGGTCAACCTGCTAGAAAAGTAGGCACACGGGTGAAGAACCTTATAGGTCTCTCCGCTCTGGGATAGCACGGCTCCTTTCCCTGAGTCAGAGGCGTCCACTTCAACCACAAACTGGCGGCTAGGGTTGGGCTGCACCAAAACTGGCGCAGTAGAGAACCATCGATTCAACTCCTTGAACGCGGCTTCACACCGATCCGACCAGGTGAAGGGGACTTTTGGAGAGGTCAGGGCTGTCAGGGGGCTAACTACCTGACTGTAGCCCTTAATGAACCTCCTATAGAAATTTGCGAAGCCGAGGAACTGTTGCAGCTTCCTATGGCTTGTTGGTTGGGGCCAATCTCTCACCGCTGCATCCTTGGCCGGATCAGGGGCGACGGAGTTAGAGGAGATGATAAACCCCAGGAAGGACAAAGAAGCGCGGTGGAACTCGCACTTCTCGCCCTTCACAAACAGCCGGTTCTCCAACAACCGCTGCAGAACCTGACGTACATGCTGGACATGAGTCTCAGGATCCGGAGAAAAGATGAGTATATCGTCCAGATATACGAAGACGAATTGGTGCAGGAAGTCCCGCAAGACGTCGTTAACCAAAGCTTGGAACGTCGCGGGGGCGTTAGTGATGCCGAACAGCATGACCAGGTACTCAAAATGACCTAAAGGAGTGTTAAATGCCGTCTTCCACTCGTCTCCCTTCCGGACCCGAACCAGGTGATACGCATTCCTAAGGTCCAACTTGGTAAAGATTTTGGCTCCATGCAGGGGGGTGAACACGGAATCTGGCAACGGGTATCGGTTGCGAACCGTAATCTCATTCAGCCCCCTGTAATCAATGCATGAATGGAGTCCGCCATCTTTCTTGCCCACAAAAAAGAAACCTGCACCCATCGGGGAGGTGGAGTTCCGGATCAGCCCAGCAGCTAAAGAGTCCCGGATGTAGGTCTCCATTGATTCGCGCTCAGGACGTGAGAGATTGTACAGCCTGCTGGACGGGAACTCCACGCCCGGAATCAAATCAATGGCACAATCGTAAGGACGGTGCGGGGGAAGGGTGAGTGCCAGATCTTTGCGGAAGACGTCAGCAAGATCGTGGTACTCAACCGGCACCGCCGTCAGATTGGGTGGGGCTTTGACCTCCTCTTTAGCCTGTAAACCGGGAGGAACCGAGGAACCTAAACACATCTGATGGCAGGTTTCGCTCCACTGAACCACCACCCCAGACGGCCAGTCAATCCGGGGATTGTGTTTCAACATCCACGGGAAACCCAAAATCACGCGGGAGGTAGAAGGAGTCACAAAAAACTCGATCTCCTCCCGATGATTTCCGGACACCACCAGAGTTACAGGTTGTGTCTTGTGCGTGATTAAAGGAAGAAGGGTGCCATCTAGTGCCCACACCTGCAATGGCGAAGGAAGCGCCACCAGAGGGAGCCCTACCTCCCTTGCCCATCTGCTGTCTAGCAGATTCCCTTCTGACCCCGTGTCCACCAGTGCTGGGGCTTGAAGGGTTAAATCCCCGCTCAGGATTGTAACTGGGAGTCGTGTGGAAATATGTGTGTGTCCCACGTGAATGTCTTGGCCCACCCTTAGCCCAGTTTCTAGGGGCGGGTGTTGGTGTTTAACCGCTTGGGGCAGTCTCTCTGCATATGCTCACTTGAACTGCAGACAAAGCACTCCCCGCGGGCCAGCCTCCTCTGTCTGTTAGGTGGTCTAAATGTGGCCCTGCTCGTGTCCATAGCTTCGTCAGCAGGGGGAGCTGTAGCCACACGGAGCGTTGAGGCTGTGGAGCGTGGGGAGGGCGGTACCTTTTCGGACCTGGAAGGGAGAGGGACAGCGCGTGCCCGGCCACGTCCTTCGTCTCGCTCCCGACGGCGTTCCTCCAACCGATTGTCTAACCGTATAACGAGATCGATAAGCCCATCTAAATCCTGCGGTTGTTCCTTCGCTACCAGGTGCTCCTTCAGGGCCGATGACAGTCCGTTTACGAAGGCAGCGCAGAGCGCAGCGTTATTCCAGCTGGACCTCACAGCCGCAATGCGGAAGTTGACTGCATATTCGGCTGCGCTCCGGCGCCCCTGTCTCAGTGACATTAGCACTGTTGAAGCAGTCTCTCCTCTGTTAGGGTGATCAAACACTGTTCTGAACTCCCTCACAAACCCAGTATAAGTGGTAAGGAGCCGTGAGTTTTGCTCCCAAAGTGCTGTAGCCCAAGCGCGTGCCTCACCACGAAGCAAGTTAATTACATAAGCCACCCTGCTGGCGTCAGACGCATACATTACGGGCCGTTGTGCAAAGACGAGCGAACACTGCATCAGAAAGTCCGCGCACGTCTCCACACAACCCCTGTACGGCTCTGGGGGACTTATGTATGCTTCAGGGGATGGTGGGGGGGTTCGTTGAACGACCAGTGGAACGTTTATATCCGGCACCGGGTCGGCAGGAGGAGGAGCCGCAGTAGCGCCCTGAGTGCACGCTTCCACCTGCGCAGTGAGAGCCTCCATCCTGCGATTAAGGATGACATTTTGCTCGGTCATCAGATCCAGCCGAGCGGTAAAGGCGGTGAGGATTTGCTGCAACTCACCGATCACGCCTCCTGCAGACGCCCGTGCACCCTGCTTTTCCACTGGCTGTTCAACAGATGGGTGACGCCCCTCGGGATCCATGACGCTGGCCGAGATATCCTGTTGGGAAAGTGTAGTGACACGGACCCACAACAGGGGGTGTAAATGAACGGACAATGAAAGAGTCAAATATGAACACTTTACTGTTGTGAATGAGCACAACCACAATACAGAAGAATGTGAAATTTTGCAAACAGTCAATCACAAAGGTGACGTGTGGGCAGGCTCGAGGATAGAAGACGTCTGTCCTGAGAAGAACCGGAACCACATGATTTCCTCCGCCACCGAACCCGGAGAATACTGGAGCCGCCAAGTCCCGAGTCCCCAGGTGGCCACCGTCTCCGAATGTCGGATCTGGTACTGCTGGCAAGGAGCAGAGACAATAAGATGTGGGTGTGTGCACACCCACTAACAACAATGATGGAGATTCCACCTCCACCTCTAACACACACTTGTGCATCTCCTGTCTCAAACACTTATCTGGTGGGGGTGTAAAGCAAAGCTGTCGCCGGTCACGCCAATCTCCAGATAGAACACTCCGCAGGAAAACAGCTGCAAAAACAGGTTTACTAAACACAGTCAGTACGGCACAGATTAAGGCTGAGAATGTTACCTTTACAGGTCGACGATATCTCGGCAATGAGGTGGAGATGACGTCCGGGTTTTATGGAGTGAGATGATGTAGTGTAGATGGGTGACAGCTGTCAAGAGATAATGAGTGACAGCTGTCACCCCCGGCTGTGTCCGTGGCGGCAGCACCCTCTCGTGCCTGAAGCCCGCACTTCAGGCAGGGCACCCTCTGGTGGTGGGCCAGCAGTACCTCGTCTTCTGGCAGCCCACACAACAGGATAGACTGGATGTTTGTCTGGGTGTTTGGCAACCAGAATCCAGGTTGATTCTGTTGTGGATGCAGTGATGTTTGGCATCTGCTTCATTGCTCATCAGTCATAGTCATAGTCAACGTAGCTGCTTGTCCTCAGTGACGTTTTCAGTTGATTCTGCCATGTGAGCCACCTTTAATATCATGAACCTACTTCAAGAAATGCCAAGATGTTTGATGGTGACATTCCAGTTTTGTCATAAACAGGTTTGTTGTTGTTAGTATTTAGAATTTCTTCTTGAGTTTACTGTCTGTGGCTCAGTGGGAATAAATAATGACCCATTAACTGATGAGACTGTCCTTTGTTTCCAATGAAGATCAGACAGGTTTACTGCTAACAATCACATTTAAGAGTTCAGAGCTTTATCTACATGTATTTCTGCATCCATTTTCTGCATCCGTGTTTGTGAGATACGTGTTGTCAGTCATGTGTTGTGAGCCACATGTTTGTGAGATACGTGTTGTATGGTACATGTTGGCAAGGTACGTGTTATGAGGCATGCGTTGGCATCACATGTTTTCAAAACACATGTTTTCGAGGCATGGGCTGTGAGATACGTGTTGTGAGATACGTGTTGAGATACATGTTGTGAGATACGTGTTGTGAGACATGTTTGTGAGATACGTGTTGTATGGTACATGTTGGCAAGGTATGTGTTATGAGGCATGTGTTGGCATCACATGTTTTCAAAACATGTTTTCAAGGCATGGGTTATGAGATACGTGTTGTGAGATACGTATTGTGAGACGTGTTGTGAGATACGTGTTGTGAGACACGTGCTGTGAGGCGCTTTACAAATAATGCCTCACATTCACCCCGATGTGAGGGTGCTGCCATACAAGGTGCTCACTACACACCGGGAGCAACACATGCCTCACGTGTTGTGAGATACATGTTGTGAGGCATGTGTTATTGACCACATTCTAGCCCTGCGAGTACTCAGAATGTAAGCGTGATATCGGCAGTGCTTCTTTGCAGTCTGTTGATTTTTTAAACGTGTTTGATTCAGTTGGTTTCGGCGACATCCTGAGAATTTATGGGAATTTTGTGGACATCATATCAAGCCTCTACACAGATCCTGTGAGTGCTGCGTGGAGTGGAGGCACAGACTCAAGTTTCCCATTGTTGATCCTCAGGGATCTGTTCTGGCTTGTGGGGACCGAATGTTGGACCGGATGTTGGACTGGATGTTGGTGATATCGGCAGTGTAGAGGTGGTGACGCAGTGGTTAGTGTGCTTGGTTTCAGTGCAGAAGGTTCCCGGTTCAAATCCCACTCCTGCCATGTTTAGGGTGGCACAGTGGCTTAGTGGTTAGTGCTGATGCCACACAACAAGAAGGTCGTGGAATTGCTTCCCACTGTTTCTGTGTAGAGTTTGCATGTTCTCCCCGTGTTTGCGTGGGTTTCCTCTGGGCACTCTGGTTTCCTCCAATCAAAACTTCCTTATTTGTGGTCTGCTCTGTTCTCTGCACTTGACCAAAGCAGTGTCTCTACATCCGGAGTTGGGTGCTGGACTGTGGCTGCTTACTGCTGTTAGTGGTTGGACTTTGTCTAACTGTAATTTGTTGTATATTTGTACAATGACAATAAAGGCTCTTCTTCTTGGACTGGTTATTGGGTTGGGCTGTGGAAACCAGTGAGTTGGGTGCTCTTGTTGGTGAGGAAAGGTTCACCAGTATTGACTTGGCAGATGACACTGTGATCTTTTCTAGATCTTTGGATACTCAATGGATTGCAAGAGTTGAACTTGAACAGACAGTTGTCTCGGCAGTGGCATTCATGTCTCTGGATCCTTGGCCTTTGAATTCTTTGAAAGCTTGTGAATTCTTAAAGAAATCATTGTTATTTGGAGATCACGCTGAAGAGATTTATTCTAAATTAAAGAGCAAAATTTGGAATTTAAAAAATTACCATTGTGGAGATATTTTAACTCCCCCCCCCCCCACACACACACACACAAACACACCCAGACACACACACACTCACTCACACTTTAAATGGTGAGATCAAAAATGTGTTGCTGTCGTACGAGAAACATACTTTCTCTGACATGGATGAAACGGAATTGTATTAAATCCTGGACCTTGTGGCTCTGTTCTGCAGAGCTGCATATCTGAGCATGCACTGGGTGACGGCAACAAAACCACATTCACAAAGATTGATGTTTTGTTTCAAAGCTTCGCAATGAAGCCAGAAGTGTTTTGTAGAAGTTGTGATTTATTTTTTTCACCTGCGTCTCTCTGTTTTCTGTATATTTATGTCTGTGCTGCTTACCGATGTTTGTTTTGTCGCATCACTTCCTGTTTGTTGACACCGGTGTTGTTTATTGTTTCTAACGCTAACTCTCTCCCACAGACGGCGCAGGGTGGAGGTCACCGCACCTTACTGTATGGCCACGCTGTCCTGCTGCGACACTCCTACAGCGGAATGGTCAGTGTGCCGCTGCAGCTACGCCAACCATTAAAGAAGGCGGAGCCCTTAATTGTAAAACCCACAATCAAACTAAAACAATCAACAAAACAAAGAAAAACACTCAGAATCAAAAAGGCTCCAGACTTTGGATGATGTGAGACTGTAAATGTGAAATAATCCCAAAAATTATGATGTCTGAATTTTTCCTGGTAAATTCAATAATGTGGAAATCTGCTTAAAGACTGTGGGTGAATCTGGATCCCGAATCTGGAACCTCAGTTCATATCATGAATCTGCATCATGAATCTGAAGCCTGAATCCAGATCATGAGATCCAGAGTCTGGATCGTGTTAGTGTAAAGTGTGGTAGAGTGACCGCAGTGCGCGCGCGTCACTGACTGATGGAAGGTCTCTGTCTGCAGTACCTGTGCTGTCTGTCCACGTCCCGCTCGTCCACAGACAAACTGGCCTTTGACGTGGGTCTGCAGGAAGACACCACAGGTAGGAACCCAACAGGTGGGTCTTATTACCCATGATGCACATGAAGCAGATCTTAAGTCCACATGCATTATTTTGGTGTGAGCAGGAAGCAGCAGAAGATGCTAAATGTGCTCAAATAGCTGTAAATTGATTCAAATCTTCAGGAGGGTCTCACATATACCTGGTGGAAGAAGTGGTCCATATTTGTGGAGTTACTTCTTCCTGCTGCATCACCTGTTTTTATGGTTTTACTCTGTGAGTTGTCTCAGACTATCAGCAGGTGATCAGCGCTCAGCTTCATGTTTTGATGTCACATATGGTTGTGGCTCTGGTTCCTTTGTCAAACATCCAAGAGTTACCTCATCCTCACAGGTCAGAAAAGGTTTTGTCATTTCCTGAGTCCAAGTCAAAAAGACAGAGTCAGCTGTCAGGTTTGACCTCGGCTAGACATACAAGAAAGAACCAGAGAATTGAGATGTCTTTAGTGAGCTTTGCAAAGGAGAGATACAGCAGAGGCTTCGTGCAGTTTCTCTAACTGTGACCTCCTCACGGGGCCCTTTTATTGTGTAAAGAAAACAAAAGATAAGTGTGGCTACATGAGTCCATGGTTGCAACATGTGCTATTAGTCATGTGCAGATACGTTTGCAAACAACTGAATCATTCCAATCTTGTACAGAGTGACAACTGAATCATTCCAATCTTAGGTACAGAGTGAGCGATTTTGCTGAAGCTTGCTAAATGTCAAACTGTAAACAGGCTGCAGCTGTATCTGAGAGAAACAGTTTGCAGATTTTAAGATACAGAAAGAACAATTTGAAATGAGCAGATGTAATAGATGATAATAAATGATAAACATGTTTTTACAGTATAATTTATCTAACATCAGCTATCAAATTTTTGAAATGCTGCTTTCTTTGAGCTTCTCCCTTTTTGCTCAGGGTCACCACAGTGGATCCATTATGGACCTGCATGCTGATTTGGCACACGTTTTTTTTTTTTTTTTTTTTTTTTGCCCTTCCATGTGGTTTGGACCATCACACAGGGGAAACATGCACTGTTTTTTTTTTTTTTCAAACATGTTCATACATTTACATTTCTTTCTCCTGACATGTAGAAAATACAGTTTCAAAACAATGTTCAGTTTTCTTATCAAAAATAACAAACAAAAACAAAATAACAAAACAATATTTGTTCTTACAGTGCAGTTACTGTCTGACATTAAACAACTTCACTTCATATTGATATTTATTTAAAATGTTATTTTGTATATTTTGTTAAAATGATGATTGTTTTTACTTTGCTTATGTTCATCTGTTAGTCTATTCCATAATTTTACCCCTGACATACCCAGGGTCCTGACATACCCTTGGTCCTGGGTACGACCTAAAACTACATCCGGCAGTGAGGTCTCTGTTCTGAAGTTCAGAGATTTGAGGAGAATTGGTGGTACCTCTTAATCACTGTTGTGCTTGGGTTGCCCTTAGGCAAAGCGTAACACCCACCAGCCTTCCCGTGTCAAGGGCTACTGACACACCGTTTTTGCTGGCGGTATATAAATCCCAAACTCATGGACAGCAAACAAAGTCCTCAACGGTGGAGCAGGCGGAGAAGGTGTTTCAACAACACCAAACGGCTGTGAAAGTGTAAGAAGGCTGCAGCAGAACCTCGACCCCAATCGTCTGGTTTCCCCAGCCATTGGAACCAGTCGTGGAACTGTCAAGTACTGTGGGCCTGACAGAGTTCAATGTCATCCCCATGCTAAACAAACACACGCACAGGCATCTTCTTGCCTAGGCAACTGTTTCGTTGCCATCTGCCTTCTACTCCAAATCTTTTGGCGATCGGGAATGAGCGATTGGGGCAGGATTGTGAGTCTGGGAGCCCTTCGTTTCAGACCCAGCATGGAAGCGGCGGGTGCTTGATTCAGTCGTCTGACTCCTCGGACGAAGCAGGAAGATCTTTCGGCAGCTACACCCGTGACTGAGCAGCCCTTCTTTTTTCTTTTTTTCATTATTTTTATTTGCAATTTAATTTTACAAACACAAGTGAACAAATGGACACACCAAAACAGACTACAGCTTGGTCAATAGAAAAAAAAAATCCAACGAGAAAAATAAAAGTAAGAAGAAGAAGTGGTGGGATTAAAAAGGGATGCACCGAGGTCAGAATCCACCCAACCCTACAATAATTTAAAGATAAAAGATAAATTAATAAATGACAAAATGTTAGCAGGGGTGGTGGCCAAGTGGTTAATGCGCTTGGTTTCAGTTCAGAAGGTTCCGGGTTCAAATCCCACCCATGCCACATTTCTCCATGTAATGTGGAGTTGCGTCAGGAAGGGCATCCGGCGTAAAACCTGTGCCAATTCAACATGCAGATCCACCTTGGATTTGCTGTGGTGACCCCAAGTGCAAACAAGGGAGCAGCCGAAGGGAATTTTTTTAATAAATGACAAAATGTCACACTTATTTAATAATTTGAAAATCCATAAAAGAAAAAAGTAATAATAAATTTCTCAAACTCCATATCCAAAATCTAAGTCGGTAGTCACTACATTGGTGCATCTCTATACAATTGAAGTGTCATTTATAGGAGACCTTTTAACAGAGTGGAAGACAAATCTGGCCAAATATAATCTAAAAATGGGCGCCATACTTTGTTAAACTGATGCCCAGTATCATGAATGATACTTGTGAGATATTCTAAAGGAATTAACTCAAAAACAATTTTTCGCCAGCCACTAATAGATGGGATCCGGTCACTGACCCAGTTCAAAAGAATATTTTTTCTTGCAGCAAAAGTTAGCGTATTGTAAAGTCTTTTACCAGCAGCTGTTTTTACACATTTACTTGGGAGGCCCAGGAGTAAAGATACAGGGTTTACTTCTAAATCCAATAGTAATATTTTCTCAATCTCCTTTACAGTTTTGACCCAGTATCTTTGAAGTTCATGACAAGTCCATAAACAATGCGTTAAGGTTCCTACTTCAGTTTTGCATTTAAGACAGAGAGGAGAAAGGGTGCGGTCAAAGAGGTGTCTGCGGTGTGAGGATATATGAAGTCTATGAATAATTTTTAACTGTATTGCTTTAGTTCGTGTACAAATTGAAATATTTTTTGCACAAGACCAGATACTATCCCATGGCTCTTCATCAATGTTTAAAGACAACTCGTTTTCCCACACACCCCTCACTCACTGTGTATCAGTAGTAGTTAAATTGTTCAGAACACTGTACAGAGAGCTTAGAGACACTTTCCTGCGATGTTGTTTAAACAGCATATCTGTTGGGGACCCACAACAGGGGGCGCAAATGAACGGTCAATAGATGAGCCAAAAATGTAACAATTTAATGTTGTGAATGTGCACAACGATTACACAGACAATCACAGAATCTGATAGCAGTCAATACACCAAGGTGACGTGTGGGCAGGCTCGAGGATAGAAGACGTCTGTCCTGAGAAGAGCCGGGACCACACGGTTTCCACCGCTACAGAACCTGGTGAATACTGGAGCCGCCAAGTCCTGAATTCCCAGGTGATCACCGTCCCCGACTGTCGGATCTGGTACTGCTGGCGAGGAGCACAGACAGTGAGATGTGGGTGTGTGCACACCCAGTAACAAAAACAGTCAGAAGGTGGAAAGTCACCTCCACCTCTAATCACACACTCGTGCAGCTCCTGTTAAACCACTTATCTGGTTTGGGTGTGAAGCGAAGCCGTCGCTGTTCACACCAAACGCCAGTCCAGCAGATAAGGCACACCACAGGAAAACGGCTGCAAAAGAGTTCAGACTATGACACAGTTTTAGATACAGCAGAGAATTACCTTCACAGGTAGATGATATCTCGGCAACGAGGTGGAGATGACGTCCGGTCTTTATGGAGTGAGATGATGTAGTGTAGATGGGTGACAGCTGTCAAGAGATAATGAGTGACAGCTGTCACCCCCGGCTGTGTCCGTGGCGGCAGCGCCCTCTTGTGCCTGAAGCCCGCACTTCAGGCAGGGCACCCTCTGGTGGTGGGCCAGCAGTACCTCCTCTTCTGGCGGCACGCACAACAATATCCTCTAGTGGGGATATTTCAGGGTGGTCGATGAGAGTAGTACTATGAGTTATATAATGTCTTATTTGCAGAAAACGAAAAAAATCTTCCTTCATCAGTTTATGGCGTTGTGAAAGTTGTTCAAACGACATTAGTCTGTCATCGGAAACAGGTCCTTGAGCATCCTGACATCCTTATGTAGCCACTGACGAAAACCAGGATCAGAAAAACCCGGATAAAATGCAGGATTATTTATTATTGGAGTGAACATAGATGTTAATTTAGAACGACCCTCTAGACAGCGCACAATATTCCATGCCTTTTAGTGTGATCAGTGTAATAGGATTTGTACAGTATATTTGAATTTCTTTTAGATTTTTAAAAAACAACAGATCACTTAATTTACACCCAGACAATGCCGTCTCAACATCCATCCAAACAGAGGTTTTGTTATTACTGACCCAATCCTTAATAAACCTTAAATGAGCACTGAGTTGGTATAATTTAATATTAGGCATATCCAAGCCGCCCTTAGAACTTGGTAAGTGTAAAACCGCCATTTTAAGCCTGGGTCTACACTTGTTCCAAATAAATGAACTGAATTTGAATAGGATATAGCAGTCTTGGCAACACATTCATTTTAACCAAGGCTATTCGCCCTAGCCAAGAAATAGGCAGTGAGCTCCAGCTGTTATGTGTCGGACGCAGCTCGGAGAACCGACCAGCGTTTGAAGGACCCAGTATGAAATAAGCAGAGCACGGTACAAAGGCTAACTGAATTTAATACATAACAGTGATGTGATACAAAACAACAAAAGAGTGTGCGGTCTGGCGTGGTGGATTGCGGTGCGCTCCCAGCAGCGCTAACGGTCCGGAGCCAGAAGTCGTTCGGACCCAAGGACCCCGCCGACACCCCCCAGGTGGCCGCAACAAACCGAGTCTGTGAAAGAAGGAACCATTATGTGAGTCCACACTCTACACACAGAGAGACCACTCAAAGGTGTACATAAACAGCAAACACTTCCTGGCTTAATTACTAATCAGCTTCCCAACCTGCAGGCATGGAACATCCAGTTCACAAAACTCCACTGCAGTGGAAGCCGATACATGACTAACGTACAGCTCAATATAATAAGGTGTGAGGGACACCACATTTACTGACTGTATAAACGTTAGTCACAAAATCTAACGTACCTCAGGAAGTGTGCTGACGAGCGTGAGACCTCACCCCCTCCTCTTCCACAGACCGTGCATCAAACCCTGGACGTTCTCTGCATCCACTGATGATGAGATGGCTCCCGAGACGACGATCTCACCCGTCTGGTCACAAGGTCGAGTCTCTGGCAAATACACACTGTATACTCCAGTCTTAAATGCCACCATGTTCCAATCCATATAGATGCACCACAGCTGTGAGTCCTGACGAGCCGCAGGTGATCAGGGTGAGGTCCTGATAACCTCAGCAACACAGCCACTCAGTCCCAAATGCAAGCCACCTGGAAGGAAAAACAAAAGACAGAAACAAAAAGGCAGCCAGGCCCCCCAGCCATACAACACCAGCGTTCTAGTTCCTGCTTAATTTGATCAAATAATGGTTCAAAATTGGCTTTATATAAATTATCGAAGGAAGGAGTAATAAAGATACCCAAATAAACAAACCCATCTGGTGACCATTTAAATGGAAAGGCAGATAAGCCTATAATGTTTGGTATTGATGAAAGTGTCCCAAGAGGCATAGCCTCAGACTTTGCCAGATTAACTTTATATCCCGAAAAACAACTAAATGAGTCCATCAGGTTGACAAGGGCTGCTACAGACGTTTCTGGGTTAGTGAGAATAATCAAGATGTCATCCGCATACAGGGTGAGCAGCCCTTTTTAAGACCCACTCTGCTCACTCTGAAAAGGGAGGGGGCTAGAAAAGGTGCCCTAAACATAGCCTGCTTCAATTTCGCCTGTCTGGGAAACCGCTCCCAGAGGGTCACCACTATGCGGTCGAAATAATGAGAACTTCAAGTCTCCAACAGGTAGAAACTCCCACCAACTACCACCTGTCCAACCTGCGAGAGGCAGTGTATTATGCGACTGGGACTCCTAAGTCACCTAAGAGTCCATGCCAACAACTAGGAGACCATCTTCCTCGGCAACGAGGGATAGCCACGACGACCCCTGACATAGAAACACAAAATACAGTCCATCCAGAAAGTATTCAAGTGCTTCACTTTTTCCACATCATGTTATTCCAAAATGGAGCAAATTGATTTTTCCCTCAAAAGTCTACTCACAACACCCCTTAATGACAACATGAAAATATTTTTTTTTTTGTAATTTTTGCAAATTTATTAAAAATAAAGAAACTAAGAAATCACATGTACAAGTATTCACACACTTTCCTCAGTACTTTGTTGATGCACCTTTGCCAGCAATTACAACCTCGTCTTCTTGAATATGATGCCACAAGCTTGGTGCACCTATCTTTGGGCAGTTTTGTCCATTCCTCTTTGCAGCACCTCTCAAGCTCCATCAGGTTGGATGGGGATGTTGGTGCACAGCCATTTTCAGGTCTCTACAGAGATGTTAAATCAGATTCAGGTCTGGGCTCGGGCTGGACCACTGAAGAACATTCATATAGTTGTCCTGAAACCACTTCTTAGATATCTTCACTGTGTACTTTGGGTCATTGTCCTGCTGGTCATTGTCGCCCAGTCTGAGGTCAAGAGCGCTCTGGAGCAGGTTTTCATCCAGGATGTCTCTGTACATTGCTGCATTCATCTTTCCCTCCATCCTGACAAGTCTCCCAGTTCCTGTCACTGATAAACATCCCTGCAGCATGATGCTGCCACCACCTCATAACATGACACCTGGCATTCAACCAAAGAGTTCAGTCTTTATCGGATACATTGTTGACATACGCTGCCTTCAAGACAACATCATTTCCAGGGACATCTATGCATTTTTCAACAAGAAAATGCAAAGCCATATTCTACACACATTACAAAGGCATGGCTGCAGAAGAAGAGAGTGTGGATACTGGACTGGTCCTCAGTCCTGACCTGACCCCAACAGAGAATGTGTGGAAAATTTTGCCATAAAAAAATGGAACAACAATGACCCATACTGTTGCACAGCTTAAGATGAATTAGCAGGAAGAATGGGGCAAAATGACACATGAAACAATTCATTGCTTGGTGTCCTCATTGCCAAAGCATCTTTTAAGTGTTGTGAGAAGAAATGGCACCATTAAAAAAAAGTAGTGTCTAAAATTGTGTTGGAATGTTTTGCAGGTGTTATATGCAGGAATGAAACTGAACACAAACAGGAAATATCTTTGAGCCATGTTGTTGTTGTCCATTCAACTGCTCCCGTTTTGTTCGGGGTCACCACAGCAGATACAGCCAGGTCCGCATTTGCATTTGGCCAGTGATGGGCAGTCCCGCTAATCCGCTAATTATCGAAGCTAATGTTTTCATTATCGGATTAGCTTTTCAGATAATTTGAAAACCATCAGCGGGCTAATTATGTTCCGATAAATTTTGGTCCAGTAGTTTTTAGACCGCTAACATATTTTTGCAGGCATGGTGAATGAAGCTTAACAGTTACAAACATTTATAAAGTCTGATATCAAAGATTTAAGTACCTATCTGTTAAATGTTTTGTAGTAGATGCACACTTCTATCCTCTGCAAACATAGGAGAGCTAGTTCCAGAAGAAACCGCTCTATCCTCTGCAGGCAAAGGAGAACTGGTCACAGAAAAGAAAAAAGCAAAAGAAAGAAATAAGCTAATTTCTTTTGACCCCATACTGATTCACTGGCAATATCACCCAAGTCATCCAGAGGCATACAGTTTTAATTTATGGTTAAAATTTTAACCAAGCTAATTTCGGACAAGTTATTTAAATTAACATCATGTCTGAAGTTTTAGGAAGTGAAAATATCAGATATATATTTTAGTTTTAAAGTAATGCACTAATTTTGAAGGTTTTAGTGTGGTCATGCTGTGTCCAGTGCATTATGGGTAATCTCAGCACATTCATGACAGGAGAAATGCATTTGAGACGCTCTGATCAGGCTCCAAACGGACAACAGCATTAAACCCTTTGTATATTGTTCCTAAAACTGTCATGAATATATTCTCTGGATTTATAGATATTGTTATTGTGTTTGTTTTATGTAAAAATGCCAGAAGAAGTCCAGGTTGCTTCTCCGTTATTTTCAGTTGGAATCATATTCAGCTGCAATCACTTCCTGTTTGCTCTTTAAAGTCCTGCTTATGTCAAACACTGTCTATCTTTGTTCCAGAGTAAAATATACAAGATGTCTGAAATTCAGTTTGCATTTATTAAATTCCATGCAGCTGAAATGTAGCAGACACGGATTATTTATTTGGAATATTTGTTTTGGCAAGTTTCCACGGTCTCTACTGCCTTCTACTGGCCAGTAGTGTTCATGGCAGTATTCGCCCTACGTATTGAGATATCTCATAATCCTTGCATACCGGAGAGTTGTTGCAGCCTCTTGCTGCAGCTGATGAAAAGGAATAAAAATGAACATTTTGGTTGTATAATGTTCATTTACAATTGTCGTCATGTTTTCTCTCTGTGCTGTTTAAACAGCAGCAACTCTCTGGTGCGCAAAGGATTATGGGTTAGGGTCTGAGTGTCTGGGCACCAGTAGATGGCAGTGTTCTATTTATTTTGACCCCGGTTATATCAGACGGTTGTCTAATCATAACTTGACTTTTGGCTTTTGCAAATGCCTTTTTTTGCAAATAAAAAAGGCATATTTTACAAAAACACATTTACATGTAAACACCAACACACATCTCACATTGGCGTGTTGGTTTTTACATAGAATGAATGCGTCAACCAATCAGTGTTAGCTTAGGCTCATTTTACCCATAATTCCTTTGGCATCTGTCTGTGTTTGTTACAAAACTTCAGAATTAGTGCATTATTTAAAATTAAAAGACATGTGTTATATTTTAACATTGTACAAATTACAGAATTGACATTAATGGAGTTCTTCTGTCCGGATTAATTTGTTTTAAAAAATTAAAACCATAAGTCAAAAGTGCTTTATTTTCCAAGACCTCTGCCTCACGGTGGCACTGCTATATTCTATTAAGGAATAATGACTTGTTTTTTGTGTCTGTAGAGTTGAGCTTAGCTTCTCTCAACTGCTTCACTGCTAAAAAATATGTAATAAACAGGAGCTTTCAGCAGTGGGCAGGACACTCAAAGATAGAAGTGCTGACTCATTGTTTGGGTCTGTGGTCGTCTTTGATGCTACCAGAAGCGATCACGGTATTAAAACTCAAAATTAGCTTGTCTAGTTTGCAGCCCCAGATTTTGGAACACTCTGCCTCTCCATGTCCGAACAGCCCCCACAGTGGAGTGTTTTAAGTCTCGTCTGAAGACCCACTTTTATTCTCTGGTTTTTAACACTGAGTGGGTTGTGTGGTCCTCTGTTTTATTGGTTTTGTTTTTATTTTGGTAGATTTTATTGGTTTTATCTTTTGTATGCTGTATGTATTTATTTATTTATTTATCTTGCACATTTTAGATAATTTTATTGTTAATTTTCTTATTTTTAATTTTTGACTACTGGGGTTTTATCTATCATGATTCTATTGTATGTGCAGCACTTTGGAACATTTTTGTTGTTAAATGTGCTATATAAATAAAGTGGATTGGATTAGATTGTTTGTAGTTGCAAGTGTACTGGAGACAATACTATACAGTTATAGACTTTTGATGAGGTGTACCCGTGATTATGCAGACCTGGTCAGGATGGGGTTCACCGAGGCCACACGCGCGAACGAACCGTCTGTGAGTGGAGTTGTCTGGAGTTATACTTGATGTGGACATGTCCTGTCAATCAGTCTGTGAGTAGGACTTTTATGGACTGTATTTAAACACATTTGTGAGAGAAAACCGAGGCTGCAGCCAGCAGCGTTTTTTTTTTTTTTTTTTTTTCTGTGCCCTTAGTTTTTACTGCATTGTGTACATGGCGTCGTAATGACGGCACACAACGCAGCTCGACGCGGGCCAAAGTAGGCGTTGTATCGCGTTATCCGATTGGTCGTTATCGATAGCGTCACTCGATTGACTAGCAGTACGCTGCACGTGAGGTGTACTCGGCTCCACCAGCGGTTAACTCGACTCCCCCACCGGTCAACTCGGCTTCACCAGTGGTCAACTTGGCATGAGGTACAGCTCAGAAAGTGGCGAATGGGCCAATCAGAAGCTGGCAAAATGACATACCCTATAATAATAAAAGTTACCATTAGCTGTAGCTTCCGATAATTTTTTCGGTGGCTCATCGGTTTAGCTTCATAAAACATAACTTTTCAGTTCGCTGAGTAGCTGTTATCAAAGCTAACCTTTTGGTTAGCTTTGCCCACCACTGCATTTGACACAAGCTTTACACCGAATGCACCTCCTGATGCAACTCCAGTGTAACCCGGAGAAACACACAGCTGCGGGTGTTCCAAAGAGGTTTCCCATCCAAGTACTAACCAGGTACTGCACTGCTTAACTTCTGAGATCTGATTTGATCAGGCTGACACAGAGCAGACCAGCTGCAAATAGCATTGATCCATAGTGTCTGAAATAAAAGAGTTCAGTGTCCCAGTGACTGCAGGGAGTTTTCATTTTCATTTTCTAAACTGTCCAAGTGTTTTCTGATTTATGTTTGTACTTTACAGGTAGTAAAAAAACAGTCAAC
Source organism: Thalassophryne amazonica (assembly GCF_902500255.1). NCBI lineage: Eukaryota > Metazoa > Chordata > Actinopteri > Batrachoidiformes > Batrachoididae > Thalassophryne > Thalassophryne amazonica. The sequence goes on along the minus strand of NC_047120.1, from coordinate 5,485,138 downwards.
AATCACATGGTGACAGAGGGTTTGTGTGTATGTTTCCAGATGTGTGGACCTTGTGTTTATGTTTGTTTGTGTTTGTTTAGGCGAGGCGTGTTGGTGGACGATCCATCCTGCTTCTAAGCAGCGTTCAGAGGGAGAGAAGGTTCGAGTTGGAGATGATGTCATCCTCGTCAGCGTTTCCTCTGAACGATACCTGGTCAGTGTGTTTGTCTCCTCTGAAGTCCTTTTTTTCTTCTGTCATCCTTCTTTCTTTGCCTCATCTCTTTTCCCTCTGAGGAGAAGGTGATGTGTGTTCCTCAGTTGGGATGTTATTATAAGGTGTGACAAAAAGCCGGATTAGACCCAGTTAAGGGCCCCTTCACACATAACACGACATTGGGCGAAAGATGCAGAAACCAGAAGAAAGTCAACAAATGAAATGGGAAACCGCAAAACATTCCACCTGCTGTCGGGAGGGACACACGGTCGGACAGGCATACACAACACCATGGCGACGGTTTCGTGCACATTTGTGATCCTGCACATGAACACAGTGTGAGCACGTGGAAAGTCATGCACACAGCAGTGAAAACAGTAAAAAACACCACAATTTATAAAACTTAATTCCTGTTATAAAGAGTGGATTTAGCCTCCGCCTACACCTACACTAGGAAGTAATAAAATGACGTGGATTACTGTTTTCCTATTTATGTCTTACATGAATTACCCAATGAGCTCGTCTCATGAATAGCTAGCCAGCTCCTGTCTCATGAAGAGCCGGGCTCCTGTCTCATGAAGAGCCGGGCTCTCTCATTGTGTACACATCAGCCAGCATGGCATGTCCAGCGCGCAGTGAGCCGCTGCTAATGTGATATGTGTAATTACTGCAATGTGGGGAAATCCCGCAGTGACATACTCCTTGCAGGGGTGTCCCGTGGGGTGATTTCCTGCATGGCACGATATTCACCAGTGTTTTGGTGCGCTGAGACGGCAGTCAGCTGAAACAATATGTGCTTTAATTTATTTCCACATGAGGACAGCATGCCGATGTCCGCGCTTCACGGTGTAGTTATGTGATGTCATATCCTACAAGTCACTACAGGTGTTCCCCAGCTGTGACTTGTGAGCACAGATATCTGAACAGCTACATGCTGCAAGGGGACACGCCCACCTTTATCTGTGGACCTCGGCAGCTGACAGAAAAAAGGCTCACTCTCTGTACCTTCATTCTGTGATTTTTAGTTTATGTATGTATTATTATGTGTTTGTGTCCTGCATCTGTCTGATGTCTGTGTTTGTAATGTAACACCTTGCATGCACAGTTACGTCCAGCTGACAGTCGCCGGTCAGCTGACAGGCGCTGTATGTCCACAGCAAAGCGTATGAGCAAAGCAATCACAAATGAATGAGTTCATGCCTTTAACCTTATTTGTGTTATTTAATCTCCACTCTTTCTGTCTGTCATGTAAGTTACAATTTACATGGTGGAAGTAACATCAGCCTGCCCGGCCAGCTCATTAATTCCACACCGTGCCGCACGCTCAGATGCTGGCTGTGCAGTATTCACCAGCTGAGTTGCAATCAGTTGTTTCAGCAGTGCACCGCACTGGACAGCGGACTCCAGGGCCCTCAGCCTCAGCTGACAATGTTGGATTCATGGAGTGTGTGTGTGTGTGTGGGGGGGGGGGGGGGGGGGGGGGGAGTGTTCGGCACACTCATGGGGCACTTAGACAATTTTCAGAAACAGCTTGAATGTGGTCGCCTGCTGTCTACTCTCATACTGGGAGCGCAAATAGCCCCACCTTTTCAAAGTGTCCAACGAGCAGTGTGAGATGTTCATGTGCGACTCCTCTCTCGGCAGACACCTGCTGAGAGAGGAGTCGGATGAGCGAATGGAGTCCAATGGGCACATTCTGCGAGTGTGAGCAAATAGTTGTCGCAACAGCTGTACGAGGCATTTGAGGCAGCTCAGAATTTTTACGAGTGGCATTTGACTCCTCCTTCATGCGCCATTTTGCCTCAATCGTGTTATGTGGGAAGGGGCCCTAAAGGTTGGCAGACTGCCGTCTGCCAACTTTATCCAAAGCCCACATTAGAGAGTAATTATGCCCTTTGTAAATTACAGGTGTATTTTACTGTTGATGGTCCGAACAGTGAACATCTGCTTCAGGTGCTCACAGCCACTTTGTGGTATCCCCTTTAGTTTGTAGAAACTAGAGGGGAACTTTGAGAGACACGTCTGACAGATTGTTCTCATCTGTCATGTGATTTTACTGTTTGTTACTTAACAGTGAATGATGATTATTTTGGAGAGTATGATCATCTTAAAGAATCAATGATCAGTTCTTGCCAAGTATTTGAGGTCACTAGTCCTTTTTACTTGCACAAATATCTACGTACATCAGTGGTTCTCAACCCGGTCCTCAAGTACCACCTAACCTACACATTTCCCATGACTCGTTGCTCTGCCAGAAGCTGATTATCTCATTATCTGTTAGCAGCTTGGGGCAGGTCAGGAAGACATGGGGAACGTGTAGGGTTGGTGGTACTTGAGGACCAGGTTAAGAACCACTGATTTAGATTATGATGCAACACATATGGTATTTCTCTCTTATCCCAGTTTTACACACCTGTGCTCCATTCACAATCACTCACCTGTCCATCATCACTCACACGTCTGTCCTGATGTGTCTTTGCTGATTCATTTTGTTTCGTTCTTGGTGTTCATGTTGTTACTGGAACCTGTTTGTTTTTCCTGCCTCCTCCAAGCTCATCAACTCTTTAATTTGACCCGGTGATCCCTCAGCTGCTTCATTGCTCATAACAACTCGTCATATTTGCAGGTCTGGTTATTTTGTTCATCCTTCAGTTCAGAGCCAGTCTCAGAGCTTCATGTCCTGCCCTGCATGATGGAATTACTGTCACAATGAATCCATTTTCACCATTGTCTTCTTGGTGGTTGGACTGCATTTAGGCTTAGTCTTTGCCTTTAGCCTGAACAGTCTCATGTTGTGTTGTGTTGTGGGGCACTGAATGTTGTGTTAGATGTGACTCACTGAATGTCATGTTGTGGGTCACTGAATGAAGTGTTGGGCGTGTGTTAACTGAAGCTTTTGTTTGGTGTGTGTGTTCCTGAATCTCGTGCTTGATGTCTGTTACTGAAGCTCATGCTTGATGTGTGTTACTGAAGCTTGTGTTTTGTGTGTGTTACTGAAGCCGGCATTTGGGCTGTGTTACTGAATCTTGTGTTTTGTGTGTGTGACTGAAGCTCATGTTTGGTGTGTATTACTAAAGCTCTTGTTTGGTGTGTGTTCCTGAAACTTGTGCTTGGTGTGTGTTACTGAAGCTCACGCTTGATGTGTGTTACTGAAGCTTGTGTTTGGTGTGTGTTACTGAAGCTCATGTTTGGTGTGTGTTACTGAAGCTCATGTTTGGTGTGTGTTACTGAAGCTCGTGTTTGGTGTGTGTTACTGAAGCTCGTGTTATGTGTGTGTGTTCATGAAGCTCGTATTTGGTGTGTATTACTGAATCTAATATTTGGTGTGTGTTACTGAATTTCGTTTTGTGTGTTCCTGAAGCTCGTGTTTTGTGTGTTACTGAGGCTCGTGTTTTGTGTGTTACTGAATCAGTATTTGGTGTCTTTTACTGAATCTCATGGTTGGTGTGTGTTAGTAAAGCTCATGTTTTGTGTTTTACTGAAGCTCGTGTTTGGTGTGTGTTACTTAATCCTGTGTTTGGTGTGTGTTTCAGAATCTCATGTTTAGTGTGTGTTACTGAAGCTCGTGTTATATGTCTGTTCATTAAGCTTGTGTTTGGTCTGTATTACTGAATCTAATATTCGGTGTGTGTTACTGATGCTCGTGTTTGGTGTGTGTTTCAGAATCTCATGTTTATTGTGTGTTCCTGAAGCTCGTGTTTGGTGTATGTTCCTGAATCTCCTGTTTGGTGTGTGTTACCAAAGCTCATGTTTTGTGTCTGTCACTGTGACTTGTGTTTTGTGTGTTCCTGTTCTCTGTTAATAAATCTCCTGTTTGGTGTGTATAACTGAAACTCATGTTTAGTGTGTGTTACTCAAGCTCGTGTTATGTGTGTGTTAATGAAGCTCGTGTTTGGTGTCTGCGACCGAAGCTCATTGTTTTGTGTGTCACTGAAGTTTTTGTTTTGTGTCTTTCTAAATCTTGTGTTTGGTGTGTCACTGAAGCATCTGAATCTCCTGTTTGGTGTGTGCTACTGAATGTAATATTTTGTGTGTGTTACTGAATCTCCTGTTTGGTGTGTGTGACCGAAGCTCATTGTTTTGTGTGTCACTGAAGTTTGTGTTTTGTGTCTTTCTGAATCTTGTGTTTGGTGTGTCACTGAAGCATTTGAATCTCCTGTTTGGTGTGTGTCACTGAAGCTTGTGTTTTGTGTGTTCCTGAATCTCCTGTTTGGTGTGTGTTACTGAAGCTTGTATTTTGTGAGTATTGCTGAATCTCACGTTTGGTGTGTGTTACTGAAGCTTGTATTTTGTGAGTATTGCTGAATCTCATGTTTGGTGTGTGTTACTGAAGCTTGTATTTTGTGAGTATTACTGAATCTCATGTTTGGTGTGTGTTATGGAATCTCATGTTTGGTGCATGTTTCTGAAGCTCATGTTTGGTGTGTCACTGAAGCAACTGAATCTCATGTTTAGTGTGTGTTACTGGAGCTTGTGTTTGGTGTGTGTTAATGAAGCTTGTGTTTGGTGTGTGTTACTGAAACTAATATTTGGTGTGTGTCACTGAAACTTGTGTTTTGTGTGTTCCTGAATATCATGTCTTGTGTGTTTTACTGAAGCTCATGTTTTTTGTCTTTTACTGATTCCCATGGTTGGTGTGTGTTACTAAATCTCATGTTTTGTGTTTTACTTATGCTCGTTTTTGGTGTGTGTTTCAGAATCCCATGTTTAGTGTGTGTTACTTAAGCTCGTGTTTGGTGTGTGTTACTGAATGTAATCTTTGGTGTGTGTTACTGAAGCTCGTGTTATGTGTGTGTTACTGAATCTCATGTTTGGTGTGTGTTACTGAAGCTTGTGTTATGTGTGTGTTACTGAATCTCATGTTTGGTGTGTGTTACTGAAGCTCGTGTTATGTGTGTGGTACTGAAGCTCGTGTTTGGTGTGTGTTACTGAATGTAATCTTTGGTGTGTGTTACTGAAGCTCATGTTTGGTGTGTGTTACTGAAACTAATATTTGGTGTGTGTTACTGAATTTTGTTTTGTGTGTTCCTGAAGCTCGTATTTTGTGTGTTATTGAATCCTGTGTTTTGTGTGTTACTGAAGCTCAGTATTTGGTGTCTTTTATTGAATCTTGTGGTTGGTGTGTGTTACTAAAGCTCATGTTTTGTGTTTTACTGAAGCTCATGTTTGGTGTGTATTACTGAATCTTGTGTTTGGTGTGTGTTTCAGAATCTCATGTTCATTGTGTGTTCCTGAAGCTTGTGTTTGGTGTATGTTCTGGAAGCTCGTGTTTGGTGTGTGTTTCAGAATCTCATGCTTAGTGTGTGTTCATGAAGCTCGTGTTTGGTGTGCATTACTGAATATAATATTTGGTGTGTATTTTTGAAGCTTTTTTGTTGTGTGTTACTAAATCTAATATTTGCTGTGTGTTACTAAATCTCCTGTTTGGCGTGTGTTACCAAAGCTCATGTTTGGTGTCTGTCACTGAAGCTTGTGTTTTGTGTGTTCCTGAATATCACGTTTTATGTGTTTTACTGAAACTCATGTTTTGAAGCTTGTATTTTTTGTATAACTGAATCTCCTTTTTGGTGTGTATGACTGAAGTTCGTGTTTTGTGTGTGTTACTGAATGTCGTATTGGCTTACAGCACCTGTCCTATGGTGATGGGAGTCTCCATGTGGATGCAGCGTTTCAGCAGACTCTGTGGAGTGTGGCTCCCATCTGTTCTGGAAGTGAAGCAGCACAAGGTACTTTCTTTGACTTTGTCCTCTTTTTTTCAGTCTGCTTGATTAGGATGTCTGAGTATCTTATTGGGAACTCCTTGATGAAAAACTGGAGTGCTGTTGATATTTGCACATTGCTCCTTGTGCTGTGGGAATTAACCAGCTCAGAGGAAACGGGAGAAACCTGCACATTGTTCCATGTTCTGCGGGAATTAACTAACACAAAATGAAACAAGAGAGAAACCTGCACATTGTTCCTTGTTCAGTGGGAATTAACCAGCACAGAGGAAACAATGGAGAGACCTGCACATTGTTCCTTGTTCTGTGGGAATGAACTAGCACAGAGGATACAATGGAGAGACCTGCACATTGTTCCTTGGTCTGTGGGAATGAACCAGCACAGAGGAAACAAGGGAGAGACCTGCACATTGTTCCTTGTTCTGTGGGAATGAACCAGAACAGAGGAAACAATGGAGAGACCTGCAGACTGTTCCTTGTTCTGTGGGAATGAACCAACACAGAGGAAACCAGGGCGAGACCTCAGAGAACCACCCGCACATTGCTCTTTGTACTGTGGGAAAGAAAACACAGAGAAACACATGTTCACTGGGAAGGAGGAAATAACATAGCAACCAGAGTCAGAGTCGTGAGAGAGAACACAAAGACAAAGTTGAACCCAGGGAAGAACCCTGCACCGTAAACACAGAAAACCTGCTCAGTGTGAGTCCCCTCAAAATGGACTCTTTCTAATTGAGGACAGGCTCTTTCCAAATAAAAAATGGCGTTGTTTCAAATAAAGATGGACATACCTGTTACCCAATGTAAGCCCTTCATCTGATATTGACATAAAAGGCAAAACAAGTTCAGCCCTTTTTTTTGGTTGTCATTTTTGATTTTCTAATATGCTGCAATGAATGTTCATCAAAAATATTCATATTCTCTAACTAACATATAGCTAATTGTAAAGAGGAAATCATTATAAGACAATCCCTTAGAGTCCTGTTTTATGGAGATCCTCGCCATCACGTTCGTCTTTGTATATCATCATCCTGATTTGTCTCTCTCCGTACAGAGTAGGTGGTCCTCTTTGTGTTGCTGGTCAGTAGTTTAGATGGACAGTAGATGGTGTGTCCATCGCTGTCTGTGGGACTTGACCACAAATATTGATGTCTTTCTGTAGGTTACCTTATAGGAGGGGATGTCCTGCGCCTCCTTCATGGACACATGGACGAGTGTTTGACTGTCCCATCTGGGGGACAGGGGGAGGAACAGAGAAGGTAACTTCACTTTTATCTGCTCCTTAGATTTCATCTGCAGCATCTGCACTGATGACACTCTGATTGTCTTCATTAAACCTTTGAACTTCCAAAAAATGTCATCATGCCAGCTGAACATCAAGGCAAAGAAGTTGGTTGAGGACAGATGAGAGAAGGCCCAAGTCCCTTTTTTTCCAATATAAAATCGACAATTCCTTGATATTACCATGTTCCATTGTGTTTGTGCACCATTGAAAAAATGACTCATTGTCTTCTAGACACACCAAGACTGAGCAAAGATATTTGTTTTTGTTTTAAAGTTTTCTTACTCAGTGCACAAGGAACAGTTGGGACTAATACTTGTATATGAATTGAGCATCTTACACAAAATCAGGTGTAGACTCAGTCCTGATACTGTGTTCTTTCTCTTACAAGATTACGCACTGTGTTAATTTACATCAGAGTGCAATTCTCCCCCACAGTGACACACACACACACAGTTCTCAAAATGCTGGAATGCAAGGAAGTCAGCTGCACACCAGAAGCAACCTAATTTTTAGAAAAGTGCATAAGATTCCTACAAAAAGTATGAACAAAAAGTAGAAATGATGTAAAAAACAAAACAAAACAAAAACCATAAAAGTGTTCATACCTCTGAATGCAAATTTTTCTTATAAATCACACACTACTTGGAACTGTGCACATGTGTATTGTATTTACGCTTAGGACACTGCACTACGAGGGTGGACCAGTGTCGAGCCATGCCCGGTCTTTGTGGAGGGTGGAGACATTGCGGGTCATGTATGTACTACTACTGCTGCTATACATACACACACACCCTACAAGTTGAAAGTGTTTCTTTTGTGGTTGTACGAGATGGATTCAAAAAGTATCCTACTTTTGGCCGCAAAAAATACAATTACTCACCTGGAGGTCTGAAATCCTAATCCCCTTCCAAGTAGGGACTGCACACACTTATCCCAGCAGTTCTGTGAGTTGTTGGAAGTATTTCTGGAAAGCCTCTTTGGAATGGTGTCCAACTGATCTGTCGCGTTCTGTATGATGTCTTCCTGTGACTAAAATTGTGTCCAGTTTAATGTCATTTTGATCTTGGGGAATAGACGAAAATCAGAATGAGTAATGTCTGGAGAGTAGGGAGCCTGATAAATGATCACAGAAACCCCACGGGAGTCAACGAAAATGATCAACATGACTTTGACATTGCTGTTCACCTGCCATGCTTTCTTTGGGCTTGGTGATGTTGGATATTTCCATTGTGATAACTGAAATTTGGTTTTCCGGTCATACCCTTAAACCCATGTCTCATCACTGGTGATGATGGGGTTCAGGAAGTCAGAGTCACTGTTTACACATTCCAGCACGTCCTAAGAGACTTCCTGATGTAGTTGCTTCTGCTCCACCATTAGCAGCTTTGGCAATTTTGCTGACACTCTTTAAGCTGTGTTTACACATAATGACGGCAAGTCACGAATGCCACAATGTATACATTCTAGGCCGCTGAACACGAATGTGATGATTTGGGGCAGGTGTCCTCAAGAACTGCTGCAACCTGTTACCACCATTATGATTAATGGCACGTGTTGCTGGAGAATTATCAGGAACTATTACGCATGGTCAAGTTGCGTGCTGTTGTGCATCGTTAAGTTCTGTCACGTTGTGAATGAGGCGAGTTGTCTCCACACACACTCCCATATTCATCCAACCGTCAGTTGCTGAACAATTCAGATCGCTCCAGTTCGCTCCTCAAAATCTAGATGAATCCACAGCAGAACTTTGTGACTGCATGTTTAGTTGGGCTCTGTGCCATGGAGTGGCACAGAGGGGAGGAGGAGATGGAGAGAGCCAGATGTGTGGCTCCACGCAGCTCTTGTCTTGCTCATTTTCCCAAACATCAGGCACATGAAGCAGGTGGAACATCTGCAGGAGCGCGCTGAGGAGCGGTGGAACCAAACTTTTAGCTGACTTGGCGTGACTGTCCTTCTTCAGCATACTGCAGCAATGAAACTGTGGTGCAGCAGGGTTTAATTGTGCGCACGTCAGAGAAGAACGCTGTCACACTCTGTTAAGGATCATCACTAATCAAGATGGATCAACACATTCAGTTGTGGCTTCCAGGACATGAGGCAAAATGAGGGTGGTGCGTGACATTCGTGGAAGATTTTTTGACAGTCAAAAACATGCTCCACGAAAATCACGAATATCACTCGTCAACACGTACTATTAAGAAACCTATTCAGATGTGTTAGGTCACATTAAGAATGTCTTCAATCAAAATGTTTGGTCCTTTCTGTGTGGTGTTTGCATGTTCCCTGTGTCTGAGTGGGATTCCTCCCACAATCAAAAAACATGCTTGTTTAGTGACTGCTCCTTTCTCTGCCCCTGACCAAAGCAGCATCTCTACACTTGGAGTTGGTCCCTTGGCACTGGACTGTGGCTGCTCACTGCTCCTCGTGGTTGGATTGTGTCTGTCATTAGAGTGTTTAAATGCAGAGGACAAATTTTGTTTTATGTATGTACACAGAAAGTAAAGGCCCTTCTTCTAATGTGCATCCATTTTTGAAGGGGTTAGACTACTCTTTTATTTGCGATGTGCTCATGGCATCATCACCAGAAGGCTGGTGAATCTTGTGATTAATTTCTGCTTGGGTATCACCAAGCCTTTGGCAAAATTTGATGCAATATCTTTTGTCAAGTTGTTCCATCATGTTACAGCAAATGAAAATCTGACAGGTGCTCAGTACATGCATTCACTCTAAGGCTGGCTGCTAGCGACTGATGCACTTTTGAACGAGAAAAAAATTCCTGCATACACAAGAAGGTTCCCTCCACCTCACCACCAAACCAAAACTCACACGCTTCATTTGCCTCTGTGGGATAAAAGAAGGTCAAATACCTTCTGAATACATGGTTTACTGGAAAAGGGACTCAAGTCCAAAATAAATCCAAGAACATTTTGGATTATGAGTTTGCAGTTGTCATTTTATGTAAGTGTCAATCTACACAATGTGATTTTTTTTTCTTGTAGGTGTTTTAATATTTTCTACCAATGAACATTAGAAAGTACAACCTCTGATTTTTTTCAACAAGCTCTCAGTTTTTTTCATGTGACTTTATATTTACTTTTCAGGTTTGTAAATATTAAATACGCATGAAATGTGAACATACAACTTTACATTTTTGTTCTAAGTTCCCATCATATTGTCACATTTTGCATTGTTTCCTTCATATATGGAAACCGAAGGGAGACCCAGTCCAACAGAAACTAAAACCACAATGTATACACACTCAAAAAAAGACAAAAAAGGTCTTTCCAAGAAAACATGGATTTCTTAAAAGCAAAAGTCTATTTCTCATAGCCAGTACCTCTGCATGGGCCTTAAAGAACGCGTTCTCTGGTTAGGTTCCTGATGACGTGTCAACAAGAAACTGTGGTCGCTATGAGCAATTGTGAGGAATTATATTTGACAGAAAACAATGGGAAGCCCTTCCTGCCGCATCTCAACGTTCCATAGTGAACGGGCAGCGCTGACTTTGAACTGGGAACCTACCACACTGGAAACAAGCAAACTCACTGCATGGCCACCACCCCTACCTGACACCTCCCTTGAGATCTTCAGAATGGATAAATGATGATGATGATGATGAACATCTGACCCAGTGTGTGGTCGGGTCAAAGTGTCTGTATGTGTTATGACTGTGTTGTGTTTGTGTCCAGGTGGAGTGGCAGTCATATCCGCTGGGGTCAACCTTTCAGACTGAGACATGTGACCACAGGAAAGTACCTGAGTCTGACCAAAGACAGGTCTCTGCTTCTGATTGACAAAGAGAAGGCTGGCGTGAAGTCGACAGCCTTCTGCTTCAGATCCTCCAAAGTACGACATCAACACCAAATCATCCCAGAATCAATTCACTGGGTTACCAATTAATTACAGCAGTTCTTTCAGTCTGGAATACAAAGTTGTTTTTTGTTTATTTAAGATTGTGCCCTCAATCACATTCTGTGTGCTGCATTTCAGTTTAATTTTAAAATGAGATTTTATCCTTTTTTTATATATGGATTTGGTCAAGCTACATATACAGTATTTTTTCTCATTATTTACATGAGCAAAAACCGCATTGTGGCAGCACACATGCACGGAGTACTCCAGAAGTCACTCGTGTAGCATGCCGTGGGACTCAGAGCATCTGGGCAGCCTTTTACTGTGGGCAGAGATCCTCCGTGTAACTGCATGGACGTGACTGTATCTGTGGATAACACAGACAAATGCCTGTAAGTTGCCCAAACAAAAGTTGACACAGTCCCATAAACGTGTCCCAGATGTAACAATCAGAACAATATGACAATATTTAAAACATAACATTGGCACCGTCAGCTGTAATCCTCATTTATCACAGCTTTATTCCTGAAAATCACTCAGTGTTAAACATTAAAAATAGTTTGTGTGAAACTACATTTAATCTCTTGATTTAAACGTACTTTGCACAAATGAGAGCTGAGTTTGGGAGGAAAGCCGGAAAAATAGTGGCCTTTTCATCAGGAAGTGCTGTCAGGGAGATTACAGAACCCTATAAAATGCAACGTTACTTTCATTCATCAAAAACATTAAAGTGTCCTGCTCCAGTCGCTATGAAAAGAAAACACCAACTCAATATTCTTCAAGCGTTTAGAAACAGTCAAACACCTGTTAAGCCTGTTAAGAGGCAAGCTGGATTGAGCCGTTTCATCCTGTTTTGGGACTTTTTTCCATCATGGGCGATTGTAGTAGAACAGCGGCATGTGGAACAAACTGCGAGAGCTGCTGGACAAATAGGCACTTAATAGTCAGGTGAGATTTTTGCACTACTGAGCATGACAATGAGAATGTGACAACAGTCTATTCAACTACTCCCAATATAATGAGATGAAACTCCAGACATAAACAGAGAACTGCTTCAGTGACACAAAGGTTGGTTTTCATGTAACATAGAGGTTTGTTTTCTGTTAAACCGCTAACAGCAGCAGCAACAGCACCAAAAAAGGCAGCTTCTCACAACTTCCCAATCATTTTCCTCCAGAGGATCATGGTTAATGGAGTCTTTAAATGAACGAATACTTCCCATTTCCTGTTCTTATCACAAGTATGTACAGCAAATAAACCTACATTCAACTAATTAGCTTTTACCTGAACTGCTTCACAAAGACTGAACTCAATAGTCACGAGTCCCTGGCTGAGCGCCGCTGTGTTGGAGTTACCCCAGTAGACGAGAGGGTCACCTCCCTGTGCCTTCAGCTGGTGGGGGGAAAACTCTGACTGTTGTTTGTGCGTATGCACCGAACATCCTTTTGGAGTATTCGGCCTTCTTGGAGTCCTGTATGGGGCATTGGACTCATTATGGACGACGATGACGCGGAGTACAGAGGACTAACGCAGGAGTTTGTGGACTGGTGTCAGAGGAACCACCTCTCTCATCAATGTGGGGAAGACCAAAGAGATGGTGGTGGACTTCAGACGCTGCCCCGTTACACTCCCCCCAGTGAACATCCAGGGAAGTGACATTGAGAGAGTGGACTCATATAAGTACCTAGGTGTTCATCTGAACAACAAACTGGACTGGACTCACAACACGGACGCACTTTACAAGAAGGGTCAGAGCCGCCTCTACCTCCTGAGGAGGCTGAGGCCTTTTGGAGTGAGAGGGCCACTCCTGAGGACCTTCTGTGACTCTGTGGTGGCTTCAGCCATCCTGTACGGTGTGGTCTGCTGGAGCAGCAGCGTCATAGAGAGGGACAGGAAAAGACTGGATAAGATCATCAGGAAATCCCGCTCTGTCCTGGGCTGTCCTCTGGACTCTGTGCAGGAGGTGTGGGACAGGAGGGTCCTGGCTAAACTTACATCTATGCTGGACCATGAGTGTCACCCCCTGCAGGATGTTCTGTCTGCTCTGGAGAGCAACTTCAGTGACAGACTCATCCACCCTCGCTGTGTGAGGGAGAGATTCCGCAGATCGTTTCTCCCGGCTGCTGTCAGACTGTATAATGAACAATGCTAGTACTGTGGTAACCATAGCAACCAAGACAATAATTATGTCATTACCTGCTGTATTTATTAGGTGCAATAATTTAACTTATGGTGCAACCTCAAGTCACTTTACCTACTATATTTTAACCTGTCCATATTGCAAATATCAGAGTAACTTATCGTACATTTCCCGCTAAAGTCACTTTATCTGATCACTTTTATATCCCGACAGTGTACATCATCCCGGCAGTGCAGCATTGAACTGAACAATGGTAGACTTAGCTTTACCCGGCACTCAGTGCTTTTTTAGTTTTTTTGTTTTTTTTTTTAAGAGATACTTGTTTGTTTTATTGCATGCACTTCTGTCTATTCCTACTGTTCTATGCTGTGATGTGACACTGAAATTTCCCATTGAGGGATGAATAAAGGCTTTTCTTATCTTATATCCTGACCTCTGATAATGCCTAATGGATTTTGTTACAATATTGGACTGCTTTTGTGACAGAGGCCAGCAGGAGTTACTGTGGTAGTCAGTAACCCCCACTCCCTGACAGCTAAGAGGATTCCCTGGCCCAAATGCCAGAGCCCAAGTTTTAGCCTTCTGGTTAGAGTGACCAGCACACTTCGTCTCCACTCCTCAGGCATCCCCTCATGTTCCAAGATTTTATTAAACAATATGGTAAATAACTCCACTGCCATCTTTTCAAGACATTTCCATCCCTCCACCGGAATGTCTTCTGGACTCACTGCCTTTCCACTCTTCATCCTCTTCACAGCTTCCCTCACCTTACTAATCCTTTGCACTTCCTGATTTACTCCATATCATCCAGCCTTTTCTCTCATTTTCTTCATTCTTGTTGAGAAGGTGGAGGGAATATTTATTCCCTCCACATTACCACCTGCATCCTTTGTCACCCTAATCTGCTGCACATCCTTTCCAGCTCTGTCCCTTTATCTGGCAATTTGGTAAGTGCTTTCTCCTTCCTTACTTTTCAACTTCTAGTACAGCTTGCTAAATACCTTTTCCGTAGCTTTTGGCATGTTTCTTTTCACCTTACACAGCATCTCCTTGTACTCCTGTCTACTTTCTCCGACTATCCCATTTTTTTTTTGCCAACCTCTTTCTCCTTATGCTTTCCTGGACATCTTCATTACACCACCAAGTCTCCTTGTCTTCCTTTCTCTGTCCAGATGTCACACCCAGTATCTTCCTAGCTGTCTCTCTCACCTCATCTGCAGTACTTTTTCAGTTGTCCAAAATTGCTTCCCTTTCATCCAGTACCTATCTCACCTGCTCACTGAATTTCACACAACATTCTTCCTCCTTCAGCTTCCACCGTCTGATCCTTTGTTGAGCTCTCACTCTCTTCTTCTTCTTCTTCTTCACCTCAAAAGGTGTGTGTACCTTACTCCACTCTTATATGTCACCTTGTGCTCCTCCCTTTTCTGAAAGTAGATGTTCACCACAGCCACTTCCATCCTTTTTGCAAAATCAACTACAATTTGTCCTTCCACATTCCTATCCTTGATACCATATCTACCCATTACTTCCTCATCACCTCTGTTCCCTTCGCCAACATGCCCACTGAAGTCCGCTCCATTCATCACTCTTTCAGGCTAGGGCACACTCTCCACCACCTCATCTAACTCACTCCAGAAGTCTTCTTTCTCTTTAAACCCACAACCTACCTGGGGGGGCATATGCACTGATGTTATTCATCATCACCCTTTCAGTTTCCAAGTTCACACTCATCATCCTGTCAGACACTTGCTTAACCTCCAGTGGACCCTCAACATACTGTTCCTTTAAAATGACCCAAACACCATTTCTCTTCCTATCGTCACCATGATACAACAACTTAAACCCTCCACCTATGCTCCTGGTCTTACTTCCCTTCCACTTGGTGTCTTGCACACACAATATGTCTCCCTTTCTCTTCTCCATCATATCAGCCAGCTCTCTCCCTTTACCAGTCATATTGCCAACATTCAAAGTCCCGACTGTCACTTCCACCCTTCCAGTTTTCCTCTTCTCCCATTGTCTCTGGAGTTCTTATTCACCCAGCAGTAGCCCAGTTTCCACCGGCACCCTTTTGAGCAACAGCACCAGTGGCAGTTGTTGTTAACCCAGGCCTCGACCAATCTGGTATGGAAATTCGGTTTAATTTTCGCATTCTTTACATCGGATACCCTTCCTGATGCAATCCTCCTTATTTATTCAGGCTTTGGACTGGCACTCATAATGTACTGGCTGCACGCCCCATGTGGCTGAGTTGTTCTCTTGAAAGGACTGCTGCCTAATATTCAGGTTCTGTGTACCAAACCCTAACCTGGTCTCTTTGTTGTGTAACATTTGCCAGATTTAACCTCAGACTCGGCTTTCTTTTGGACTGTCCACCTATGGACTGACCAAAGCCTGTCTAATACAGCTGTCTGTTTTTTCCCCCTTGAAGTTAATGTCTGTGACTCACTGCACAGGGGTTCTTGCCCTTTCAGTGACATGCTTCATAGAAATGAGGTGATGGTAACTGGACATCACAGAAAAAGACTGTGTTGTTCAAACATGACTGATGTGTGTTGCTCTTTGTCTTCCAGGAAAAGCTGGACCATGGTGTGAGGAAGGAGGTGGATGGGATGGGTGTCCCTGATATCAAGTACGGTGACTCTGTGTGTTACATTCAGCATGCCGACACGTGCCTGTGGCTCACGTACCAAACAGTTGATGCTAAATGTGCACGAATGGGTGGAGTCCAGAGAAAGGTAATTCACAATGTTAGACCTTTTATGTTACATGTCTCTGTTCACTTGCACCTGACATCTGTGTGAATGTTCAAACAAAGCAACGGGCTCAATGCCTCCAGAACAAAGAAAGTGACAAACTAGTTTCACTCCACACATCGTATGTTGGGATGTACAGACAGAGAAGGAAGAAGCCTGCTTTGGGTTGGTCAAGTTTGGGAGCATGTATAGGAGCAGCACATTTCTGCATCCACCACACTATAGAACCCTAGGGTCCTGGATGGCAACCATCCAGACAGACAACCAGTCCATCTCCATCTCTCAAAAGTAACCATTTATCTGCTGCTTCCAAGTGAAATGTGGATGTGTCTTTCATCTTCTCCAGCCTCTGGGCACCACAGCACTGAGGTACATACATGGCAGATGACACCCACAGAAATGCAACAAATGGGCAGAATGTAGACACTGAGAGTGCAAGTGACCGGACGAGTCTCTCTAAGTAACTGTTTATTTCACACAAACTAATTCCCATGGTACCCAAAGATCATCTGAAGAGATCTAGTACCAAAGACATCCAGCCATCACCGTAGGTCACTTGTTATTGTCCACGCCTCACAACCATGCACTCAGACACGGAGCATCAGGACCCAAAAGACCTGGACCATCATTCTGTGGCAAAGGTATTGGCTTCAACAAACACTTCAGTGACCTCATGAATTCATAATCTCTACCCCACACAGAAAGGTTGGGAATTGATCTCACAACCTTCTTGCTGTAAGGCACCAGTGCTAACCATTAAGTCACAATGCTGCCATAGGATGTCCCAGAAAGCAGTCCAAACATGTGAATGTAATATTTTTGAAAATCAACACAGGCTGCACAGAAGCCTTGCAGATATTCTTACTTGTGCTCAGTGAGTGCCTACAGAGCAGGGATGTGGTTGATTTTTGACTTATTGTGTATGAGGCCAGACGGTTCCAGTCACTGAGTGGCAAGTAAATGGAACTGAGTCCTCTCAAGAGAAATCCTTGTTTCCTCACACAGAGAGTAGTGTTATACCCTTGCAGTGAGTCCTTTCTTGTGAAAATAATCCACAGGGACGGTTTTTTTTTTTTTGCCACTTTAGTCTGTGCAGAACTGACATAATATGGTAAGGATGACTGCTTTCACATAGAATGATTTCATTACTTTCCATTTGCTTTGGCTGCAGTTCAAGCTCTGCTGATCAGTGAACCAGTCAGCACAAATTATTTTTTTAAATCAGGAAACTTCAGGTAACAGTGGTAAGGGGCACCTAATAAATGACAAATCTTCACTTGCTCTGGAACACTTAATTTCTGGCTTTTTATTAAAGTGACATCAGATTGAAGGTTTTTGCACTGTTTTAGAAAAAAAACTGATGTGGTTTAAGTTGATGCCAGCACTTTTGTTGCAGGCCATCATGCACCATGAGGGTCACATGGATGACGGACTGACCCTGTCTCGGTCCCAGCACGAAGAGAGTCGCACTGCCAGAGTCATCCGCAGTACTGTGTTAATGTTCAATCTCTTCATCAGGTGCACCTCCACCCACACAGACACAACATCAAACCTGATCAACAGTCAATACATTTCATAAACTAAGAATTACCAAAGTGTGGGCCACAACACATGAAAGGTCAATAAAATTAAATAAATAAGGTCACCACAACCACCACTATTTATCTAAATGATAAATAAGGATGTCCATCGGACATTGATAATTATTTTGATGTCTTCCTCCACTGTTTCTGTTTGTGGGTGTGTAAAAATAAAAGCACCTGCTTGCAACAAAATGCAGAAAAGAGAAAAAGCTCTACATGTGTGCTTTCATTACAGACAAACGGGAGAGCTGACATTTGCCATTTGGTATGCTTATGTATTTTGGTTTAAGGATGAACGCTGCCAAAATGGGACATTGGTAGGGCTAATATTTATGGAGAAACTATGGATATTAGCAAACAAGAGTGAACAATGGACATTGGTAATTATGTTCTGGACTCACACGCCATTCCAGAAGGGTTGGTAAATCATCCATATATTACAAGTGTGCATGTGTGTGGGATTTTATTTAGTCACTTCAATGGAAGTACTTAATTTAATTGTAAACATGTCAAAAACATGGATGACACAAGAAAGTGAAAACATTTATTTCCATTGTGGTACATTTAAAATCAAATGGTAAATGACTGCATTTATATAGCACTTTTCTATCTGCATCAGACGCTCAAAGTGCTTTACAATAATGCCTCACTTTCAACCTGATGTCAGGGTGCTGCCATACAAGGCGCTCACCACACACACCGGGAGCAACTAGGGGATTAAGGACCTTGCCCAAGGGTCCTTAGTGATTTTACGGTCAGGCTGGGATTTCACCCAAGGTTCCTCTGGTCTCAAACCCAACACTTAACCACTAGACCATCACCTCCCCTAATGACAAAATAAATTAAATTTAATTTATTTTCGTTTATACAGCACCAAATCACAACAAAAGCTGCCTCAAGGTGCTTCACACAAGTAAGATCTAACCTTACCACCCCCTAGAGCAAGCGCACAGGCGACAGTGGACCACACTCAGAGGCGTGAACCTCTGCTTAGTCCAGGGGTGAGCAACAAGGGCCAAGACACTGCAGGTTTTCCAACCAATCACCTCAGCAGGTGGGTTGCTGATGAGCTTCTCCCCTGAACATAAACACCTTATCATTC
Source organism: Thalassophryne amazonica (assembly GCF_902500255.1). NCBI lineage: Eukaryota > Metazoa > Chordata > Actinopteri > Batrachoidiformes > Batrachoididae > Thalassophryne > Thalassophryne amazonica. The sequence continues at coordinate 5,466,504 of NC_047120.1, read as the reverse complement.
ACGAAATCACCAGCTGAGGTGACTGGTAGAAAGGAAAACCTGCAGTGTGTCGGCCCTTCATGGCACATGATTGCCCACCAATGGCTTAGGCCATTCTAACAATTGCAAGGTTTTACAAAGTTTTACAAAGGTGAAGAAACAAAAAACAGGAAATCAAACAACATAATAATATAAAGAAGATGACAAGTCCATGCAGGCATCAGCACCACAGGCAGGGGTTGTCCAGCATTCCTCACGCCATCAGTGGGCCTGTTCCCACAACAGCGACACCACCGAATGCAGACTGCATTATGCAGAACCTGCGTCAAGTCTCACGATCAGTCCGGCCCCTTATGGTTTGGATCCATCAATCCCGCAATTCCATGCGCCATTGTTTGTACCTTGGACAGATAGACAAAGAAAGAATCAGTTGACTGGAAAAAACTACACCTAAGGTATAATTCATCAGCAGTAAGTCAACAAGAAAGCAGAGAAATTACTAAGGTGATCATAGGCTACTAGGCCTAAGCTTCCCTAACAGACCCAGAATTTAGAAAAAGTTGAGGCTGAGACCTGTTCCGTTGCAAATAAAATGACTTGAAAGGGATAGGAGGCACAGTACCATACTATTATGCCAGTATGCTAGCCATACGAGAGGGGAAATAGATGTGTCTTAAGTCTAGACATGTAAGTCTCTACAGACTGCCTGTTTTATTGATGCAGGGAGATCACAAAACAGGTGCACAATAAGAGAAAGCTCTGTGGCATGCAGACTTTTTATTCACCCTAGGGACACAAAGTAGTCCTGCGCCCTGAGAATGCAGAGCCCGGGCCGGTACATAGGGTTTGGTTAAGTCAGCTAAGTAGGATGAATAATTTTATAGGTTAATAGCAGAACCTTAAAATCTGACCTCTCAGAGACAGGAAGCCAGTGAAGAGATGACAAAATGTGTGTAATATGGTCAAACTTTCTACTTCCTGTCAAGAGTCTGGCAGCAGCATTAGGGGGAGACCCCTAGGACTGTGGTCAACCAGAAAATACAGCATTCAAGTGTCCAATTTAGATGAAACAGCTTGAATCAGGGACTCTCTATCAGCCGTAGACAGGATGGGATGAATCTTCGCTATCTTTCACAGGTGGAAGAAAGCAGTCCTCATAATATTTCTAATGTGTAAGTCAAAAGACAGTGTGGGGTAAAAAAATCACCCCAAGGTTCCTTAGTTTGTCAATGTGATGCATGATAGACAAGTCTCGGCTCAGCGTTAACTGATCAAACTGATGCCAATGTTTTGCTGGACCAAGAACCATCAATTTGGTCTTGTCCGAGTTTAAAAGTAAGATATTGCGAGACATCCAGCGTTTCACTGACACCAGACAATCCTCTAAGGACTTTATGTGCACGAGATCATCAGCAGTTATCGGCATATACAACTATCATCAGCATAGTAGTGACAGGTAATCCCAAAACGCTGCAGTATGTGTCCAAGTGGTGCTATATAAAGGGAGAAAAGCAGGGGACCTAAGACCTGTAGAACGCCTTATCTCATGTCATCAAGGTTAGAGATAGTGTTGTTGTACAAGACACAGTGAGAATGACTGGTTAGGTATGATGTCAACCATGCAAGGACATTACCAGTAACTCCAAAATTATTCTTTCTTCTCTCCCCCTCTAGCTGCCACCTTATCGTGGTGGGGGAGTTTGCGTACCCGGATGATCCTAGGAGCTATGTTGTCGGGGGCTTTGTGCCCCTTGTAGGGTCTCCCAAGGCAAACAGGTCCTAGGTGATGGGTCAGACTAAGGGCAGTTCAGAAGCTCCCATGACCAGTAAAAAAAATCAAGGACTGAGATGTCGCCTGGTATGGCGGAGCCGGGGCCTCACCCTGGAGCCAGGCCTGGGGTTGGGGCTCGCGCGCGAGCGCCTGGTGGTCAGGCCTTAGCCCATGGGGCCTGGCCGGCTCAGCCCGAAAGAGCGACGTAGGCCCACTCTCCTGTGGGTTCACCACCTGCAGAGGGGGCCATGGGGGTCGGGTGCAGAGAGGACTGGGTGGCAGTCGAGGGTGGGTGGCCCGGCAGCCCGGTCTGTGCTCACAGCCCCTGGCTGTTGGGACATGGAATGTGACCTCGCTGGGGGGGAAGGAGCCTGAGCTTGTGCGGGAGGTTGCGAGATACCGACTAGAGATAGTCGGGCTCACCTCCACGCACAGCTTGGGCTCTGGTACCCAACTCCTGGAGAGGGGCTGGACGCTCTACTTTTCTGGTGTTGCCCACGGGGAGAGGCGGAGAGCTGGGGTTGCATTGCTTATTGCTCCCCAGCTCAGTCGCCATGTGTTGGTTGGGTCTTTGGGTCGGGGACAGGTTGTCTCGGCCTACGGGCCGAGCAGCAGTGCAGAGTACCTGACCTTCTTGGAGTCCCTGGAAGGGGTACTAGATAGCGCTCTGACTGGGGACTCCATTGTTCTCCTGGAGGATTTCAACGCCCACGTGGGCGGCGACAGTGAGACCTGGAGGGGGTGATCGGGAAGAACGGCCTCCCCAATCTGAACCCGAGTGGTGTTCAGTTGTTGGACTTCTGTGCTAGTCACAGTTTGTCCATTATGAACACCATGTTCGAGCACAAGGGTGTCCAGAAGTGCACGTGGCACCAGGACACCCTGAGCCGGAGGTCAATGATCGACTTTGTAGTCGTATTATCTGACCTTCGGCCACATGTCTCGGACACTCGAGTGAAGAGAGGGACTGACCTGTCGACCGATCACCACCTGGTGGTGAGTTGGATCCGCTGGGAGGGGAGGAAGCAAATCAGACCTGGCAGGCCCAAACGTATCGTGAGGTTCTGCTGGGAACGACTGGCGGAACCCTCTGTCAGCGAGGTCTTCAATTCCCACCTCCGGGAGAGCTTCTCCCAGATCCCAGGGGAGGTTGGAGACATGAAGTCCGAGTGGACCATGTTCTCCACCTCCATTGTCGATGCGGCCGCTCGTAGCTGTGGTCACAAGGTCTCTGGTGCCTGTTGCGGTGGCAATCCCTGAACCCAGTGGTGGACGCCAGAAGTAAGGGATGCCGTCAAGCTGAAGAAGGAGTCCTACTTGTCTTTGTTGGTAGGTGGGACCCCTGAGGCAGCTGATGGGTACTGGCAGGCCAAGCGTGCCGCAGCCTGTGCGGTCGCAGAGGCAAAAACTCAGGTCTGGGAGGGGTTCGGGGAGGCCATGGAGGAGCACTGTCGGTCAGCCTTGAAGAAATTCTGGCAAAACGGCCGACGCCTCAGGAGACGGAAGCAGCTCTCCACCAGCACTGTCTACGGTGCGGGTGGGGAGCTGTTGACCGTGACTGGGGATGTTGTCGGGCGGTGGAAGGAATACTTCAAGGATCTCCTCAATTCCACCATCACGTCTTCCGAAGAGGAAGCAGAGACTGGGGACTCAGAGGCAGACTCATCCATTACCCAGGCCAAAGTCAACGAGGTGGTTAAAAAGCTCCTCGGTGGCAAGGCTCCAGGGGTGGATGAAATCTGTCCTGAGTACCTTAAGTCTCTGGATGTTGTGGGACTGTCTTGGCTGACACGCCTCTGCAACATTGTGTGGCGGTTGGGGACAGTACCTCTGGATTGGCAGACCGGGGTTGTGGTCCCTCTGTTTAAGAAGGGGGACCGGAGGGTGTGTTCCAACTACAGGGGGATCACACTCCTCAGCCTCCCCTGTAAGGTCTATTCCAGAGTACTGGAGAGGAGAATTCGACCGATAGTCGAACCTCGGATTCAAGAGGAGCAGTGTGGTTTTCGTCCTGGTCGCAGCACACTGGACCAGCTCTACACACTCCATCGGGTGCTCGAGGGTTCATGGGAGTTTGCCCAACCAGTCCACATGTGCTTTGTGGATCTGGAGAAGGCGTTCCACCGTGTCCCTCGGAGCGCCCTGTGGGGCGAGCTCCGGGAGTACGGGGTCCGGGATCTTTTGCTAAGGGCTATCTGGTCCCTGTACGACCGCAGCAGGAGCTTGGTTTGCATTACCGGTAGTAAGTCAAACCTGTTTCCAGTGCACGTTGGCCTCCGCCAGGGCTCCACACCCTGGCACAGAATCTCGTCTCTGCTGTTTGCGGACAATGTGGTTCTGTTGGCTTCGTCAAATCAGGACCTTCAGCGTGCACTGGGGCGGTTTGCAGCCGAATGTGAAGCGTCCAGGATGAAAATCAGCACCTTTAAATCCGAGGCCATGGTTCTTGACCGGAAAAAGGTGCTTTGCCCTCTTCAGGACGGTGGAGTGTCCTTGCCTCAAGTGGAGGAGTTTAAGTATCTCGGGGTCTTGTTCACAAGTGAGGGATGGATGGAGCGTGAGATTGATAGACAGATCGGTGCAGCATCTGCGGTGACGCGGTCGCTGTATCGGACCGTCGTGGTGAAGAGAGAGCTGAGTAGGGGGGCGAAGCTCTCAATTTACCGATTGATCTACGTTCCGATCCTCACCTATGGTCATGAGATTTGGCTCATGATCGAAAGAACGAGATCGCGAGTACAAGCGGCCGAGATGAGTTTCCTCCGCAGGGTGGCTGGGTGCTCCCTTAGAGATAGGGTGAGGAGCTCGGTCACTCAGGAGGAGCTCGGAGTCGAGCCGCTGCTCCTCCATGCCAAAAGGAGCCAGTTGAGGTGGCTCGGGCATCTTTTCCGGATGCCCCCTGGACGCCTCGCTGGAGAGGTGTTCCGGGCATGTCCCATCCGACGGAGGCCCCAGGAAGACCCAGGACATGCTGCAGGACTACGTCTCTTGGCTGGCTTGGGAACGCCTTGGGGTTCCCCTGGAGGAGCTGGGGGAGGTGTGTGTGGATCGGGAGGTCTGGGCGGCTTTGCTTGGACTGCTGCCCCTGCTATCCGACTACGGATAAAGCGGAAGAAAATGGATGGATGGATGGATGGATGGATTCTTCAACCTATCAAATAGAATGTGATGATCCAGGGGTGGATGAAATCTGATGCAGTGCTAAGATCTAACAGCACCTGAACTATAGTGGTGTCTGAATCCATTGGAAGCAGAATATCATTGACCTTTTTAGTGAACGCTGTCTCTATGGAATGATATGTTCTAAAGGCAGACTGTAGTGGCTCAAAGAGATCATTCTCAGAAAGAGGGTCCACAAGTTGTTGTGAAACTACTTTTTCCAGAATTGTGAACAAAATCATAGATTTGATATCGGCCTATAATTTTTCTTAAGTAATGAGTTTAAGTCATCCACAAGACTGTCTACTGAATGGTAATTTTCCAAAAGTGATGCTAAGATATCAGGCAGCATGGCTCAATGTTCAGTTGTAGTTGAAGAGTTGATGTGTCACCGCAATGTGACACATCAACTGGATACGACACTGTGCCTCTCTCACCTACTTATTGATTTTCACACAGCAGTCTTCCTCCTTCAAGTTCCACCATCTGATCCTTTATTGAGCCCTCACTGTCTTCTCTTTCTTTACCTCTAAAGTCATCCTACAAACCACCATCCTACGCTGTCTAACCACACTCTCTCCACCTCCCACCACCTTACAGTCTCCTATTTCTTTTAGCTTGCATCTCCTACAAAGAATGTAGTCACCTGTGTGCACCTTCCTCCACTCTATGTCACCCTGTGCTCCTCCCATTTCTAAAAGGAGGTATTATTCCCCACATCCATTTCTATCCTTTTTGCAAAATCAACTACCATCTGCTCTTGTACATTCCTGTCCTTGATACCATATCTGCCCATTACTTCCTCATCACCTCTGCTTCCTTCACCAGCATGCCCACTGAAGTCTGCTCCAATTGCCAGTCTTTCATGCTTGGGCCCAACTCACTCCAGACATATTCTTTCTCCTTCATCTAGGAACCTACCTGGGGGGGCATATGCACTGATGATATTCATCATCACCCCTTCAGTTTCCAACTTCACACTAATTACCCTGTCAGACACTCGCTTAATCTCCAACACACTCTTAATATACTCTTCCTTTAAAATGACCCCAACACCAGTTCTCTTCCAATCCACACCATGATACATATTAAACCCACTTCCTTTACTCCTGCTCTTACTTCTCTTCCACTTGGTGTCTTGCACAGACAATATGTCTACGTTTCTCCTCTCCATCATATCAGTCAGCTGTCTCCCTTTTCCAGTCATACTGCCAACATTCAAAGACCCAACTCTCACTTCCACCCTTCTAGTTTTCCTCTTCTCCCGCTGCTTTGTGTTGCTTTGCACTGCTGTATGCTGCTGTGAGCTGCTTTGTGCTGTTGTGTGCTGCTATGCACTGCTTTCTGCTGTTTTGTGCTGAGCTCAAATAGTTATAAAGTCTCAAGACCATGTTTTTCCAAGGGGACATTAATGTTTTGCTCCAGTGCAGATGTCAGAATAGGACAAACTATTTGAATTAGCTTCAGCACAAACACACTGGACACAGGCTGTGTGGCATCTTCTCACTCATTATCAAGGCTTTTTAATAAAAATCACACAGTTGTAGCTTACTGTGGATCAGCAGTTTGTTTTGGACACTAATGGCATCTTTCCCACATGTTCCAGGGGGCTGGACTCACTAAAACAAAAGGGGAAGAGCTCAGCTCTGGAGCTGCCAATTGATTCAGTCAGCCTAAGTCTGCAGGACCTGATTGGATACTTCCAACCACCAGGAGATCACCTAGACCATGAAGACAAGCAGAACCGACTGAGGGCTCTAAAGAATCGGCAGAACCTTTTCCAAGAGGAGGTAAGAAATATCTGAATGACTTCACAAAGTGTATCTTCGTCTACTAAAAGATCAACAACTTTGATGCTCTTATAAAGTGCTAACATGATTACTGATCATGTTAGCACCGAGGGCTGGCACCAAGAGTTAGCACTGACCTCAGTGTCTTCCTAGTGGAAGTCACTGAGTCAATAAATTCCCCTGTGGCAACTTGCAGAGAACAAACAAGATACGCCCTGTGCCTTCCTAGTAGAAGTCACTGAGATAGTCAAGAAACTCCCCTGTGGAAATTTGCAGAGAACAGACAAGATACGCCCTGAGATGCTGAAGTCTCTAGATGTTGTTTGGCTGTCATGGCTGACACACCCATTGGCAAACTGGGTTGTTGTTCTCATCTTTAAAAAGTGGACATGACAGTGTGTTCTAATCGCACTTGTCATTCTCCCTGGGAAAGCCTATGCCAGGGTACTCAGAAGGAGACCTGAACACGGACAACATTTTAAGGTTCAGTCAGGGAATAAACAGCATGAAAGAAAAAGAAGGGAGTTGCAAGAGCCGGGTAAGAGAGTGAGATGTTTTAGTTCTGTACCCTTTAAATTGCTACTACATCAATAAGCTCTGTTCATTTGGGGCATTTTTAGCTCTGTGCTAAAAGTTAAGAAAACTTTAAATGCTGAAAGACATTCTGTTCTGTTATCAACAACAAATGTGATTCCCGGGTTTTCTAAATACATACTAAAAACAAACAACTGATGAAAGAAAAAAGTTTCACCATAAAAAGCATTAATAATTCAAGAAATAACATTAGACATACATCAACAGTTATGAAAAAGGCTTTACCTGAAATAAATCATGTTAGATTGTGAATATACAATTTGTCTTAATATGTTATTTTACAATACAAAAGGGTTGCATTCTTTCCATTCTTGACCTCCAGAGGGAGCTATGGTTCTGCCCCAAATGTTGGACATTAATCCGTGGCCATCTGTGAGGAGACACTTAGGTTTTATGACTCTTATCTTGGAAGGAGAGAGCTTGGGCTGGTCTGCGAAATATCTGGTTTTAACTGGATGGCTGTTAAAATGTCTGATAAGTTACACTGACTGGAGTTTGAACAAGTCCAGTTTTCAGAAAAAAAACCTTTGAAGTATAAACAAATTGCTTTTGTCTTGTGAGATGGTGTGTGCCTGTACCAGGATCCATAGAAATTCCTGGACACCTCTCTGGTGAAGTTGTAACCTCAGGTCAATGTAACAACAGTCCTTTCAGTTGAAAACATTAGGCCTTTGAAGGGTTTGTAGAGACACTTCTTTGGGCAAGGAAAACATTAATGCATTTTATTTTGTTTGATTAATTTTATTCGATTTGTTACATTACTAATATGGAAACATTATTTAAAAATAACTTAGAGTAAATGACAACCAACACCGTAGGGGAAATTAAATTACCGAACTGGTATGACACTTACTTGTATGCCAAAACCATTATTGTTGAAATAATAAAATGATAAAAATATTTTCTATGTGATGGAAAAAAAAACCTAGAATCCACATGGATAAATTATGCCAACCGAATAAGGGAAGAAACATAAAGTACTATAGTATTTTCTTTGAAATGCCAAAACTTGCAAAACACTGGTCTGACACACAATCAGATCTGGACTGGATCCTGATTGAATGAGAACATCTCTTTTTGAAAGTCCTGATGCAAACAGGAAAAAATAAAAACATGAGAAAAGTGAAAAGTTTAATCCCATTTTAGTACATTCAAAAATAGTGTGGCAGAAAGTACATAAAAAATACATAAAAATGATTTATGCATCCATATGGCACGATCCCAAAATAAAAATAGACAATTCATCAGCTTCACTAGTTAAGAAAAAGTATCAAAATATTAGATGACTTAATTGAAGAATGCAGTTTTCTTTCCTATAATACACCAAAGGATAAATTCAATTTGGATGGACAAGGCCAGTTTTGGAAATATTTTCAGATAAGACACTGCATTAAACGGGTGATCCCATTCGTCAGGATAAAAACTGGATAGAACACTACTTAAAACTACCAAAAATATTCTACACAGCTTCAAAATGTATGAGTTATAGCCCTGGATAAATAAAGATGGCTGTAGTACTCTGAACCAGATATGGGTAAAAAGATTTTCTATGTACAGTGGTCTCTCTCTGTAACGCGGTTCACCTTTTGAGGCCTCGCAGTTTCGCAGATTTCTTTTTTAGTGCAGTTTTGCATGCTTTTTTAACAGCACATTGTGTTCTGCGTCCTTATCAGGCGGGCTGGTCGAAGCACCAGTCGGCATCACCGCGATTGCTCTCACTGCCTCAGATGCACTTACTGAGTCTGCGGGCTCGGTAAACGCAGCAGCGGGCCACTCACACTTCCCTTCTGTCTGCTGTGCGGAGCTGTGCCAAATCTGACAACAGGTCCAAAGACTACGCTCGCTGTTTTGATGCGGATGTTGACCACAGCCGCAGAGCTCTGTGGCCACCGAGAGAGGACTTGGATTCATTGCGGGTCCCGCATCCATACCTCCGGAGGCAGTGAGCGAAGGGAGAGCACGCCTATTGTGTTCTGCATGTGTCTGTTTATAATCTTTTCGCCCAGAAGAAAAAAGAGACTGTTTACACAGGAGAGAAAAGTGAGAAAATGTTAATGCCTGTTTAAGAAAAGCGTATAAAATGCGTAGTGAGGGGTTTTATAGCCTTAAAACATCTATAATAATTGCAAAAAATAGCGCTGACTACTTTGCGGATTTCGCTTATCGAGGGTTATTTTTAGAACGTAACTCCTGTGTTAAACGAGGGACCACTGTACTCAAGATTAGGGGAGGTGAGGAGGTGATGGTCTAGTGCAGGGGTGGCCAAGTTCCTGAATCCAATGAAAGGCTCATTAAAAGTCTGCTAACGAGTCTTTCATTGGATTCAGGTGTGTTGGAGCAGGGAGACAACTAAGAGTGTCAGGAATGTGGCTCTCGAGGACCAAACTTGGCAACCCCTGGTCTAGTGGTTAAGCTTTGAGCGTGAGACCAAAAGATCCTCGGTTCAAATCCCTTCTTGACCAGAAAATCACTAAGGGCCTTTGAGCAAGGTTCTTAATCCCCTAGTTGCTCCCGGTGTGTCATGAGCACCTTGCATGGCAGCAGCCTGGCATCTGGGTGAATGTGAGGCATTATTGTAAAGTACTTTGAGCATCTGATGCAGGTGTAAAGCGCTATATAAATGCAGTCCATTTACCATTTACGTGAGTAAATGGTTCAAATGTGATCTTTCACCAAGATGATGGCTTCTAGGAGACAAATCTGTAGAGCCATACTTAAACAAATCTTTATAGAGAGTATTAAAAACTGGCCTAAAACCTGCACACATGATTCTGAGGTGTTGGGTGAAACATTCAGTGGTGGGCACACTTCCGATAATCCGATAACAGATAATTATCGAAGATAATGTTTTCATTATCGGATTATCTTTTTAGATAAATTTAAAAATCATCATCGGACTAATTATCTTCCGATGAATTACCGTCCGATAACTTTTAGACCGATAACGTACTAAACTAAGATGAACAGTGAAAAACATTTTTAAAACTGTTAAAGCTGTTGAGACCTACCTGTTAAAAGTTTCCTAATAGGCATGTTGTTCTACCCTCTGCAAACAGAAACCACTCTATCATCTGTAAGCAAAGTACAACTGGTGAACAAAAAAAAAAGTCATTTCCTTTAACACCATACTAATATAATCGCAATGTCACCAAGTCATCCAGAGGCATACATGTTTAACTTATGGTTCTAATTTTAACCACTCATTTTAGACAAGTTATTTAAAATTATTGTCATGTCTGAAGTTTATAAAGTGAAAATATCAGATATATGTTTTCGTTTTAAAGTAATGTGCTAATTTTTAAGGTTTTGTGAGCACATGCTGTGCCAGGCAGCAATGCATTATAGGTAGCATAAGGTAATCTCAGATGTTCACGACAGGACAAATGCATTTCAGACACTCTGTTCAGGGTCCACAGATAACAGCATTAAACTCTAGTGCCTAAAACTCTCGTGAATATATTCTCTGGGTTTATAGACATTGGTGTATTTGTGTTTGTTAAATTCCACGCATCTTAAATGTAGCAGACACGGATTATCTGGAATTTTGCTTGACATTTTTTCAAGGCCGCTACTGCCATCTACTGGCCAGGAGTGTTCATAGCAGTATTAAACATCTGGGTACATGGCTGCTCTCAAAGGCGCTTTTTGTATGCATATATTTGTTAACTTTGTATTCTAAAACTACGGTTAGAAGTAATTCCGACTCCATATCAGTCCACACGAATGAGGTTGGCGCCATGTTTTTAGTTTTTGTGGAAGTGACGACAAGAGAATAAGGCTCCTGATTGGATAGAATTTTAATCAGTACCGCCACCCAAAGGTTTGGCAGACTAATTACAACGCATTTATACGGTTCGATGTGGATGGATTTTTTTTTTTAAACGACGTAGTGTGGATAAAGTTTTTTCCCCAAACTGAAAGGGTAAGGTATTCGGTTTTACAAATACCCGACAACATGTGTACATGGCCTTATGTCTGTGAAAGGCACTATATAAATACATTTATTTACTTACTTACTTACTTACTAATATTGAGTGCACGTTTTACAACATCATAAAAGTTTTAAAACATGCAATTGCGATGACACTTCCAGGGCTCCGTAAAAATGCCTGTTTTTACAAATAAAAATGGAATATTTTACAAAAGCACATTTATCTTTAAACCAACACACGTCACATTAACGTGTTGGTTTACATAATGGATTACTGAACCAATCACTGTTTAGCACTTTTACCCAGAATGCTTTGCGGTCTGTGTTTGTTACAAAACCTCAGAATTAGTGCCTTATTCAACATTAAAAGATATATGTTATATTTATCTTTGTACAAATGACAGAATTGACATTAATGGAGTTATTCTATCAGTATTTTCAAAAAACCATAAGTCAGCATGACTTTATTTTTCAAGACCTCCGCCTGACCGGAGTGTTGAAATTGATAGGGAGCTGGCCTTATGGCTGCTCTCAGTGTGCCTCTGTGGTGAGAGCACTGTTGTAAACAAGAGCTTCCAGCAGGGGCAGAATGTTGAAAGAAAAATGATTATGATTAGTAAAGAGTTGATTTCGTGGGTGCTCTCAGGACTTGTCTGTGCTGCATGGTCAAACATTCTTGCTTATTCTTTAGGTCTTTTACCGCTTTTGATGCTTTCAAAAGGGATCGTGTTAAAAATCAATTTCAGCTCTTTAGTAACTGCAAATGTCCCATAGACAACACCGGAATTTATCGGTTATCGATTATCTGTAACTTCCGATACATTTTTGGGTGGTTTATCGGTTTATCTTTATCAAAGATAACTTTTAAGTTATCTTATTATCTGTTATCGAAGTAAATTTTTTGGTTATCTGTGCCCACCACTGGAAACATTGAACCCCGACACTGAACAAGTGGAGGGTTCAGATGATGGAAACTGATGCATGTGAATAGATCCTGAGCAGACTGAACTGTATAAATGAAGTGATCAATGAACAGTGGGACCATTTCTGTGGATACAGCACAGCTGAAAAGTATTCACAGCACTTCACTTTTTCCATACTTTATGTTACAGCTTTATTCCAAAATGGATGAAATTAATTTTTCCCTCAACATTTTACACACTATACCCCATAATAACAATGTGAAAGAGTTTTTTTTTTTTTTTTTTTTAGATTTTTGCAAATTTATATATATATATATATATATATATATATATATATATATATATATATATATAAACTAAGAAATCACATTTATATAATTATTCACAACCTTTGCAATGAAACTCAAAATTGACCTCTGGTGCATCCTGTTTCCACTGATCATCTTTCAGATGCTTCTACAGCTTAATTGGAGTCCACTTGGGGTAAATTCAGTTGATTGGTCACAATTTGGAAAGACACACAGCTGTCTACATATAAGGTCCGACAGTTGACAGTTGTGCATGTCAAAGCACAAACCAAGCATGAAGTCAAAGGAATTGTCTGTTGACCTCCGAGGCAGGATTGTCTTGAGGCACAAATCTGGGGAAGGGAACAGAAACATTTATGCTGTTATGAATGAGCCCACTGGCCTCCATCATCCATAAATGGAAGAAGATCAGATCCACCAGGACTCTTCCTAGAGCTGGCCGCCCGTCTAAACTGAGCGATCGGGGAGAAGGGCCTTAGTCAGGGAGGTGACCAAGAAACCAATGGTCACTCTGTCATTGCTCCAGCATTCCTCTGTGGAGAGAGGAGAACCTTCCAGAAGGACAATCATCTCAAGCCTGATTAGTGCATTGCTGCAGAGAGGGAATACAAAAGCCACTCCTTAGCAAAAGGTACATGGCAGCCCTACTGGACTTTGCCAAAAGGCACCTGATGGACTCTCAGACCACAAGAAATAAAATTCTCTGGTCTAATGAGACGAAGATTGAACTTTTTGGTGTCATGTTTGGAGGAAACCAGGTACCATCTCTACAGTAAAGCATGATGGTGGCAGCATCATGCTGTGGGGATGTTTTTCAGCAGCAGGAACTGGGAGACTAGTCAGGATTGAGATAAAGATGAATGCAGCAATGTACAGAGACATCTTGGATGAAAACCTCTCCAAAGCGCTCTTGACCTCAGACTGAGGTGACGGTTCATCTTTCAGCAGGACAATGACCCTAAGCACACAGTCAAGATATCAAAGGAGTGGCTTCAGGACAACTCTGTGAATGTCCTTTAGTGGCTCAACCAGAGCCCAGACCTGAATCTGATTGAACATCTGTGGGGAGATCTGAAAATGTCTGTGCAGCGACGCTCCCCATCCAACCTGATGGAGCTTGAGAGGTGCTGCAAAGAGGAATGGGCCAAACTGCCCAAAGATAGGTGTGCCAAGCTTATGGCATCATATTCAAGAAGGTGCATCAACAAAGTATTGAGCAAAGGGTGTGAACACTTATTTACATGTGAGTTATTAGTTTTTTATTTTTAATAAATTTGCAAAAGTTTAAAAAACAATAACGAAAAAAACTTTTTCATGTTGTCATTATGGGCATGTAGATGTTGGAGGAAAAAATTAATTGACTCCATTTTTAATAAGCAACATGACCACTTAAAGACCCAGATAAGAGACACTTGTGATATTTTGCACAGACTCTGTGCACTTCACTGGGACTTGATGTCAACGTTTCTCAGTTTTGATGGCTGTTGATGTCTCCTGGGAGAGTTTGGCATTTTGTGTAGAGTATTGTTAAATATAAAACCCAAATGAAATTTGAATTGTATAAAAAAAAACAGCTCAACTGCTATAATGTGAATAAGAATAATGAGAATTATATTTTTCACCACTAAAACATGTACAGTAGTGTTCAGAATAATAGTAGTGCTATGTGACTAAAAAGATTATTCCAGGTTTTGAGTATATTTCTTATTGTTACATGGGAAACAAGGTACCGGTAGACTCAGTAGATTTGTTGTGTGGGCCGCTGAAGAGGAGGTACTGCTGGCCCACCACCACTAGAGGGCGCCCTGCCTGGAGTGCGGGCTCCAGGCACCGGAGGGCGCTGCCGCCTTACAGGAGCAGCCAGGATGACAGCTGTCACCCATCACCGGAGACAGCTGATCCCAATCACTACGGAGGTATATCAGCAGGACGGCATCTCCACCTCATTTGCCGAGATATCGTTTCTACCAGAGAGCAGTACCAGGTCCGACACGCGGAGGCAGTGGCCACCTGGGAGTTCGGGACTTGGCGGCTCCAGTATTCCCGGGGTCCTGTGGCGGAGGAAGCCGTGTGGTTCCGGTCTTACCTTGGAGAGGCGTCTCCTATCTTCGAGCCTGCCCACACGACACTTTTGTGAGGTCAGGGCTGTCAGGGGGCTAACTACCTGACTGTAGCCCTTAATGAACCTCCTGTAGAAATTAGCAAAGCCTAGGAACTGTTGCAACTTCCTACGGCTTGTTGGTTGGGGCCAGTCTCTCACCGCCGCAACCTTGGCCGGATCAGGAGCGACGGAGTTGGAGGAGATGATGAACCCCAGGAAGGACAAAGAAGTGCGGTGGAACTCACACTTCTCGCCCTTCACAAACAGCCGGTTCTCTAACAACCGCTGCAGGACCTGACGTACATGCCGGACATGAGTCTCAGGATCCGGAGAAAAGATGAGTATATCGTCTAGATATACGAAGACGAACCGGTGCAGGAAGTCCCGCAATACGTCGTTAACCAAGGCTTGGAACGTCGCGGGGGCGTTTGTGAGGCCGAACGGCATGACCAGGTATTCAAAGTGACCTAAGGGGGTGTTGAATGCCGTCTTCCACTCGGCTCCCGTCCGGATCCGAACCAGATGATACGCGTTTCTAAGATCAAGCTTGGTAAAAATCTTGGCTCCATGCAGGGGCGTGAACACCGAATCCAACAGGGGTAACGGGTATCGGTTGCGAACCGTGATTTCGTTCAGCCCCCTATAATCGATGCATGGACGAAGTCCGCCATCTTTTTTACCCACGAAAAAGAAACCTGCGCCCATCGGGGAGGTGGAATTTCGGATCAACCCGGCAGCTAACGAGTCCCGGATGTAGGTCTCCATTGATTCGCGCTCAGGCCGTGAGAGGTTGTACAGTCTACTGGACGGGAACCCACTGCCTGGAACCAAATCGATGGCACAATCGTACGGACGGTGGGGGGGGAGTCTGAGCGCCAGATCCTTGCTGAACACGTCGACAAGGTCGTGGTACTCCACCGGCACCGTCCCCAGATTGGGCGGGACTCTGACCTCCTCCTTAGCTTGGGAGCCAGTGGAGCGAGACCTGCCATCGGGTGTGTCTAGGTTCCTCGGTTCCTCCCGGCTCCCAAGCTAAGGAGGAGGTCAGAGTCCCGCCCAATCTGGGGACGGTGCCGGTGGAGTACCACGACCTTGTCGACGTGTTCAGCAAGGATCTGGCGCTCACACTCCCCCCCCACCGTCCGTACGATTGTGCCATCGATTTGGTTCCAGGCAGTGGGTTCCCGTCCAGTAGACTGTACAACCTCTCACGGCCTGAGCGCGAATCAATGGAGACCTACATCCGGGACTCGTTAGCTGCCGGGTTGATCCGAAATTCCACCTCCCCGATGGGCGCAGGTTTCTTTTTCGTGGGTAAAAAAGATGGCGGACTTCGTCCATGCATCGATTATAGGGGGCTGAACGAAATCACGGTTCGCAACCGATACCCGTTACCCCTGTTGGATTCGGTGTTCACGCCCCTGCATGGAGCCAAGATTTTTACCAAGCTTGATCTTAGAAACGCGTATCATCTGGTTCGGATCCGGAAGGGAGCCGAGTGGAAGACGGCATTCAACACCCCCTTAGGTCACTTTGAGTACCTGGTCATGCCGTTCGGCCTCACAAACGCCCCCGCGACGTTCCAAGCCTGGTTAACGACGTATTGCGGGACTTCCTGCACCGGTTCGTCTTCGTATATCTAGACGATATACTCATCTTTTCTCCGGATCCTGAGACTCATGTCCGGCATGTACGTCAGGTCCTGCAGCGGTTGTTAGAGAACCGGCTGTTTGTGAAGGGCGAGAAGTGTGAGTTCCACCGCACTTCTTTGTCCTTCCTGGGGTTCATCATCTCCTCCAACTCCGTCGCTCCTGATCCGGCCAAGGTTGCGGCGGTGAGAGACTGGCCCCAACCAACAAGCCGTAGGAAGTTTTAACAGTTCCTAGGCTTTGCTAATTTCTACAGGAGGTTCATTAAGGGCTACAGTCAGGTAGTTAGCCCCCTGACAGCCCTGACCTCACAAAAGTGTCGTGTGGGCAGGCTCGAAGATAGGAGACGCCTCTCCAAGGTAAGACCGGAACCACACGGCTTCCTCCGCCACAGGACCCCGGGAATACTGGAGCCGCCAAGTCCCGAACTCCCAGGTGGCCACTGCCTCCGCGTGTCGGACCTGGTACTGCTCTCTGGTAGAAACGATATCTCGGCAAATGAGGTGGAGATGCCGTCCTGCTGATATACCTCCGTAGTGATTGGGATCAGCTGTCTCCGGTGACGGGTGACAGCTGTCATCCTGGCTGCTCCTGTAAGGCGGCAGCGCCCTCCGGTGCCTGGAGCCCGCACTCCAGGCAGGGCGCCCTCTAGTGGTGGTGGGCCAGCAGTACCTCCTCTTCAGCGGCCCACACAACAAGATTCTCACAAATCCAACAAGACCAAGCATTCATGATATGCACACTCTTAAGGCTATGAAATTGGGCTATTAGTAAAAAAAACAAAAAAAAGTAGAAAAGGGGGTGTTCACAATAATAGTAGTGTGGCATTCAGTCACACTACTATTATTGTGAACACCCCCTTTTCTACTTTTTTTTTTTGAGTTTGTCAATTTTGTGGAACGAACAGGTGTGAATCAGGTGTCCCCTATTTAAAGATGAAGCCAGCACCTGTTGAACATGCTTTTCTCTTTGAAAGCCTGAGGAAAATGGGACGTTCAAGACATTGTTCAGAAGAACAGCGTAGTTTGATTAAAAAGTTGAATGGAGAGGGGAAAACTTATACGCAGGTGCAAAAAATTATAGGCTGTTCATCTACAATGATCTCCAATGCTTTAAAATGGACAAAAAACCAGAGACGCATGGAAGTAAACGGAAAACAACCATCAAAATGGATAGAAGAATAACCGGAATGGCAAAGGCTCACCCATTGATCAGCTCCAGGATGATCAAAGACAGTCTGGAGTTACCTGTAAGTGCTGTGACAGTTAGAAGATGCCTGTGTGAAGCTAATTTATTTGCAAGAATCCCCCACAAAGTCCCTCTGTTAAATAAAAGACATGTGCAGAAGAGGTTACAATTTGCCAAAGAACACATCAACTGGCCTAAAGAGAAATGGAGGAATATTTTGTGGACTGATGAGAGTAAAATTGTTCTTTTTGGGTCCAAGGGCCACAAACAGTTTGTGAGATGACCCCTAAACTCTGAATTCAAGCCACAGTTCACAGTGAAGACAGTGAAGCATGGTGGTGCAAGCATCATGATATGGGCATATTTCTACTACTATGGTGTTGGGCCTATATATCGCATACCAGGTATCACAGATCAGTTTGGATATGTCAGAATACTTGAAGAGGTCATGTTGCCTTATGCTGAAGAGGACATGCCCTTGAAATGGGTGTTTCAACAAGACAGTGACCCCAAGCACACTAGTAAACAAGCAAAATCTTGGTTCCAAACCAACAAAATTAATGCCTTGTAGATGTGAAGAAATCATAAAAACTGTGGTCATACAACTAAATACTAGTTTAGTGATTCACAGGATTGCTAAAAAAGCAGTTTGAACATAATAGTTTTGAGTTTGTAGCGTCAACAGCAGATGCTACTATTATTGTGAACACCCCCTTTTCTACTTTGTTTTTTACAAATAGCCCAGTTTCATAGCCTTAAGAGTGTGCATATCATGAATGCTTGGTCTTGTTGGATTTGTGAGAATCTACTGAATCTACTGGTACCTTGTTTCCCATGTAACAATAAGAAATATACTCAAAACCTGGATTAATCTTTTTAGTCACATAGCAGTATTATTATTCTGAACACTACTGTATTTGGGACTGGGAGTGAGAGACTGCTTTTATTTTGTCTGGTGTAAAGTGTTACAAATAAATAAAATGTTTCAATTTAGAAGTTTATACTTATTTCATGAGAAAATGTTGAATTTGTTAATTCAGAGTAGTGTTAGGAATTTCATCATCATTTTTTTATGACAACGAGATGATGGTGTGACGGCATCAGTGTTCTAAAACACTGATGAAGACAATATAAACGTGCATTATTGTTGACAAAAACGGATGAGACTAAAATGTATTGCATTAAATTCAGCTTAAATGTTTGTTTTTGTTTTTTGTCTACAAGCATTTACCGACATTCAAAATGATGCTGCAGCCACGAAGGAAGACATCTCTATTTCCTGTACTACTTCTGCTACCTTATGGCTACAACACAAAACCTCATGGAGATATCTGGTCCCATTTTAAATAGCATGAGACTGACAAGAAAACTGAATGTCTCATTGTATCTGATGGGAAGCCTTGCAGATTTTAAATTTTGGGGAAAAACACCACAAACCCTCAATCACTCAACAAGAATATTTTGTCAGGTCATTATAACATTTGTTATTTCAGGTGTGTGAAACATTATACAGTAGTGTTCAGAATAATAGTAGTGCTATGTGACTAAAAAGATTAATCCAGGTTTTGAGTATATTTCTTATTGTTACATGGAACACAAGGTACCAGTAGATTCAGTAGATTCTCACAAATCCAACAAGACCAAGCATTCATGATATGCACACTCTTAAGGCTATGAAATTGGGCTATTAGTAAAAAAAAAAAGTAGAAAAGGGGGTGTTCACAATAATAGTACCATCTGCTGTTGATGCTACAAATTCAAAACTATTATGTTCAAACTGTTTTTTTAGCAATCCTGTGAATCACTAAACTAGTATTTAGTTGTATAACCACAGTTTTGCTCGTTTACTAGTGTGCTTGGGGTCATTGTCTTGTTGAAACATCCATTTCAAGGGCATGTCCTCTTCAGCATAAGGCAACATGACCTCTTCAAGTATTTTGACATATCCAAACTGATCCATGATACCTGGTATGCGATATATAGGCCCAACACCATAGTAGGAGAAACATGCCCATGTCATGATGCTTGTACCACCATGCTTCACTGTCTTCACTGTGAACTGTGGCTTGAATTCAGAGTTTGGGGCTCGTCTCACCAACTGTCTGCGGCCCTTGAACCCAAAAAGAACAATTTTACTCTCATCAGTCCAAATCAAATCAGTTTTATTTATATAGCGCCAAATCACAACAACAGTTGCCCCAAGGCGCTTTATATTGCAAGGCAAAAGCCATACAATAATTACAGAAAAACCCCAACGGTAAAAACGACCCCCTATGAGCAAGCACTTGGCGACAGTGGGAAGGAAAAACTCCTTTTTAACAGGAAGAAACCTCCAGCAGAACCAGGCTCAGGGAGGGGCAGTCTTCTGCTGGGACTGGTTGGGGCTGAGGGGAGAGAATCAGGAAAAAGACATGCTATGGAAGTCCACAAAATATTCCTCCATTTCTCTTTAGGCCAGTTGATGTGTTCTTTGGCAAATTGTAACCTCTTCTGCACGTCTTTTATTTAACAGAGGGACTTTGCGGGGGATTCTTGCAAATAAATTAGCTTCACACAGGTGTCTTCTAACTGTCACAGCACTTACAGGTAACTCCAGACTGTCTTTGATCATCCTGGAGCTGATCAATGGGTGAGCCTTTGCCATTCTGGTTATTCTTCTGTCCATTTTGATGGTTGTTTTCTGTTTACTTCCATGCGTCTGTTTTTTTTTTTTTTTTTTTTTGTCCATTTTAAAGCATGGGAGATCATTGTAGATGAACAGCCTATAATTTTTTGCACCTGCGTATAAGTTTTCCCCTCTCCAATCAACTTTTTAATCAAACTACGCTGTTCTTCTGAACAATGTCTTGAACATCCCATTTTCCTCAGGCTTTCAACAAGAAAAGCATGTTCAACAGGTGCTGGCTTCATCTTTAAATAGGGGACACCTGATTCACACCTGTTTGTTCCACAAAATTGATGAACTCACTGACTGAATGCCACATTACTATTATTGTGAACACCCCCTTTTCTACTGTTTTTTTACTAATAGCCCAATTTCATAGCCTTAAGAGTGTGCATATCATGAATACTTAGTCTTGTTGGATTTGTGAGAATCTACTGAATCTACTGGTACCTTGTTTCCCATGTAACAATAAGAAATATACTCAAAACCTGGATTAATCTTTTTAGTCATATAGTACTACTATTATTCTGAACACTACTGTATTTGTATTGACTGAAATGGTAACGAGAAATAATCTGATTTTTTTTTTTTTTTTTTTTTGTCAAAGAATAAACTGTCTTGAGTGAAATGAGACTAAAATGCACTCACTTCTCTGCTGACAAAAATGAACAGACTTTTACTTGACTAAAAGCTGCCTAAATCAATCTTCAGATAGGGTTGACATTGTTTGGGACAGGTATCTCAAAAACAGCATCAAAGGACAGTGGCAGGACTTCCTGTGTGATGCAGAAAACAAGGAGGAATTCTTTGAATTTCTGTCCAAGAAGATTGAAAGCAGTGAATTTCCTCCTGGCTAAACAGTGGTGACCCAAGGAGAAAATGTTGCCATCAGAGGAAGCGACCATCTCATACCTGCACGCAACCATGAAGAGGCTGATACCGGACTCCTCATGGTTGAGTAGTAGGACCAGACTTTCATGTGGAAGATGCATTACAGCAAGAATCAAAGTCTTGCTTTGTTTGCACCGTGGACACCGATGCTATTATCATATTGATTGGCAGGTTTTACTGTACCACCTGCAAGACATATGCCCGACACTGAACATTTGGGTTGGCTTTGCCACAGGAATGTTATGATTTGGGAGCTATGAACTAATCAACATTCAAACCTCAATATGCAGGATAGCTCAAACACAAAAGGTAAATTCCAAAACTCTGTTTTATTAACAAACAAAAGATTGACAACTAACTCCCTCCAGGGGAAAGGAGGTCTGAGCAAAAACACAGCTCTATATTAATCTGGGTGAGGGCATCCCAAAAAATACAAAAAGGGTGAGGACAGGAGTTCAACAAAAATACAAGATCAATCCACTAAGGGTGAGGGAAATCTGAGACATGAGGAAGTGAGGAAAAACTAAGAGAGTCAATAACAAAAGGGAACGCAAAAAATCCAGAACTAAGTCAGTGCAAAACAAGAAGTGCAACATTGGCTACTGGCTACTTACAAAGATGCAACATCAACGACAATGGACGTCCAAAGACTAATCCCAAATATGTGAACATAAATAACCAGCTGCACTAATTAAACACGAGTGGACTGTTTAGGTAACAGGAACATGTATTAACAAAAGGGAACACCAGGGTGCAGCAGATACTGAGACAAACGACCAAACCTCATGAAAATGCACACTGAGAGAAAATAACCTTCATAAAGGAAATGCAACATGATGAAAATACACAGAGTGAGAAATGAAAAGACTAGACTAAACCACAACTGAACAAGAACCGAACACATGAAAGCAGGCACACAGACCAGGCAAGACAGAAAGACATGTCTGCACGCACAGACAAAGATTAAACAACAGTGCATTCATCTACGTAACTTCACACACACCCACAGATGACAGACTAAGGAGCACAGAGAAAACAGACTGGACACAACAGGAAAAGTCAGTAGTGGGGATGTCCATGCCCACCAGACTCACACACTGACAGAGTGGAAGAGGGGCGTGCCTGCACAGTTCCGCATGCACTGTCGTGAAAACTGGACAGGTGACACAGACATGACACGAGGACTCACAGAAAGACACAAACCATGAGAAGACAGGACACTTGATCAAATACACAAGACACAGAGACAACTAAAAAACCCTGGACACAGACCAAACCCCAACAAGGAAGGAGCTTTTTCTACATTCATTTCAAAATCTGGCCCGAACTCTTAGCAAAGAAATATCAACTGCCTTGCCAGTTTTCCACATTAGTGATGAGAACATCGAACGTCTGGAGCGCTCCACTGTCCTCATGGACCAGAAGACAAGCAGACTTGAGACTGTGAATGAGGCTTGCAGAGAAATGTTTTGCCAACAAAGCAAAACCATGGACACTATTCCTCCCACACAAGGTGCCCTCCTGCAACACACAAAGTGTTGTGTCTACCAAGCTTGAATCTGGACAACACGTGATCAATCTCAGCAGCAAATACCAACTCCAGAAACATAGGGCTGGAAATGGGCGCCGCCACTTGTTGGATTTTACTGTGGACAACTTTGCCAATTGCTTTAGAAGTATGTATGTGGTGAACTTGTCGAGTGTAGCTGCAAAGCTGCTGCTGGCTGTACTGGAAGGTGTTCTTACAAAAAATCCAGTGGAGATGACCAGACATTTGTAACTGTGTAACTGCATGAAGGCTCAGACATCAATTTCATATAAACATTTGACTTCATAAACTCAAACATTTTGCAGCAAAGCTGCTTCTCAGTGACTGAACATTAAGCCTTTAATCCTTTGTACCATACTTGTTTGAAAGTGATGGCATCTACTGTGTCAGCATAATAATATTATGCTATACTATATTTATGGTGGTGGTGTTACAGTAACAGTTTTCCTGTACTGACACCACTCATATATTGTTTCTGGCATCTTGATATGATAGCAGGATGAAAATTGCACAACAATTATGGTGAAAGGTAGATTTACCTACTGGCAGGGAGACTTTTTAAGAAAGCAGCTGTATCTAAATCAACCATAATCTGCACTGATAATATGTCATTTTCATTGGCTCATACACCATGCTGACTTCCAAATATGTTCTTCATTCTCGCTTCTTTCATATGAATTCTTTGTAGATAGTCTGTTTGGATTTCTTTGTCTTTGCTCTGTCAAAATTTGACAAATTGATCAATAAAAATTAACCATTAGCAAGCTGAACAAACTTTTTGTTGACTTTTTACACGACATGCGAGAACATCACCCAGGATTGATTTTGTGGAACATATCAGAAAATTGTTGCTACAGGACCTAAGAAACATCCCCACAAAGTTTGCTGCTTGGCCAGAGGAGACAGGCAACACAGAGGCCTTTGCAGGAAACAGAAGGTGCATGTTTGTAGGGTCTTTGTGCTTTCTATCTCACTGTTGACCAGTGACCTGTCTTCAGTACTTGGTCTCTCTGGAGATGCTGTACTAGAATGGTTTATTAGGGTTTATTATTTTTAGTAGGGGAGGTGATGGTCTAGTGGTTAAGGTGTTGGGCTTGAGACTTGAAGATCCTTGGTTCAAATCCCCGCCTGACTGGAAAATCACTAAGGGCCCTTGGGCAAGGTCTTTAATCCCCTATTGCTCCTGGTGTGTAGTTAGCGCCTTGTATGGCAGCACCCTGACATCGGGATGAATGTGAGGCATAATTGTAAAGCGCTTTGAGTGTCTGATGCAGATGGAAAAGCGCTATATAAATGTAGTCCATTTATTGTCAAACAGTCTCTTGAGATGAGTTTCACTTGTATTGTGAGGAAACATCAGCTTGCACATGTCGTGAATCAGGTGTGTGTCTGCAGGGGATGATCAGCATCGTGTTAGAGTGTATTGATCGGCTTCACATCTACAGCAGCGCTGCTCACTGCACCGAGTCAGCAGGACGGCAGGCAGGGAACACCTGGAGCACCATCTTGAACTCTCTGTACCAGCTGCTGGGTAAACACACACATACATGTGCGCACACACATGCACACACACAAACTTACTGACTGGTGCAATCGCATTCTGGCCCGTTTGACTGGTATGACCCCAGTGAGACCTGTTTGACTGGTGCAACTGCAGTCTGACCCATTTCAGTGATGTGACCACTATCTGTCTTGTTTGACTGGCGTGACCACAATCTGACCTATTTGACTGGGTGCAGCTACAGTTTGACCTTTTTGACTAGAGTGACCCCAGTTTGACACGTTTGACAGGTGAAGCCACAGTCTGACCAAAGTCTAACTTGTTTGACTGGTGCAACTACAGTGTGACCTGTTTGAGTGGTGCAGCCACAGTCTGACCTGTTCGACTGATGTGACCACAGTCTGACCTGTTTGAATGGTGCAGCCACAGTCTAGCCAAAGTCTGATCTGTTTGACTGATGTGACCGCAGTCTGACCTGTTTGACTGGTGTGACTACAGTTGAATCTGTTTGACCAGTGTAGCCACAGTCTGACCTCAGTCTGACCTGTTTGACCGATGCTACCACAGTCTGACATGTTTGACTGGTGTGACCCCAGTCTGACCTGTTTGCTCGGTGCAGCTACAGCATGACCAAAGTCTGACCTGTTTGACTGGTGTGATGGCAGTTGGACCTGTTTGATCAGTGCGACCACAGTCTGACCTGTTTGACTGATGCAGCCACAGTCTGACCTGTTTGACTGGCGTGACCACAGTGTGACCTGTTTGACTGGTGTGACCCCAGTATGACCCGTTTGACTGGTGCAGCCACAGTCTGACCTTTTTGACCAGTGCAGCCACACTCTGACCTGTTTGACCGGTGCAGCTAGAGTCTGACAAAAGTCGTAAGACCTGTTTGACTGATGTGACTGGAGTCTGACTTGTTTGAATGGTGCAGCCACAGTCTGACCAAAGTCTGAATTGTCTGACTGATGTGACCGCAGTCTGACCTGTTTGACTGGTGTGACCCAAGTGTGACCCATTTGACTGGAGTGACCACAGTGTGACCTGTTTGACTGGTGTGACCCCAGTCTGAACTGTTTGCTGGGTGCAGCCACAGCCTGACCTGTTTGACCAGTGCAGCTAGAGTCGGACCAAAGTCTGACGTGTTTGACTGATGTCACCGCAGTCTGACGTGTTTGACTGATGTGACCGCAGTCTGACTTGTTTGACTGATGTGACCGCAGTCTGACTTGTTTGGCCGGCGCAACCACAGTCTGACATGTTTGACTGGTGTGACCCAAGTGTGACCATTTGACTGGAGTAACCACAGTGTGACCTGTTTGACTGACTGGTGTGACCCCAGTCTGACCTGTTTGCTTGTGCAGCTACAGCCTGACCAAAGTCTGACCTGTTTGACTGATGTTAGCGCAGTCTGACCTGTTTGACTGATGCTACCACAGTCTGACCTATTTGACTGGTGCAGCCACAGTGTGACCTGTTTGACTGGCGTGACCACAGTGTGACTTGTTTGACTGGTGTGACACCAGTCTGACCCGTTTGACCGGTACAGTCACAGTTTGACCTGTTTGACCAGTGCAGCTACAGTCTGACCAAAGTCTGACCTGTTTGACTGATGTGACTGCAGTCTGACCTGTTTGATGGCACATCTACAGTCTGACCAAAGTTTGACATGGTTGACTGGTGTGACCACAGTCTGACCTCTTTGACCAGTGGCAGCCACAGTCTGACCTCAGTCTGACCTGTTTGACCAGTGTGACCACAGTCTGACCTGTTTGACTGGCGTGACCACAGTGTGACCTGTTTGACTGGTGTGACCCCAGTATGACCTGTTTGACTGGTGTGACCACAGTGTGACCTGTTTGACTGGTGTGACCCCAGTATGACCTGTTTGACTGGCGTGACCCCAGTATGACCTGTTTGACTGGCGTGACCACAGTGTGACCTGTTTGACTGGTGTGACCCCAGTATGACCCGTTTGACTGATGCAGCCACAGTCTGACCTGTTTGACTGGCGTGACCACAGTGTGACCTGTTTGACTGGTGTGACCCCAGTATGACCCGTTTGACTGGTGCAGCCACAGTCTGACCTGTTTGACCGGTGCAGCTAGAGTCTGACCAAAGTTGTAAGACATGTTTGACTGATGTGACTGGAGTCTGACTTGTTTGAATGGTGCAGCCACAGTCTGACCAAAGTCTGAATTGTCTGACTGATGTGACCGTAGTCTGACCTGTTTGACTGGTGCAACCACAGTCTGACATGTTTGACTGGAGTGACCACAGTGTGACCTGTTTGACTGGTGTGACCCCAGTCTGAACTGTTTGCTGGGTGCAGCCACAGTCTGACCTGTTTGACCAGTGCAGCCACAGCCTGACCTGTTTGACCAGTGCAGCTAGAGTCTGACCAAAGTCTGACGTGTTTGACTGGTGTGACCCCAGTCTGAACTGTTTGCTGGGTGCAGCCACAGCCTGACCTGTTTGACCAGTGCAGCTAGAGTCTGACCAAAGTCTGACGTGTTTGACTGATGTGACCGCAGTCTGACTTGTTTGACTGATGTGACCGCAGTCTGACTTGTTTGGCCGGTGCAACTACAGTCTGACATGTTTGACTGGTGTGACCCAAGTGTGACCATTTGACTGGAGTAACCACAGTGTGACCTGTTTGACTGACTGGTGTGACCCCAGTCTGACCTGTTTGCTTGTGCAGCCACAGTCTGACCAAAGTCTGACCTGTTTGACTGATGTTAGCGCAGTCTGACCTGTTTGACTGATGCTACCACAGTCTGACCTGTTTGCTTGGTGCAGCCACAGTCTGGCTTCAGTCTGACCTGTTTGGCCGATGCTACCGCAGTCTGACCTATTTGACCGGTGCAGCCACAATCTGAGCTGTTTGATGGGTGTGACCGCAGTCTGACCTGTTTGATTGGTGTGATTGCAGTCTGACCTGTTTTACCAGTCCATTTACAACCTGACCTCTTTGACCAGTGCAGCCACAGTCTGACATCAGTCTGACCTATTTGATTGATGTGACCACAGTCTGACCTATTTGACTGGTGAAGCCACAGTCTGACCAAGGTCAGATCTTTTTGACTTGTGTCACCCCAGTCTGACCTATTTGACCGGTGCAACCACAGTCTGACCTGTTTGACTGGTGTGGCTGCAGTCTGACCTGTTTGCCCAGTGCAGCCATAGTCTGACCACAGTCTGACCTCTTTGACCAGTGGCAGCCATACTCTGACCTCCGTCTGACCTGTTTGATTGATTTGACCACAGTCTGACGTGTTTGGCCAGTGCTACAGCAGTCTGACCTGTGTGACAGGTGTGACCGCAGTCAGACCTGTTTGACTGGTGAAACCAAAGTCTGACCTATTTGACTGGTGTGACTGCAGTCTGACCTGTTTGACTGGTGCAGCCAGTCTGGCCAAAGTCTAACCTGTTTGACTGGTGTGACCACAGTCTGACCTATTTTACCAATACAGTCACAGTCTGACCTCAGTCTGACCTGCTTGACCGATGCTACCACAGTCTGACCTGTTTGACCAGTGTGACAACTCAGTCAAACCAACCCGACAAACCAACAAAATAGTCTGACCTTTGTGACTGGTGCAGCCACAGTCTGACGTCAGTCTGACCTGCTTGACCGATGCTACTGCACTGTGACCTGTTTGACCAGTGTGGCCACAGTCTGACCAAAGTCTGACCTGTTTGACTGGTGTGACCCAAGTGTGACCCGTTTGACTGGTGTGACCCAAGTGTGACCCATTTGACTGGAGTGACCACAGTGTAACCTGTTTGACTGGTGTGACCCCAGTCTGAACTGTTTGCTGGGTGCAGCCACAGTCTGACCTGTTTGACCAGTGCAGCTAGAGTCTGACCAAAGTCTGACGTGTTTGACTGATGTGACCGCAGTCTGACGTGTTTGACTGATGTGACCGCAGTCTGACTTGTTTGGCCGGCGCAACCACAGTCTGACATGTTTGACTGGTTTGACCCAAGTGTGACCCATTTGACTGGAGTGACCACAGTGTGACCTGTTTGACTGGTGTGACCCCAGTCTGAACTGTTTGCTGGGTGCAGCCACAGCCTGACCTGTTTGACCAGTGCAGCTAGAGTCTGACCAAAGTCTGACGTGTTTGACTGATGTGACCGCAGTCTGACGTGTTTGACTGATGTGACCGCAGTCTGACTTGTTTGACTGATGTGACCGCAGTCTGACTTGTTTGACTGATGTGACCGCAGTCTGACTTGTTTGGCCGGCGCAACCACAGTCTGACATGTTTGACTGGTGTGACCGCAGTCTGACTTGTTTGGCCGGCGCAACCACAGTCTGACATGTTTGACTGGTGTGACCCAAGTGTGACCATTTGACTGGAGTAACCACAGTGTGACCTGTTTGACAGACTGGTGTGACTCCAGTCTGACCTGTTTGCTTGTGCAGCTACAGCCTGAGCAAAGTCTGACCTGTTTGACTGATGTTAGCGCAGTCTGACCTGTTTGACTGATGCTACCACAGTCTGACCTGTTTGACTGATGCTACCACAGTCTGACCTGTTTGACTGGTGCGACCACATTCTGACCTGTTTGACTGGTGCAGCCACAGCCTGACCTGTTTGACCAGTGCAGCTAGAGTCTGACCAAAGTCTGACGTGTTTGACTGATGTGACCGCAGTCTGACTTGTTTGACTGATGTGACCGCAGTCTGAGTTGTTTGACTGATGCTACCACAGTCTGACCTATTTGACTGGTGCAGCCACAGTCTGACCTGTTTGACTGGTGTGACCCCAGTATGACCCGTTTGACCGGTACAGTCACAGTTTGACCTGTTTGACCAGTGCAGCCACAGTCTGACCTGTTTGACCTGTGCAGCTACAGTCTGACCAAAGTCTGACCTGTTTGACTGATGTGACTGCAGTCTGACCTGTTTGATGGTACATCTACAGTCTGACCAAAGTTTGACATGGTTGACTGGTGTGACCACAGTCTGACCTCTTTGACCAGTGGCAGCCACAGTCTGAGCTCAGTCTGACCTGTTTGACCAGTGCGACCACAGTCTGACCTGTTTGACTGATGCAGCCACAGTCTGACCTGTTTGACTGGCGTGACCACAGTGTGACCTGTTTGACTGGTGTGACCCCAGTATGACCCGTTCGACTGATGCAGCCACAGTCTGACCTGTTTGACTGGTGTGACCCCAGTATGACCCGTTTGACTGGTGCAGCCACAGTCTGACCTTTTTGACCAGTGCAGCCACAGTCTGACCTGTTTGACCGGTGCAGCTAGAGTCTGACCAAAGTCGTAAGACCTGTTTGACTGATGTGACTGGAGTCTGACTTGTTTGACTGGCGTGACCACAGTGTGACCTGTTTGACTGATGTGACCCCAGTATGACCTGTTTGACTGGTGCAGCCACAGTCTGACCTTTTTGACCAGTGCAGCCACAGTCTGACCTGTTTGACCGGTGCAGCTAGAGTCTGACCAAAGTTGTAAGACCTGTTTGACTGATGTGACTGGAGTCTGACTTGTTTGAATGGTACAGCCACAGTCTGACCAAAGTCTGAATTGTCTGACTGATGTGACCGTAGTCTGACCTGTTTGACTGGTGCAACCACAGTCTGACATGTTTGACTGGAGTGACCACAGTGTGACCTGTTTGACTGGTGTGACCCCAGTCTGAACTGTTTGTTGGGTGCAGCCACAGTCTGACCTGTTTGACCAGTGCAGCCACAGCCTGACCTGTTTGACCAGTGCAGCTAGAGTCTGACCAAAGTCTGACATGTTTGACTGATGTGACCGCAGTCTGACCTGTTTGACTGATGCTACCACAGTCTGACCTGTTTGACTGGTGCAACCACATTCTGACCTGTTTGACTGGTGCAGCCACAGCCTGACCTGTTTGACCAGTGCAGCTAGAGTCTGACCAAAGTCTGACGTGTTTGACTGATGTGACCGCAGTCTGACTTGTTTGACTGATGTGACCGCAGTCTGAGTTGTTTGACTGATGCTACCACAGTCTGACCTATTTGACTGGTGCAGCCACAGTCTGACCTGTTTGACTGGTGTGACCCCAGTATGACCCGTTTGACCGGTACAGTCACAGTTTGACCTGTTTGACCAGTGCAGCCACAGTCTGACCTGTTTGACCTGTGCAGCTACAGTCTGACCAAAGTCTGACCTGTTTGACTGATGTGACTGCAGTCTGACCTGTTTGATGGCACATCTACAGTCTGACCAAAGTTTGACATGGTTGACTGGTGTGACCACAGTCTGACCTCTTTGACCAGTGGCAGCCACAGTCTGAGCTCAGTCTGACCTGTTTGACCAGTGCGACCACAGTCTGACCTGTTTGACTGATGCAGCCACAGTCTGACCTGTTTGACTGGCGTGACCACAGTGTGACCTGTTTGACTGGTGTGACCCCAGTATGACCCGTTCGACTGATGCAGCCACAGTCTGACCTGTTTGACTGGTGTGACCCCAGTATGACCCGTTTGACTGGTGCAGCCACAGTCTGACCTTTTTGACCAGTGCAGCCACAGTCTGACCTGTTTGACCGGTGCAGCTAGAGTCTGACCAAAGTCGTAAGACCTGTTTGACTGATGTGACTGGAGTCTGACTTGTTTGACTGGCGTGACCACAGTGTGACCTGTTTGACTGATGTGACCACATTCTGACCTGTTTGACTGGTGCAGCCACAGCCTGACCTGTTTGACCAGTGCAGCTAGAGTCTGACCAAAGTCTGACGTGTTTGACTGATGTGACCGCAGTCTGACTTGTTTGACTGATGTGACCGCAGTCTGAGTTGTTTGACTGATGCTACCACAGTCTGACCTATTTGACTGGTGCAGCCACAGTCTGACCTGTTTGACTGGTGTGACCCCAGTATGACCCGTTTGACCGGTACAGTCACAGTTTGACCTGTTTGACCAGTGCAGCCACAGTCTGACCTGTTTGACCTGTGCAGCTACAGTCTGACCAAAGTCTGACCTGTTTGACTGATGTGACTGCAGTCTGACCTGTTTGATGGCACATCTACAGTCTGACCAAAGTTTGACATGGTTGACTGGTGTGACCACAGTCTGACCTCTTTGACCAGTGGCAGCCACAGTCTGAGCTCAGTCTGACCTGTTTGACCAGTGCGACCACAGTCTGACCTGTTTGACTGATGCAGCCACAGTCTGACCTGTTTGACTGGCGTGACCACAGTGTGACCTGTTTGACTGGTGTGACCCCAGTATGACCCGTTCGACTGATGCAGCCACAGTCTGACCTGTTTGACTGGTGTGACCCCAGTATGACCCGTTTGACTGGTGCAGCCACAGTCTGACCTTTTGACCAGTGCAGCCACAGTCTGACCTGTTTGACCGGTGCAGCTAGAGTCTGACCAAAGTCGTAAGACCTGTTTGACTGATGTGACTGGAGTCTGACTTGTTTGACTGGCGTGACCACAGTGTGACCTGTTTGACTGATGTGACCCCAGTATGACCTGTTTGACTGGTGCAGCCACAGTCTGACCTTTTTGACCAGTGCAGCCACAGTCTGACCTGTTTGACCGGTGCAGCTAGAGTCTGACCAAAGTTGTAAGACCTGTTTGACTGATGTGACTGGAGTCTGACTTGTTTGAATGGTACATCCACAGTCTGACCAAAGTCTGAATTGTCTGACTGATGTGACCGTAGTCTGACCTGTTTGACTGGTGCAACCACAGTCTGACATGTTTGACTGGAGTGACCACAGTGTGACCTGTTGGACTGGTGTGACCCCAGTCTGAACTGTTTGTTGGGTGCAGCCACAGTCTGACCTGTTTGACCAGTGCAGCCACAGCCTGACCTGTTTGACCAGTGCAGCTAGAGTCTGACCAAAGTCTGACATGTTTGACTGATGTGACCGCAGTCTGACTTGTTTGACTGATGTGACCGCAGTCTGACTTGTTTGACTGGTGTGACCCAAGTGTGACCATTTGACTGGAGTAACCACAGTGTGACCTGTTTGACTGACTGGTGTGACCCCAGTCTGACCTGTTTGCTTGTGCAGCTACAGCCTGACCAAAGTCTGACCTGTTTGACTGATGTTAGCGCAGTCTGACCTGTTTGACTGATGCTACCACAGTCTGACCTGTTTGACTGATGCTACCACAGTCTGACCTATTTGACCGGTGCAGCCACAGTCTGAGCTGTTTGATGGGTGTGACCGCACTCTGACCTGTTTGACTGATGCTACCGCAGTCTGACCTGTTTGACTGATGCTACCACAGTCTGACCTGTTTGACTGGTGCGACCACATTCTGACCTATTTGACTGGTGCAGCCACAGTCTGACCTGTTTGGCTGGCGTGACCACAGTGTGACTTGTTTGACTGGTGTGACACCTGTCTGACCCGTTTGACCGGTACAGTCACAGTTTGACCTGTTTGACCAGTGCAGCCACAGTCTGACCTGTTTGACCAGTGCAGCTAGAGTCTGACCAAAGTCTGACATGTTTGACTGATGTGACCGCAGTCTGACCTGTTTGACTGATGCTACCACAGTCTGACCTGTTTGACTGGTGCAACCACATTCTGACCTGTTTGACTGGTGCAGCCACAGCCTGACCTGTTTGACCAGTGCAGCTAGAGTCTGACCAAAGTCTGACGTGTTTGACTGATGTGACCGCAGTCTGACTTGTTTGACTGATGTGACCGCAGTCTGAGTTGTTTGACTGATGCTACCACAGTCTGACCTATTTGACTGGTGCAGCCACAGTCTGACCTGTTTGACTGGTGTGACCCCAGTATGACCCGTTTGACCGGTACAGTCACAGTTTGACCTGTTTGACCAGTGCAGCCACAGTCTGACCTGTTTGACCTGTGCAGCTACAGTCTGACCAAAGTCTGACCTGTTTGACTGATGTGACTGCAGTCTGACCTGTTTGATGGCACATCTACAGTCTGACCAAAGTTTGACATGGTTGACTGGTGTGACCACAGTCTGACCTCTTTGACCAGTGGCAGCCACAGTCTGAGCTCAGTCTGACCTGTTTGACCAGTGCGACCACAGTCTGACCTGTTTGACTGATGCAGCCACAGTCTGACCTGTTTGACTGGCGTGACCACAGTGTGACCTGTTTGACTGGTGTGACCCCAGTATGACCCGTTCGACTGATGCAGCCACAGTCTGACCTGTTTGACTGGTGTGACCCCAGTATGACCCGTTTGACTGGTGCAGCCACAGTCTGACCTTTTTGACCAGTGCAGCCACAGTCTGACCTGTTTGACCGGTGCAGCTAGAGTCTGACCAAAGTCGTAAGACCTGTTTGACTGATGTGACTGGAGTCTGACTTGTTTGACTGGCGTGACCACAGTGTGACCTGTTTGACTGATGTGACCACATTCTGACCTGTTTGACTGGTGCAGCCACAGCCTGACCTGTTTGACCAGTGCAGCTAGAGTCTGACCAAAGTCTGACGTGTTTGACTGATGTGACCGCAGTCTGACTTGTTTGACTGATGTGACCGCAGTCTGAGTTGTTTGACTGATGCTACCACAGTCTGACCTATTTGACTGGTGCAGCCACAGTCTGACCTGTTTGACTGGTGTGACCCCAGTATGACCCGTTTGACCGGTACAGTCACAGTTTGACCTGTTTGACCAGTGCAGCCACAGTCTGACCTGTTTGACCTGTGCAGCTACAGTCTGACCAAAGTCTGACCTGTTTGACTGATGTGACTGCAGTCTGACCTGTTTGATGGCACATCTACAGTCTGACCAAAGTTTGACATGGTTGACTGGTGTGACCACAGTCTGACCTCTTTGACCAGTGGCAGCCACAGTCTGAGCTCAGTCTGACCTGTTTGACCAGTGCGACCACAGTCTGACCTGTTTGACTGATGCAGCCACAGTCTGACCTGTTTGACTGGCGTGACCACAGTGTGACCTGTTTGACTGGTGTGACCCCAGTATGACCCGTTCGACTGATGCAGCCACAGTCTGACCTGTTTGACTGGTGTGACCCCAGTATGACCCGTTTGACTGGTGCAGCCACAGTCTGACCTTTTTGACCAGTGCAGCCACAGTCTGACCTGTTTGACCGGTGCAGCTAGAGTCTGACCAAAGTCGTAAGACCTGTTTGACTGATGTGACTGGAGTCTGACTTGTTTGACTGGCGTGACCACAGTGTGACCTGTTTGACTGATGTGACCCCAGTATGACCTGTTTGACTGGTGCAGCCACAGTCTGACCTTTTTGACCAGTGCAGCCACAGTCTGACCTGTTTGACCGGTGCAGCTAGAGTCTGACCAAAGTTGTAAGACCTGTTTGACTGATGTGACTGGAGTCTGACTTGTTTGAATGGTACATCCACAGTCTGACCAAAGTCTGAATTGTCTGACTGATGTGACCGTAGTCTGACCTGTTTGACTGGTGCAACCACAGTCTGACATGTTTGACTGGAGTGACCACAGTGTGACCTGTTGGACTGGTGTGACCCCAGTCTGAACTGTTTGTTGGGTGCAGCCACAGTCTGACCTGTTTGACCAGTGCAGCCACAGCCTGACCTGTTTGACCAGTGCAGCTAGAGTCTGACCAAAGTCTGACATGTTTGACTGATGTGACCGCAGTCTGACTTGTTTGACTGATGTGACCGCAGTCTGACTTGTTTGACTGGTGTGACCCAAGTGTGACCATTTGACTGGAGTAACCACAGTGTGACCTGTTTGACTGACTGGTGTGACCCCAGTCTGACCTGTTTGCTTGTGCAGCTACAGCCTGACCAAAGTCTGACCTGTTTGACTGATGTTAGCGCAGTCTGACCTGTTTGACTGATGCTACCACAGTCTGACCTGTTTGACTGATGCTACCACAGTCTGACCTATTTGACCGGTGCAGCCACAGTCTGAGCTGTTTGATGGGTGTGACCGCACTCTGACCTGTTTGACTGATGCTACCGCAGTCTGACCTGTTTGACTGATGCTACCACAGTCTGACCTGTTTGACTGGTGCGACCACATTCTGACCTATTTGACTGGTGCAGCCACAGTCTGACCTGTTTGGCTGGCGTGACCACAGTGTGACTTGTTTGACTGGTGTGACACCTGTCTGACCCGTTTGACCGGTACAGTCACAGTTTGACCTGTTTGACCAGTGCAGCCACAGTCTGACCTGTTTGACCTGTGCAGCTACAGTCTGACCAAAGTTTGACATGGTTGACTGGTGTGACCACAGTCTGACCTCTTTGACCAGTGGCAGCCACAGTCTGACCTCAGTCTGACCTGTTTGATTGATGTGACCTCAGTCTGACCTGTTTGATTGATGTGACCACAGTCTGACCTGTTTGACTGGTGAAGCCACAGTCTGACCTGTTTGACTGGTGCAGCCAGTCTGGCCAAAGTCTAACCTGTTTGACTGGTGTGACCACAGTCTGACCTATTTTACCAATACAGTCACAGTCTGACCACAGTCTGACCTGTTTGACCAGTGTGACAACTCAGTCAAACCAACCAGACAAACCAACAAAATAGTCTGACCTTTGTGACTGGTGCAGCCACAGTCTGACGTCAGTCTGACTTGCTTGACCGATGCTACTGCACTGTGACCTGTTTGACCAGTGTGGCCACAGTCTGACCAAAGTCTGACCTGTTTGACTGGTTCAACCACAGTCTGACCTATTTGACTAGTGCGGCTGCAGTCTGACCTGTTTGACTGGTGTGACCGCAGTCTGACCTGTTTGACCTGTGCAGCCACAGTCTGGTGGCTGTCTGCATCTGCAGTTGAAGCTTCAGTAATTTGTTTAAGCACATCTTCTGCACCGAACAGATAAAGAATAAATCATCCAGTGAAAAGTGAATGTTTGACCCTCTCCTGTAATGTTCAGGAATTACTTTACTGAACTCCATTAATCCCAGTCACCATTTGGAATGCTGACAGGTTAGGTTTCGGGTTCATGTTACGGATGGACTATATGTAGCCTCACTCCTGTAATTTATGACATGCAAGTGTAGTGGGTGTAGCGATACCCAGCAACAGCACATGCTCCCTGAAGTGAACCATTGAGGTTATTTGCACATCTTCTGTGGTCATGTCCTTTCAGAGTCTTTATTTGGTGCCTTGTCTCACAGCCTTTCTGATAAAATTGAACCATGTCCTGACTCCTGCTCTCCTCTCCTCTCTACTCCTCACTCTTGCTGTCACATCCTGTCCTCTTGAGTCCTACTTTCCTCTCTTGACTCCTTCTGTCCGCTGTTAATGCCTGCTGTCCCTTCCCAACTCCCACTGACTCTTGCTGTTCTCTCCTTATATTTACTGCCCTGACTAACTGTCCAAACTCCTTCTGACCCCTGCTGCCTTCTCTGGACTCCTGCTCTCCTCTACCAACCCCTACTGTCCTCTGTCGACCCCTGCTGTCCTCCCCTGGCTTCTGCTGCCCTCTCCTGACTTCCACTGTTCCATCATGACTCCTGCTGTCCTCTCTTGACCCCTATTGTCCTCTCCTGACTCCTGCTGTCTTCTCCCAACTCCTGCTGTCCTCGCCTGACTCCTGCTTCCCTCTCCTGACTCCTGCTGTCCTCTCTTGACCCCTATTGTCCTCTCCTGACTCCTGCTGTCCCCTCCTGTCTCCGATTGTCTCCTCCTAACCCCTGCTTCTTGCCTCCTGCTGTCCCCTCCTGTCTCCTATTGTCCCCTCCTGACTCCTATTGTCCCCTACTGACTCCTGCTGGCCTCTCCTGACCCCTGCTTCTTGCCTCCTGCTGGCCCCTCCTGTCTCCTATTGTCCCCTCCTGACTCCTGTTGTCCCCTCCTGACCCCTGCTTCTTGCCTCCTGTTGTCCTCTTGACCTCACAGCTGCACTGATACGGGGGAACAGGAAAAACTGTGCCCAGTTTTCTGGATCACTGGACTGGCTCATTAGCAGATTGGAGAGACTGGAGGCATCTTCTGGTGAGTCGGCTACTCTTTGTTGTCTTTGGTCTTTATCTTAGGACAGCTTTATTTGTTCAGAACAGTGGTGTCCAAACACATTCTAGAAAGGGCCAAGAGAGGGTGCAGGTTGTGCAGGTTTTATTTGCAGCCACTGACTCCAGGTGATTTCACTGATTAACATCACTTTGAGC
Organism: Thalassophryne amazonica; assembly: GCF_902500255.1. Lineage (NCBI taxonomy): Eukaryota > Metazoa > Chordata > Actinopteri > Batrachoidiformes > Batrachoididae > Thalassophryne > Thalassophryne amazonica. The sequence continues at coordinate 5,429,429 of NC_047120.1, read as the reverse complement.
AGATGGTATGAGTTTGTCAGTGAAATCACCAGGTGCAGTCAGTGGCTGCAAAGAAAACCTGTACCCTCTTGGCCTTTTCTGGAATGTCTTTGGACACCACTGGTTTAAAACGTAAACGAGTTGACAATAAACAAGCTCTATTGGGGAAGTGTGGATATCCAGAATGTGCTGAGAACTTCTGGAAGCATCATATGGATAGAATCTGGGGAATTGTCCAATGTGGCTTTGATCACCTGCTGGCTAATTGCAGTCCATTGACTGAGACTCTGCTCTTCGATATTTGGACGTCCTTTGAGCCATTGGTAATTGGGCCACTGAACCCGATGTGTACGGTTGCCTTGCTGCAACATTTTGATCTTTGTTGTGCTTTGTTTATTTCTTATGTTGTTTTTGATATTTTGGGCAAAGCAGATGGTCACTCCACTAAGTCTGGTCTTCTTGAGGTTTCTTTGCCTGAGGGAGTTTTTTTTCCTGACCTCTGTAGCAATTGTGGTTACTCACAGGGTAGGTCGGGTTCGACCTTATTTTTGTGGCACAACTCAGAGTGAGTTATGTTGTGATTTGTGCTGCATAAATTGATTGGAAGGACAAAGTTCTCCGGAGAGGTCACAGTGAGACGTTTTGCATGCAGCACTTTTAACAGTAAAAACTAGGGATGTCCCGATCCGATCACATGATCGGAAATCGAGCCCGATCACGTGGTTTCAGACTTGATCGAAATCGGACGTTGCATCCCCATCAGAGATCCGATATAGATTTTATCCTCATTATTTTGATCAGCGCTATTTCAGGCTCATTATTGCAGATTAATGGGCCTTTCACGCGTCGGAAGCGTCAGAGGCGTGAGATGCGTTGCTTTTTAGAGGCCTCAGAAGCGTCGCTTTAGCTCGGCTTTTGACGTGATGCTTCTGATGGGAGCGCGCATTGCCGCTTGTCGGCAGGCTGACGTGGTCAAAGTTCAACCCAATCTTTTTTTTTTAATTGAACAAAAGAAAAAAACATAAGTTCAACCGGACAGAGGTGGGGGGAGTTACGTGCGCAAAGTTTCTTTCGCAGAACTGCTGTTGGTGTGTTTACGCGCTCAGCCTAACGCCTCGATGGAATGACAAGAGGACGATGGACACTTTCCCACCGAAACTCTTGCTCAGTCATCCTTCCGTGTGCAGCAGGACCTGGTGCTGACCAAGTCCTCAGGACGACGATCTGTCATCGGATTAACAAAAAGAAAAAAACAAATTGTCCTGTGATCGTTTGTCTGCAAAACAGAGCGAGAGATGGTGTGCGCACGAGCGACGTGCACACTCATCACGTTTAGGACCGTGTCTTAAAGAGCTTCCGTCTTCATTCACCTTCACTGCGCTGCTCTGAACTTGTTGAACACTGATAAAGCATCAGAGGGACACTGAGGACTGTCAGGACGCAAATGTAAGTTGTTTTTTTTTTCTTTTACTTTTCAAGTTGACTTTTGAACTTTCGACGCTCTGAGATGTGACGTAGCTTCGCGCTGTCCAATAGGAATGACGCACCGGGTCAAAACACGGAAGACTAGTGGCAGAAACCACTGATCTGTACAAATGGTGAATGGACTGCATTTATGTAGCGCTTTGCATCAGATGCATCAGATGCTCAAAGTGCTTTACAATTATGCCTCACATTCACCCCGATGTTAGGGTGCTGCCATACAAGGCGCTCACTACACACCGGGAGCAATAGGGGATTAAAGGCCTTGCCCAAGGGCCCTTAGTGATTTTCCAGTCAGGTGGGGATTTGAACCACAGATCAGTGCAGAAACCACGTGTCTGAAGAAAAATCCTTGGAAATGTTTTTTGTTGTTGTTGTTTGTTACCTCAAAATTTCTGATCACTGTTTAAATTAAAATAGCTAAATCAATAAATGGTTCTTTAGAAACCTTTAATCTGTAAATTAAAACCACCTGTTATTTCAGATTAGATAATTTCTTGTTTAACATAAGGAACCTCTGACATTTATTTTTAGACAAATAAAATTACATGGAAATTTGTACATTTTTTATTACTGGATCAAGCTACCTCAAGGAGAAGTGCACTGTTTAAGTGATAAATAATAAAATAAGGTAATTAAAATGAAATTATTGTTGTTCATCGCATCGGGACTCGGTATCGGCAGATACTCAAAATCAGATGACTTGGAATCGGATCGGGGCGAAAAAATCCTGCCAAATGTGAGAACGTCTGGCAGAGTTTGACTATATTTTTTGGAGCAGGTGAATTATACCTCAGCGCACCTCAACTGATTTCCCCAATCAGCTCTCATCTGTCCACATTCAGAACGAGTTCTCCCAAACAGGTGCTCCACCCTGCACTCTGTGTCAACTCAGGACAGCTCAGGATAACTGTCTATCATGAGCATGACAGTTAAGATACAAGCTGTTTCACACCTTAATGGTGTGTTATCAGAAGTTCACTTGCTTGAACCCTCTCTCCCTGTTCACCCAACTATCTCCAGGTAGCCTCTGCCATGTCTCGCCCCATCTTGGGGTTGTCTAGAATATAAAGTTTTCACTTTCTGAAATACCTGCCAAAAATTCTTGAACTTTTTTTTTTACAATATTCTGATGTTTTCAGATGAACCTGTAGATCTTGTGCATACAGCAGAAGGTCAAGTGCTCAATAAAACCTGACCTCATGATGTATTTATGTCTCTGCACTGCCCAGTGCCATGTCCACTGCAGACGGGGCAAGCTGACATGCAACAGTCACTCCTCTACAGGAAGGTGCAAACAGAGACGCACAGTACAGTGCACAAAACTATTTGTATCCCCATGGAATAGTTCAGGGTTAAGCACATACTGAAAACATTTCCATACATTTGGTGAATGATGAAGATCCATGAGCTGTGTTGCACACTGTGATATGCATTTAGGTTCAGTTTCAGTTTTTCGATTTATTTTCATTTATATAGCGCCAAATCACAACAGTGTTGCCTCAAGGCGCTTCACACAAATAAGGTCCAACCTTACTAATCCCCAGAGCAGCAGTGGTAAGGAAAAACTCCCTCTGAGGAAGAAACCTCAAGCAGACCAGACTCAAAGGGGTGACCCTCTGCTTGGGCCATGCTACAGACACAAATTACAAAACAATTCACAAAACGAATATACAGGAAATGCTGTTGGTGCACAAGACAGGAGGGTCTCCAGCACAAATACCACACCCATCTCTGGATGGAGCTGCACCTTAAACAGAGAGAAAAAACAGAATCAGGCATCAGAAAGACAAGAAATACTGTATAATTTGCCAGCATTAAACAACAAGAAAAACAGGAAATACTAAGGTGATCGCCGGCCACTAGCCCTAAACTTCACTAAAAGACCCAGAATTTAGGTAAACTTGAAGGGAAAATGAAATAAAAGAGTAAAAAGTGTAGAACTATACTATGCCAGTATGCTAGCCATACGAAAGGGAAAATAAGTACGTCTTAAGTCTGGACTTGAAAGTCTCCATAGAATCTGACTGTTTTATTGATGCAGGGAGATCATTCCACAGAACAGGGGCACGGTAAGAGAAAGATCTGTGACCCGCAGACTTCTTATTCACCCTAGGAACACAAAGCCCGGGCCAGTACGTAAGGTTTAATTAGGTCAGCTAGGTGGGGAGGTGCCAGTCCATGAATAATTTTATAGGTTAGTAGCAGAACCTTAAAATCTGATCTCACTGGGACAGGAAGCCAGTGAAGGGATGCCAAAATGGGTGTAATGTGGTCGAACTTTCTGCTTTGTGTCAAAAGTCTGGCTGCAACATTTTGAACCAATTGGAGACCCCTAATGCTAGACTATGGTAAACCAGAAAATAGAACATTGCAGCAGTCCAATCTATAAGAGATAAACGCATGAATCAGGGTCTCAGCATCAGCCATAGACAGGATGAGACGAATTGTTGCTATATTTCGCAGGTGGAAGAAAGCAGTCCTAGTAATATTTCTAATGTGGAGGTCAAAGGACATTGTAGGATCAAAAATTACCCCAAGGTTCCTCACTTTGTCAATGTGATGTATGACACACGAGCCGAGGCTGAGCGTTAACTGGTCAAATTGATGCCGATGTCTCACTGGACCAAGAACCATCATTTCAGTCTTATCAGACTTTAAAAGTAGGAAATTACTAGACATCCAGCTTCTCACCGATGCAAGGCAATCTTCTAAGGATTTTATGTGGATGAGATGACCAGCAGTTGCATGTATAACTGGTTATTGTACATTTACACGTTGATGTTTATAGGTTTGGGACAAACCACAGTTTTAAGTGTTATGCTTTTCATTGGTTTTAGTTTGATTTTGTTATTACTTTTTATTTTTACTTTAGTTTTGTATTTGCACCATGTGGGAAATGTGTGCCAAGAACACGAACAATTATGTGCAGCTATCTCTTGTTTCTCATCTTTTATCTCTTATCTCTTATCTCTTGTCTCTTATTGCACCTTATATTCAAAAATCTACGCTTGTTCGACCAGGTTTTTGTTCATCTGTTTCTGCTGCACCATGATAAGTGTGCATGGGTACTGTGCCTGTCTGCACATCATTTTTAGACCACCAAGATGTGTCCATGGATGCACAAATAACCTAAATATGCCCTCCTCCTCAAGGGGGAGCACATGTAGCGGTTGGTTTTCTGCCTGTCTGTCGGTCTGTCCTTCATTTAGCTCATGTATGCATTAAATATTAGATTAAATATTATAGGTGCCTTTTCTGAGGGCTTAGTTCACATGGTGGTTGCATCCAACTACTTTTTAAGGTTACAGAGGCCATCTTATGAAATTCTTGGTGAACATGGAAATTTGACAAGAAATAACAGCAGGTTCACCATATTTGCTACATGTGATGACCTGACATGAGGTACTACTGTATGGCTGACCTTGACCAACTTTTCAAGGTCACAGGTCAGCTAAGCAGATTCTTGGAAGGCAGCAAGTGAGGAGTGGGCAGCCTCAGAAAGAGACAGAGAAAAGCATTTAAAAATAAAAGTATGGTCCAGTAACTAAGAAGAGTCAGAAACAGCAGCATGAATACGAGTGGATTTTCAGTCAGCTGACCAGCAGCTGAGGAAACATTTCAGGTGATCGAGAAGCTTTTTTTCATGTTTTTATTGTGATACTTTGCTTGCAGGGATCCTAGAAGTGCTGCACTGTGTGCTGGTGGAGAGTCCTGAAGCACTAAACATCATCAAAGAGGGACACATCAAGTCCATCATCTCTTTGCTGGACAAGCATGGACGCAACCATAAGGTACTAACTGGTTTAATGAACTGCACACAAGTACTTCTGTGATGCCGTGCTTCTTGCTCAGAAGGAACACACTGATTGTTATGACACACTGTGAGGTCACAGAGAGACTTCCACAACTGCAACCTCAGTTTAATGTTTTTAACATTTTTAGGTGTGTTTTTTTTCCATAAAATTGTGACTGGAGAAGCAAGAGACAAAAATCTCTCCAGTCAAACACTAAATCTCTAAATTCCTTCATAGCTGTGATGGGTGTCTTAGCTGCTTCCCTCAGAAGTCTCCTTTGTGCACATTATATAAACACTGAACAGACTGTGTCACACACTTTACATTTATTGACTTTGCTTTATTGAAATGAGCTCTTACTCTTGTATTGACTTTGTACTTCTATCCCCCAAATTTTTATTTTTAACTTTGTCTTTCTTCTTTCAAGAGAAAAGAATAAAACCTTCCAAGTGCAGTTATGTTGACCACCCAAGTGTTTACACTGTAATTAATTTTTTTGTAGAAGAGGCACAACACCACTGATGTATGTAAGATCAGAAAATATCTCAAAAAATTGGTCCCTCAATAAGGTGTCAAACATGTTTCCTTCACAACTTTTTTTTACAATTATACCCCCCCCCCCCCCCCCCCAAAAAAAGGTTGCACTCTTACCTAATTTATCACTGTTCTTAAAGTTCCGAAAGTCACTTCTGTGAGGCATAATTTACACTCAGAGTATTGAATATTGCTTCATTACATTTTAGCACCACAGTTATTAAGCTACACAACTTTAGCAAGATCACCACAGGAACCAGTGTAAAACATTCACAAGTAGCACAATAAATCACGTGTCAGCGTGAACTCCTCCCGCGTGAACTCCTCCTGTGAATTCACCTCCTGCTTCCATCCTGAAGATTTGTTTCAACAGTGTACTCATGTTATTTTTGCAGCACAATCACATCATGTCATGGGCAGTTTAGTTCATCCTTTATAATCCTCAGAACAGAATACTCAGCAGCTCCTCCTGCAGGCCATACATGTTATGGAACAACTCTTCAGGAAGGTCCAAAGACCCAGTGACAACTGGAATGTTTTCAAACTTAACATCTTCATAGTTGATTTTTCCAAAAAATACAAAAAAAAGGTCGTCTTATAATCAGGGTCGCCTTATATTCCTGCCAGTACGGTATACAGAACTTGAGAACAGTCATCTGATTTCTGACAGTGCTGTATTGGTTTCAACTGGAAGTAACAAAACAAGGCCTCAAAACCACAAATTATTTGTTTCAGCATATGTGACATTGACAAACCTTCTTTAAAAAATTTGATATGTCTGCTGTATTGAATCACGCCTAGAGTGGAACAGTGGGTTAGTGGTTAGCACTGTTGTGTCACAGCAAGAAGGTCCTGGGATCAGTTCCTGCCTGGTTGTTTCTATGTGGAGTTCACTTGGGTTGCCCCTGGGTGCTTCAGCTTCCTCCCACTTCTAAAGACATGCACGTTTGGAGAACTGGACACTTTAAATTGACCCTAGGTGAAAGTTTGAATGTGTTTGTCTGTCTGTATGTGGCCTTGCGGCAGATTGTCCTGAGTCCTGCTCACAGTGAACTCTGCCTCTTGCCCAGTAACTGCTGAGAAAGACTCCACTGAAAAGTTCTCAGTGTTGCTGGCGTGAAACTGTTCATACGTTTCAGCTGACAGCCTGAAAGCAGAAGATGAAAAACTGAGGTCAGACCACTGTATGGGGTCATTTTATGAGCTTGATCTCAGATCTGTGGTTGTTCTGGAAAACGGTTTCTTAAAATGCTGTGAGTCAAAGTCGTGTCGTCAGGAGTGAGCGCTCTAATAAAAGTGTTATCCGTGTGGTGACATGTTTTGTGTTGTGTGTGTATCTGTGTGTGTGTGTGTGTGCCATTCAGGTTCTTGATGTGTTGTGTTCACTGTGTGTGTGTAACGGTGTGGCAGTGCGCTCAAACCAGAACCTGATCTGTGACAACCTGCTGCCTGGTAGAGATCTGTTACTGCAAACCCGCCTGATCAACCACGTCACCAGGTACACGCACGCACACACGCATGCACACACACACACACACACACACAGATCTCAAGGTGTTGTACAACATCATGTTGTATGAAGACGTGTTTTCATACAACTGCTGCTTCTTTTCTTCTTCCCTTCTTGTGTGCTGAATTTTTCATTGCAGTTCTTGCTGTGGTTACTGTTGGTGTTTTACTTTTGGTGTTTGTAAGACAGAGTTTTTGTGTGTTGGGTGTATTTGCATTGTCTTAACTGCATATCCACGTGTCTTGTATATTTGTAAGATTTACAGGAAAATCCAAATAAAAACAGCTGGAATATATGTTTATGGATGATATTTCGAAAAAGGTTTTTGTCATAAATACTAATACATACTTATTATACTTTAGTGAAACATAACATTTATGTTAGTTGAAACATAAATACTTTAGTGTCTGGAAGATGAGTGAAGCGTTACTCAGGTTTTTGCCAGCACTAATGCATCAACCGCATATGAGACATGAACTCTGAGGACTGTTTCAAAGTTAACTAGGAAGTGGAAAACGTGGTTTTGGTGTCCTCAAGCACCAACATCGAGAACCACTGAAAGTCAGATTCGGCTTGGAACAGTGTTTGTTTTATGTAAGCTATTTGTACAAATGATTACAGTCAGTTAGAAAGAAGTGTGCTGTCTGTCAAAAATGGTAATGTTCAGACTGAATGTTGGAGATGGAACCTTACTCTACCTTACTCTCCCCAACAGCATGCGTCCCAACATCTTCTTGGGCATCAGTGATGGCTCGGCCCAGTACAGGAAGTGGTACTATGAACTAATCGTGGACCAGGCGCTGCCATTTGTCACAGCTGAAGCCTCGCACCTCAGGGTGGGCTGGGCCAACACGAGTGGCTACACCCCTTATGCCAGCGGTGGAGAGGGGTGGGGAGGGAACGGGGTGGGTGATGACCTCTACTCCTATGGTTTTGATGGACTCCATCTTTGGTCAGGTGAGGTTTACTTGTGTGATGTCGAGGTAATGGTTTTGGTCATCTCAAGATTCATCTGAACGTGAACTAAACGACATGAGATGATGACAAACACACACCAACATGTAGAATGTTGATCGAACCCACCAAAAGAAATCAGAGGGCTTGTTGTTTTCACCTCTTTGTGTCTGTCTGTAGCGTCCAGCCCCTCTCCAGGAGTTGGGTACCAGAGCCCATGCTGTGCGTGGAGGTGAGCCTGACTATCTCTAGTCGGTATCTTTCAACCTCCCGCACAAGCTCAGGCTCCTTGCCCCCCAGCGAGGTGACATTCCATGTCCCAACAGCCAGGAGCTGTGAGCATGGAGGCCCGGCGGCCTGGTAATGAGTAATGGACTCATCCATTACCCAGGCAGAAGTCACCGAGGTGGTTGGAAAGCTCCTCGGTGGCAAGGCTCCTGGGGTGGATGAAATCCGTCCTGAGTACCTTAAGTCTCTGGATGTTGTGGGACTGTCTTGGCTGACACGCCTCTGCAACATCACGTGGCGATCGGGGACAGTGCCTCTGGATTGGCAGACCGGGGTGGTGGTCCCTCTGTTTAAGAAGGGGGACCGGAGGGTATGTTCCAACTATAGGGGGATCACACTCCTCAGCCTCCCCGGTAAGGTCTATTCCAGAGTACTGGAGAGGAGAATTCGACCGATGGTCGAACCTCGGATTCAGGAGGAGCAGTGTGGTTTTCGTCCTGGTCGCAGCACACTGGACCAGCTCTACACGCTCCATCGGGTGCTCAAGGGTTCATGGGAGTTCGCCCAACCAGTCCACATGTGTTTTGTTGATCTGGAGAAGGCGTTCGACCGTGTCCCTCGGGGTACCCTGTGGGGAGTGCTCCGGGAGTACGGGGTCCGGCGTCCTTTGCTAAGGGCTATCTGGTCCCTGTACGACCGCAGCAGGAGCTTGGTTTGCATTGCCGTTAGTAAGTCAAACCTGTTTCCAGTGCACGTTGGCCTCCGCCAGGGCTGCCCTTTGTCACTGGTTCTGTTCATTATTTTTATGGACAGAATTTCTAGGCGCAGCCAGGGTGTAGAGGGGGTCTGGTTTGGGAACCACAGAATCTCGTCTCTGCTGTTTGCGGACGATGTGGTTCTGTTGGCTTCGTCAAATCAGGACCTTCAGTGTGCACTGGGGCGGTTTGCAGCCGAGTGTGAGGCGTCCGGGATGAAAATCAGCACCTCCAAATCCGAGGCAATGGTTCTCGACCGGAAAAAGGTGCTTTGCCCTCTTCAGGACGGTGGAGTGTCCTTGCCTCAAGTGGAGGAGTTTAAGTATCTCGGGGTCTTGTTCACGAGTGAGGGACGGATGGAGTATGAGATCGATAGACGGATCGGTGCAGCGTCTGCAGTGATGCGGTCGCTGTATCGGACCGTCGTGGTGAAGAGAGCTGAGTAGGGGGGCAAAGCTCTCGATTTACCGATCCATCTACGTTCCGATCCTCACCTATGGTCATGAGCTTTGGCTCATGACCGAAAGAACGAGATCGCGGGTACAAGCGGCCGAGATGAGTTTCCTCCGCAGGGTGGCTGGGCGCTCCCTTAGAGATAGGGTGAGGAGCTCGGTCACTCGGGAGGAGCTCGGAGTCGAGCCGCTGCTCCTCCACGTCGAAAGGAGTCAGTTGAGGTGGCTCGGGCATCTTTTCCGGATGCCCCCTGGACGCCTCGCTGGAGAGGTGTTCTGGGCACGTCCCATTGGGAGGAGGCCCCGGGGAAGACCCAGGACACGCTGGAAGGATTACATCTCTCGGCTGGCTTGGGAACGCCTTGGGGTTCCACCGGAGGAGCTGGGGGAGGTGTGTGTGGATCGGGAGGTCTGGGGGGCTTTGCTTGAGCTGCTGCCCCCGCGACCCGACTCCGGATAAAGCGGAAGAAAATGGATGGATGGATGGTGTCTGTCTGTGTGTCTGTGAACAAAATGTCTCAAGAGCCAAATGTTAGCTCTCAACCACGTTTTACAGATGATGAGCCCAACAATGAGCTCATTAACTCTTGACCTTTAAAGGTCAAAGGTCAAGGTTATTGTGTAATGTCACAATTTTTACTCAAAGCAAGTTGATTTGGAACAAATTTAAAGGCTTATAACAGCTGAATCTGAGGGTGACAGACCTCTTGTCATGATCAGATAGGACAGGAGGTCTCATGTGGACTTTAAACATCATCTTTTTTGTCTTTCGACTATTCAGGTTAGGGGTCGCCACAGCAGATCAATCGTTTCCATCTCACCCTGTCCTCTGTGTCTTTTTGTTAGTGCCACCATCTCTAAGCCATACAACATAGCTGGTCTCACTACTGTCTTGTAAACTTTCCCCTTCACTCTTGCTGATATTCTTCAGTCACAAATCACTCCTGCCACCTTTCTCCACCCACTCCACCCTGCTTGCACTCTCTTCTTCACCTCTCTACCACACTCTCCATTACTTTGAACAGTTGACCCCAAATATTTAAACTCATCTACTTTCACCACTTCTACTCCTTGTAACTGCACTATTCCACTGGGCTCCCTCCCATTCACACACATGTACTCAGTCTTGCTTCTACTGACTTTCATTCCCCTTCTCTCCAAAGCATATCTCCACCTCTCCAGACAAAACTCAACTTGCTCTCTACTCTCACTACAGATCACAATGTCATCTGCGAACATCATGGGGACTCCTGTCTGATCTCATCCGTCAATCTGTCCGTCACCACTGCAAACAGGAAAGGACTCAGAGCTGATCCTTGATGTAATCCCACCTCCACCTTGAATGAGTCTGTCATTCCGACTGCACATCTCACTGCTGTCACACTATTCTTGTACATGTCCTGCACTACCCTAACATACTTCTCTGCCACTCCAGACTTCCTCATACAATACCACAGCTCTTCTCTTGGCACCCCATCATAAGCTTTTTCTAAGTCCACAAACACACAATGTAACTCTTTCTGGCCTTCCCTGTACTTCTCCAACAGTATTCTCAGAGCAAACATTGCATCTGTAGTGCTCTTTCTCGGCATGAAACCATATTGCTGCTCATAGATCTTCACCTGTTTTCTAAGCCTAGCCTCTTGCCCATAACTTCATGCTGTGGCTGAACAACTTTATGCCTCTGTAGTTACTGCAGCTCTGCACATCACCCTTGTTCTTGAAAATAGGAACCAGCACACTTTGTCCCCACTCCTCAGGCATCCTCTCACTTTCTAAGATTTTATTAAACAATCTGGTTAGAAACTCTACTGCCATCTCTCCTAAGACATTTCCATGCCTCCACTGGAATGTCATCTGGACCAACTGCTTTTCCACTCTTCACCCTCTTCATACGAGCCCTCATTTCTTCCTTACTAATCGCTTGTACTTCCTGATTTACTCTCACCACATCATCCAGCCTTTTCTCTCGCTCATTTTCTTCATTCATCAGCTCTTCAAAATATTCCCTCCACCTTCTCACCACACACTCCTCACTTGTCAGCACATTACCATGTGCATCTTTTACCACCCTAACCTGCTGCACATCCTTTCCAGCTCTGTCCCTTTGTCTGGCCAGTCGGTACAAGTCCTTTTCTCCTTCCTTACTATTCAACTTCTCGTACAGCTCACAATATGCTTTTTCCTTCGCTTTTGCCACTTCTCTTTTTGCCTTACGCCACATCTCCTTGTACTCCTGTCTACTTTCTTCATCTCTCTGACTATCCCAAAACATTTTCGCCAACCTCTTTCTCCTTATGCTTTCCTGGACCTCTTCATTCCACCACCAAGTCTCCTTGTCTTCCTTCCACTGTCCAGATGTTATACCCAGTACTGTCCTAGCTGTCTCCCTCTCCACATCTGCAGTACTTTTCCAGTTGTCCAAAATTGCTTCCCCTCCAACCAGTGCTTCTTTCACCTGCTCGCTAAATTTCACACAACAGTCTTCCTCCTTCAGCTTCCACCATCTGATCCTATATTGAGCTCTCACTCTCTTCTTCTTCTTTACCTCTAAAGTCATCCTACAAACAACCATCCTATGCTGTCTAACAACACGCTGTCCCGCCACCACCTTACAGTCTCTGATTTCTTTTAGCTTGCATCTCCTATAAAGAATGTAGTCCACCTGTGTGCACCTTTCTCCACTCTTATGTTACCCTGTGCTCCTCCCTTTTCTTAAAGTAGGTGTTCACCACAGCCATTTCCATCCTTTTTGTAAAATGAACTACCATCTGTCCTTTCCCCATTCCTATCCTTGATACCATATCTACCCATTACTTCCTCATCACCTCTGTTCCCTTCACCAACATGCCCATTGAAGTCCGCTCCTATCACCACTCTTTCATGTTTTGGCACACTCTCCAACACCTCATCTAACACACTCCAGAAATCTTCTTTCTCCTTCATCTCACAACCTACCTGTGGGGCATATGCACTGATGATATTCATTATAACCCTTCAATTTCCAGCTTCACACTCATCACCCTGTCAGACACTCACTTAACCTCCAACACACTTTTAACATACTCTTCCTTTAAAATGTCCCCAACACCATTTCTCTTCCTCTCCTCACCATGGTACAACAACTTGTACCCACCGCCGATGCTCCTGCTCTTACTTCCCTTCCACTTGGTCTCTTGCACACACAATATGTCTACCTTTCTCCTCTCCATCATACCAGCCTGCTCTCTCCCTTTACCAGTCATACTACCAACATTCAAAGTCCCCACTCTCTGTTATGTGTCGGACGCGGGCGGAAGGCCGACCAGCGTTTGAAGGACCCAGTATAAAATAAGCAGAGCATGGTACAAAGGATAACAGAATTTAATAACATAACAGTGAGTGCTACAATATAACAAATGAGTGCGCGGTCTGGCGTGGTGGAATAGCGGTGCGCTCCCAGCAGCACAAACGGTCTGGAGCCAGAACAGTTCGGACCCAAGGACCCCGCCGACACCCCCCAGGTGGCCGCGACCAACCGAGTCTGTGAAAGAAGAAACCATCATGTGAGTCCACCACTCCACACACAGAGAGACCACTCAAAGGTGTACATAAACAGCAAACACTTCCTGGCTTAATCACCAATCAGCTTCCCACCCTGCAGGCATGAAACACCCAGTTCAATTCTCCACTGCAGTGGAAGCTGATTAAACGACTAACATAACAGCTCAATATAATAAGGTGTAAGGGACACCACATTTACTGACTGTACTCATGTTAGTCACAAAACCTAAAGTACCTCAGGAAGTGTGCTGACGAGCGTGAGACCTCACCCCCTCCTCTTTCACAGACCATGGCATCAAACCTGGTACGGTCTCTGCATCCATGATGATGAGATGGCTCTCTAGACGACGATCTCACCCGTCTGGTCACAAGGTCAAGTCTCTGGCAAATACACACTGTGTACTCCAGACTTAAATGCAACCATGCCCCAATCCATGTAGCTGCACCACAGCTGTGAGTCCTGACGAGCTGCACATGACCAGCCTCAGGTGATCAGGGTGAGGTCCTGATAGCTCAGCCACACAGCCACTCAGTCCTGAACGCAAGCCACCTGGAAGGAAAAACAAAAGACAGAAAACAGAAACAAAAGGCAGCCAGGCACCCCAACCATACAACACTCTCATTTCCACCCTTCTAGTTTTCTTCTTCTCACGCTGTTTGTGGAAACGTTCTCCTCCTCTTCTTCGTCGTCTTCACCCAGCAGTTTCCACCGGCACCCTGTTGGGCAACAGCACCGGTGGCAGATGTTGTTAACCCGGGCCTCGACCGATCCTGTATGGAAATTCGATTCTTAGTCTGCATAGTTGGGTTGGCTTGTTTTACACTGGATGCCCTTCCTGACACAACTCTCCTCATTTATCCGGGCTTGGGACCGGCACTCAGAATGTACTGGCTGCACACCCCATGTGGCTGAGTATTTGAACACCCTGTGATTTTGCAAGTTCTCCCACTTAGAAATCATGGAGGGGTCTGAAATTTTCATCTTAGGTGCATATCCACTGTGAGAGACATAATCTAAAAAAAAAAAAAAAAACGGAAATCACAATGTATGATTTTTAATCATTTATGTGTATGTTACTGAATTTCAATTTCAATTTTTCAATTTATTTTCATTTATATAGCGCCAAATCACAACAGAGTTGCCTCAAGGCGCTTCACACAGGTAAGGCCTAACCTTACCAACCCCCAGAGCAACAGTGGTAAGGAAAAACTCCCTCTGAGGAAGAAACCACAAGCAGACCAGACTCAAAGGGGTGACACTCTGCTTGGGCCATGCTACAGACACAAATTACAGAACAATTCACAGACACATATACAAGAAATGCTGTTGGTGCACAGGACAGGAGGGTCGCCAACACAAATACAACTCCCATCTCTGGATGGAGCTGCAGCTGGACAGTGTCTCAATGTTTCTCTCTCTCCTTCCAGTTTACTCTGTCCATACAGATTCAGAGGGTTTGGAATGTCATCTTCCCTGTCTGGAGGATTCCGGCCATCAAATACATAGTCAGTGCTAATATAAAGGAAGAATGCTCCAGATACAGCTTGGATTCCTGCAGTAGTTCTCGGACAGCATCCTCATCTGTGAGGTCAAATCTGCTGCAAATAAGTATTTCAACACCTGTGAAAATCAATGTTAATATTTGGTACAGTAGCCTTTGTTTACAATTACAGAGGTCAAGCATTTCCTGTAGTTTCTCACCAGGTTTGCCCACACTGCAGCAGGGATTTTGGCCCATTCCTCCACACAGATCTTTTTTAGATCAGCCAGGTTACTGGGCTGTCACTGAGAAACACGTAATTTGAGCTCCCTCCAAAGATTTTCTATTGGGTTCAGGTCTGGAGACTGGCTAGGCCACTCCAGAACCTTGATATGCTTCTTCAGGAGCCACTCCTTGGTTATCCTGGCTGTGTGTTTGGGGTCATTGTCATGTTGGAAGACCCATCCACGACCCATCTTCAATACTCTAACTGAGGGAAGGAGGTTGTTCCCCAAAATCTCGCAATACATGGCCCTGGTCATCCTCTCCTTAATACTGTGCAGCCGTCCTGTCCCCAAAGCATGATGTTTCCTTTTTTCAACAAGCTGCTTGGCAATTGCCCCGTAGCCCTTTCCAGCCTTTTTGAGATCTACAATTTTGTCTCTGGTGTCTTTGGACAGCTCTTTGGTCTTAGCCATGTTAGTAGTTGGAGTCTTACGGCTTGTGTGGGGTGTCTTTATGCAGCTAACAACCTCAAATAGGTGCTTCTAATTTGGAATAATAAGTGGAGTGGAGGTGGACTTTTTAGAGGTGGACTAACAGGTCTTTGAGGGCCAGAATTTCTGCTGACTGGCAGGTGTTGAAATACATATTTGCAGCAGTAACATGCAAATAAATTATTAAAAAATCATACATTGTGGTTTCCTGATTTTTTTTTTTTTTTTGATTATGTCTCTCACAGTGGACATGCACCTAAGATGAAAATTTCCGACCCCTCCATGATTTATAAGTGGGAGAACTTGCAAAATCGCAGGGTGTTCAAATACTTATTATCCTCACTGTATATCATATATATTGGACTTGATCTTGAATGTCCTTGAAGGTTTAAAACACGGTTGCTTCATTTTCCAGACCATAGACCCATAATTATGATTGAACATGAACAAGAAGTCACATGTGGGCTTAGTGACCATGAAGGTAAAATCAAGGTCAATCAAACTTCGATCCCTCACTGTGGGGACACACCTATTCATACAACTTGTCATGAATACAGAGTCACCTGAAATGCAAAATAATACAATATTGCATTTGGCCCTGATGAGCATTGAAGATGACAGTCAACTTCAGTCAGTGTCGAACCTGTGACTTCTCAAACTACCTCGTGGAGCAGCAGAGGTTTTCCAATCATACGAGCGACCTGGGCACGCGTTCTCAGACTGGGACTGACTATGTTCTCCCACGGCTGGAATGAATTTGTTCACATTCTACTGCAGACTAACAACTTTGCCTCTTCTCCCTGTTGCTTTGAATTCTGTTCAGGTTGCAGAGCACGAGCAGTTAACTCACCTAATCAGCAGCTTCTGAAGGTTGAGGATGTAGTGAGCTGCTGCCTGGACCTCAGTGTGCCCAGTATCTCCTTCAGGATTAATGGCCAGCCGGTTCAGGGCATGTTTGAGAACTTCAACTCCAATGGTCTCTTCTTTCCGGTGGCCAGCTTCTCTGCCGGTGTCAGGTCAGTGCTTTATGGAGAAATATTTACATGTCTTCATCCGCGGTTAGGTTAATCTGTCTATGAGACATCTGTCCTTTACAAAATCACATGCGCAGTTTCATACACTTCAGTATTATCTTCAGTAATACACACATGTCGTAATTTACTCATATTAAACCAGGCTTGTAGTATTTAACCGTGTGCAGAGTTGTTGCAGTGGACACTGAGGCTGAACATGCTGCTATCTAGACACACCCGAACAGTTTTACCACAGTGTGCACCAACATATTTTTTTCTCAGAGACGTGTTGTGCATCACAAATAGGACACACGTTCATGACAGAGGACACTGTGGTGTACCAAAGAACATGATTTTAATCATAGCAAAGCTTTTGTTTCCACCATAAACATTGGCATTGTTTGTTTTGAGTGAACTCGCACTGTGCAGTGAATTGGAAACGTTATAATCTTCCAGATCGCCCTTGCAAAAGAGGTCTCGATCTCAATTGGACTAAGCTGGTTAAATAAAGGTTAAATTAAAAGTCCAGTTTGATTGACTCAGTTGAGCTCTGTGGGCTGTGGTCTGGGTGGGCTGGCTCACGAGGGTCTTGCTTGACTTGCACATGTTGTCTGCAATGGGATTTAGCTGGAACTGTGCCCCAGACCAAGTGGGGAAAAGGTAAAATACTGATGAGTCCAATTTTCTGTGGAGTAAAAGGACTTAAAACTTCCGAACTGATGGATTTCCAAAAGGACATTTTCTGTAGCGCAGAGGTGACTGTGACGCCATATGTGCTGTAGTCAAAGAGCATATAATACTAAGAGGTGGTCACATTCAATAGAACGCCCCATAGCAACAGATTCCCCCATGGCTTCGTTCTGCCGCTGCAATGTTGAACTGTTTTAAACCCATCAGACCCAAATGGTCTGTAGTCAGACCCAAACAGTCTATATTCAAACCCACACAGTCTGTAGTCAGACCCACACCGTCTGTAGTCAGACCCAAACAGTCTATATTCAGACCTCCACAGTCTGTAGTCAGACTGAAACAGTCTATATTCAGACCTACAGTCTGTAGTCAGACCAAAACAGTCTATATTCAGACCCAAACAGTCTGTAGTCAGACCCGAACAGTCTATATTCAGACCTACAGTCTGTAGTCAGACCCAAACGGTCTATATTCAGACCTCCACAGTCTGTAATCAGACTCAAACAGTCTATATTCAGACCTACAGTCTGTAGTCAGACCCAAACAGTCTATATTCAGACCCAAACAGTCTGTAGTCAGACCCAAACAGTCTATATTCAAACCCACACAGTCTGTAGTCAGACCCACACCATCTGTAGTCAGACTCACACAGTCTGTAGTCAGACCCAAACAGCCTATATTCAGACCTACAGTCTGTAGTCAGACCTACAGTCTGCATTCAGACCCAAACAATCTATATTCAGACCTCCACAGTCTGTAGTCAGACTCAGTCTATATTCAGACCTACAGTCTGTAGTCAGACACAAACATTCTATATTCAACCCCAAACAGTCTATATTCAGACCCACACCGTCTGTAGTCAGACCTCCAGTCTGTCGTCAGACCCTAACAGTCTGTAGTCAGACTCACACAGTCTGTAGTCAGACTCACGCAGTCTTTAGTCAGACCCAAACAGTCTATTTTCAGACCTACATAGTCTGTAGTCAGACCCACACAGTCTATAGTCAAACCCATACAGTCTGTGGTCAGACCCACACAGTCTGTAGCCAGACCCACACAGTCTATATTCAGACCCATACAGTTTGTAGTCAGACCTGCAAAGTCTATATTCAGACCTACATTGTCTGTAGTCAGACCTACACAGTCTGTAGTCAGACCCAAACAGTCTATATTCAGACCTACACAGTCTATATTCAGACCTACATTGTCTGTAGTCAGACCCACACAGTTTGCAGTCAGACCTACACAGTCTGTAGTCAGACCACATGATGTGGTTGATGAAAGAAGCCAAAATCACCACAGTTGTTTTTTATGAGTTTTTTGTGTTTTACTCATATTCTGAATATACAAAATAAGTACGTTAATACATGAGTAGCTTTAACACGTTCATGACATTTAATGAGCCCCCAAGACCACAGACAAACTAAACTATGCATGCTACCTTTCCACATCCATAAAAATATCATCTGATTTATTGACAACTTTCTGAAACTTCCTCAGAAAACAAAGCTGACATTGGAATATTACGCTTTACTTTGCATTTGCGATGCTTCACGTGGGTTATTTGAGTGTGACTTTTCTAAACTGCAGTTCATATTTCTGTCCAAACTTGATGCTGTTAATGTCTCCATTTCCATTATAAACAAACTCCCGGCCAGCAAACAGGAAGAATTGCTGTTAGATCCTGTATTATATATATTTTTAAATGAACTAAGATGAAGTTTACATTATTTTAAAGAGACCTGTTGGCACCACACAGAGTAAATTAAGTTTTTTAATCTGGCCTGTTTGTGTTATTTCTCTCAGAGTTAAAAATTACAGCTTGATGAAAATTTATGCAGATAAGACGCCTGGAAGTACTTTAATTCCTCATCATGTAATTGACTATGAATAACCGCAGTGTTTTTAAAGATGTCCTTCTGTGTTTGCTCTGGCTGTGTTTCTTAACTGCCAACAAGCAGAAAATAAATCATTTATTTTAAGAGCTGAAAGTCTTTTCTGTAATTATTTTATTTGTCACAACAGTTCAAGCTTTCACCACAGCTATCCATAATGTCTTCAGTATTCCACTTGTGACAAAAATAAACTCAATTAATGATCCATCAAGACAAGAAAAAAGCATGTGAAATTACACAGTCGTGAATGTTGATGTTATCAGCAGTCCAAGATGGCGGGAGTGCTTCTACAGCGCAGCCAGTGGCTGTTGTCTAAAATGCATCTTCTCTTTGCTGTCGTGTCAGTGCAAAAAAGCAGGAGCACCAACCAGTTGTCAGTGACATGACTGTTTATTCAATATTATTATTACTACTTGGATAATACAGTCTCCATTTCATACAGCAACATTTGGGTTAAAATCTGGTATTGTTTCTCATCTTATTAATGAACATGAATCATGGTCAGTGCACAAAGCTGCAAAATAACCTCTTCTTCCTTATTTGTGTCTCTGAACTGAGCTACATTCTGATGACAAATATTGATGAGATAGTGTGGATGATCAGATTGACTTTGGTGTAGAAATCATACAGGTTGGTCTGTGAACTCTTCACCTGCTCTCATGTCATATTGCAGGATTCGGTTCCTCCTTGGCGGTCGTCATGGGGAGTTTAAGTTCCTGCCTCCTCCAGGATATGCTCCTTGCTATGAGGCAGTGCTTCCAAGGGAGAAGCTGAAGCTGGAAGCCAGTCAGGACCAGACTGCAGCCCGAGAACTACTGGGACCCACGGTCACATTGAGCCAAGCAGCATTTACACCAACACCAGTGGACACCAGCCAGGTACACATTACTTATAGAGAGGTGGGCTGTAAACTCAAATTATCTTTTAAACATTTTTAATCATTCACCTTTTCATAAGAATAATTAACTAATCAGCTGTACTTGCAGCACGTACACATGGAAAATATGCAGGGCAGATGACCTCCAGGAATTGACTGCATGACCCCGATGCAGAACCTCATCAGCTGTAAAATAAATTTATAAGTCCCGTTCATTCATGGGTCCTAGACAAAGTCCACATTTCCTCAGCTATCCTCAGCTCAGTCTTCTCTCTCTTCCTGGGGGATCCTGAGGTGTTCCCACAGCAGCTGGGAAATATAATCCATCCAACATGTCATGGGTCTTCCCTGGGGCCTCCTTCCAGGTGGACGTGCCTGGAAAACCTCCTATGGGTGGTGACTAGGGAACATCATCGCTAGATGCCTGAACCACCTCAGTTGGCTCTTTTTGATGTGAAGAAACAGCAGCTCTACACAGAGTCCCTGCAGGATAATTGAGCTTCTCACCCTGTCCCTCAGTGTGAGCCTCATTTCCTCTGCTTGTATTTGTGACCTTGTTCTTTCAGTCATTACCCCAAATTTATTGCCCATTGGTGAGCATAGGAGCATAAATCGATTAGTAAATTGAGAGTCTCTCTTTCCAGCTCACCTCTTTCGTCACTACAAAAGTCCATTACAGCATCCACAGAACATCAGATGCAGCCTCAATCCATTTATTGTTTTCATGCTCCAACTTACCCCCTCAAGAGCAAGACCCTGAGATACTTGAACTCTTCCAGTTGTTGCAATAACTGTCTCTTGACCCAGAGGGGGTAAGCTACCCTTTTTCATCAGAGGAACATGGTCCTCATCCCACTCCCTTTACACTTGGCCTCAAACCTACCCAGTGCAGTCTGGAGGTTACACTCAGATGAAGCCAACAGAACCACATCATCTGCAAAAGCTGAGATGTAAGTCTGGGATCACCAAACTGGACCCCATCCAGTCCCTGACTGCGCCTTGAAATTCCGTCCATGAACATTGCGAACAGGATTGCTGACAAGGGGCAACTCTGACAGACACTGGTGGGCACAGCTAACCGAAAAGTTAGCTTCGATAACCATTAATCTGCTAATTTAAAAGTTAACTTTTATAATGCTAAACTGTTAAACCGCAAAAAAATTTAGCAGAAGTTACCTCTAACCGCTAACTTTTAGTATTGACTTGTTCGCGGCCACATTGGATTACACTGTTGGTTACTGATAAACCAATTTCGAGTATAGGTTGCAGGGTCTGTTGGGTAAATTCAAGTCACATAACCCACGCATTCCCAGGATCACAAACACAAAATGTACGCATGAAAAAAAACTCCAAACCGTAATAAATCGCAGTATTAGAAGTCACAGTTTGTCTCTATATTATATATTTGTAAACCATAGAGCTACTGCTCACCCACATTACGTTACAAACACAAACAAATGCATGAAAAATAAATAAATTAGAAATAAAATCCCAAACGTGGTCATTGTCTTTATAAAAGGCTGTAAATTGCAGTATTAATAGTCATACTTTGTCTCTGTATTATATTTAAAAATTGTTACAGGAACGGCTCACCTGTGTTGCCTTCATGAAAATGACACAAAACGAATGCAAGAATAAATAAATTAATATTTTTTTTTTTTTTACCCCAAACACTGTTATCATCTTTATCAAAAGCAGTAAATCGCAGTATTAATAGTCAGTTTATCTGCACATTATATGTATAAACATTAATGGAATTAACAACTCACCTGTATTGTGTTCATGAACAAAAAAACCAATGCACAATAAATAAATACTGACTCTTGAACTTCTTACATACTGTTTTTGTCCACAGTGTAACTTCTTTCGGCTCTAATTTGCAACAACAGCAGTATCGACACACAACAGACAGGAACTAACATATATGATTTTAAGGTTTACAAACCTTTTTGACTGTTAAATTTTACTCACTTTACCAGCACAAAAAATGTTAGCGGACTGTTTGAGCTCCAGGTCACCAACAAAGCGCAACACATGTCCGCTTTCCGTCACATTGTCACTTTTTCTTTGCATTTTCACTTTGTTTGCTGTGTAATTTGCCCAAAAACTCAGAGAAAGCGCCGTGTTTCTGATAAGGACATATGTGGGCTGTCCCTGGATGTATGATTATTGCATCATATGCATCATATTTTAACCCTTTAGCGCCCACCCTCAAACAAGACTCCACTGCCCAATTGCAGCCTGCATTTCTGAGAACACAAAGTTGACCTCCCAGACCTTAAGGTATTCGGGGGCCCAAATAAAGCTACCTCTGACTTGTCATTATTGAATTTAAGGAAATTCTGAGACATACATGTTTTTTTCATTTGTAAGATGTGAAAGGCAATTAGTTAGATTACTGATATCAGAGGGTTTCAATGGTAGGCACAGTTGTGTGTCATCTGCATGAAAATGGTAAAATACAGGACACTGTGGATTTACATGATCTGGCTGAGGGGAAGCATGTAAATGGAAAACAAGAGTGGACCCAGAACAGAACCTTGTGGCATACCACAACTCAATTGAGCCAAGGAGGAAGATTTATTACCCAGGGCAACAAAAAAGGCTCCATTTGTGAGGTGTGATGCAAGACAGCGGCACAAACGGCCAGTTCCACACTTTCAGGAGAGCAAACATGCTTTGTTAAGAGTTCCCCTGACCACACAAATAGAAAGGATAGAATCTGTGGTTAGGTCTGTTTTTGAAGAACATTCTCAGGCTTTAGTTGGCTTCATTTCAGCAGTCTGTCTGAGAGGCACTTAGGAAAAAAAAGAAAAGCTACCACTTTCCTCCTCAAAATCTTATTTATGGGAAAACTGCACAACAAATAAACACCACAACTGGTTATGATGGACCTTCCTAAAACAAGCCTGTTCACCATTTTGACATGTTTACCATGAAGGTCCACCAAAAAAGCAAGCAAGCAAACAAATAAACAAACAAAAAACAACAGATTTGAAGCTACAAAAATTTCTTGTTTTCTCATTCATTCCAATAATGTCACTGTTTGTTTATGTCTTACACAGCATCCTCGCTGTCTTTTTCCTTTTTTGTTCTCTTAAATGGGGATTAAAAACAGCACTGGAACTCACAGGCTCCCTCACCCACTCTATGCTGGGATAGAATATCCATTACACACAGTGTGTCACTTATAACTGTAATTATCTGCAGCACCTGATGAGAAGAAGTGTTGCTATTTTACAACAGCAGTTCACAGCAACAGCAGCTCCATGCTCAGAACACAAGCAGTCCACACGGAGTGTAACACGCTCATAGGTGTGCATCTGTATTTGTAGATTGTGTTGCCACCACACTTGGAGAGGATCAGGGAGAAGCTGGCGGAAAACATCCACGAGCTGTGGGTGATGAACAAGATTGAGCTGGGCTGGACATATGGCTCAGTGAGTATCACCCTCCTCAGACAAGACTGCAAAACTTCTCACCTCACTCACACCTGATCTGACCTCACACAAACCTCGACTGACCTCATTCACACCTCCTCTGATCTCACTCACGCAAACCTCATCTGACCTCACTCACACCTCATCTGACCTGGCGCAAACCTCATCTGACCTCACGCAAACCTCCTCTGTCCTCACTCACACCTCTTCTGACCTCAGTCTCGCCTCATCTGACCTCACACAAACCACGTCTGATCTCAAGCAAACCTTGTGTGACCACATGCAAACCTCATCTGACATCACTCACTCCTCCTCTGACCTCACTCACACCTTGTCTGACCTCATGCAAACCTTGTCTGACCTCACTCACACCTCGTGTGATCTCACTCACACCACCTCTGATCTCACATAACTTTGTCAGACCTCAGGTAAGCCTGGTCTGACCTCAGGCAAGGCTTGTCTGACCGCAGTCAGACCTCCTGTGACCTCACACAAACCCTGTCTGACCTCACTCACACCTCATCTGACCTCAGGCAAACCTTGTCTGGCCTCAGGCAAACCTCATTTGACTTCAGGCCAACCTTGTCTTACCTCAGTAAATGTGGTCTGACCTCACTTACACCTCGTCTGACCTCACTCACACCTTGTGTGACCTCACACAAACCCTGTCTGACTTCACTCACACCTCATCTGACCTCACGCAAACCTCATCTGGCCTCACGCAATCCTCGTCTGACCTCAGGCAAACCTCATGTGACCTCAGGCCAACCTTGTCTTACCTCACATAAACGTGGTCTGACCTCACTTACACCTCGTGTGACCTCACTCACACGTCATCTGACCTCACGCAAAGCTTATCTGACCTCACTTAACCTCATCTGACCTCTCTCACACCTTATCTGACCTCACTTAACCTCGCCTGACCTCAGGCAAGCCTCGTCTGACCTCACTCACACCTCATCTGACCTCACGCAAACCTTGGTTGACCTCTCTCACACCTTGTCTGACCTCACTCACATCTCATCTGACCTCACTCACACCTTGTCTGACCTCATGCAAACCTTGTCTGACCTCACTCACATCTCGTGTGATCTCACGGACACCCCCTCTGATCTCACATAACTTTGTCAGACCTCAGGTAAGCCTGGTCTGACCTCAGCCAAGTCTTGTCTAATCTCAGTCACACCTTATGTGACCTCACACAAACCCTGTCTGACCTCACTCACACCTCATCTGACCTCACGCAAACCTCGCCTGGCCTCACGCAAACCTTGTCTGACCTCACACAAACCTCATCTGACCTCACTCACACCTCACTGACCTCACTTAACCTAGTCTGACCTCACTTAACCTCGTCTGACCTCAGGCAAGCCTTGTGTGACCTCACTCACACCTCATCTGACCTCAGGCAAGCTTTGACTGACCTCACGCAAACCTTGGCTGACCTCTCTCACACTTTGTCTGACCTCACGCAAACCTCCTCTGTTGTCACTCACACCTTGCCTGACCTCACTCATATCTCATCTGACCTCAGTCACACCTTGTCTGACCTCATGCAAATCTTGTCTGACCTCACTCACATCTCGTGTGATCTCACGGACACCACCTCTGATCTCACATAACGTTGTCAGACCTCAGGTTAGCCTGGTCTGACCTCAGCCAAGCCTTGTCTAACCTCAGTCACACCTTGTGTGACCTCACACAAACCCTGTCTGACCTCACTTACACCTCATCTGACCTCACGCAAACCTCGTCTGGCCTCACGCAAACCTTGTCTGACCTCAGGCAAACCTCATCCAACCTCATTCAAACGTCGTATGACTTCACGCAAACCTAAATTGACCTCACTCACACCTAATCTGACTTCACTTAACCTCGTCTGACCTCACGCAAACCTCGTCTGACCTCACTCACACCTCGTGTGACCTCAAGGCATGCCTCGT
This sequence comes from Thalassophryne amazonica, assembly GCF_902500255.1. Classification (NCBI taxonomy): domain Eukaryota; kingdom Metazoa; phylum Chordata; class Actinopteri; order Batrachoidiformes; family Batrachoididae; genus Thalassophryne; species Thalassophryne amazonica. Next base: position 5,404,140 of record NC_047120.1, on the reverse strand, counting down.
CTGACCTCAGGCAAACCTTATCTGACCTCAATCACACCTTGTCTGACCTCACGCAAACCTCGTCTGACCTCACTCACACCTCGTGTGACCTCAGGCAAGCCTCGTCTGACCTCAGGCAAACCTTATCTGACCTCACTCACACCTTGTTTGGGTCGCATCTCGTGTGACTTCATACAAACCTAAACTGACCTCACTCACCCCTTGTCTGACTTCATGCAAACCTTGTCAGACCTCACTCAGACCTCCTCTGATCTCACTTAACCTCGTGTGACCTCAGGCAAGCCTTGTCCGACCTCACTCACACGCTGTCTGACCTCAGGCAAGCCTGATCTGACCTCAGGCAAACCTCATTTGACCTCACTCACACCTCATCTGACCTCACGCAAACCTTGTCTGACCTGGCGCAAATCTCATCTGACCTAACACAAACCCTCTCTGTCCTCTGTCCTCACTCACACCTCTTCTGACCTCAGTCTCGCCTCATCTGACCTCACACAAACCTTGTCTGACCACACGCAAACCTCATTTGACCTCACTCACACCTTGTCTGACCTCAGGAAGCCTTGTCTGACCTCACGCAAACCTCGTCTGACCTCAGGAAAGTGCTGTCTGACCTCACCTCAAACCTTGTGTGACCTCACGCAAACCTCGTCTGAGCTCACGTAAACCTCCTCTGTCCTCACTCACACCGAGTCTGACCTCAGGAAGTCTTGTCTGACCTCACGCAAACTTCGTCTGACCTCAGGAAAGTGCTGTCTGACCTCACCTCAAACCTTGTGTGACTTCACGCAAACCTTGTCTGACCTCACTCACACCTCCTCTGATCTCACTTAACCTTGTCTGACCCCAGGCAAGCCTCATCTGATCTCACTCACACGTCGTTTGACCTCAGACATGCCTGGTCTGACCTCACGCAAAAATAGTCTCACTGGTGTGCACAGATAACCAAAAAATTAACTTCGATAACAGATAATCAGATAACTGAAAAGTTATCTTCAATTAAGATAAAACAATAAACTACCCAAAAATGTGTCAGAAGTTACAGATAACCGATAGATAAATTCCAATATTGTCTCTGGTACATTTAAACAAATTTAAGTTTTAATGCCACAATAACTTCTACTAATATTAAAAGTAACAACAGACCCACACACTGAGACCACACTTTTGTCTTTGAACATTCTGCCCCTGCTGGAAGCTCTTGTTTACTACAGAGCTCCCAACACAGAGGCACCATGAGAGTAGCCCTAAAGCCAGCTCTCTATCAATTACAACACTCCGGTCAGGCGGAGGTCTTGAAAAATAAAGTCATGCTGACTTATGGTTTTGATTTATAAATAACATTAATACAGATAGAATAACTCCATTAATGTCAATTCTGTCATTTGTACAAAGCATATATCTTTTAATGTTGAATAATGCACTAATTCTGAGGTTTAGTAACAAACAGAGAAATTGCAAAGGATTCTGGGTAAAAGTGCCTCTGCTAAACACTGATTGGTTCAGTCATTCATTATGTAAACCAACACGTTAATGTGACGTCTGTCGTGTGTTGGTGTTCATTTTTTTATTTGTAAAAACAGGTATTTTTATGGAGCCCTGGAAGTGTCATCGCAAAATGTTTTGCATATGGAGAGAATGTGCGCACGTTTTATGATGTTGTAAAACGTGCTTTACACTGTGCGAGATGATTTTTCATGCAGAAATTTTTGGACCGAGTTTCAGCTTAATCGCGCGTCCTGCATCGTGTAGTCATGGAGTAACAAGCTTTAACATCTCACGACCACCTCCTGATCGCGATCATATGGTCGAATGAAAATCAAACCTGTTATTCTGGTCGGCTGTCGTGAGGTTATCCTCCTGCTGAAAAGCTACAAGCATCCAACCGCTCGCACTGTGCCTGTGCAAACACTGCAGAGCTGTCTTGTAATGTTATTATTATTTTTTTTTTTGCTGTTGTATTGTTTTTAAACTTCATGTGTAAAAAAAAAGCCGTTTGCAAAGCCAAAAAGTTGATTTGACAATCATCTGATATAACCGGGGTCAAAACAAATACAACACTGCCATCTAGTGTTTCCCAGATGCTTAGTACTTAGGGCGAATACTGCCATGAATACTACTGGCCAGTAGATGGCAGTAGAGGCCTTGAAAACAAAATTCCAGATAATCCCTGTCTGCTACATTTGGAATTTAACAAACGCAAATACATTAACAACGTCTATAAACCCAGAGAATATATTCACGAGAGTTTTAGGCACTACAGTTTAATGCTGTTGTCCGTGGAGCCTGAACAGAGTGTCTGAAATGCAGTTGTCCTGTCGTGATCGTGCTGAGATTATATCATCCTACCCATAATGCACTGAGCACAGCATGTGCTCACAAAACCTTAAAAATTTGCACATTACTTTAAAACTAAAACATATATCTGATATTTTCACTTTATAAAACTTCAGACATGACAGTAATTTTAAATAACTTGTCCAAAATTAGTTTGGTTAAAATTTGAACCATAAGTTAAAAATGTATGCCTCTGGATGACTGAGGTGATATTGCCATCATATCGGTATGGTGTTAAAGGAAATGATTTTTTTTTTTCTCTTTTGTCTACAGAGGATAGAGATGCTTTTCATAGAAGCAGCTCTCTTCTGTTAGCAGAGGGTATAACTGTCCATCTATTATAAAACTTTTAACAGGAAGGTGCTAAACTTTTTTTAAATTTTAAAAATGCTTATCGCTGTTCAGCTTTGTTTACTTTGTTTATCAGTCTAAAAGTTATCGGACAGAAATTAATCGGAGGATAATTGGTCCGATAATGGTTTTCAAAGTTATCTAAAAAAATTATCCGATAATGAAAACATTATCTTCGATAATTATCTGTTATCGGATTATCGGAAGTGTGCCCACCACTGCCTAGTCTGACCTTACGTAAGCCTTGTCTGACCTCAGGGAAACCTTGTCTGACCTCACGCACACCTCATCTGACCTCATTCACACCTAGTCTGACCTCACTCACACCTTGTCTGACCTCACTCACACATCATCTGACCTCACGCAAACCTCATGTGACCTCACGCAAAGCTCATCTGACCTCGCTCACACCTAGTATGACCTCTCTCACACCTCGTCTGACCTCACTCACTCCTCATCTGACCTCACTTAACCTCGTCTGACCTCAGGCAAGCCTCGTCTGACCTCACTCACACCTCATCTGACCTCAGGCAAGCTTTGTCTGACCTCACGCAAACCTTGTCTGACCTCTCTCACACCTCGTCTGACCTCACTCACTCCTCATCTGACCTCACTTAACCTCGTCTGACCTCAGGCAAGCCTCGTCTGACCTCACTCACACCTCATCTGACCTCAGGCAAGCTTTGTCTGACCTCACTCACACCTTGTCTGACCTCATGCAAACCTTGTCTGACTTCACTCACACCTCGTGTGATCTCACTCACACCACCTCTGATCTCACATAACTTTGTCAGACCTCAGGCAAGCCTTGTCTGACCTCAGTCACACCTCATCTGACCTCATGCAAACCTCGTCTGGCCTCACACAAACCTCGTGTGACCTCACTCACACCTCATCCGACCTCAGTCACACCTTGTGTGACTTCAACCAAACCTAAATTGACCTCACTGACACCTCATCTGACTTCACTTAACCTTGTGTGACCTCACGCAAACCTCGTCTGACCTCACTCACACCTCGTGTGACCTCACTCACACCTCGTCTGACCTCAGGCATGCCTCGTCTGACCTCGGAAACATTGTCTGACCTTATGCAAGCTTTGTCTCACCTCACGCAAACCTCATCTGACCTCACTCACACCTCAGTTGCACCTTGTGTGACTTCAGACAAACCGAACCTGACCTCACTCACCCCTTGTCTGACCTCATGCAAACCTTGTCAGACCTCTCTCACACCTCATCTGACCTCACTCACTCCTCATCTGACCTCACTTAACCTCGTCTGACCTCAGACAAGCCTCGTCTGACCTCATTCACACCTCATCTGACCTCAGGCAAGCTTTGTCTGACCTCACGCAAACCTTGTCTGACCTCTCTCACACCTTGTCTGACCTCACGCAAACCTCCTGTGTTCCACTCACCCTTTGTCTGACCTCACTCACATCTCATCTGACCTCACTCACACCTTGTCTGACCTCATGCAAACCTTGTCTGACCTCACTCACACCTCGTGTGATCTCAGTCACACCACCTCTGATGTCACATAACTTTGTCAGACCTCAGGTAAGCCTGGTCTGACCTCAGGCAAGCCTTGTCTGACCTCAATCACACCTTGTGTGACCTCACACAAACCCTGTCTGACCTCACGCAAACCTTGTCTGGCCTCATACAAACCTCATCTGACCTCAGGCAAACCTCATTTGACCTCAGGCCAACCTTGTCTTACCTCACGTAAAAGTGGTCTGACCTCACATACACCTCATGTGACCTCACTCACACCTCATCCGACCTCAGTCACACCTCGTGTGACTTCAACCAAACCTAAATTGACCTCACTGACACCTCATCTGACTTCACTTAACCTTGTGTGACCTCACGCAAACCTCGTCTGACCTCACTCACATCTCGTGTGACCTCACTCACACCTCGTCTGACCTCAGGCATGCCTCGTCTGACCTCGGAAACATTGTCTGACCTTATGCAAGCTTTGTCTCACCTCACACAAACTTCGTCTGACCTCACGCAAACCTCATCTGACCTCACTCACACCTCAGTTGCACCTTGTGTGACTTCAGACAAACCGAACCTGACCTCACTCACCCCTTGTCTGACCTCATGCAAACCTTGTCAGACCTCTCTCACACCTCGTCTGACCTCACTCACTCCTCATCTGACCTCACTTAACCTCGTCTGACCTCAGGCAAGCCTCGTCTGACCTCACTCACACCTCATCTGACCTCAGGCAAGCTTTGTCTGACCTCACGCAAACCTTGTCTGACCTCTCTCACACCTTGTCTGACCTCACGCAAACCTCCTGTGTTCCACTCACCCTTTGTCTGACCTCACTCACATCTCATCTGACCTCACTCACACCTTGTCTGACCTCATGCAAACCTTGTCTGACTTCACTCACACCTCGTGTGATCTCACTCACACCACCTCTGATCTCACATAACTTTGTCAGACCTCAGGCAAGCCTTGTCTGACCTCAGTCACACCTCATCTCACCTCATGCAAACCTCGTCTGGCCTCACGCAAACCTTGTGTGACCTCACTCACACCTCATCCGACCTCACTCACACCTCATCTGACTTTACCTAACCTTGTCTGACCTCACACAAACCTCGTCTGACCTCACTCGCACCTTGTATGACTTCACTCACACCTCATCTGACATCACTCAACACCTAGTCTGACCTCACTCACACCTTATCTGACCTCACTCACACGTCACTTGACCTCACGCAAACCTCATGTGACCTCACGCAAAGCTCGTCTGACCTCACTCACACCTAGTATGACCTCTCTCACACCTTCTCTGACCTCACTCACATCTCATATGACCTCACTCACACCTTGTCTGACCTCATGCAAACCTTATCTGACCTCACTCACACCTCGTGTGATCTCACTCACACCACCTCTGATCTCACATAACTTTGTCAGACCTCAGTTAAGACTGGTCTGTCCTCAGGCAAGCCTTGTCTGACCTCAGTCACACCTCATCTGACCTCATGCCAACGTCGTCTGGCCTCACTCACACCTCATCCGATCTCAGTCACACCTCGTGTGACTTCACGCAAACCTAAATTGACCTCACTCACACCTTATCTGACTTCACCTAACCTTGTCTGACCTCACACAAACCTCGTCTGACCTCACTCACACATCATCTGACCTCATGCAAACCTCATGTGACCTCACGCAAAGCTTGTCTGACATCACTCACACCTAGTATGACCTCTCTCACACCTCCTCTGTCCCCACGCAAACCTTGTCTGACCTCACTCACACCTCATCTGACCTCACTCACATCTACTCTGACCTCACTCACACCTTGTCTGATCTCACTCACACATCACCTGACCTCACACAAACCTCGTCTGACCTTAGGCAAGCCTCGTCTGACCTCACTCACACCTCATCTGACCTCAGGCAAGCATTGTCTGACCTCACGCAAACCTCCTCTGTTCTCACTCACACCTTGTCTGACCTCTCTCATATCTCATCTGACCTTACTCACACCTAGTATGACCTCTCTCACATCTCATCTGACCTCACTCACACCTTGTCTGACCTCATGCAAACCTTGTCTGACCTCACTCACACCTCGTGTGATCTCAGTCACACCACCTCTGATCTCACATAACTTTGTCAGACCTCAGGTAAGCCTGGTCTGACCTCAGGCAAGCCTTGTCTGACCTCAATCACACCTTGTGTGACCTCACACAAACCCTGCCTGACCTCACGCAAACCTTGTCTGGCCTCATACAAACCTCATCTGACCTCAGGCAAACCTCATTTGACCTCAGGCCAACCTTGTCTTACCTCACGTAAAAGTGGTCTGACCTCACATACACCTCATGTGACCTCAATCACACCTCATCCGACCTCAGTCACACCTCGTGTGACTTCAACAAACCTAAATTGACCTCACTGACACCTCATCTGACTTCACTTAACCTTGTGTGACCTCACGCAAACCTCGTCTGACCTCACTCACACCTTGTGTGACCTCACTCACACCTCGTGTGACCTCAGGCATGCCTCGTCTGACCTCGGAAACATTGTCTGACTTTATGCAAGCTTTGTCTCACCTCACACAAACTTCGTCTGACCTCACGCAAACCTCATCTGACCTCACTCACACCTCAGTTGCACCTTGTGTGACTTCAGACAAACCGAACCTGACCTCACTCACCCCTTGTCTGACCTCATGCAAACCTTGTCAGACCTCTCTCACACCTCGTCTGACCTCACTCACTCCTCATCTGACCTCACTTAACCTCGTCTGACCTCAGGCAAGCCTTGTCTGACCTCACTCACACCTCATCTGACCTCAGGCAAGCTTTGTCTGACCTCACGCAAACCTTGTCTGACCTCTCTCACACCTTGTCTGACCTCACGCAAACCTCCTGTGTTCCACTCACCCTTTGTCTGACCTCACTCACATCTCATCTGACCTCACTCACACCTTGTCTGACCTCACTCACACCTCATCTGACCTCAGGCAAGCTTTGTCTGACCTCACGCAAACCTTGTCTGACCTCTCTCACACCTTGTCTGACCTCACGCAAACCTCCTGTGTTCCACTCACCCTTTGTCTGACCTCACTCACATCTCATCTGACCTCACTCACACCTTGTCTGACCTCATGCAAACCTTGTCTGACTTCACTCACACCTCGTGTGATCTCACTCACACCACCTCTGATCTCACATAACTTTGTCAGACCTCAGGCAAGCCTTGTCTGACCTCAGTCACACCTCATCTGACCTCATGCAAACCTCATCCGACCTCAGTCACACCTCGTGTGACTTCACGCAAACCTAAATTGACCTCACTCACACCTCATCTGACTTTACCTAACCTTGTCTGACCTCACACAAACCTCGTCTCACATCTCATCTGACCTCACTCACACCTTGTCTGACCTCATGCAAACCTTGTCTGACCTCACTCACACCTCGTGTGATCTCAGTCACACCACCTCTGATCTCACATAACTTTGTCAGACCTCAGGTAAGCCTGGTCTGACCTCAGGCAAGCCTTGTCTGACCTCAATCACACCTTGTGTGACCTCACACAAACCCTGTCTGACCTCACGCAAACCTTGTCTGGCCTCATACAAACCTCATCTGACCTCAGGCAAACCTCATTTGACCTCAGGCCAACCTTGTCTTACCTCACGTAAAAGTGGTCTGACCTCACATACACCTCATGTCACCTCACTCACACCTCATCCGACCTCAGTCACACCTTGTGTGACTTCAACCAAACCTAAATTGACCTCACTGACACCTCATCTGACTTCACTTAACCTTGTGTGACCTCACGCAAACCTCGTCTGACCTCACTCACACCTCGTATGACCTCAGGCATGCCTCGTCTGACCTCGGAAACATTGTCTGACCTTATGCAAGCTTTGTCTCACCTCACACAAACTTCGTCTGACCTCACGCAAACCTCATCTGACCTCACTCACACCTCAGTTGCACCTTGTGTGACTTCACACAAACCGAACCTGACCTCACTCACCCCTTGTCTGACCTCATGCAAACCTTGTCAGACCTCACTCACACCTCCTCTGATCTCACTTAACCTTGTCTGACCTCAGGAAAGTCTTGTCTGATCTCACTCACACCTTATGTGACCTCATTTGCACCTCGTGTGACCTCACACAAACCTCCTCTGTCCTCACTCACACCGAGTCTGACCTCACTCACACGTCGTTTAACCTCAGGCAAGCCTGGTCTGACCTCAGACATGCCTGTTCTGACCTCATGCAAACTTGGTCTGACCTCATGTAAAACTTGTCTGACCTCACTCACACGTCATCTGACCTCACGCAAACCTCATGTGACCTCACGCAAAACTCTCCTGACCTCACTCACACCTAGTATGACCTCTCTCACACCTCCTCTGACCTCTCTCACACCTCATCTGACCTCACTTGACCTCGTCTGACCTCAGGGAAGCCTCGTCTGACCTCGCTCACACCTCATCTGACCTCAGGCAAGCTTTGTGTGACCTCACACAAACCTTGTCTGACCTCTCTCACACCTTGTCTGACCTCATGCAAACCTCGTGTGTTCTCACTCACACCTTGTCTGACTTCACTCACATCTATTCTGATCTCACTTAACCCCAGGCAAGCCTCGTATGACCTCACACAAACATCTGACCTCAGGCAAGCCTCGTCTGACCTCACGCAAACCTTGTCTGACCTCACTCACAGCTCACCTGATCTCACACAAACCTATCTGACCTCAGGCAAGCCTCGTCTGACTTCATGCAACCTTGTCTGACCTCACGCAAACCTTGTTTGACCTCAGGCAAGCCCTGTCTGACCTCACTCACATCTCGTCTGACCTCACGCAAACCTTGTCTGACCTCACTCACATCTCGTCTGACTTCATGCAAACCTTGTCTGACCTCACGCAAACCTTGTTTGACCTCCAGCAAGCCCTGTCTGACCTCACTCACACCTCGTCTGACCACTTGTCTCTTCTTGTTGTAAAACACCCACTTTGAATGAAAACAAATGACAGCTGGTTGCTTTGCTTCTGTCTTTTGTATGTAATGTGACCAAGAGGTGACAGGGTCCCAGGCATGCTTGACAACATTAACAGTACTGTCAGTCTACCATTTGCTGGACAAACTATACGAATGAAAGCATTTCTAACAACCAAAGTGTTTTTATGATTTTTTTTGATTTGGTAAAATAAACACGGAAATAATGTTTATCTCAATATCTTTGTGAAAGGCTCCTATTGGCTGATCATAGCTCACTGATATTTTGGTCCGACCCTGCTTGGAAGTGTTGATTTTTTTTTAAGTGTTTGTGTGTGACTCTGTATCTCAGGTGCGAGATGATAATAAACGACAGCATCCATGCCTGGTGGAGTTCTTCAGACTTCCTGAACAGGAGCGAAGCTACAACCTCCAAATGTCTCTGGAGACTCTCAAGTAAAGCCTCAGTGTTTGTGAAAGATATCTGTCCAACAGCAGCACACACGACGGACACGTGTGCCTTTCACACCGTTTCATCAAATTTTGTTCACATGTTTGTGTTGAATCAAAAATGGAGATTTTTCAGGAGGAACACTGAAGTCACAAATCAGTGCTTTGCCTCCTTAATCCATGAAAAGTAAATCCCTACGGCCATGCCCTTGTTTGCACTCGAGGTCGCCACAGCAAATCCAAGGTGGATCTGTATGTTGAATTGGCACAGGTTTTACACTGGATACATGCAACTCCACATTACAAGGAGAAATGTGGCAGGAGTGGGGTTTGAACCGGGAACCTTCTGCACTGAAATCAAGCACACTAATCACTTGGCCACCACCCCTTCCCTGCCTCCTCAATCCATCAATCTGATTAATATCATCCAATCACATTCATGCTGGTTCAGATGGAAACATGGAAACCTGTTCTCCCGTCACTCTATATGAATCAGTTTTCCCAGGAGAATCCTCACAGCTATTCTTTGAAAATCATTTCCACTAAATTAGATTTCTTACGTAATCTCTGATGGATCCAGTTTTTTCTAACAAATATATCTAAGGACCCGGTCCCACTGGTGTTTAGGAAGATTTGCGTATGGATTGCGCACAAAAGTGGCTCATATTCGCTAAATAGCTGCAATATCCATGAAACATGCTTGTATGAGTTGGCCAAAATCCGCACACATCTGCAATTATCCGCAGAAGCACGTTTGTCCATTGCCAGGATTTTTGAGCTGCACAAAACTTTGGTTGCGTATGACATCCGCCTTACATACTCAATAGATACTCAAGCTATGTGCTGTATATCTGCCGTTATCCGCTGATATCCACAACTAACGGGGATTTGCGGCTTGGCAGCGGACTGGAACAGTGTGTAAAACGGATATATAGCGTGTCCATCATGTCCACATCATGGACTAAAATAAGTTGTAGCGAATGCATACAGATTGGCCACGGATAAAGCGTTTGTATTACATCTGCTTTGCATCTGATTTGCTGACAGTCTGCGAATGCATAACAAACATGTCACGTAAACCCAAAATACTATATGTGGCAGAAGTCGACATACCTGCCAGTCAATGCTAGTCCAGCTGTGGAGACGTATGACGTAATAGCTGCTGCCATCCAACAACATACTGTAAATCCCAGCTGCAGAGACGTCAGCCGTGGACCTCAGTTCCCTTTCAGGACTTTTATTTAACACCAACAAAAGGAAGAGTTGCTGTTACAGCTGCAACTCACACTCTTTTTTCATGACTCCCTCAAAAAAGAACACCGTCTCACAACCCAGAGTGGCTTCCCCCCTCCCGCTCCCCAAACTCATGAACAGTTAACCCTTGCATGACAACATGAACATCAACTCTATGATCATTACAATACCAATGAACTTGTTCAAGTCCAGCAGATGCTGTGGTGTTGGTGTGAATAGTGATGTCGAAGGCCCGAGTGTGCTTCTCTTATGACCGCAATGCAAATGCCGCGCACGCGCAACATGTGCGCGATGCATTCACAACACATCCGTAATGCTGCTGTGATAATCGCAATGCGTTCGATCCATTTCCTCAATACATGCATTATACATCCATGATTGTTCTTCATATATTTGCTATACATTATGAATATATCCATGATTCATCCTGGGACATTTGTCATTTTTCGCCACTTTTGTTGTGGATGGCAACGAATGCCCGTAATTTGTATACTCAATTCATGCGCAATTAACCCTCTCTCCAGTGGGACCGGGCTCTTAGGTGAAGTTCTGGAAATAAGTTGATGAACTCCAAATGATCAGCTTGAGGGTGATACTCAAGCTGATCATTTGGAGTTTGTAAGAAGCGCCGCACTTCAGGTCAATATGCTGACAGTGGTGTTGCAGTCGTTTTAATGGATGCTTCCGTCATTCACAACCATTATGTTATCTGCACCAGTTCCCAGCATGCCACAGGGCTGAGATAAATGGCTCATTTATGGGTTCACAGCCATTGTCCAATTTATTGGAGTTATTTTATTTATTGTCTGTATTTATTTTTTTCATCACTGACCTGGTTGGAAGGACTGACTTTTGGCCTCGGCTGTGTGTATGTTGCAGAACTCTCCTGGCCTTGGGTTGCCATGTTGGCCTCGCTGATGAACATGCTGTACAAAAGGTCAAGAGCATGAAACTACCAGCAACGTAAGTCATCCATTAATGCACCAAATCAAACAGGTCAATAATAATAATAATAATAATAATAATAATAATAATAATTGCGGGATTGTTATGGAGCACGATCCGTGGCTACAGCACTGACAGGAAGGAAAGCGCTGCTCGCTTTTTTTCTCCAGACGTCGAGCCTGGAGCCAGAGCTTAACTTTATGTGGTGTGATCGTTTTAGACTATGAAATTGATAATTACAACTGTACTGATGTCATTCCCTTAATTCGCCTGTGCTGCAATCAGGTTTTGTCGTCTCCATTCGTTTGTCACAATACAATAAATAAAGAGGTACATTTTAAAAATAAAGAAATCTGACAAATTAGGCGTGTCTTATTAACTGAGCGAGCAAATATCCACATGTCAAGAATTATTGACATGTGAAAAGAGAATACAGTGGTCCCTCGCTATAACGCGGCCTTGCAGTCCCGCGGAGTATTTAGTCCAATTTTGCATGCTATTAATTTTTTTTACAGTGTTCTGTGTTCTGCGTGTCTGTTTATAAGAATCCTCTCGCCCAGACGAAGAAAGAGCGCCAACAACTAGGCCTACTCATAACTGTGTTTCTCACACGGAAACAGCACCTGCTGCTGCGAGCTGCGAGTGGAAAAGGCGCAGCATCAGGATGCAGGCCCGATCTGTGGAATACTGGTCAGTCACTATTAATAATTTCTTATGTGTCCAACCTCGTTCGTTGATCGTTATAATTAAATTCGTTAGTTCTAAATGCCATCATAATTATTTATAGGAAAACGTTCTATTTTTATTTCTCAAACAAATGTTTGGGCCTGAAAACAGTTTGGTTTTATTTTCCTACTAAGGTTTGAACTTTGAGAGTGTTTACACACGAGAGAAAAGTGAGAAAATGTTCATGCCTGATTGTGAAAGTGTATAATGTGGGTTTACAGGGGTTTTGCAGCTTTGAAACGTCTATAATAATTGTAAAAAATAACGCTGACTACGTCGCAGTTTCGCGTATTACGGGCTATTTTTTAGAACATAACTCCCGCGATAAATGAGGGACCACTGTAACACTTTATTGATTATATACTACAAAACAATTGATACAACGGCCACTTTCGGCGCTCTATTGGCATGCGTCGTGATTGGTGGAGTTCTTTTTCTTTGCCGTCTTCCTGACTTCCATGTCGTAAAACGAGGGTGTGTCTGAAGCGGAGTCTGAATATTTATGGGCGTGTTTATTATAATTACGGTCGTTTCCACCCACCGCATTTATCAAGATCACGTCAGGCGTACACCAGAAATGGGCAGGTGCGCACTGCTTGATACATGTCACGGCAACTTTGGTGTATTTCAAGTTTATGCCGTAAATTTACGCCACAAGTGCGCAACATTGATACATGAGGCCCACTATGTTTGTACATCCCACTCAGTGTTGAATTGAGCGCACATGCAGATGTACTAAATTCCTCCCTCTCCACGCCCTATTTAAGTAGGCAAATTCATGTAAATAGGCTCTGGGACATGGGATTCCCTTCTGTCTGATCATTTCACATGAACATGAAAAAGAAATTGTACAACCCCAATTACAGTAAAGTTGGGACGTTGTGTAAAATGTAAATAAAAACAGAATACATTGATTTGCAAATCCTCTTCAACCTATATTTAACTGAATACACCACAAAGACAAGATATTTAATGTTCAAACTGATAGACTTTTTTGTTTTGGTGCAAATATTTACTTATTTTGAAATGGATGCCTGCAACACATTTCAAAATGTGTTGGGCAACTTACACATCTGTGATGACACCTTCAATGCTGAAAGGTCCATCCAGGTTTTGGAGCAACACATGCTGCCATCCAAGCAACATCTTTTTCAGGGACGTCCCTGCTTATTTCAACAAGACAATGCCAAGCCACATTCTGCACGTGTTACAACAGCGTGGCTTCGTAGTAAAAGAGTGCAGGTACTAGACTGGCCTGTCTGCAGTCCATCCAGGCAGGCATCCATTTCAAAATGATCAAATATTAGCACACAAACAAAAGTTTATCAGTGTGAATATTAAATATCTTGTCTTTGTGATGTATTCAGTTGAATATAGGTTGAAGAGGATTTGCAAATCATTGTATTCTGTTTTTATTTACATTTTACACAACATCCCAACTTCATTGGAATTGGGGTTGTACATAGTGTTAGCTACAGGTGACTGGAAATGATGTGGAGACACTCAGAGAAAGTTTATTGGTTACCCTGTTAAAAGGAATGAATATGAAATGGAAATAAAGTAATGGGAGTGTGTGTGTGTGTGTGTGTGTGTGTGTGTGTGTGTGTGTGTGTGTGTGTGTGTGTGTGTGTGTGTGTGTGTGTGTGTGTGTGTGTGTGTGTGTGTGTGTGTGTGTGTGTGGCCGTAAATGCTGTGAGCTCAGAGCAGAGCACACACACTGAAGTTAAAACAAATGAGGTGCACCGCGGCTGAACGTGTGTGATATTCACAACTTTACACATGCATTTATTGACAAATACTGAACACAGGGAGACAGCCTGTGCTCTGCAGCTCTACTTTCACCATCAAGCAAAGCACAAATGGTACATTAAATGGTCTGCATTTATATAGCGCTTTTCCATCTGTATCAGATGGTCAAAGTGCTTTACAATTTTGCCTCACATTCACCCATTCACACAAACACACTCACATCCTGATGCCAAGGTGCTGCCATGCAAGTTGGGGATTAAGGACCTTGCCCAAGAGTCTTTAGTAATTTTCTGATCAAGCGGGTCGATGATCCTCTGGTCTGAAGCTCAATGCTTAACCAATAGACCCTCACCTCCCCATAGACTATCACCTCCCCATAAAAAGACATTAATAAAAAGATGTTAATAATAATAAAAACATATTTGAATGCGTACATGTCCAAATGTGTCCACGTTTGTTTTCATTTGGAACAATTACACAAATAAACTATTTACTCACTAAGCAGCCATCCATCATGCACTGTGCCAGCCTCTTGCCTGTTCCTAACCCAATGCATTTGAGCGTCACATATGACTTGTACATTGATGGAATGAAAATGTTTCCCATTAACAAAAACAAATTCATCATTTGATGTTGCCTTTATAGCAATATATGTACAGTCAGTAGCTCCGATTACATTAAGAAAACCAGCTCTTGCTGCAAATAGCACTTTAATGTTGGAATGTGATGTTCCTGGATGACATTTGGATGATTCCATCCCACACAGCTGGCATGGCTCAGCTTAAGGTTGACTGGTGCATTTCTGACCGATCAGCCAGCTCATGCTGGAATGCCCCTGTTGCCAGGAAGCCCAGCGTGGTCAGCACCTGTGTGGGCACAGACACCCGCCTGGCTCATCGCTGTATTGGTTCTCTGGGCCAGCTGCAGTTCTGCGTGCAATTCCAGTAGCAGTGACTTTGGTAATTGAAATCACCTTATGAGCCAATTATCCTCATTTGCAAATAAATCCTTGCATTTCCTGAATCCACGCTTACATTAGATTGCATCATTTGCAAGGTCCTCTAACAATGCTAACGCAGCCATTGTTAGTGCTATTTTACGCATCACTTTGTGCATGCTTTTATAGCCACTCATATAATTGCAAATACCTGGATTTGTTAATTGATCATCAGTGTGTCTCTGATGTGCACATCACTCTGACGACTTCTAGTTTTCACACTATTAACAGTGTCCCAGCATCACCTCTACGTGATGGCAGTGGACCAATAGCTGTAGAAACGTGCGTACTCCAGCGATGAATTTGGCGTGATGCACTGCACATTTCCACAGTCATTTCACTTTTGATACATCTGAACATTAGCATGTGTGGAGATGGACGTATGCCACATTTTTGTGCATACGCAGCCTTTGTACATGAGGCTCCTGGTGACTTGAAAAGCCTTGTTTTGAAAAACACACATGACATTGTAACTTACTGTACGGCCAGAGCTTGTTAATCATTATGAGAAATAATGTTACTGCAATATGGCATTAAAAAAAAAATCAAATGACAATATTTAGTGGGACATACTGCACCACTGCCATGACTATTACAGCCACAGTTCGAGAGTCTCGCTACAATGACAGTTACATGAAGAGGACGAGCCTGGAAGTCACATTCCATCACTTAGTGGAAAAGCTCTTATTTCAGTATTGTGTTTTGTTGACATTCTAAAAATATCACTAAACTTTTGTGCAAATCTGTCATGGAACTCCAGCTCCTGTCTTCACTTCCTCATCTTATGTCTTTGAAGAAAGTTTTTTTATAGTCACTTTTGAAAAAGTTGTGCTTCTGTCTTCTGATGGAATGCTGTGAAGAAGGATTCATGAAGATCGGTGACAGACTCATAACTTTTGTTTCACTTTGTTTCAAGCTGAGCACTTTTACAGCTTATATTCATTAATCAACATAGTTTGATATGATTTCAAAGCACATATACCTTTACAAACTAAGGTCACATGACAACAAACTGAGCAAACTCATAAACTCTCTGCTCGAGTTTTTGTTCCTGTTAAAGTTTAGCGATCTTTGAAGATTTTACAGTGTTATCTTTCATCAGAAACTTTCACAGTGCCTCAAACATCACAGTGAGGAGATTCTCGTGCAGCTGGCTCACTTACAATATGTTATTTCCAACTGTTACTGTTTGTAGTTATGAGTTGTCCAGTGGTTATAAACCTGCTCCTCTGGACCTGAACCACATGAAGCTAACCTCCACGCAAGAGGCCATGGTGGACAAACTGGCCGAGAACGCACACAACGTCTGGGCACGAGATCGCATCCGCCAGGGGTGGACCTACGGCATCCAACAGGTAGTGCAGGAAAAGAAGAGATTTTTGAGTGTATTATGAGGCTCAGACTGAAGGATTGTCTTGGTGTTCTGTCTTTTGTCTCAGTCTACACTCCGATTGTGGTGAGTGATGTCTCACTGAGGGAGACTTTTATTTGCAGCTTGACTCTGTGATTGAGCAATGACCCAGAGATGACACTCTACTTGTCAGGGATGATTTCAGTGTGACCACTAACATCAAGAAGGGTCACTCAGTTCCTACAGATTGGGTAACTGATGTAAAAATGGTTCAGTGCTTCTTGACTTTGCAAAAATTTCAGGTGATACAACTTGCTGGATCATGGTTTCAACATCCAGTCATGCCCTTTGAGATAGTATTCTAATACCAGTGGAGTTGCTTAGAAGGTTGACATGTTCTCATTGGAAAATGCTGCACAGTACTGCAGAACTGTAGTGTCCATAGATGTGCATAGTTGTGAATTATAAGCACAAACATAGTGTAGTTTCATTGGTGATTCTGTTGAGGTCTTGTCCTCCAAGCAGTATGTGCAGACTTCAAGATCAGACTGTTTTTCAGACTGGAGGACTTTCAGCCATGTACACAGTTGGCAATACAAATAAAATGTGGGGGTTCTTCTGCAACCAGAACCTGATAGTTGCTGGGGATTGGTTTGGTGTCACTACTGTCCACAAGAGGAGGTGTTTCATATGTTAGGACATACTGATCATCGTTCAGAGGAGTCATAGTGTACAGCTTGATGGAAACTCAAGACTGATTGGGGAGTTGATAAAGTAGGCTGTGATGGCCCTGAGAGTAGACAAGAAGGTGTTTGTTAAATATTGATTTGCTGCGTATGGTCCTTCAGCATGCTTACAAAGGAATCAAACCAATTCATTGATCCAAACCTTCCTGTCACAGATGTGGTGGATGATGGCTCAGTCCTGACAGATGCCTCTGCAGTACGAGGTCTGTTAGAAAAGTATCAGACCTTTTTATTTTTTGCAATAACCTTATGGATTTGAATCATGTGTGATTGCATCAGCCAAGCTTGAACCTTCGTGCGCATGCAGGAGTTTTTTCACGCCTGTTGGTTGTGTCATTCGCCTGTGAGCACGCTTTGTGGGAGGAGTGGTCCAGCCCACTCGGCAGATTTTCATTGTCAAGAAAATGGCCGAGCGACTGCCGCTTTGCTGCATCAAAATTTTTTCAGAAACTGTGAGAGACAGCCACGTGGAAACCATTCGGAAACTTCAGGTGGCTTTCGGTGAAGATCTTATGGGCATTACACAGATTAAGGAGCATTACAACCGGATTAAAGATGGCCCACAGCGGCTGATGGCGCGCCTCGCTTCGAGCGGCCATCGACAGGCTGAAACGACCAGATCATTTCCAAAGTGAAGGCTGTGTTGATCTGGGACGTTGTCTGACTTCCAGAGAAATGACAAGAGAGGTGGACATAGCACTTTTTCAGCACACTACACTGTTACAGGAGATTTTGTCATGAAAACAGGAGCGGAGGAATCCACCACGGAAAATCCGACGAGGGGGGTGGACCAGTGCTCACTCAAAGCGTGCTCACAGGCGAATGACGCAACCGACAGGCGTGAAAAAACTCACGCATGCACACGAAGGTTCAAGCTTGGCTTATGCAATCACACGTGATTCAAATCCATAAGGTTATTGCAAAAAAGAAAAAGCTCCGATACTTTTCTAACAGACCTCGTATTTTTCCTTTTAATCAGCTACTTTGAGCAGTTGTATAAGACTAACCCTCCTGCTGAGATGATAGACATCAGAAGTGGCAGACATCCTGTGGCTGACACTTCTGACTTCACACACAACCAGTCAGCTGTGAACCACAAAATATTTGTGAGGTCACAAAGGCTGCAAAACAGGCAATGGCAAGGACAGCTCCAGTGATCTGTGGCATTGTAGCCGAGCTCCTTCAGGTGGTTAGAGATACTGTTCTCGTCCCCCTGGAAGCAATCTTTGTTTCTGTCTGGGAGATTGATATCATATGTACAGATTTGAAAAAAGGCTTGTGCCCCCTGGAAAAACATGAATGATCACTTGGACTGCAGTAAGTACAGGGATACTGGACTGCTCTCTGTACCATTAAAGGTATTGCAAGGATTATTCTTACAGGATTCAGCCCAAGTTTCTTGCCATTCAGCAACCAGAGCAGTCTTTCTTGACGAAACTCAAGACGTCAAAGCATGCTAGCTTTGCAGGTCCCCTTTGAATGCAAGTGTGAATGTGCTTCTTTGAAACCAGTGTTGATTGTTGCATACAGGTTGATTCGGTTGATCAGAGTGCTCTGTGGGACATCCTGAGGATTTGTGGAATTCTCAAGATGTTGCAGGACATCATAGGCATAGAATGAGTGAATGTGAAGGCATCACAGTTTGAGCATGAAAGCACTATGTAAATGCAATCCATTTACCATACACATGGTACAGCCTTGTCCTTACACTAAACAACTACAGAGTGGACTGTTTCTTGAGTTTTTTTGCTGTTTCATTTGTATTCTCTTCTGTCCAATCACTTGACAGGATGTAAAGAATCGCCGAAACCCTCGCCTTGTTCCGTACACCCTGCTGGATGAGCGGACCAAAAAGTCGAACAAAGATAGTCTGAGAGAGGCTGTCCGAACTCTGCTGGGATACGGCTACAACCTGGAAGCTCCAGACCAAGACCATGGTACAACATGTGCAGTAAATTCTGCTTCACTCACTGAATGTTTATTTTGATTCCTCTTGATACCATGCCATACCAGCTTAATTTATGAAGCACTTTACTACAACCAAAGCTGACCCAAAGTACTGTACACTAAAACATACAATTAAAACATTAAGACATATATTTAAACAAGTTAATAAATATTAAATCTAAAAACTATAAAATCTAAAAAACTAAGTCTCACTGTGGTCAAAAGCCAAAGAAAAAAGTTGCTTCTCTTACACCCAAAGGCAAACTGTTCCACAATGTAGGTGCAACAACAGAAAAGGCCCTGTCCCATCTGAGCTTCCTTTTAGATCTCGGTACCTCCAGGAACAGCTGGTCAGCTGACCTGACGACAAGGTATATAAGTGTGAAGAAGCCCAGAGAGGTACAATGGGGCTAAGCCATGAAGAGACTTAAAAACAAACGAGAATTTTAAAATGAACCCTAAAATATACAGGTAACTAATGAAGAGAGGCCAAGACAGGGGTAATGTGCGCTGTCCTTTGAGTTCCTGTCAAAAGTCGTGCAGCAGCATTCTGAACCAGCTGCAAACCTGAAAGCAGCGACTCACTGACTCCCACATGAAGTGAGTTACAGTAGTCCAAGTGAGATGAAATAAAAGCATGGATCACCATCTCAAAATGCTGCCTAGAAAGAAGAGGTTTCACTGTAGCCAAATGCCTTAAATGATAAATGCTAGATTTTACTACAGCTGCAGTTTGGCTGTCCATTTAAAATCACTGTCCATCTTAAAACCAAGATCAGCAATCACAGGCTTAAAATAAACCTCCAAGGGTCCCAAGTCAACAGAGGAAGACTCACATGGACCTCTAGGTCCAAACATCATCACCTCTGTTTTCTTTTCTTTAAAATTTAAAAAATTCAAAGCCAACCAAGTGTTAATATAATTGAAATATACCAGAAGCTGTTTCAAAGGAAGAACATCGTTCTGTTTCAAGGGCAAGTAAATTTGGCAGTCATCTGCATAACAATGGAATGAAATCCCATGTCTTCTAAGAATAAATCCCAAAGGCAGTAAAAACAATGAAAAAAGCAGTGGCCTTAAAATAGAGCCCTGTGGAACGCCATGTCAGAGGAACTGCAGATGATTCTGAAGCAAGAATATTCACAGAAAAAGTTCTATCTGCCAAATAAGACCTAAACCATTCGAGCGCAGTACCACCAATGCCCAATAACTGATATAATCGAGATATTAAAATATTATGGTTGACAGTGAAGATGATTAAGAATATTTTAGAAAATGCTGTTTTCTAAATGTACACAAAACACAATGATACAATGTAATGAAGATAGTAGAGGAGCTTGAATCTTTGACTGGACTGGGTTGCTTGACGCGAGGACATTTCGCTTCTAATCGCAGAAGCTTCCTCAGCTAAATTTCTTGCTCGGGTAGTCTGACTTCTGTCTTGACTCTTCATTTCTTCTCTCCAAGAGTCAAGACAGAAGTCAGACTAAGAAGAGCAAGAAATTCAGTTGAGGAAGGTTCTGCGATTAGAAGCGAAATGTTCTCGCATCAAGCAACCCAGTCCAGTCAAAGATTCAAGCTCCTCTACTATCTTCATTACATTGCTTCTCTACTATGGAAACCACCTGGACAACTGTTACCGTATTTTCTGAAATATAAATTGGAGTTAGTTTTTTGACTATTATATTGTAGAGGAATACTGAATATGAATTGGTCCTTTTTTTTTTCTTTTTTTTTGGTTGCTTGTTTGCCTACATTTATCCAAAAGGGTTTTTGTGAAGGCTGTCAGACATCCAAGACTTGGCTTGAATGATGGCATCAGACTGTTAAACTGTAAAACAATAAGAAAAAACCCACTTAGCAGTCTTCCTTCCACAACCCAGCGATATCTCTAGTCCAGTTTAGCATTTACCCACCCTTGCTGAAAAACTGGGCTAAGAAGTACTTCCATTTCTTGAGACTCCTTACAGTTTGCCAGAACCACTCTGAGGCTGACCAAAAGCCATTCTCCACAGCCTCACCAAACCAGTGGTGGGCATAGTTCAGGTAATCTCATAACAGATAATTATCGAAGCTAATGTTTTTGCTAAGGGATTAGCTTTTCAGATAAGTTTTAAAACCATCATCGGACCAATTATCTTCCGATAAATTTAGTTCCAACAACTTTCAGTCCGATAGCATTTTTTTTGCTGGTAAAGTGAGCAAAGTTTAACAGTCAAAAACGTTTGTAAACCTTAAAATCAAACATTTTAGTCCATCTGTTGTGTATTTGTTGTGTATTTGTGGCAGACTGGCTGCCTGTCGCTTGCTGATGACATCATTAAGTACAAGACATGAATGGCCGGTTGACACAGGGAGCATTGTGGGTAGTTTAGTTGAGGTTCACTTTGGACGTTACACTGTTACCATCTGTTCGACAAGCAAAACTGACTAATTTTAACATTATTTTATTTATTTCTTTGTGGCTGATGGGATAATTTAATCGCCAAGACTCAGTAGGGGAGAGAAGCTGTCAGGCGCAGTTGTGTGTACAGAGGGACTTTTCTTCACAGTTTAGACACTGTTTTGGATAAAAAAGGACACATTATTTCTTCAGATGAATCTGGCTGAAACTAACAGGTAAGAATTTATTTTACTAACGTGTCTTTTACTCTGCCAGTCAATGCATTAATGGACATATTTTGGTTGTTTAAGCCGCAGGGTTCAAAATGTGTCAAAAAGTAGCAGCTTTTTAGTTTGTAAATGATGGTGTATTTAATACCGAGATAAACTGTGACTTCTAATACCGTGTTTTACTGCTTTTGAAAGATGATGACAGTGTTTGGGGTTTTATTTTTTTATTCATTCATTTTTCATGCGTTCTTACGTGTTTGTGATCCTTGAATTTACCCAGCAGCGAAAAGTGAAATTGAAACTGGTTCATCAGAAACTGACAGTGTGATCTGATGTGGCCACATCTGAATCACTGCTAAAAGTTATCGGTTATCTGTAATAAAGATACAATTTTTAGTAGTTTATGGGTTTAGCATCATAAAAGATAACTTTTCAGTTATCGGATTAATGGTTATTGAAGTTAACTTTTTGGTTAGCTGTGCCCACCACTGCACCAAACTCTTCCCACAGCTGAGTTTTTGCCCTCCTAACCTGCCAGTATCCGCCTACTAATTCCAGAGTCCTTGGTGCCAACCCGACATAGAAAGCCTCCTTCCTTAGCCTAACAGCTTCTCTCACAGCAATAAGCATCTGCAACCATCTGACCACAACCTAGAGCAGCTGCTTCAGCAATGAAGAATTTGAACATGGACCACTCCAGCTCTGTATCCCCATCCTACTTTGTGAGGTTCTGTCAGAGAGGTGAGTAAAAGGTTGGCTGGACAGATTCTTGCAACACAAATTCCCAGAGATTTCTCATAACTCATTCAGGGTTTCCAGGTTTGTTTGGAGGTTTACCCTGCCATCTAACCCTGCTCATCACGAGGTTGTGATCAGTTGACATCTTCACCTGAGTGTTTAAGACACATGGTTGCAGCTCTGATGACATGATTACTACAGTCTTTGACCTTTAACCAAGGGGGCACTGATATCAAGTATACTTATGAACACCCTTGTGCTTGAACAAGGTGTTTGTGACATAAACTCTGTGACCAACACAGAGGTCCAGCAACAATACACCACTGTGGTTTGGATCAGGGGCCATTCCTCTTAATCATTCCCATCCAGGTTTCTCCATCAACATGCCAACATGAGCATTGAAGTCCCCCAGTAAAACTAAGGAGTCCTCAGCAGGAACCTTTTCCAGGATCCCAACTAGAGTCTCCAAGAAGGCTGGGTACTCTGAACTGCTGATTGGTGCATATGCACAAACAATAGTCAGATTCCCCTCTGCTAAATGAAGTCACATTGAGGCAGACTTCTCATTCACTGGGGAAAAACTCCAAAATCATGGCATTCATTAGGAGAACTTGTGAGTATTCGTACATTCACAAAGTTTTTTCACCCTGGACAACTCCAGAGAAATAGAGAGTTCAGTGCCTGTCAATGAACATGGTTTCAGAGCCCATAGTGCACATGAAGGTGAGCCTAATTCTAGTTTGTATTGCTCAATCTCCCACACTGGCTTGGGCTCCTTCCCCAACAGAAAGGTTCAAGGAGTCAAGTACCATAACAAGAGTACCATAACAAGTCTTTCCCATGCGTCTTATTCTAAAACAGGGGCGTCTTCTTGTGGATAACAGTTTTTCTTCTAGCTGTGAAGATGAATCACACTGAAAGCAGGCCGCGGGTGAGATTAAAAGACTATACAGGTGAACCTCATTAACTCGCGTATATGTAACTTGCATTTCGGCTTTAGTCATGGTCAATTTGTGTACCCTGAAAATTCAGACTACTGTGTAAGACTAGTCTATGTTTTTGGTCAACCTCATGAATTCATGGTTTCAGTTTTGTGGACCCCAACTTGCCCAAGTTAATGAAGTTCATCTGTATTTAGTCTGCGCCACTTTGTAGAGTTGCTGCTCTTTAGACCAGGGGGACAAATATCAAAGTGGGGTAGACTTGGACAGACTGCGGTTCTGCACATGCTGCATGTTTTCTGTTTTTTTTTTTTTTTTTTTTTTTTTTGTGGAAACATTATAGCACCACATACTACAGCGTATTTGGGTGATTTAAGTGTTTCATGAAATGTTAGGACACCAGCATTTTGAACAAATGTGAGATTTTGGCTTTTTCCACTCTGTAAAGGAATGATAACATGAGGAAGCTGAATGCATCTGGTGTCATGCTCACTTGAAGTACACGTCACGTGGAAAACCATGTCTCCGTGACCACAACAAAACGGTGACACACAAAGTTGCCCGAAAGTCGTGCAGTCAATGCAACAACTTCCAGCGATGTTTCTCACCGTAATGAAGGCTAGTAATGGTCAGTTCTTTGAAAATATGGATTGATTCTTGAAAAAACATTACTTCCTGAATTTTTTCTGTTCATGAAGTGATGTTTTCCTGTTTATTCTGCATTTTTGCTGTGTTTTCCATGTGTTCCATATGACTCTGTGCTTAAAAAGCTGGCTGCTAATTTAATTAATACAACTTTTACTTTAAGCAACCTGGAAATGTTTGAATGACTTAAAATGACAATGAAACAGTTAAATTCCGACCCAAGTGGTCCAGGTGTCCTATTTGTTCAGTAATAGCTTAGTTCAATCTTAGCTGTTCCACTCTGAGACATGATATAACAGCACTGGCATGCAATTTTAAAATAACTTATTTACGTCATATCATTTAGAACCTCATTATTTTGAATCTGCATGGCTATGAATGATAAATCCAGTCTACTACTGAATATCAGTTCAAATAAGTCTTACTGAATATTGTTCAATCAGTTTACATGCATTTTAGTGGGGAAGTAGAGCAAAAAAATTTTCATTTTGTGATAAAAGCATGGAATTTGGCACATACGAGGTCCGTTAGAAAAGTATCCGACCTTTTTCTTTTTTTCAAAAACCTGATGGATTTGAATCACGTGTGCTTGCATGAGCCAACCTTGAACCTTCGTGCGCATGCATGAACTTTTCCACGCCTGTCGATTGCGTCATTTACTTGCAAGCAGCCTTTGTGTGAGGATGGGTGTAGTCTCTTGTCCTTTTTTCTTTGCAAGGAAATGGCGGAATGACTGGAGCATCGCGACTGCATCAAATTTTGCCAGAAACTGAGCGACAGCCAGGTGGAAACCATTCGGATTATTCAGATGGCTTTCGGTGACGATCCTCTGGGCATCACACACATTAAGTAGGGGTACAACCGGTTTAAAGACGTCCGCACAACGGTGGAGAGCGCGCCACGCGCTGGTCGGCCATCAACACGCTGAAATGACGACATCATTCCAAAGTGAACTCTGTGGTGATGTGGGACCGTCGTGTGACTATCTGAAAATTGCGGAAGAGGTGGACATCAGCACTTTTTCGGCACATTCCACTGTGACAGAAGATTTTACCATGAAAAGAGTTGCAGCGAAATTCATCAGCACGAAGCTGATGGCGCAGCAAAAGCGCCTCCGTGTTGAAGTCTCACAGGACATGTTGTGACATGCCCAGCTCGTCCACAATTTCTCAGATAGTTACACGACTGAAAAGCCACCGAAAGCTATCTGAATCTTCCGAATGGTGGAAGAGGTCAGATACTTTTCTAACAGACCTTGTATATTCTAAATTAACTAATGTTAATTTTCATATATGGAGCCATCCTGGAGCTGACCTCTAATGAGCTACAGGGGGCAATAAAGAATTACACAGGGGTAAAAATTAAAAAATGCTCCAATCATGTTGACTACATCAAATTATTTATCTGATCATAGGAATTCCAAAAAGGTATAGTTGGGACTATCTATGACGGAATGTTCTGGAGTTATAGGGTAAAAACGGCAAAAATTGTGACAAAGATCAATTTCAGTTTGTACAGGGGTCAAAAGTTAAAGTTGCTCCAATTTTGGTAAAAAGTGATGCAAATTATTGGTTGAAATAAAAGGATTAATAAATGGAATAGTTATATATATATATATATATATATATATATACACACACACACACACACACACACACACACACACACACACACACACACACACACACACACACACACACACACACACACACACACACTTTGCACTAGGATACCAATTAAATTGCGTTGTATTTAATTTCTGCTTATCCTTTCTTGAACAGGAAAAAGAAACACAGCTCATATTTAATATTTTATATTTTTTCAAGATTTCTGTTGATCTGATTGTTTTCTTAACTGTCTCCACCTTATTTTTCCTTAAATCCTAGGAAAACAAATTACAAAACAATTCACAAAATGAATATACAGGAGATGTTGCCAGTGCACAGGACAGGAGGGCCTCAGAAAACAGATACCACACCCATCCCTGGATGGAGTCACACCTCCACCAGAGAGAGAGAGAAAAAAAAAACAGAAAAAGGCATCAGAAAGACAACAAATAAAGTATAATTGGTCAGCATTAAGCAACAAGAGGAACAAAAGAAATACTAACATGATCGGTGGCCACGAGCCCTAAGCTTCACTAAAAGACACAGAATTTAGGTAAAGTTGAGGCCACGGCCCGCTCTGTTTCCTAAGAAATTAATTTAAAAGGGTAAAAAGCATAGTAACGTACTATGCCAGTATGCTTGCCATACGAAATGGAAAATCAAAAGTCAAAAGTCAGGAATTGAAAGTCTCTACAGAATCTGACTGTTTTATTGACACAGGGAGATCATTCCACAGAACGGGCACGATAACAGAAAGCTCTGTGACCCACAGACTTTTTATTCACCCAAGGGACACAAAGTAGTCCTGCATCCTGAGAACGCAAAGCCGTGGCCGGTACGTAGGGCTTAATTAGGTCAGCTAAGTAGGGATGTGCCAGTCAGTAAACAATTTTATAGACTAGTAGCAGAACCTTAACATCTGATCTCACTGGGACAGAAAGCCACTGAAGAGATGCCAAAATGGGTGTAATATGGTCAAACTTTCTGCTTTGTGTCAAAAGTCTGGCTGCAGCATTTTGAACCAATTGGAGACTCCGAATGCTGGACTGCGGTAAACTAGAAAATAGAACATTGCAGTAGTCCAATCTAGAAGAGACAAATGCATGAATCAGGGTCTCAGCATCAGCCATAAACAGGATAGGACAAATCTTTGCAATAAATCTAAATCTTTTGCAGGTAGAAGAAAGCAGTCCTCATACTATCTCTAATGTGGAGGTCAAAGGAAAATGTAGGATCAAAAATTACCCCAAGGTTCCTCACTTTGTCTGTGTGATGTATGACACACGAGCCTAGGTTAAGCGTTAGCTGGTCAAATTGATGCCGATGTCTCACTGGACCAAGAACCATCATTTCAGTCTTATCAGAGTTTAAAAGTAGAAAGTTTCTAGACATGCAGCTTCTCACTGATGCAAGGCAATCTTCTAAGGATTTTATGTGAATGAGATTACCAGCAGTTATCGGCATGTATAACTGAGTATCATCAGCATAGCAGTGAAAGGCAATCCCAAAACGCTGCAGTATGTGCCCAAGGAGTGCTATATAAAGGAAGAAAAGCAGGGGGCCTAAGACGGACCCCTGTGGAACCCCAAATTTTATATCACTATGGTTAGAGGTAGTGTTATTGTACAAAACACAGTGAGAACGACTTGTCAAGTATGACGTCAACCACCCACGGTAATCCCAAAGTGATTCTCCAGCCTATCGAGTAGAATATGATGATCCACAGTATCAAACGCAGCACTGAAATCCAACAGCACCAGAACTGTAGTGGTGTCCAAATCCATTGCAAGCAGAAGATCATTCACCACTTTAGTGAGCGCTGTCTCTGTTGAAGCTCAAAAAGATTATTCTCAGTAAGGTGGGCCACAAGCTGCCATGAAACCACTTTTTTCAGAATTCTAGAGCAAAATGATAGATTCGGCCTATAGTTTTTCAATACACTAGGGTCAACATTAGATTTCTTAAGTAATGGTTTAATCACTGCAGATTTGAAACATTTAGGAACAGATCCAGAAGTTAATGAGAGATTAATAATTTCCAGCACAGTCAGCCCAAGAATGGGCCACAGGTCCTTAAACACTTTTGTTGGTATTCGATCAAATACGCAGGTTGTGGTTTTTGTAGACGTTGAGTTTTGTGAGTAAATCTAGGTAATACCTCAGTAATAGCACCCACCTCAATAGCAGGGTGTAGTGGCTGGGTTAAGGCATGCTGGAATATGTTTAACCTAATGTCTTCTATTTTCTTCCTGAAGTAATCCAAGAAATCTTGTGCTGTAAAAGGAGATCGACTTACAGGTGGTTGTCCATGAATAAGTGTTGCCATCGTGTCAAACAAGAACTTTGAGTTATGCATGTTTTTGTTGATCAAATCAGAGTAATAGGTCCACTCTGTAGCCAGTAATACATGCTTATTGTCTAAGATAGCATCAGGCCACACAAGGTGGAATACTTCAAATTTTGAACAACGCCATTTCCATTCTAGACCTCTAGCCTTATGCTTGAGGTCACGTAAGTAATCACTGAACCAAGGCAACTGTGTTTTGGGAGGGCATGGTTTTAATAAAGGTGGCACAATCATGTTGAGTGTCGTTTTGAGCGCTGAGTTTAAACTATCCACAAGACTGTCTACTGATTGGGCATTTTCCAAACATGAAGCTAGGATATCAGGCAGTCTAGCTTCGAGTTCAGTCGTAGTTGAGGAGTTGATGCATCACCGCAATGTTAAATAAGGTTGTTGTTCCACTAAACACGGCAGCAAAACTGAACTTTCTAAGCAGCAGAAAGTACATCCTCTTTTGTGTTATCTTGATGAGAGAGCTGATGTTCAGCTCCCACTTGAGGTCCTGGGTGATGGTGATCCCTATGTAATGGAAGGACTTCACAATGGCGACTGCGGAGTCACAGGATGATGTGGTGTATATCACACACACACACACACACCCCCCCCCCCCCGCTCCCCCAACACATGTGGCGTGCCAGTGTGTTGCCACCCCCAACACATGTGGCATGCGTGTGTGTCCCGCTTCTCCCCCCCTCCCCCCCCCGCAACACATGGCATGCGGGGGAGAGCACACTTGCATGACATGCTGGTAATTATGTACAGACAAGATCACATGGGGACTGGCAAGCCACATCTCAGTGCACACAGCATGGCAAGGCATCTCTCAGCTGATCACCGGCCAGCCACTCACTGGCAGCTGGAAATGACAGCTCTGTGCACGTGACGTGTTACTAGGGATGGGTATTGATAAGATTTTATGATAGACACCATTATCGATTCCGCTTATTGATCCAATTCCTTATCGATTCTGCTTATCGATACCTCCTGTGAATTTTCTGTATACTACGAGTAGGCTTTACAGGTGTTCTATGTCAACAACATTTTATTGAGTCTTCAAGTAAATAAAAATGAAATTGGTCACTGGATCCTCTACATGATGGATCCTTCATTTGTAGACATAAATAGAAATAAACAAAATCTGTAGTTTTTGTCAAAAGCATTTCCTTTTAGACATTACTGGCATGATTTTTTGGCTTTGAGAGGGGATAAGAAGTGGAGTTGTCACTTCTGAAGAGGAGCAAAGCAAAGATCCAATGAAGCAGTGGATCGGAGCACTGCTTCATTGATCCATGGTTCAAAGCAGAGGTGTGATGTAAAAAATGGTTGATTACAGACCCGCTGCAGGGTATCAGGTTTGACAGGCAAGACGAGCTGGACACAAATGGAGGACGCAGGTACACAGCTCAGTGGAGTTAAAGTGTTTACTCGGTTAACAGGCTGGAGTCGGTACACAGAAAGGCAGTCCAAACAGAGCAATAGTGATAAAATCATCAGACTTAGGCGTGATCAAGGTACACAGCAGGTAGTCAAAAACACAATGAGGCAAATGAAGCAAGGCAAGGAAATATGAAATACTGAGCTGGAAAGAGGCACAAGGCACTATAATCTGGCGAGGGAGTAAGGCAAAATGAGGAGCTTAAAACACCCTGGTGATGAGGTGCAGATTGAGAGCAGGTGTGTGTGGAACGCACCAGAACGAGTGTGTGGTCAGAAAGAGGGAAACATCCACCACTAAGAGCGAGCACAGACAGACAAGAGAGAAAGTGACAGACAGACCCACACAGAAAAACCCCAGCAAGAGAATAAACAAAACAGAAAGTAACTGAAAAAACACAAAGCCAAGAAGTAAAAGCAGGCAAAATTCAAATCCTGACACAGCATCTGTAATCAGTGTGGAGAAATGATCATTTTCCCGACAAACGCCCTCAAAAACAATGGCCACTCTGAAGGACTAATAAGGGAATCTTTAAGCAAAAAGGCTACTGATGTCGGTGGATTGAATCATTTCTTAAGGATACCCAAAAAGAATCAGTTCTCGATACCCAAGCCTACGTGTTACATTAAAAACCCAGACAATACAGCCAGGGCAATTAAATAAATACTACAATAACTGCATACACAGTTACATCACAGATAACTAAATTAAATAATCACAGAACAAAGGAACAGCGAGTGACACTTTGTTCTGTGTGCTGATCAAAGAGGTGGGCGTGTCTGCAAACAGCCGATGATGGCTCACCACAGATTACTTTCTGCATAATTCCTGTGAACAGGAATCTATGTTTTAAAATATGTATCAAATTGTGATAGGTGTCAGGATCAGACTAGGCGTGGCACAGAAGGTGGATGGACGCAAATGCAAAACTCACAGGGGCAGGTGTGATAGTAAAAAGGCTTTATCTCAAAAAGGCAGGCAGGGATTCGGTACACAAGTAGACAGTCAGAGAGGTGGCAGTACAGGCAGGCGTCAGGCTAAGGCAAGGTCAAAAAACAAGGACTAGTCAACACACAAGGCAGCAGTGGTCGTGGGCTGAGGCAAGAGCAAGGTCAAAGGCAGAACACGGTCAAGAACACTGTAGAGCAAAACTGAGCAAGACAAAGGCCTGGAACATGAACTAGAAAGCACAACGAACTGGCAGGGAGTGGACAAAGTGAAGGGCTTAAATAACAGGTGCAGTAATTAGGAAAACAAGACACAGGTGTCAGAGAAAGTGCTGGAAGGGGCGTGGTCAGACAAGACAGAGGTGAGGCAGGAGTAA
Organism: Thalassophryne amazonica; assembly: GCF_902500255.1. Classification (NCBI taxonomy): domain Eukaryota; kingdom Metazoa; phylum Chordata; class Actinopteri; order Batrachoidiformes; family Batrachoididae; genus Thalassophryne; species Thalassophryne amazonica. Next base: position 5,373,129 of record NC_047120.1, on the reverse strand, counting down.
AGCGACAGGTGGGCGTGACTAAAAGAAACAGACTCAGTGACTGAAAATGAAACCCCAACCAACTGTGATAAAAACTGAAAAACCTAACACAGAGAAGACAAGAAAAGAGTACCAACATAAGACAGTGATCAACAAGAAATTAAAGCCAGAGACCACACTAGAACGGGACCAACAAGTGGCAACAGTATAACAGAAAATACAACTAATGACTACCCAGAAAATAAATGATAAACAGAGCATAAAACCAATGACAAAAGTAATATGCACAGAAAAGAGATACTCAGAACAAAACCAAAACAAGACTTAACAAGTGACTAAAATACAATGGCCAGATACATATAACCAGGGACTGAAATCATGATAAACAGAAAAGCAAGGACAAAAGTCACAAAAAACAGGACATGAGCCCAGATCCAAGGCAAATCATGACAGCACATGGGGCAGACAGGAAATGGAAAAAATGTAAGGAGAGCAACCAGGTGACAGACAAAGGACAAAGGGAACGTGAGAATGGTGAAAAGCAGAGAGCATGGGGTGGCCGTGATGATGGCTGGACCATGCAGCAATCATTCGGTCCGCCGAGCAACCCACAGGGGTCCACGGCGGGGGCCAGACATCAACCGTACAACCATAAAGGTCCATGGCAAAGTCAGGTTGATGGCCAGTAGGAACAACCAAGTGCATAGGTATACCAGGGGGCCGACCGAGTGAAAGGACAGGGACCGCGGTAGGGCTTAAGGGAGGATCAGAATCAGGGTCATTACTGGGCATAATTGCCATACTACAGCTACCAGCCTCACCAAGACGGTGGTGGCAGGTGGGGCAAGACAACTTATATGTAGGGCTGAGAGCCTATGGAGCATGCCGTAGACCGGGGCACTGAGATCGGGGCGACTGGCGAAACAAAAAAGCAACCAACATACAACAGTGAACCCAACAGAGCCACTGAGGAAACCACGAACAGACACAGAACCCTGAGTAAAAAAAACAAATAACACCAGTACATAAGGAATAAAGAAACCAACAAAATAAAACCTTGCGAGGGCCATTGACGATTGCAAGACTAGAAAAAGACTGGCATACTGGAAAAATCCACTTAATAAAGGTGTGCAAAAACAACGAAAAACAACAAAATAACCCCAGAAACCGACCAAAAACAGACAACTGAAAGCAGGGCTTGGGGGAGAAATTAACCAAATAATGTGTGGGATTGACCTGTTTTATGAAAAGATGCACACAGTGCGGGAAACAAGTAAGGTAGTGACCCAAAGAACAAACTAGCTTAACTAATGAACATACGGGAAAGGAAAACCAACAAATCAAAACATTACGAGGGCCCTGGAAAAGAAATGAAGATGCAAAAGCATTGCGTGAGGCAGAACACAGTTCAACCAATGAATGTAAAAAATGAAGAAGCTTCCAGAACAATCCTTGGGGGTAGTAAAAACCAGAAAGACATACCATTTAATAGTGAGATGCGCTAACAGAGTCACAGTGTGAGGAGATGACTTGCTTGACTAAAATATACAAAAAGGAACAACCCTGCCACAAAGAAACACTGTGAGAGCCATGAGGCATGAATAAATTAACAGAAGACCAATTATGGGAAAAAAAAAAAACTGTTTGACAGATGAACAAAATAAGTGCCAAAACCAACAAAACTGATGCAAAGGTTCACAAACAACAGGGAACTTGATGGGAGAAAACTCAATCAACCAATGATGTGGAGTGCTGAAACATGTTAACCAAGAAAGCCGTCTATGAAAGGGGTGGAGGAAAAAAACAAACCAGAAACACAAAATACAAATCAAATCAAATCAATTTTATTTATATAGCGCCAAATCACAACAAACAGTTGCCCCAAGGCGCTTTATATTGTAAGGCAAAAGCCATACAATAATTACAGAAAAACCCCAACGGTCAAAACGACCCCCTATGAGCAAGCACTTGGCGACAGTGGGAAGGAAAAACTCCCTTTTAACAGGAAGAAACCTCCAGCAGAACCAGGCTCAGGGAGGGGCAGTCTTCTGCTGGGACTGGTTGGGGCTGAGAGGAGAAATCAGGAAAAAGACATGCTGTGGAAGAGAACAGAGATCAATCACTAATGATTAAATGCAGAGTGGTGCATACAGAGCAAAAAGAGGTGATTAAAAAGAAACACTCAGTGCATCATGGCAACCCCCCCCGCAGTCTAAGTCTATAGCAGCATAACTAAGGGATTGTTCAGGGTCACCTGATCCAGCCCTAACTATAAGCTTTAGCAAAAAGGAAAGTTTTAAGCTTAATCTTAAAAGTAGAGAGGGTGTCTGTCTCCCTAATCTGAATTAGGAGCTGGTTCCACAGGAGAGGAGCCTGAAAGCTGAAGGCTCTGTTGTGGCTGGCGTGCCTGGCTGGCTTTTGTTTGTCTTCTGTTTCTGTCTTTTGGTTTTTCTTCCAGGTGGTGCGCATTTGGGACTGAGTGGCTGTGTGGCTGAGGCTGATCAGGTGCGGCTCGTCAGGACTCACAGCTGTGGTGCATCTACATGGATTGGAACATGGTGGCATTTAAGTCTGGAGTACACAGTGTGTATTTGCCAGAGACTCGACCTTGTGACCAGACGGGTGAGATCGTCGTCTCGAGAGCCATCTCATCATCAGTGGATGCAGAGAACGTCCAGGTTTGATGCATGGTCTGTGAAAGAGGAGGGGGTGAGGTCTCACGCTCGTCAGCACACTTCCTGAGGTACGTTAGGTTTTGTGACTAACATTTATACAGTCAGTAAATGTGGTGTCCCTCACACCTTATTATATTGAGCTGTTATGTTAGTCGTTTAATCAGCTTCCACTGCAGTTGGAGTTTGTGAACAGGGTGTTCCATGCCTGCAGGGTGGGAAGCTGATTAGCAGTTAAGCCAGGAAGTGTTTGCTGTTTATGTACACCTTTGAGCGGTCTCTCTGTGTGTGGAGTGTGGACTCACATGATGATTTCTTCTTTCACAGACTCGGTTTGTCGCGGCCACCTGGGGGGTGTCGGCGGGGTCCTTGGGTCCGAACTGGTTCTGGCTCCGGACCGTTTGTGCTGCTAGGAGCGCACCGCAAATCCACCACGCCAGACCGCGCACTTATTTGTTTGTATTTTTTCACATCACTGTTATGTCATTAAATTTAGTTATCCTTTGTACCGTGCTCTGCTTATTTCATAATGGGTCCTTCAAACGCTGGTCGGTTCTCCGGGCTGCGTCCGACACATAACAGGCTCTGCCTCCCATTCTACTCTTACAAACCCTAGGAACTACAAGTAAGCCTGCAGTCTGAGAGCGAAGCGCTCTATTGGGGTGATATGGTACTATATCACCCCAAATACAGGAGACGATGAAAACGGACTTGGTGCAGAAGTTAAAGGGAAACATGAAATGACTATGACTGGTGGTACTGGACTGCGTGCCCAGTGGACTCAATAGATGGAGGATAAAACTGAATGGCATAAACAATAAATACAATAATGTCAACTTAGCTGTCCTGCAGGCTGTGGAATCGAAGGTCATCTTCAAGGACATAACCGATAGTGCCTGAGGAGCGTGTGCAGTAGGCAATTCTGTAGGTGCGGCACATGATCTCAGAGGTGTGCGCCCAGCCGGTGCTTCCAAAGACGCACTCGCTGACGTTGTTTGGACCCGGCTGGATGAGGGACTGGAGCGGTGGCTCCCCTTGTTTATGTGGCGGGCTCGCTGACGTTGTCTCAACCGGCTGGATGAAGGACTCAAGCAGCAGCTCCTCTTGTTTGTGTGGCACACTCGCTGCGACTGCTCGTGGCTTTCATGGAGTGGGAATTGGTGGACAACATGGTGTGACCGGCGGCGATGCAGCACACGGGGGGCGGGGCGGGTCCTTTACACTGACGGAGCATAGTCAGCTTCCGCATTGCTGGATGCCGCGGGGCTGGTTCAGGTGACTGACGGGGCGTGGTCAGTGGGGGTGTTGATTGCTGGAATGGAACCGGTGAGGTGGAGCACAGCAGTGAAACTGCAGCATCGGACAGTGTAATTGACCGTGGCGTGAAGGAGCAGGCCTCCGGAATTTTGGCTTCAAATAAGAAGTCCATGGGGTCTTCTTTGTAGGGAGGTATTTGAGCTAGTTTAAACAGTGTCTTTATGTTGGCGAACTCTGGATAGGCAGACATGATTTCAGGCTGAGCCTTCAGAATCTGGTCTAATGCAGAAAATATTTGTTGCTGGCCTTGCTGCCCTGAATTGTCCAAAAATTCAAAAAAATATTCCTGTACCATGAAAAAAATGAGGCGGTGCCCTGGAGCGCCAACCCCTCCGACTCACAATTGTTACCTTCATCATCATCATCATCATCAATGTCACTCCAGTCTGAATCACTGTCAGAGCTTGGTGGGCTGGATGGCAGATGCAGTTCAGGTTGCCGTACCCAGACCAGAAGGCTCCCTGCAACAAACAGGCTGTCCAAATCTTCCATTTCTGGAAAAATCTCATACAGCCAGGTGTTGGCTTCCACCAGGTTCCAGGCTTCATCCAAAAATCCAAACTTCTTCTTAGGGACGTAGCAGGTATGAAAACAGTTGAAGAAGAAATTAAAACTGACAATCATGACAATCGCAGCGCTAGTCCATGGTTCCACCCCTACACTTTGTGCTATTTCCGAAAAACAAAGTATCCAGTATAGAGTACCATAATTTCCGGACTATAAGGCCTTGCTCTCACTGCCTCTGATGTGCTTACTGAGTCTGCGGGCTCAGTAAACGCCGCAGCAGGCCTCCCTGTCTGCTGTATGGAGCTGCGGCCAACTCTGGCAACAGGTCCAGAGACCACACTCGCTGTTTTGATGTGGAGCGCTTCGGTAGCCTGCAAGGATAGAGTTCTTGCAGAAAAATCCGCAGCGCCACAGGGTCTCGGTAACCACAGCCACAGAGCTCTGTGGCCACTGAGAGAAGTTTGTATCTTTTTAATGACTTGGATTCTCTGCGGGTCCCGCATTCGTACCCCGCAACTGTAACACTGGAAGCAATGTGAGCGAGGGGTTAGCCACTACTTTTTTTTAATACACTTTGAGCACTGTGGCTTAAATGGTAAATGGACTGCATTTATATAGCGCTTTTCCATCTGCACCAGATGCTCAAAGCATTTTACAAATAATGCCTCACATTCACCCCGATGTGGGTGTGCTGCCATACAAGGTACTCACTACACACCTGGAGCAACTAGCAGTTAAGGTCCTTGCCCAAGTGCCTTAGTGATTTTCCGGTCAGGCTGGGATTTGAACCAAGGATCTTCTGGTCTCAAGCCAAATGCTTTAACCACTAGACCATCACCTTCCCTATCTTAAACAGTGATGTGCTTAATTTATGGATTTTTACAAAGTTTTTTTTGCAATTTACTCATAAGTCGAAATACGTCCATTAATGCTGTCCATTGATTGGCTGAAAGCCGCAGCCCTCATGCGGAGTAAATTCACACAGAATAAATATAAAGTCTTACGTGTTCGTTTCAGGTGGATTCATCACATCCTGAAGAAAAAATTATCAACATATAGCCTCCTGATTTATGAAAACAACGTCTGAAAATACTTTAATTCCTTCTCATGGCTGAAGAATGGTCCTGTGACACTGGTAATTTGCACCACAGTTCCTCTGTCAGATCATGGTTTCTGCGCAGGAGGTTGTCCATCAGGTGGCTGAGTTGCAGTCCTTGGTGTGCCTGTCCAGGCCGATGTGAGACTGGCTTGCTCTGCTACAGGTGTAATCCTTTGGTTGGGTGTCTGTGGTGCTGTCAGCGGAGCCTCGATCCTCTCCCCCCACGGGCTGCTGTTTGCACCAAGTTGAAAGAGTCACAGCACAGCAGCACCTCATTCATTAATGTCTCTTTTACCACAGGCATCAGGCAATTCTGTCTGCATACAATGAAATTATCCCATGTGCCACAAAGAAAACAAAATAAAATAATGTTAAAATTACTCAGTTTGGCCTCTGTGTGGAGCAGAGACGCTGTGCGACACCGTGCATGCGCTTGATGCAGTGCTCATCAATAACTGCGTGTTTCACATTTGGAAAAAAGCATTTATGGTACGTGTCTGTGTATGTTACTGGTATGGATTAAAAGTTTAAAAAATATTTCTGTGTAAAATATTTCTGTGTAAATATCTCATGTTTCAACGTGGACACCTGCGACTTATAGACAAGTGCGGCCTATATATGTACAAAAATTTTTGTCTTTTGAAAATTGGTGGGTATGGCTTATATTCACGTGCGCTCAATAGTCTGGAAATTACAGTATTTTACCAGCAGGCATCGTTTCAGGGCAGCAGCTTCATAACGAGCCAAACTTTTCTTCCCCTCCCATTATTTTCTTTGCCTGTTTCTGAGCAGCTCAGTCTGACCTCAGCAACATGTCTGCTGAGAGGTTTCGCATTTTCCGAGCAGAGAAAACCTACAGTGTTCATGCTGGGAAGTGGTACTTCGAGCTGGAGGTAAGTGTGGCTGATGGTAGTTAACTTAATGAGGATGACTGTTAATTCTGTAAAATGTCACCACGTAGTTTATCTGTCAAAGAAAAGAGGTAACATTTTGTCATTGTTCTTGAAATACGGAGCCGCTTTTTTCAGTCTAAATTAATTTTCTCATCCATTGATGAGAAAATAATTATTGGGAGGTCACAAATTAATCATGCATTATTAATTTTCAGGACCATGACTTAATAAGGCATGACAGTATAATAACTAAATTAGGGTCATGTCTTAATAATCAGTGGCAACAAGTTAAATAAGGAATCAGTTGTTTGTTGACAACACTGGATGAGGTCTGTATTATCATGAAACATGGATAAATTTGATTTAATTTCATTTTATTTTCATGTTGAGAACTGTTACAATGATATCTTATGGTGGTGGCCCAATTTTGCTTGTTTCCAGTGCAGAAGATTCCTGGTTCAAGGCCACCCCTGCCCATTCTCCATGGAATGGGTAGTTATGTCAAAATAATATCATGGAGCTTGTTTCATAACAGTTTTATCAATTTTAATTTTCAAAATCAGATGACATAAAATTAAATGTGATTGCTATGATTTTAGTGCCATTATTTACAAATTATTAAAAATGCAGTAATGAAAGCGCATTTATAGAAATGTGTTACAGCAATAGAATCCAAGAAAACAATAGAGATGCCTTCCTTTTATATAATCTAAGATGCCATTCCGCTATCAGTGATTTTCAAGTCTAAATGAGTGCACTATGAAGCACTGTGTGTCACAGAAATGTAGCTGGTCTTACAGTAGTGATGTTTTATGGCCATAAATTAACACTCCCTATTGACACTCTGGTCAACTTTTCATCATGTACTTAATAATAGAACATGTCTTTACACAGTGTTCTGGACAAATATATGTCTCACAGTCAGACAGTTGAGATTGTTCTGAACATTTTGATATGCAAGACATGCACGCTATACAAAAAGAAAATACCTTAAACAAGGAATTACTTAAGGTATGCATCAACAGTTTTAAGCCACCAGCCTGCTCAAACTATTTGACCATTTTTAAATTGAATAATAGCATGATGAGTCATAATTGCACTAAAGTGACAACCATTTGGAAGTGAACAACACTATGAATTATATTTGGTTTAAAGGGATTTCAGGGTTTTTTTTTTTTTTAAAGTGGACAATATTGTCATGAAAAAATGGATAATGACACCAGTGGTCAGTGTTCTGAAATGACAAATTTAAAAGTATAATGTAGAGAATCATATTTGCAGTAAATTTTTCACGTTAACAGAAAAGAAAGAGAAAAATTGAAAGGAAAGTAACATCACATATTATAACTACACTAAAATTGCTTGCCTATTTTAAAAGTGGAACATCATGAGTTATGATTGTACTAAAATAATTTGAGCATTTTTAGAGGAGAAAATTTCACGAGTCATAATTGGATTAAAATTACTTGTCAATTGTAAATGTTGGTAATGCCATAAATCATACCTGTACGAACATGACTGAACTATTATTTTTAAGTGAATAATTACATCTAGGGTCTTATTTGTTCAGATTCCATATGAGTACTAGATTGTTTTGGCAATTCAAAGTTTTGTGTTAGTGTGGAGACATTTTTGTAAGTGATTTGCTGAGAGTAAATGTATATTTGATAGCAGGTGTTAATGTGACACAGATAGCAGTATGTAAATGTAGATTTGGCGTATGTTAATGACCATAAACACAAAATGAAATTAAATCAGCCACTTAATTAAAATTATTGGACACAGGTGTAAGGCACCACTTTATCCAGATATACTGTACATGAAAGAACAACTCCTTACTCAAATATCAGTATTTTTTATTGATTTATCTAATGCTGTCTGGTTGTCTAATTTACTTTTTAAAACAGATTACATTCAGGGCTGTTACTTTATCCTCTGACAGGCTGTTCCATGTATCCACCACTCTGATTGTTAATGTGAATTTCCTCAAATTGTGACCTTCTTTAAATAATTTCCTCTGTTGTTTTCTTATAATATCAGGTGTACACTGACTTGCAGTGTACACTTCACACTTCATTATGCATGGACTTTGCCATGTTCATGTGATGATAATTAAAAAAGAAAGAGAAAAAAGGAAATAGTCTCCTATTTCAGGGTGAAACCCACTGGGATAGGCTCCAGACCCCTGTGACCCTTAATAGGAAAATTGATTGATGGATAATAATGTCATGAATCACAATTGGACAAAAACAATTTCACATTTTTAAACTGAATAATTACACAGTCAGTCGTAATTGGATTCTAAGGACTTACTGATATTTAAAGTGCCTAATAATGTCTTTAGATATAATTGTACAGAAAGAGTTTTATTATTTTTAAAGTGGATAATAATGCCATGTGTCATAATTCCACTAAAGTAACTTCACAGATTTTAAAGTGATAGAAGAATGTAACAAGGATAGTCAGGGATTTGGCTGTTTGTTACAGTGGATAAGAGCATCCTCCTGTTTCTCCACCAGGTCTTAACAGCAGGTGAGATGAGGGTGGGCTGGGCCCGACCAGGATGCCTGCCTGACCTGGAGCTTGGATCTGATGACCAGGCTTTTGTATTTGATGGCTTCAAGGTGACTCAAACTTGTTAGAACACATGATTTCTCTTTATTCTGTTATGTTTTCTTTGTCCTATTTTTATCGTGGGGGGGGGGGGGGGGGGGGGGGGTTAATACATATGTTCATTCAACAAATCAAGTGCTGTTTTTCCCTGAAATTATTTTATTATTTGCTCTCTAAATACAGTCCTTCAAGGCAATGACATCCCTAAAACTAAGGTTTCACATGGAATAACTCAGAGATTCTGCCTGCATTGTACACAGCACTCACAGCATCTGTGTACAAGCTGGTTATGGTGTCCAGCAACTTCATGGGCATCCCAAGAATTCTCAGGATGTCCCAGACAGCAGCAATATCAACCAAATCCATCGCTTTGCAAAAATCACCTTATGATGCAAAGAAACATTCCTGATATTCGCCCTTGTATTCAGTGTGTACTTGCAGAGGTAGGATGTGGTCTATGATTGATTGACTTGGCTTGAGTATGAAGCCAGACATAAGTCCACTTCTCTACTCCTTTTGACTCCAAATGTGCTTAATAACACCAGGTACTTACAGACACAAATACACAGAGGGAATGAGGGAAAGAACACTATCTCATGACTAACAGAAACAGTAACAATCGACCCGCAAGCGACAAACACATCAGTGGCGTGAATGCAAAAACCTAAATGAGACAGGTGCAGATTAACAACAGAACAGAAGTAACAGGAACACATGAGGACTAAAGGAACATGAAATACAAAAACACCATTTCAAAGATAACCACATGGTAAATGATAAACACAAACTGTGAAATGGTGACAAATCACAGAACATCCAATAAATGACACTGAACAACCAAAACCACAGAGACAAGAAGAATCAGGGATGGAGGAAACAGAGACACGTCAGGAGCAAGATCACAGAGACGTAAGGACCGAGATCCAAGGAGGGTGAGGATCCTCAGACAGCAGATGAAACATGAAGGAGACTGACTGCAGGGGACACATAAACACACACACACATACGGGGCAGAAGCAGGAGAGAACAATCATACACCAGATCCACACAAGACAACCACACCGAGGACTCACACAGGCACTCAGGAGGCAGACGTGTTCACACAAATGCACAACTGACAGGAGGAACACACCCACACACACACACACATGCAGGACCTAGATCACGCATGAATGTACACCCCAGAAGGACACCCTCCCACACATACACGTTCACATATGTATACGCTCACACGCCAAAGATCAACAACACCGTTCTTTCCCATTTAATCCCGAATAGCAAATTGGAGCATGTTTTGAAGCATCATAGTAAGTTCTTGACCCATATTTGTCAGTGTTGAATGAACTTGGTATATGTAATAGTTTCAGCCATCACTGGCACCAGATTTGAAATCAGGGTCAAATTTTTGAGCTCTTCAAAAAATGTTATCCCGATTTGCAAAATTGTTGTCGAGCGTGTTAACTTTAGGGTGTTCGTAATCTTATCAGCTTCAGTCATGTTTGAATGCCTTAAAATGAGGTATTACTAGGGAGTACAGTTTTACAGTTTGAAACGTCTTTGATCGTGCTCTATTGGGGCAAAAATTTGAATTTGTTTGAATTTGAATTGAGTTTATTGCAGTTCTGGCCAACGGGACAGCTTCTTACTTTCATTTTCTGGTGGGTTGCCAGGCCTGCACTTCATAAGCCATTCAGTTACGAGGTCTGTCAGTCGTTTCACCTTATTTTTGCACTTTTCTTTGGATTGTGGGCAGTCGTAGTAGGACATCACCCTGTGGAATAGGTGTGTCAATCAGATTTCTTCATGCTCAGCTTTGTGAGAATATTTGTCATTGTTTAGATAGCTGTGTGCGTGAGAACATGCTCCTAATGGATTTGAGCTCACAGTACATCTCCTTTATGCATTTGTCATCTAGATACGGTTTACAGATAGATTCCTCCCACAATGCACCATTGTTCTCAGAGTGTGTCACTGTGCGCAGGTGAGTGCTTGTTTGTGTGTATTCCAGGTTCAGCGCTGGCATCAGGGTAATGAACACTTTGGGCGGGCGTGGCAGACTGGTGATGTTGTGGGCTGCATGGTGAACCTGAATGAGCACACCATGATGTTCACGCTGAATGGAGAAGTGCTGCTGGATGATTCAGGGTCGGAACTCGCCTTCAAGGACTTTGAAGTCAGTGAAGGTCAGTTCACACAGACGTATCAAAAAACAACAGCAAAACAACAGCAACAAGAAAAAGCTAATGACAGATTTGATTTCATTCTTCAGCTTTCACGAAACACCACAGGAGTCTCTCCGGTGTTCCACAGCCAGACACATTTTTAAGGAATGCACACACTCAGGTGTTGGTATGGGAATGGTTTAGACCCTTCTGGTTCTACATGGAATTTAAGTGATCATGTTTGAAGATGATACAATGATGTCTACACCTGACAGTTTATTGTTGAACAGAGCAATCGAGCAGAACAATCAGAAGTTCCACTAATCATTCATGGATATGACCTGAACAAGCAGGTTTTCTTTGGACCATTTTGATTTCTTCAGTGAGGTGGTCACAGATTTCTCTGGGTCTGATGCATACAGACTTCTCTTGGAGAATCCATTCGGTCTTGAAACAGGGATCTAACAAGGATCTAAAATCAGATGTTTGTCATTGCAAGAGCCACGCGTCTGAAGTTCTGGACCATGCATCGTTTAACATCAACCATGTGCCGTAAAACTTTCATGCACTCTCACACCTTCCATGTCACATGTAAGCTCTCCATCAGTCTAAACTTCAGAGGCATGGTGTGAAGCACAAGTGAAAATGGAGTGAGTGATAAACAAACGCAGGTTGAAAGAGTCCATATGTTCATTCCAGAGAGAATCATTTCAGCCAGTTGTCCTCCATTATGGAACAGTGTCTTGAAGAATTCTTTGCAAAGCTGTTATTCTTTTAGATGTGTTTAAGCTGTCCATGCCCTTAGTTCCGAGTTCCAAATTTGACCGCTTGCACATTTTTCTAACTGCTAGTTGAAGGTCCCTCCAGAGATGGGTATCCAGAGCAGGCAGTTTGAAATTCTGCCTCCCCCCATGTGGGATGTGCAAAGTACATTTTTAAAAACTGCTACTGAGCTGGAGCAGCACGGTGGCTTATTGGTTAGCACTGTTGCCTCACAGCAAGAAGGTCATGGGTTCATGCATATTCTCCCTGTGTTTGCGTGGGTTTCCTCCAGGTGCTCCTGTTTCCTTCCACATCCAAAGGCATGCGGGTTAGGTGAGATTGGAATCTTTAGAAAAATTATTTGTAGGTGTGCGAGTGGGTGTGAATGTGTTTGTCTGTTTGTGGCCCTGGCGTCCTGTCCTGGGTGTACCCCACCTCGTGCTCTATGATTGCTGGGATAGGCTCCAGCCCCCCACAACCCTTGATTGGACTCAGTGGTTGAAGATGAGTGTGTGTGTGCGTGCTACTGAGCTGTACATGCAGCTGACAAAGATCTGAATCAAATTTGCCATGGCATGCACGGCTGTCCAAAATGAGATTATATCTTCACAGCATGTTCGTGGGCCACAGGGGATGAGAAGGTCCAACAGTTACTGGATAACAAGGGAGTGGAGGGATTTGTAGATAAGGAGGAGGACTTTGCAAGAGACAGGGACATCATTGGGAGCCGAAGAAGGTGCATGAGCGTGGCAGTGATGTTCTGCCGAGGCTCAGTGTGGGTGAGAACTCTGGTAGCTGACTTCTGCACACACTGCAGCTAGAGTTTTGTTGGCCAGACCAAAGATGACACCATGGTAGTAATCCAGTACAGGCATGAATGAGAGTTTTGGCTGTGTAGTCGGAGCTTGATGTGTGGAGTCTGGAGATGTTCTACAGGTAAATAATTCAGACTAATTAAATCTTGAAGACTGTCAAAGCCTTATTTCACCTTCTCAAGCATTATGCAGATATCCTGCATGATCCACCATGGAGGACGTCATCAGGGGCCCCTCTTAGTCTAGAACTTTCAACTCTCCCCCCCAGCCCACATTTCTTTTTTAAAGTACACTGACAAAAATAGGGTCTGAAACTAAGCATATGAAGAGGTGAGGGTGCCATCATTCTTACAATCTGACCAAGTGTCGCTGATTGATGCCAACATCACCATTGCAGCTGAGTTGTCACACAAAAAAGGTGATGATGGAGAAGAAAATTATTTTTGTTGTTGATGATGCGAGAGGCTTTCACTAAGTATTTCATCACTTAAAATAAAAAAAAAAAAAACAACTCAAATACTTCCAGCCTGATCCTAGGAGCTATGATGTTGGGGGCTTCATGCCCCTGGTAGGGTGTCCCATGGCAAACAGGTCTTAGACGACGGGTCAGACTAAGGGCAGTTCAGAAGCTCCCATAACCAGTATGAAATCAAGGACCGAGACATCGTCTGGTACGGTGGAGCCGGGGCCCCACCCTGGAGCCAGGCCTGGGGTTAGGGCTCGCGCGCGAGCACCTGGTGGTTGAGCCTTAGCTCACAGGGCCCGGCTGGGCCCAGCCCGAAAGAGTGATGTGGGCCTGCCCTCCTGTGGGTTCACCACCTGCAGAGGGGGCCATGGGGGTCCGGTGCATAGAGGACTGGGTGGCGGTTGAGGGCGGGTGGCCCGGTGGCTCGGTTCGCGCTCACAGCCTCTGGCTGTCGGGATGTGGAATATCACCTCGCTGAGCTTATGAGGGAGGTTGAGAGGTACCGACTAGAGATAGTCGGGCTTACCTCCACGCACAACTTGGGCTCTGGTACCCAACTCCTGAAGAGGGGCTGGGTACTCCACTTTGTTGATGCACCTTTGGCAGCAATTACAGCCTCAAGTCTTCTTGAATATGATGCCACAAGCTTGGTGCACCAATTTTTGTGCAGTTTTCCTCTTTGTAGCACCTCTCAACCTCCATCAGGTTGGATGGGGAGCATCGGTACACAGCCATTTTCAGATCTCTCCAGAGATGTTCAATCAGTTTCCAGTCTGGGCTCTGGCAGGACCACTCAAGGACATTCACAGAGTTGTCCTGAAGCCACTCCTTTGATATCTTGGCTGTGTGCTTAGGGTCATTGTCCTGCTTTAAAAGATGAACCATCACTCCAGTCTGAGGTCAAGTGCTCTCTGGAGCAGGTTTTCATCCAGGATGTCTCTGTACATTGCTGCATTCATCTTTCCCTCAATCCTGACTAGTCTCTCAGTTCCTGCTGCTGAAAACATTCCCACAGCATGATGCTGCCGCCACCATGCTTCACTGTAGGGATGGTGCCTGGCTTCTTCCAAACATGGAGCCTGGCATTCACACCAAAGAGTTCAATCTTTGTCTCATCAGACCAGAGAATTTTGTTTCTCGTGGTTTGAGAGTCCTTCAGGTGCCTTTTGGTAAACTCTAGGTGGGCTGCCATGTGCCTTTTACTAAGGAGTGTCTTCTGTTTGGCCACTCTGTCATACAGGCCTGATTGATGGACTGCTGCAGAGATGGTTGTCCTTTTGGAAGGTTCTCCTCTCTCCACAGAGGAATGCTGGAGCTCTAACAGAGTAACCATCAGGATCTTGGTCACCTCCCTGACTTAGGTCCTTCTCCCCCGACCGCTCAGTTTAGATGGGCAACCAGCTGTAGGAAGAATCCTGGTGGAGCCAAACGTCTTCTGTTTACAGATGGTGGCAGTCACTGTGCTCATTGGGACCTTCAAAGCAGCAGAAATGTTTGTGTTCCCTTCCCCAGATTTGTGCCTCGAGACAATTCTGTCTCAGAGGTCTACAGACAATTCCTTTGACTTCATGCTTGGTTTGTGCTCTGACATGCACTGTCAACTGTGGGACCTTATTTGTAGACAGGTGTGTGTCTTTCCAAATCATGTCCAATTAACTGAATTTACCTCAGGTGTACTCCAGTTAAGCGTAGCTGCATCTCAAAGATGATCAGTCGAAACAGGAGACACCTCAGCTCAATTTTGAGCTTCATGGCAAAAGCTGTGAATAATTATGTACATGTACATTTCATTATTATTTTTAATAAATTTGCAAAAAATATTGAAAAAAATCACAGTGTCATTACAGGGTATTGTGTGTAGAAAGTTGATGGAAAAAAAATTGAATTATTTTGGAATAAGGCTGTAATATAATAATAATAATAATAATAATAATAATAATATGGAAAAAGTGAATACTTTCTGGATGCACAGTATGTCACGGTTTCCACTCTTTCTAATGGTCATCATCAAAAAAAGCATGTGTGTCACAGTTCTGTTGTATCTCAATCCTATTGAGATTGCACAGTCTGTGCTGAGTCCAAGCTAAAGCAACCGTCCACCTGAGACCCAACAAAGACAGGGTAAAGGTCCTTCTGAGATCCCAAGAAGACAAGTTAATCGTCCATGTAAGACCCTTTCAAGACAGTGTAACAGTCTACTCCATACCCCACCAAGACAACATCACAGTTCATCTGAGACCCCACTAAGACAAGGTAACCATCCAGCTTAAACCCCTCTGCCCAAAAGAAGGTAACTGTCCATCGACACCCCACGACGACAAAGTAAAGGTCTATCTGAGACATAGACAAATTACACCAAGCGTATGTTTCCTATATAGTAAGAAGTAAAATGTCTGTGTTTCTGAAATGCTTTTTCATCCGATGAAGATGCTCAAAGTGCTTTACCATGTTGACTTTCACACAGTCAGGGTGCTGCTATGTGAGGTGCAGCACAAGGCAAATTATTTTGCTCAAGGTCACCTGAGCAAACTTGTTGTTTGATTTGGGAATTGAACCTATTATTATAGATTCTTTAACCATGAGGCCACCACTTCCTTTATGAAGGAAGGTGTCAGGAAACAAACAAAAAACTAGTATTCAAAGTGAAAACTGTGAAGGTGTTGATTTTGTCTTTGATGTGTGTTCAGGATTTATTCCAGTGTGCAGTCTGGGGGTGTGTCAGGTGGGGAGGATGAACTTTGGGAAAAACGTCAGCTCTCTGAAATACTTCACCATCTGCGGCCTCCAGGAAGGATATGAACCATTTGCAGTGAACATGAACCGGGACGTCACCATGTGGCTCAGCAAGAGGCTGCCCCAGTTTGTACCCGTGCCACCCAGCCACCAGCACATCGAGGTAAGGAGCCCACACAGCCCACAGAACACATGTTCAAACTGATAGACTTTTTTGTTTTTGTGCAAATGTTTGCTCATTTTGAAATAGATAACTGCAACACATTTCAAAAAAGCTGGGACAGGGGCAAAAAAAGACTGGGAACATTGATGAATGCTCAAAGGACACCTGTTTGGAATATTCCACAGGTGAACAGGTTAATTGGAAACAGGTGAGTGTCATGATTGGGCATAAAAGAAGCATCCCCCAAAAGGCTCAGCCATTCACAAGCAAAGATGGGGCGAGGATTATCATTTTGTGAACAACTGTGTGAAAAAAATCGTCCAACGGTTTAAGAACAATGTTTCTCAATGTTCAGTTGCAAGGAATTTAGGGATTCCATAATCTACAGTCCATAATATAATCAGAAGATTCAGAGAATCTGTAGAACTTTCTACACATAAGGGACAAGGCTGAAAACCAACATTGAATGCCCGTGACCTTTGATCCCTCAGGCGGCACTGCATTACAAACCGACATCATTGTGTAAAGGATCTTACCACATCCAACCAATGTCAGTTAAAACAGTTCGTCGCTACATCTACAAGTGCAAGTTAAAACTCTACCATGCAGAGCGAAAGCCATACATCAACATCCAGAAATGCCACCGCCTTCTCGGGGCCTGAGCTCATTTGAAATGGACAGACGCAAAGTGGAAAAGTGTGCTGTGGTCTGATGAGTCAATCAATCAATCAACTTTTTTCTTGTATAGCGCCAAATCACAACAAACAGTTGCCCCAAGGCGCTCCACATTGCAAGGCAAGGCCATACAATAATTATGAAACACAGTCTACGTCTAAAGCAACATAACCAAGGGATGGTCCAGGGTCACCCGATCCAGCCCTAACTATAAGCCTTAGCGAAAAGGAAAGTTTTAAGCCTAATCTTAAAAGTAGAGAGGGTATCTGTCTCCCTGATCTGAATTGGGAGCTGGTTCCACAGGAGAGGAGCCTGAAAGCTGAAGGCTCTGCCTCCCATTCTACTCTTACAAACCCTAGGAACTACAAGTAAGCCCGCAGTCTGAGAGCGAAGCGCTCTAATGGGGTAATATGGTACTATGAGGTCCCTAAGATAAGATGGGACCTGATTATTCAAAACCTTATAAGTAAGAAGAAGAATTTTAAATTCTATTCTAGCATTAACAGGAAGCCAATGAAGGGAGGCCAACACGGGTGAGATATGCTCTCTCCTGCTAGTCCCCGTCAGTACTCTAGCTGCAGCATTCTGAACCAACTGAAGGCTTTTTAGGGAACTTTTAGGACAACCTGATAATAATGAATTACAATAGTCCAGCCTAGAGGAAACAAATGCATGAATTAGTTTTTCAGCATCACTCTGAGACAAGACCTTTCTGATTTTAGAGATATTGCGTAAATGCAAAAAGGCAGTCCTACATATTTGTTTAATATGCGCTTTGAATGACATATCCTGATCAAAAATAACTCCAAGATTTCTCACAGTATTACCAGAGATCAGGGAAATGCCATCCAGAGTAACGATCTGGTTAGACACCATGCTTCTAAGATTTGTGGGGCCAAGTACAATAACTTCAGTTTTATCTGAGTTTAAAAGCAGGAAATTAGAGGTCATCCATGTCTTTATGTCTGTAAGACAATCCTGCAGTTTAGCTAATTGGTGCGTATCCTCTGGCTTCATGGATAGATAAAGCTGGGTATCATCTGCGTAACAATGAAAATTTAAGCAATACCGTCTAATAATACTGCCCAAGGGAAGCATGTATAAAGTGAATAAAATTGGTCCTAGCACAGAACCTTGTGGAACTCCATAATTAACTTTAGTCTGTGAAGAAGATTCCCCATTTACATGAACAAACTGTAATCTATTAGACAAATATGATTCAAACCACCGCAGCGCAATGCCTTTAATACCTATGACATGCTCTAATCTCTGTAATAAAATTTTATGGTCAACAGTATCAAAAGCAGCACTGAGGTCCAACAGAACAAGCACAGAGATAAGTCCACTGTCCGAAGCCATAAGAAGATCATTTGTAACCTTCACTAATGCTGTTTCTGTACTATGATGAATTCTAAAACCTGACTGAAACTCTTCAAATAGACCATTCCTCTGCAGGTGATCAGTTAGCTGTTTTACAACTACCCTCTCAAGAATCTTTGAGAGAAAAGGAAGGTTGGAGATTGGCCTATAATTAGCTAAGATAGCTGGGTCAAGTGATGGCTTTTTAAGTAATGGTTTAATTACTGCCACCTTAAAGGCCTGTGGTACATAACCAACTAACAAAGATAGATTGATCATATTTAAGATTGAAGCATTAAATAATGGTAGGACTTCCTTGAGCAGCCTGGCAGGAATGGGGTCTAATAAGCATGTTGATGGTTTGGATGAAGTAACTAATGAAAATAACTCAGACAGAACAATCGGAGAGAAAGAGTCTAACCAAATACCGGCATCACTGAAAGCAGCCAAAGATAACGATACATCTTTGGGATGGTTATGAGTAATTTTTTCTCTAATAGTCAAAATTTTGTTAGCAAAGAAAGTCATGAAGTCATTACTAGTTAAAGTTAATGGAATACTCAGCTCAATAGAGCTCTGACTCTTTGTCAGCCTGGCTACAGTGCTGAAAAGAAACCTGGGGTTGTTCTTATTTTCTTCAATTAGTGA
Organism: Thalassophryne amazonica; assembly: GCF_902500255.1. Classification (NCBI taxonomy): domain Eukaryota; kingdom Metazoa; phylum Chordata; class Actinopteri; order Batrachoidiformes; family Batrachoididae; genus Thalassophryne; species Thalassophryne amazonica. The sequence continues at coordinate 5,354,266 of NC_047120.1, read as the reverse complement.
TGAGTAGAAAGATGTCCTAGCTTCACGAAGGGCTTTCTTATAGAGCAACAAACTCTTTTTCCAGGCTAAGTGAAGATCTTCTAAATTAGTGAGACGCCATTTCCTCTCCAACTTACGGGTTATCTGCTTTAAGCTACGAGTTTGTGAGTTATACCACGGAGTCAGACACTTCTGATTTAAAGCTCTCTTTTTCAGAGGAGCTACAGCATCCAAAGTTGTCTTCAATGAGGATGTAAAACTATTGACAAGATACTCTAACTCCCTTACAGAGTTTAGGTAGCTACTCTGCTCTGTGTTGGTATATGACATTAGAGAACATAAAGAAGGAATCATATCCTTAAACCTAGTTACAGCGCTTTCTGAAAGACTTCTAGTGTAATGAAACTTATTCCCCACTGCAGGGTAGTCCATCAGGGTAAATGTAAATGTTATTAAAAAATGATCAGACAAAAGGGAGTTTTCAGGGAATACTGTTAAGTCTTCTATTTCCATACCATAAGTCAGAACAAGATCTAAAATATGATTAAAGTGGTGGGTGGACTCATTTACTTTTTGAGCAAAGCCGATAGAGTCTAATAATAGATTAAATGCAGTGTTGAGGCTGTCATTCTCAGCATCTGTGTGGATGTTAAAATCGCCCACTATAATTATCTTATCTGAGCTAAGCACTAAGTCAGACAAAAGGTCTGAAAATTCACAGAGAAACTCACAGTAACGACCAGGTGGACGATAGATAATAACAAATAAAACTGGTTTTTGGGACTTCCAATTTGGATGGACAAGACTAAGAGACAAGCTTTCAAATGAATTAAAGCTCTGTCTAGGTTTTTGATTAATTAATAAGCTGGAATGGAAGATTGCTGCTAATCCTCCGCCCCGGCCCGTGCTACGAGCATTCTGACAGTTAGTGTGACTCGGGGGTGTTGACTCATTTAAACTAACATATTCATCCTGCTGTAACCAAGTTTCTGTTAGGCAGAATAAATCAATACGTTGATCAATTATTATATCATTTACCAACAGGGACTTAGAAGAAAGAGACCTAATGTTTAATAGACCACATTTAACTGTTTTAGTCTGTGGTGCAATTGAAGGTGCTATATTATTTTTTCTTTTTGAATTTTTATGCTTAAATAGATTTTTGCTAGTTATTGGTGGTCTGGGAGCAGGCACCGTCTCTACGGGGATGGGGTAATAGGGGGATGGCAGGGGGAGAGAAGCTGCAGAGAGGTGTATAAGACCACAGCTCTGCCTCCTGGTCCCAACGCTAGACAGTCACAGTTTGGAGGATCCCAAAAAATTGGCCAGATTTCTAGAAATGAGAGCTGCTCCCTCTAAAGTGGGATGGATGCCGTCTCTCCTAACAAGACCAGGTTTTCCCCAGAAGCTTTGCCAATTATCAATGAAGCCCACCTCATTTTTTGGACACCACTCAGACAGCCAGCAATTCAAGGAGAACATGCGGCTAAACATGTCACTCCCGGTCTGATTGGGGAGGGGCCCAGAGAAAACAACAGAGTCCGACATTGTTTTTGCAAAGTTACACACCGATTCAATAATGAGTCCACGTTTCAAATTGTTTTTGGAAATCATGGACATCGTGTCCTCCAGACAAAAGAGGAAAAAGACCATCCAGATTGTTACCAGCCCAAGGTTCAAAAGCCAGCATCTGTGATGGTATGGGGGTGTGTTAGTCCCCATGCCATGGGCAGCTTACACATCTGTGATGGCACCATCAATACTGAAAGGTACATCCAGGTTTTGGAGCAACACATGCTGCCATCCAAGCAACATCTTTTTCAGGGACGTCCCTGCTTATTTCAGTAAGACAATGCCAAGCCACATTCTGCATGTGTTACAACAGCGTGGCTTTGTAGTAAAAGAGTGCGGGTACTAGACTGGCCTGTCTGCAGATCAGACCTGTCACCCATTGAAAATGTATGGCACATTATGAAGCGCAAAATATGACAACGGAGACCCCGGACTGTTGAACAACTGAAGTCGTACATCAAGCAAGACTGACTGTACAATAACACTGTGAAATAACCACATGCAATATTATGTCCACAAATCATGTGCAATAACAACTCGTTTACAAATCCCAGCACCAGTGCCACCTTATCACATCTAAATTCCACTTCACATATTATATACAATAAGATGCTCCTATTCTATTCAGTTCCAATCATGTTTATATATGCATATGTACTTATGTATGTACGTATGTATATATATATTGTGAGGAAAATAAGTATTTGAACACCCTGTGATTGCAAGTTCTCCCACTTAGAATCCATGGAGGGGTCTGAAATTTTCATCTTAGGTGCATGTCCACTGTGAGAGACATAATCTAAAAAAAAAAAAAACTGGAAATCACAATGTATGATTTTTTAATAATTTGTATGTCACTGCAGCAAATACGTATTTGAATACCTGTGAAAATCAATGTTAATATTTGGTACAGCAGTTTGCAATTACAGAGGTCAAACGTTTACTGTAGTTTTTCACCAGGATTGCACACACTGCAGCAGGGATTTTGGTCCACTCCTCCATACAGATCTTCTCTAGATCTTTCAGGTTTAGAGTTTCAACTCCCTCCAAAGATTTTCTATTGAGTTCAGGTCTGGAGACTGGCCAGGCCACTCCAGGACCTTGAAATGCTTCTTACGGAGCCCGTCCTTAGTTGCCCTGGCTGTGTGTTTGGGGTCATTGTCATGCTGGAAGACCCAGCCATGACCCATCTTCAATGCTCTTACTGAGGGAAGGAGGTTGTTTGCCAAAATCTCGCAATACATGACCCCATCCATTCTCCCTTCAATACGGTGCAGTCGTCCTGTCCCCTTTGCAGAAGAGCACTCCCACAGTATGATGTTTACACCCCCCATGCTTCACGGTTGGGATGGTTTTCTTGGGGTTGTTCTCATCCTCTAAACATGATAAGTGGAGTTGATTCCAAAAAGCTCTATTCTGGTCTCATCTGACCACATGACCTTCTCCCATGCCTCCTCTGGATCATCCAGATGGTCACTGGTGAACTTCAAACTGGCCTGGGCATGTGCTGGTTTGAGCAGGGGGACCTTGCTGCCCTGCAGGATTTTAAACCATAACAGCATCATGTGTTACTAATGTAATCTTTGTGACTGTGGTCCCAGCTATGTGTGTGTGTGTGTGTGTGTGTGTGTGTGTGTGTGTGTGTGTGTGTGTGTGTATATATATATCTATATTGTTATGTGTCGGACGCAGCTCGGAGAACCGACCAGCGTTTGAAGGACCCAGTATGAAATAAGCAGAGCACGGTACAAAGGCTAACTGAATTTAATACATAACAGTGAAAATATAATAACAAAAAGGTGCGGCCTGGCGTGGTGCGCTCCCAGCAGCGCTAACGGTCCGGAGCCAGAAGCTGTTTCAGACCCAAGGACCCCGCCGACACCCCCCAGGTGGCCGCAACAACCGAGTCTGTGAAAGAAGGAACCATTATGTGAGTCCACACTCTACACACAGAACACTTAAAGGTGTACAAACAGCAAACACTTCCTGGCTTGATTACTGATCAGCTTCCAAACCTGCAGGCATGGAACATCCAGTTCACAAAACTCCACCGCAGTGGAAGCTGATACATGACTAACAAACAGCTCAATACAATAAGGTGTGAGGGACACCACATTTACTGACTGTATAACTGTTAGTCACAAAATCTAACGTACCTCAGGAAGTGTGCTGACGAGCGTGAGACCTCACCCCCTCCTCTTTCACAGACTGTGCATCAAACCTGGACGTTCTCAGCATCCGCTGTTGATGAGATGGCTCCCAAGACGACGATCTCACCCGTCTGGTCACAAGGTCGAGTCTCTGGCAAATACACACTGTGCACTCCAGTCTTAAATGCCAACATGTTCCAATCCATCCAGATGCACCACAGCTGTGAGTCCTGACGAGTTGCAGGTGATCAGGGTGAGGTCCTGACAGCCTCAGCAACACAGCCACTCAGTCCCAAATGCACGCCACCTGGGAGGAAACCAAAAGACAAACAAACCGGCAGCCAGGCCCCCCCAGCCATATAACATATATATATATATATATATATATATATATATATATATATATATATTCTCTTTTTACCTCATTTTCTTATTTTATTGTATTGTTACAAGTATTATTATTGTTTATCCTTGCACACGCTGTTTGATGCACATTTTCCTCTACTCGCACCCATCTTGTGTGTCTTTTTAAGCGCTAACGTAACGTGAATTTCTCCACTGTGAGATCAGTAAGGTCTTATCTTAAGTTCTTGTAAGCTCCTGATAACTGCTACATAGTAAAATCACTAGTGTTAAATTAACACTAACTCTGACCAGAGTGGGACCATATGTACACTGGCAGTGTTAGTTTTACACTGGTGATTTTAATGTGTACCTTCCTGCCCTTATTGGACTATGGCAATGTTGTCTACAGTCCTTGACCCCGCTGTCCCATTGTGCCCTGAGATCCATCACTGGTTGGAGCCGCCTTACCCAACACTGTGAGTTGTATGCCAAAATGGGCATGCCCTCTTTGTTTGTCAGGTGTTATACACACTGGATGATTCTGGTTTACAATACTCTTATTGGTCTGGTTCCGACCTGCTTATCCAATTTACATCAGAAATCCAAAAGCTCTGTACTCGAATGACATCTTATGTTTTCGTATACTTTGTGTCCGCATTGATGTGGGAAAGAATGTCATTAGTTTTTCATCTCCCTCTGATTGAATGTTCTCCAGTATGAACTGAAACTGCCCAGACTGACTTCCTTGAACACTTTCCAGACCATTTTACGAGATGGCGAATGGGATTCTGCATATTTTATTTATCACCAGTGTTCTCATGTTGATGTAAACCTGTCCATTATTACATGTCCTGCTGCCTTTCTTGGCCAGGTTACCCTTGTAAAAGAGGTTTTGATCTCAATGTAATTTCTGTGTGGTTAATTAAAGGTTATCATTATTCATTTATCTTCAACCACTTTTCCGGGTTCAGGTCGCAGGGGCAACAGCTCCAGCAGGGGACCCCAGACATCCCTTACCCATGCCACATTGACCACCTCTGACTGGGGGATCCCGAGGAGTTCCCAGGCCAGTGTGGAGATATAATCTCTCCACCTAGTCCTGGGTCTTCCCTGGGATCTCCTCCTAGATGGACGTGTCTGGAAAACCTCCCTTGGGAGGCACCCAGGAGGCATCCTTACCAGAAGCCCGAACCACCTCAACTGGCTCCTTTCAATGCGAAGAAGCAGCTACTCTACACTGAGCTCCCCACAGATGACCGAACTTCTCACCCTATCTCTAAGGGGGACACCAGCCACCCTCCTGAGGAAGCTCATTTTGGCCGCTTGTACCTGCAGTTTACTTCTTTCGGTGATGACCCAACCCTCTTGACCATAGGTGAGAGTAGGAACGAAGATTGACCAGTAGGTCGAGAGCTTTGCCTTTTGGCTCAGCTCCCTTTTTGTCACTACAGTATGGTAGAGCGAATGCAATACCACCCCTTCTGCACCGATTCTCCGGCCAATCTCATGCTCCATCGTCCCCTCACTCATGAACAAGACCCCGATGTACTTTAACTCCTTCACTTGGGGCAAGGCCGTATTCTCTTCCCGGAGTAGGCAATCCATCAGTTTCCTGCTGAGAACCATGGCCTCAGATTTAGAGGTGCTGATCCTCATCCCAGCCGCTTCATACTCTGCTGCGAACCCATCCAGTGAGTGTTGGAGGTCATCGGCTGACGAAGCCAACAGGACCACATCATCTGCAAAAAGCAGTGATGAGACCCTGAGCCCACCAAACCAGAAACTCTCCTCCCCCCGACTATGCCTCGATAACCTGTCCATGAATGTCACAAACAGGATTAATGACAAAGCACAGCCCTGGCGGAGGCCAGCTTCCACCGGAAACGGGTTTGACTTACTGCCGAGCACCCGAACACAGCTCTCGCTTTGCGAGTACAGAGATTGGATGGCCCTGAGAAGGGACCCCCTCACTCCATACTCCCGTAGCACCTCCCACAGTGTCTCCCGGGATACTCGATCATACACCTTCTCCAAGTCCACAAAACACATGTAGACTCGGTGGGCATACTCCCAGGCATCCTCCAGGGTCCTTGTGAGAGTAAAGAGCTGGTCGGTTTTTCCACGACCAGGACACTACCCGCATTGTTCCTCTTCAATCAGAGGTTCGACTATCGGCTGAACCCTCCTTTCCAGCACCCTGGAGTAGACTTTACCAGGGAGGCTGAGTAGTGTTATGCCCCTGTAGTTGGCACACACTCTCTGTTCCCCCTTTTTGAAATTTTGGGACCACCACCCCAGTTTGCCATTCCTTAGGCACTGTCCCAGACCTCAACGCAATGTTGAAGAGATGTCTCATCCAAGACAACCCCTCCACACGCAGAGCCTTCAGCATTTCTGGACGGATATCAACAATGCCCGGGGCCTTGCCACTGCAGAGTTGTTTGACTACCTCAGTGACTTTCACCAGGGAAACTGATGAAAATCCTCCATCAGCTTCCAGCTCTGCCCCTACTATAGAGGTCTGATGCAGGAGTTCATCAAAGTGTTGCTTCCAGCCTTGGATTACATCCTCAGTTGAGGTCAAGAGAATCCCATCCTTACTGTAGACAGCTTGGATGGTTCCCCATTTTCCCCTCCTGAGTTGCCTCATGGTCCACCAGAATCACCTTGGTGCCGACCGAAGGTCCTTCTTCATGGATGCTCCGAACTCCTCCCACACCCACTGCTTTTCCTCCCCCACAGCAGAGACTGCTGCCCTTCGGGCCTGTTGGTACCTTGCAACTGCCTCTGGAGTCCTCCGAGATAACAAATCCCGGAAGGACTCCTTCAGTCGGACAGCTTCCCTGACCACTGGTGTATACCACGGTGTTCGAGGGTTGCCAGCCCTTGAGGCATCTAAGACTTTCAGGCCACAGCTCCCTGCTGCAGCTTCAGCAGTGGAAGCTTTGAACTTTGCATTCTGGTTCAATGTCCCCAACCTTCACAGGGATGCTTGAGAAGCTCTGCCAGAGGTGTGAGTTGAAGATCTGTCTGACAGTGGGCTCCTCCAGACATTCCCAATTCACCCGCACTATCCATTTGGGCTTTCCAGGTCTGTCCAAAGTCCTCCCCCACCCTCTGATTCAACTCATCACCAGATGGTGATCAGTTGACAGCTCTGTCCCTCTCTTCACCTGAGTGTCCAGAACATGTGGCCTCAAATCAGATGATACGATCAGAAAATCAATCATCAATCTTTGGCCTAGGGTTCTTTTGTAGCAGCTACACTTATGAGCATCCTTATGTTTGAACATGGTGTTCGTTATGGACAGTCCGTGACTGGCACAGAAGTCCAATAACAAGCGAACATTCAGGTTTAGATCAGGGAGGATGTTTCTCCCAATTACACCTCTCCAGGTGTCTCTGTCATTGCCACATGTGTGTTGAAGTCCCCCAGCAGAACAATGGAGTCCCCCACCAGAGCCCCATACAGAACTCCATTCAGGGACTCCAAGAAGGCCGGATACTCCAAAATGCTGTTCAGTGCATACGCAGAAACAGCAGTCAGAGTTTTCCCCCTTGCCACCTGAAGACGCAGGGAGGCGACCCTATCGTCTACTGGAGTAAACTCCAGCGTAGCGGTGCTCAGCCCGGGACTCGTGAGTACCCCCACAACCGCCCGGCGCCTCACCCCCTGGGCAACTCCAGAGAAGAATAAGGTCCAATCCCTATTAAGGAGAGTGGTTCCAGAGCCAAAGCTGTGCATGGAGGCGAGGCCCACCAGATCTAACTGGTATCACTTCACCTCCCACACAAGCTCCGACTCCTTCCCCCACAGCGAGGTGACGTTGCACACCCCCAGAGCTAACCCCTGCCACCCTGGTCTGGTCCATCGAGGCCCTCAACTTTCACTGCCACCCAAGGGACAATACACCCGACACCAGCGGTCCCCCTTGCGGGTGGTGACAAACACTGACTGTCCGCGGACAGTTACAACAAATATCCTTCCCTCAGGAAGAGCATTGAAGATGGGTCGTGGCTGGGTCTTCCAGCATGACAATGATCTGAAAATACATCCAGGGCAAAGATAGGTGCACCAAGCTTGTGGCATCATATGCAAGAAGACTTGAGGCTGTAATTGCTGCCAAAGGTGCATCAACAAAGTATTGAGCAAAGGATGTGAATACTTTTCACATCCCACGCTAGGAGGTAATGGTCTAGTGGTTAAAGTGTTAGGCTTGAGACCAGAAGATCCTCAGTTCAAATCCCTGCCTGACTGGAAAACCACTAAGGGCCCTTGGGCAAGCTCCTTAATCCCCTATTGCTCCTGGTGTGTAGTGAGGGCCATGTATGGCAGCACCCTGACATCGGGGTGAATATGAGGCATAATTGTAAAGCACTTTGAGCATCTGATGCAGATGGAAAAGCGCTATATAAATGCAGTCCATTTACCATTTACTTATGTACATGTGATTTCTTTTTTTTTCTTTCTTTTTTTTTAAAAAAGAAACATTTTTCATATTGTCATTATGGGGTGTTGTGAGTAGAATTTTGAGGGGAAAATGAACTGTCTGCAGCCAGGTACAACAAACACCGACTGCCTGCAGACAATTACAGCAAAAACACTGACTGTCTTCGGACAGTTACAACAAACACTGACTGTGTTGTGTTGACATCTGTTTCTGGGGTTTTATTAGTTTTTGTGTCTTGTCTGTCCTCTGTGAGTCTGCCTGCTTTTGTCCTAACCTTTGTGTGTACGGGTGTGGTACTTGTTTCCTTGCTGCCTGCATGGATGTGTCTGACTGCTCTTCCCCTCTGCTGATGTGCGTGTGTGTGTTTGTGGTGTGCATGTTTACCTCCGTTCATCCTCCTCATCTGATGTTGGCATCGTGTCAGTCCTGTCTATCATCTTATGTGTGTGTCTCTGTCTCATCTTGTGGGGGCATGTCCCTCTTGTCTGCGGTAGGTGTGTCTGTTTGTCACGCTCTCTGTCAGTTATGTACACCCCCGAGTCACACTAACTGTCAGAATGCTCGTAGCACGGGCCAGGGCGGAGGATTAGCAGCAATCTTCCATTCCAGCTTATTAATTAATCAAAAACCTAGACAGAGCTTTAATTCATTTGAAAGCTTGTATCTTAGTCTTGTCCATCCAAATTGGAAGTCCCAAAAACCAGTTTTATTTGTTATTATCTATCGTCCACCTGGTCGTTACTGTGAGTTTCTCTGTGAATTTTCAGACCTTTTGTCTGACTTAGTGCTTAGCTCAGATAAGATAATTATAGTGGGCGACTTTAACATCCACACAGATGCTGAGAATGACAGCCTCAACACTGCATTTAATCTATTATTAGACTCTATCGGCTTTGCTCAAAAAGTAAATGAGTCCACCCACCACTTTAATCATATTTTAGATCTTGTTCTGACTTATGGTATGGAAATAGAAGACTTAACAGTATTCCCTGAAAACTCCCTTTTGTCTGATCATTTTTAATAACATTTACATTTACCCTGATGGACTACCCTGCAGTGGGGAATAAGTTTCATTACACTAGAAGTCTTTCAGAAAGCGCTGTAACTAGGTTTAGGATATGATTCCTTCTTTATGTTCTCTAATGTCATATACCAACACAGAGCAGAGTAGCTACCTAAACTCTGTAAGGGAGTTAGAGTATCTTGTCAATAGTTTTACATCCTCATTGAAGACAACTTTGGATGCTGTAGCTCCTCTGAAAAAGAGAGCTTTAAATCAGAAGTGTCTGACTCCGTGGTATAACTCACAAACTCGTAGCTTAAAGCAGATAACCCGTAAGTTGGAGAGGAAATGGCGTCTCACTAATTTAGAAGATCTTCACTTAGCCTGGAAAAGAGTTTGTTGCTCTATAAGAAAGCCCTTCGTGAAGCTAGGACATCTTTCTACTCATCACTAATTGAAGAAAATAAGAACAACCCCAGGTTTCTTTTCAGCACTGTAGCCAGGCTGACAAAGAGTCAGAGCTCTATTGAGCTGAGTATTCCATTAACTTTAACTAGTAATGACTTCATGACTTTCTTTGCTAACAAAATTTTGACTATTAGAGAAAAATTACTCATAACCATCCCAAAGATGTATCGTTATCTTTGGCTGCTTTCAGTGATGCCGGTATTTGGTTAGACTCTTTCTCTCCGATTGTTCTGTCTGAGTTATTTTCATTAGTTACTTCATCCAAACCATCAACATGCTTATTAGACCCCATTCCTGCCAGGCTGCTCAAGGAAGTCCTACCATTATTTAATGCTTCAATCTTAAATATGATCAATCTATCTTTGTTAGTTGGTTATGTACCACAGGCCTTTAAGGTGGCAGTAATTAAACCATTACTTAAAAAGCCATCACTTGACCCAGCTATCTTAGCTAATTATAGGCCAATCTCCCACTTCCTTTTCTCTCAAAGATTCTTGAGAGGGTAGTTGTAAAACAGCTAACTGATCACCTGCAGAGGAATGGTCTATTTGAAGAGTTTCAGTCAGGTTTTAGAATTCATCATAGTACAGAAACAGCATTAGTGAAGGTTACAAATGATCTTCTTATGGCTTCGGACAGTGGACTTATCTCTGTGCTTGTTCTGTTGGACCTCAGTGCTGCTTTTGATACTGTTGACCATAAAATTTTATTACAGAGATTAGAGCATGTCATAGGTATTAAAGGCATTGCGCTGCGGTGGTTTGAATCATATTTGTCTAATAGATTACAGTTTGTTCATGTAAATGGGGAATCTTCTTCACAGACTAAAGTTAATTATGGAGTTCCACAAGGTTCTGTGCTAGGACCAATTTTATTCACTTTATACATGCTTCCCTTGGGCAGTATTATTAGACGGTATTGCTTAAATTTTCATTGTTACGCAGATGATACCCAGCTTTATCTATCCATGAAGCCAGAGGATACGCACCAATAGCTAAACTGCAGGATTGTCTTACAGACATAAAGACATGGATGACCTCTAATTTCCTGCTTTTAAACTCAGATAAAACTGAAGTTATTGTACTTGGCCCCACAAATCTTAGAAGCATGGTGTCTAACCAGATCGTTACTCTGGATGGCATTTCCCTGATCTCTGGTAATACTGTGAGAAATCTTGGAGTTATTTTTGATCAGGATATGTCATTCAAAGCGCATATTAAACAAATATGTAGGACTGCCTTTTTGCATTTACGCAATATCTCTAAAATCAGAAAGGTCTTGTCTCAGAGTGATGCTGAAAAACTAATTCATGCATTTGTTTCCTCTAGGCTGGACTATTGTAATTCATTATTATCAGGTTGTCCTAAAAGTTCCCTAAAAAGCCTTCAGTTGGTTCAGAATGCTGCAGCTAGAGTACTGACGGGGACTAGCAGGAGAGAGCATATCTCACCGTGTTGGCCTCCCTTCATTGGCTTCCTGTTAATGCTAGAATAGAATTTAAAATTCTTCTTCTTACTTATAAGGTTTTGAATAATCAGGTCCCATCTTATCTTAGGGACCTCATAGTACCATATTACCCCATTAGAGCGCTTCGCTCTCAGACTGCGGGCTTACTTGTAGTTCCTAGGGTTTGTAAGAGTAGAATGGGAGGCAGAGCCTTCAGCTTTCAGGCTCCTCTCCTGTGGAACCAGCTCCCAATTCAGATCAGGGAGACAGATACCCTCTCTACTTTTAAGATTAGGCTTAAAACTTTCCTTTTCGCTAAGGCTTATAGTTAGGGCTGGATCGGGTGACCCTGGACCATCCCTTGGTTATGTTGCTTTAGACGTAGACTGTGTTTCATAATTATTGTATGGCCTTGCCTTGCAATGTGGAGCGCCTTGGGGCAACTGTTTGTTGTGATTTGGCGCTATACAAGAAAAAAGTTGATTGATTGATTGATTGATAGTCACCTGTCATCTGGTGTAGTCATTATCTGGAGTTTACGTATATGTGTACATATAAATGTTTGGCTGTAGTGCTGTGCACCTGTTGTGTTGTCTGTCACGTCCTCCACCCTTCCGCTGTGTCACGTGAGTCTGAAGTCTGCTTATGTCCCTTCCTGTTTTCCGTATGGAATACACCTCCCCCGGTTTGTCTTGGCTTTATGTTGTCATTTTGTTATTCTTGGTTCTTTGTCGGTTTTGTAGTCCAGGTTGATTAATGTATTTTTATGTACTTAAACGTTTGTTGATGTTTCATCCGTGGTTGTGTTTTATTGTCTGCGTGGAATTGATTTTAGTCCGCATGTCGGGTTGTTAATTTCCAATCTTGGGGTTACTCACTGTTATCTCTATGAGATGCCTTAGTTCTGCTGTCCCTTTCTATTTAGTTTAGGTCATTACATGTTTGCTTTGATTTCTCCAGCTGCCACTTTATCCCAGGTGTTACTCATTCATCAGTTTATTTAAACCTCCTCCGTTTGTTCCTTCCTTGGGGTTCCATTATTTGTTCATCTTTGCTCATGAGAGGTGGTATGTATTACGCTGGGCTTTTGTTGTTGGGTTTTTTAGTATTTTCTTGTCAGCTTTTGTATTCACTTTATTCCTTTGGGCTTAAGTATTTCGGTCTTTTGCTTTCACTCCTGAAGTCGCTGGTTTTTACCCCTCACCCTGCGCTCAGGGTTGAATTGTATTTTGGTTGAAACCTTCCCAGCCTCTGTTATCTTTTGAATTCCACACCCCTGTAGGGTTAAGACTGCATTTTTGTTATATCCTTCCCCTCACCTGTTTTTGTGATTTTTACACACTATCTGATGTTTAAATCTCGGCTGTTTTGTAACTTACCTCTTGGTCGTGACTGTCCTGCCTATTGGGATTCTACTCCGCCTAGTCCTGACTCCAAACCATAACAGACTGCCTGCCGACGGTGGCCACAAACACAGACTGCCTGCCGACGGTGGCCACAAACACAGACTGCCTGCCGACGGTGGCCACAAACACAGACTGCCTGCCGACGGTGGCCACAAACACAGACTGCCTGCCGACGGTGGCCACAAACACAGACTGCCTGCCGACGGTGGCCACAAACACTGACTGCCTCGATGCCTTCTTCATATGACATCATCTGATCTTTGAAAGCAAAATACACAAAAGCTAACAGGTCAACTTTGTCACAGAAACACTTTAACGGTTGTCTCCTGTGAAGAGATCACGTTCATTTGAGGTTCCATCCACAAATAATCCAAACTGTTAACTTAATTACTTCTTGTGTGAATGATTAAATACAGGATAGTCCTAAGTGATCTTTCTTTTAGGATATAATTAAATGGACTAAATTAATTTTCCCTCAAAATTCTACTCACAACATAATTCACACTGCCATCTACTGGATGGCAGTGTGAATACCAATTGGCAGACATTTGCTGTAATCACTTGAACAGAATTTTCAGTTTTCAAATTGCCTTTTTATTTTTACAAATGAAAAAAAAAAACCCTGACATATATAACGGTCGTTTTGACCGTTGGGGTTTTTCTGTAATTATTGTATGGCTTTTGCCTTGCAATATAAAGCGCCTTGGGGCAACTGTTGTTGTGATTTGGTGCTATATAAATAAAATTGATTTGATTTGACTTGATATTTACAATACATATTTATTTGTAAAAACCAACAGCTCTAGGCAATGCTAAAACCTTCTAAATTAGTGCATTACTTCACTTCACTTTGTAAAAACGACAGAAGTGATGTTAATTTTGATAACCTGTCTGGAATTAGTTTGTTTAAAATTTTATCCATAAATCAAAACTACCTTGCTGTGCATGACTACCCCGACACGTCTGCAAGACTGTATGGCTGTGAAAATAAATTATCTTTTTTTCTTCTTTCTCTCTGGTAGCCAGCTCTCCTCTGCTGGCAGAAGATTGAGCTCTAACTCTCATAGCTGTCTGTCTGTTCGAAAACACGTAACAGGCAGGAACTAAAATATATGATTTCAGGCTATAGAAATGTTTAAACTGTTAAGCTTTATTCTCTATGCCCACAAAAAGATACTAGCAGTCTAAAGGTTATTGGAACTAAATTTAGTGTAAGTTAATTAGTCCGCTGATGGTTTTCAAAGTTAGTTGAAAAGCTAATCAGGTAACAAAAAAGTTAGCTTCGCTAATTAGCGGTTAGCAGAACTGTGCCCACCACTGTGTTTGAGTGTATATATGTGTTAATGTCAGGTGATTATTATTATTATTTTTTGCCTTGATGACCTGCTGCAGGGACTTCCCGTCTGCTGCAGAGCACCCTGTGTATCATAACGAGATGCCATGGGTAACGATGCTCTAGATGGCAACACAATAGAAGGTTGTCAGCAGTTTTTGATTGCAGTTGCAGATTGCTTTTCCCGAGTAATCTCAGGAAAAATACAGTATTCACCCGTCACAGGGCTCAGGGCCGAGCATCAGGCCACTGAAGAGATTCTCTTCAGGCAGTGCTTAACTGCATGAGTGTGGATGGACTTACACTTCTTAAAATTAAATGAAAACAAAACAGAGGTTGTCCTATTTGGTCACCCTGCGCTGGTTCAGGCCCTTGCCAGCACTTTAGGCCCACAAACATGTTTCATAGGATACCACGTTAGGAATCTTGGTGTTATTATTGATGGTGCATTTAAATGAGAAAAACATGTTAGCTCACTGGTCAAGTTTAGCTTTTTTAGCTGAGGCTTCTATCCAAAGTTAAATCTTATTTAAGCCAGAAAGATCTTGAAAACGTGATTTATGCTTTTATTATGTCTCGCTTACATTATTGCAACTCCTTGTATGTTGGCATTGACCAGTCAGAGCTTAACTGCCTACATCTTGTGGAGAATGCAGCAGCTTGTCTCCTAACTGGGACAAAGAAGCGTGAGAACATAACTCCGGTGCTTTAAGATAAGATTAGATGAGATATACTTTATTGATCTCACAGTGGAGAAATTACGTTTACACTCCAGTTACCTCAGACAGCAATTAAATCAAATCAAATCAATTTTATTTATATAGTGCCAAATCACAACAAACAGTTGCCCCAAGGCGCTTTATATTGTAAGGCAAAGCCAAACAATAATTACAGAAAAACCCAACGGTCAAACGACCCCCTATGAGCAAGCACTTGGCGACAGTGGGAAGGAAAAACTCCCTTTTAACAGGAAGAAACTTCCAGCAGAACCAGGCTCAGGGAGTGGCAGTCTTCTGCTGGGACTGGTTGGGGCTGAGGGGAGAGAATCAGGAAAAAGACATGCTGTGGAAGAGAGCAGAGATCAGTCCACCACTGATTAAAAGCAGAGTGGTGCATACAGAGCAAAAGAGTTGAATAAAAAGAAACACTCAGTGCATCATGGGAACCCCCCAGCAGTCTAAGTCTATAGCAGCATGACTAAGGGATGGTTCAGTGTCACCTGATCCAGCCCTAACTATAAGCTTTAGCAAAAAGGAAAGTTTTAAGCTTAATCTTAAATGTAGAGAGGGTGTCTGTTCCCTAATCCGAATTGGAAGCTGGTTCCACAGGAGAGGAGCCTGAAAGCTGAAGGCTCTGCCTCCCATTCTACTCTTACAAACCCTAGGAACTACAAGTAAGCCTGCAGTCTGAGAGCGAAGCCCTCTATTGGGGTGATATGGTACTATGAGGTCCCTAAGATAAGATGGGATCTGATTATTCAAAACCTTATAAGTAAGAAGAAGAATTTTAAATTATATTCTGGAATTAACAGGGAGCCAATGAAGAGAAGCCAATATGGGTGAACTATGCTCTCTCCTTCTAGTCCCCGTCAGTACTCTAGCTGCAGCATTTTGAATTAACTGAAGGCTTTTCAGGGAACTTTTAGGACAATCTGATAATAATGAATTACAATAGTCCAGCCTAGAAGAAATAAATGCATGAATTAGCTTTTCAGCATCACTCTGAGACAAGACCTTTCTAATTTTAGAGATATTGCGCAAATGCAAAAAAGCAGTCCTACATATTTGCTTAATATGTTGTGAAAGTGAAATGACACGGACCCACAACATGGGGCGTAAATGAACGGACAATGGAAATGCCAAAATATAACAATTTAATGTTGTGAAATGTGCACAACGGAATACAGATGCTGCTTTTAGATAACAGTCAATTAAATCACAGGCGGCATGTGGGTAGGCTCGAGGATAGGAGACGCCTGTCCAGAGAAGAGCCGGGCCCCACACGGCTTCCACTGCCAACAGAGACCTGCAACACACTGGAGCCGCCAAGTCCTGAGTCCCCAGGTGGCCACTGCCTCCAGCTGTCAGATCTGGTACTGCTGGCGGGAAGAACAAACAGGTTATGGTGGGTGTGTGATCACCCAGCAAACAGTCAGCAAAATCACAGTTCCTTCCTGAGGGAATAGTCCTCCACTCCCAGGTAGCAGGAAAACTGAGTACGTGCAGTGCCTAATGTAATACTTAGGAAATTGAGGAGTGGAAACACCAGCTCCTCCAAATTCCCACAAAACCAGCTCCAAGCTGTAAGTATACAGAAGGTTACGACTGCAAAGAGTTCAGAACCAAATATGTGCGTACGGCACAGAAACGGCTGAGAGGTTTACCTGTCGGGTAAGCTGATTTCTCGGCAGGGAGGTGGAGTTGCTGCCTGGCTTTTATGGGAAGGTTGGATGATGAATAGATGAGTGACAGCTGTCACTACCGGTGTTCCTGGGAGGTGGCTGCGCCCTCTGGTGCCTGAAGCCCGCCGTTCAGGCAGGGCGCCCTCTGGTGTTGGGCCAGCAGTACCTCCTCTTCAGCAGCCCACACAACATAATATGCGCATTGAAGGACATATCCTGATCAAAAATGACTCCAAGATTTCTCACAGTATTACTGGAGGTCAGGATAATGCCATCCAGAGTAAGGATCTGGTTAGACACCATGTTTCTAAGATTTATGAGGCCAAGTACAATAACTTCAGTTTTATCTGAATTTAAAAGCAGGAAATTAGAGGTCATCCATGTCTTTATGTCTGAAAGACATTCTTCCAGTTTAACTAATTGGTGTGTGTCCTCTGGCTTCATGGATAGATAAAGCTGGGTATCATCTGCGTAACAATGAAAATTTAAGCAATGCTTTCTAATAATACTGCCTAAGCATGTATAAAGTGAATAAAATCGGTCCTAGCACAGAACCTTGTGGAACTTCATAATTAACCTTAGTCCGTGAAGAAGACTCCCCATTTACATGAACAAATTGTAATCTATTAGATAAATATGATTCAAACCATTGCAGCGCAGTGCCTTTAATACCTATGGCATGCTCTAATCTCTGTAATAAAATTTTATGGTCAACAGTATCAAAAGCAGCACTGAAGTCTAACAGGATGAGCACAGAGATGAGTCCACTGTCTGAGGCCATAAGAAGATCATTTGTAACCTTCACTAATGCTGTTTCTGTACTATGATGAATTCTGAAACCTGACTGAAACTCTTCAAATAGACCATTCCTCTGCAGATGATCAGTTAGCTGTTTTACAACTACCCTTTCAAGAATTTTTGAGAGAAAAGGAAGGTTGGAGATTGGCCTATAATTAGCTAAGATAGCTGGGTCAAGTGATGGCTTTTTAAGTAATGGTTTTAATTACTGCCACCTTAAAAGCCTGTGGTACATAGCCAACTAATAAAGAAAGATTGATCATATTTAAGATCGAAGCATTAATTAATGGTAGGGCTTCCTTGAGCAGCCTGGTAGGAATGGGGTCTAATAGACATGTTGATGATTTGGAGGAAGTAACTAATGAAAATAACTCAGACAGAACAATCAGAGAGAAAGAGTCTAACCAAATACCAGCATTACTGAAAGCAGCCAAACATAAAGATATGTCTTTGGGATGGTTATGAATAATTTTTTCTCTAATAGTTAAAATTTTATTTGCAAAGAAAGTCATGAAGTCATTACTAGTTAAAGTTAAAGGAATACTCGGCTCAATAGAGCTCTGACTCTTTGTCAGCCTGGCTACAGTGCTGAAAAGAAACCTGGAATTGTTCTTATGTTCTTCAATTAGTGATGAATAGTAAGATGTCCTAACTTTACAAGGGCTTTTTTAATAGAGCAACAGACTCTTTTTCCAAGATCTTCTAAATTAGTGAGACGCCATTTCCTCTCCAGCTTACGGGTTATCTGCTTTAAGCTGCGAGTTTGTGGGTTATACCACGGAGTCAGGCACTTCTGATTTAAGGCTCTCTTTTTCAGAGGAGCTACAGCATCCAAAGTTGTGCTCACTGAGGATGTAAAGCTGTTGACGAGATAATCTATCTCACTCACAGAGTTTAGGTAGCTACTCTGCACTGTGTTGGTATATGGCATTGAAGAACATAACAAAGAAGGAATCATATCCTTAAACCTAGTTACAGCGCTTTCAGAAAGAATTCTACTGTAATGAAACTTATTCCCCACTGCTGGGTAGTCCATTAAAGTAAATGTAAATGTTATTAAGAAATGATCAGACAAAAAGGGGTTTTCAGGGAATACTGTTAAGTCTTCAATTTCTATGCCATATGTCAAAACAAGATCTAAAGTGTAGTTAAAGTGGTGGGTGGGCTCATTTACATTTTGAGCGAAGCCAACTGAGTCTAATAGATTAAATGCATTAGTCCACCATTATTACTTGTTTACCGTAATAACGGCACACATCAGAATTAAAGGCACCACATACACATTTTACATTGTTTATGTGCACTAAGTTTGAAGAAGTCCGTTATCCGAATTGAGGCAAGTGGGTGAAGGCCACGCAGCAACCCTGAGATGCGCCGCCATCAGCTTTGGGGGGGTGTGGGCTTGCAGCTAAAACTGCACTGTCCCCGCCGAAGGGAGAAGGAGTGAGGTTAGCGGCGCCGGAAAGGTTGTGTGTTGATGGGGGGAGGAGGGGGTGGGGGGAGGGAATGGAGCATACTTCAGTCCTGTGAAAAGCAGTTCATTGTCTTGTGAGATGTGATAAGAAACAGCCAATGTTCCCCAGGCCAAAACAAATCCCTCTGCAGGAAAAACAGTCGGGCAATTTGACCTTCAGGCTTGATAAGCCTGTAATGTTATGGTTACAGCAGTGAAAAACACTTTTAACAGTTCCACTTGAATAACCAAATCCCAATTATGAATTAAGAATATTCCCAATTATGAATTAAGAATATTCATCGGCCTCTGAAATCTTCAGCTTCAACTGCAAGGTACGCATCTGCTCCAAGATGTCATCCAATTTGTGTCTGAGTTCAAGAGTCATTGCAATCTGAGAATGCATTGCCTTGCCAACCTTGTTAATCATGACGGACAAGCAAGGGGCCGTAGTTCTTGATGCCGCTGTTGTTGTGTGTTGGGGGGTTTGGCTGGATGTTTTTGTGTTGTTTTCTTTTCTTTGCTCTCCAGGTGGTATGCAAACTGGTTTTTGTCTGTGGAGAAGGTGCTGGCAGAAGAGTCCTTCACCCTCATCAGCATGATTTGCAGCACCTGTGGATGATGCTCACGTGCAACCTTAAAGACTTTCAGCTGAAGCAGATAATGAGATGGCGTTCTGCATTTAAGCCATGAGTGATTCAAGCAGAATTGCCGGGAACTCGACCTTGTGACGTTCGTTTGTGAGACGCTGAGGACTGCGCCTGGGTTTGACACATCGTGCCTGTGAAGGAGGACGGGTGAGGGACACATGCTGTCAGCACACATCAGAGGTGATTGATTGTCTGAATAAGTGTTAATAGTAATTTGGTATTTTGTTACGCAGTATATTTGAACATTGATGAGAATTGTGCAGCTCGCTTCTCACGGCCGTGGCGTGCGGACTGATGATCCTGCACCTGTTGTGAGAAGCTGCTCATTTACATAAAGCTTAAATTCAGACCTGAATGTGTTGCTGATAGTGTGTGCCTTTGAAGGATATTAGTTGTAGCTGTTGACTTACCTCACCTCTTCTATCCTTCACAGAGTCTGTTTGTCGTGTCCACCTCAGGGGTGTTTGGCGGTGAATGTGAGTCCAGAAGCACCGGGCTTCGATCCCTTTGGGCGCTGGAGAGCGCGCCGTCCTTCACTCCGCCAGATAAACGCACTTTTATGTTGTACACTGAGTATTGCACAAGAAGGGGAAAATAAACTTGTTTTGTTTTTTCTGGAACCGCTTTCAGGTTATTTAGCGCTGGGTTCAGTCAGACGCAGGTCCGCTCCTCAACCCGCGTCGACTCATAACAGCCGTCTTGCCAATTTTCCGGTAGATCAGGGCAGCATATAAGCCAGAAAGTACCAGCCCTGCTACCATGAGGCCAAAAATGAATAAATCCTGGATGTCCTCAACGGAGAAAAGCGCCAAGCATACAACACGCCAAGACCCCCAGGAGTTGAGGACATAGCCCGCAGGATACGTTCCATCTGGGCAGGTAGGATGCCCTGGTCCTGACCTTCTTGTAGAAAAAAAGGTGTCAATAGCGTTCAGAGACCAGCTGATCAATTCCATGGTTAATCCAGTAGTAGTCCAATAGATCCAGAATCCAATATAATTTGAGGAATTCACAGTCTGGTGAAGTAGGGACTTGAAGGTTAAAAGCAGAGAACAGAGATAAGGGAGAGTGGAGGAGATGCGACCGCCGTCATCGGAGTCCCAAGCTGAAAACACCGACTCCACACCTTTCCTTCCTCACCTTTCTTCCCTTCACTGGCTTCCGGTTAAGTACGGGATTGATTTTAAGATTCTTTTATTTGTTTTTAAGTCTCTGAATGGGCTGGCCCCAGAATATTTGTCTGACCTTATTAAATTGCACTAGCCCGGTGAGTCAGATGCTTTGGGACATTCCTCGATCCTTTGTAAAAATTAGAGGAGATTGAGCCTTTATGGTTATGGCTCTCATTGTTGTGGCCAGCCTGTTGTGTGGGCCGCTGAAGAGGAGGTACTGCTGGCCCACCACCACCAGATGGCGCCCTGCTTGGAGTGCGGGCTTCAAGCACGAGAGGGTGCCGGAGCCACCAGCTGTCACTCGGCCAACTCATCACCATCTCCATAAAGGCCGGACTGCGACTCCACCTCCTCGCCGAGAAATCAACTACCAATCAGGTAATTTTCTCTGCTGAACAAAAACATTGTGTACTAGTCTGAACTTCTTTTGCAGCCGTTATCCTGTGGTGTTTGCCTTATCTGTGGGATTGGCGTTTGGTGTGATCAGCGACGGCTTCGCTTTACACTCCAACCAGATAAGTGGTTAGACAGGAGCTGCACGAGTGTGTGATTGGAGGTGGAGGTTCTCCCTCCTTTACTGAATACAGACTGTGGGATTACTGAGTGTGCGACCTCACACTCATCTGGACTGTCTCTGTTCTCTGCCAGCAGTACCGGGTCTGACTGCTGAAGACAGCGGCCACCTGGGGCGCAGGGCTTGGCGGCTCCGGTGTTCTTCAGCTCCGTTGGCGGTGGAAGCTGTGTGGATCCGGCTTTTCTCTCGCCAGGCGTCTTCTGTCGTCGAGCCTGCCCACACGTCACCTGGTGTATGATTGACAGTCACTGTATTGTTATTGTCTGTACATTGTTGTGTGATTCACAACATTAAATTGTTACTTTTTGGCTTATCCATTGTCTGTTCATTAACGCCCCCTGTTGTGGGTCCGTGTCACGACACTTTCACAACAGGATTTCTCGGCCACCTCGTCATGGATCCCGAGGGGCATCAACCATCGCTTGAACAGCCAATGGAAGAGCGGGGTGCACAGGCGCCAGCAGGAGGCGTGTTGGGTGAGCTGCAGCACATCTTAACCGCCTTTACTGCTCGGTTGGACTTAATTACCGAGCAGAGCAGTGTTCTCAATCGTAGGATGGAGGCTCTCACCGCCCAGGTGGAAGCGCGTGCTCAGGGCGCTGCTGCAGCACCTTCTCCTGCTGACCGTGTGCCAGAAACAGACATTCCGCTGGTCATTCAACGAACCCCCACACCTTCCCCTGAAGCATACATAAGTCCTCCGGAGCCGTACGGAGGCTGTGTGGAGACGTGCGCGGACTTCTTGATGCAGTGCTTGCTCGTCTTTTCACAGCGTCCCGTCATGTACGCAGCAGACGCCAGCCGGGTGGCTTATGTGATCAATTTGCTTCGAGGAGAGGCACGCGCCTGGGCTACGGCGCTTTGGGAGCAGAATTCACGGCTCCTAACGGTTTATACTGAGTTTGTGAGGGAGTTCCGACAGGTGTTCGACCACCCTCATAGAGGCGAGACCGCTTCAAGTGTACTGCTGTCGATACGGCAGGGGCGTCGGAGCGCAGCGAAGTATGCAGTCGACTTCCGCATCGCGGCAGCGCGAGCCGGCTGGAATGCTGTTGCGCTCCGCGCCGCCTTTGTAAACGGACTGTCTCTGGTCCTTAAGGAGCACCTGGTGGCGAAGGACGAGCCGCGGGATTTAGATGGGCTTATCGACCTGGTTATACGGTTAGACAACCGATTAACGGAACACCGACGGGAACGAGACGAGGGGCGTGGCCAGGCACAAGCCGTCCCTCTTCCTCCCGGGTCCGAAAGGAAGCCGACTTCCCCACGCTCCACTGCCAGGGCTCTCCACGTGACAACAGCTCCCCCTGCTGACGTTGCTATGGAAACGAGCAGGGCCAAAAAACGATCAGATCAGAGACAAAGGAGGCTGATCCGTGGAGAGTGTTTTCTCTGCAGCTCTACCGAGCACATACAGAGAGAATGCCCCAAACGGTCAAAACAACAGCACTCGTCCTTAGAGACTGGGCTAAGGGTGGGTCACAACACCCACGTGGGGAAACCCCGACGATCTGCACGAATCCGAGTCACGAGTGGGGATCTAACCCTTCACGCCCCAGCACTGTTGGACACGGGGTCGGAGGGGAATCTGCTGGATAGCAGATGGGCAAAGGAGGTTGGGCTCCCTCTAGTGGCCTTACCGTCACCATTGTTGGTGCGGGCGCTAGATGGCACCCTTCTTCCACTAATCACACACCAGACACAGCCAGTGACATTGGTGGTGTCTGGGAATCACAGGGAGGAGATTGTGTTTTATGTAACACCTTCTACCTCCCGAGTGATTTTGGGTTTTCCATGGGTGTTAAAACACAATCCCCGGATTGATTGGCTGTCTGGGGTTGTGGTTCAGTGGAGCGAAACCTGCCACCGGGAGTGTTTAGGATCCTCGGTTCCACCCAGTGTGACTGCTAAGGAGGAGGTTTCAGTCCCCCCCAATCTGACGGCGGTGCCGGCCGAGTACCACGACCTTGCTGACGTCTTCAGCAAGGATCTGGCGCTCACGCTGCCCCCGCACCGTCCGTACGATTGTGCCATTGATTTGATACCGGGCGCTGAGTACCCGTCCAGCAGGCTGTACAACCTCTCACGTCCGGAACGCGAATCAATGGAGACCTACATCCGGGACTCGTTAGCTGCCGGGTTGATCCGGAACTCCACCTCCCCGATGGGTGCTGGTTTCTTTTTTGTGGGCAAGAAGGACGGCGGACTCCGTCCATGTATTAATTACAGAGGGCTGAATGAGATCACGGTTCGCAACCGATACCCGTTACCTCTGTTGGATTCAGTGTTCACGCCCCTGCATGGAGCCCAAATTTTCACGAAATTGGATCTTAGGAATGCTTATCACCTGGTTCGGATCCGGGAGGGAGACGAGTGGAAGACGGCATTTAACACCCCGTTAGGTCACTTTGAGTACCTGGTCATGCCGTTCGGCCTCACCAATGCGCCCGCGACTTTCCAAGCATTGGTTACTGACATCTTGCGGGACTTCCTGCATCGGTTTGTCTTCGTATATCTAAACGATATACTCATCTTTTCTCCGGATCCTGAGACCCATGTCAAGCATGTATGTCAGGTCCTACAGCGGTTGTTGGAGAACTGGCTGTTTGTGAAGGGCGAGAAGTGTGAGTTCCACCGCACTTCTTTGTCCTTCTTGGGGTTCATCATCTCCTCCAACTCCGTCGCCCCTGATCCGGCCAGGGTTGCGGCGGTGAGAGATTGGCCCCAACCAACGAACCGTAGGAAACTACAACAGTTCCTCGGTTTTGCAAATTTCTACCGGAGGTTCATCAAGGGCTACAGTCAGGTAGTTAGCCCCCTGACAGCCCTGACCTCCACAAAAGTCCCCTTCACCTGGTCGGATCAGTGCGAAGCCGCGTTTAGGGAGTTGAAACGCCGGTTCTCGACTGCACCGGTTCTGGTGCAGCCCGATCCCAAGCGCCAGTTTGTTGTTGAAGTGGATGCCTCTGACTCAGGGATAGGAGCCGTGCTGTCCCAGAGCGGGGAGTCCGACAAGGTTCTCCATCCTTGTGCCTACTTTTCCCGCAGGTTGACCCCAGCTGAACGGAACTATGACGTCGGCAATCGGGAACTTCTTGCGGTGAAGGAGGCTCTTGAGGAGTGGAGACACCTGTTGGAGGGAGCATCGGTACCATTTACAGTTTTCACGGACCATCGGAACCTGGAGTACATCCGGACCGCGAAGCGTCTGAACCCCAGGCAAGCCCACTGGTCGCTGTTCTTCGGGCGTTTTGACTTCCGGATCACCTACCGGTGTGGATCCGGCTTTTCTCTCGCCAGGCGTCTTCTATCGTCGAGCCTGCCCACACGTCACCTGGTGTATGATTGACAGTCACTGTATTGTTATTGTCTGTACATCGTTGTGTGATTCACAACATTAAATTGTTACTTTTTGGCTTATCCATTGTCCGTTCATTAACGCCCCCTGTTGTGGGTCCGTGTCACGACACTTTCACAACACAGCCTTTTGTCTGCCTCTCTCCTCTTCTCTTTTAACCTCTTGTGTGTAGTTTGTCTGTTTTCCCTCCACGTGGCGTGCTGCAGAGCTGAGGAACACTTGCTGTTTATCAAAGACATGCACCTGACATTCATGAGCGGCTAATCAGCAGCAGGCTACTTAAACCCAAGCTTTCAGCTCATTCCCTGCCAGATTCTACTATGATCTATGCCAGATCCTTGACCTCGTCATTTCTGCCACTTCCAAGTGCTCTGACATCTGACCTTTCTGCAAGCTCATTTCAAGTTCCTGTTCTCGGCTCTGTGCATCCCACCTGGCCCCCGCTCCAGGTCCATATACTCTAGGATTTCAGTTCTCTTTCAAGATTGGCTCAGGAACCTGCAGCTCCCTAATTTCTTTCCTATTTTATTGTAAAGCACTTTGGCAGGCCATTGGCTGTGTAAATGTGTTATATAACTATAGCTGACATTGACATTCCCTTTTTTGAAGAAAGTTGGTTAAGTGCCCACCTGAAATTCAATTAAATTACAAGCAACACATTTAATGAACAAGAAAAGGTCAAAACATGTACACAAACAGGTGTCATTCGTGATTTATTTTTTATTTAATAATACATACATACATTGTATATACATTCAATGAAACGTGTCCCCTGCATTTAATCCATCATTACAGTTAGACACAATCCAACCACTAGGAGCAGTGGGCAGCCACAGTCCGGCACCTGGTGACCAACTCCAGATATGGAGATGCTCCCTTGGTCAGGGGCAGAGAAAGGAGCAGACACTAAATAAGCACGTTTTTTGATTGTGGAGGAAACTGGAGTACCTGGAGGAAACCCACATAGACATGGGGAGAACATGCAAACTCCACACTGAAAGGGTGGGAAGCGATCCTACAACCTTCTTGCTGTGAGGCGTCAGTGCTAACCTCTAAGCCACCGTGCCAGGCTTTCATTTGTGATGAAATCAGGCCTTTTATTGAAATGGGTATTCTGATGAACATAATATTGGCCATGCTTGTGCATCAGCCCACCCCTTCTTCAGGCAGAATTTCATGTGGCCGGTTTGACGGGCGAATATAGTAATCTCTACTGTGCCTTCTTAACTGGTGCCGTGGTGACTCAGGTCAGAACCCATTGCCTCACTTTTATTGATTTGTTGCTCTTTTCTTTGTTCAGGTGACAAGGATAGATGGAACAGTGGAGTCGTGTCCATGTCTAAAGGTCACTCAGAGATCATTTGGCTCACAGAATAGCAACACTGACATTTCCTTCTTCCGCCTAAGCATGCCCATAGAGTGCTCCGACTCCTTCTCCAGGCCCCCACATAATGGCAGCCTCTTCTCCCCCAAGAGGGTAAGACAGTTACATTTAGATTTATGTAGTTTACAAAAAATTTGAGCAGTTCTAAGATGGATTGAAAATCTGTTCCTGCAGGAGCTGGATGACTTTGAGACGGTATCAGACTTTGAGGTTCTCATAAAATCGTCTCATGGTCACAATGGCCCTGGTGGGCTTGAGAGAGATGAGTTCAACAACCACAAAGACTACAGCCAGGAGAAGCCCTCCAAGCTGAAACAACGGTAAATGCACCCATTCTATGTGCTTCCTCACATTTATTACAACATTGACACATCTGTGCCATTCAACAGTAAATTTGTGGTTTTGTGTGTCTTTGATATATCTCACCTTTGCACATTAGTACTTTTTTATGTAAAAGGTTCATGTTGAAGAGAAACAAACCAGACAACAGCTGCCCCTCATCTACTCACCTGTCAGAAGAGGTGATGGCCCATGACCAAGATGACTACGAATTCCTTATGCAAGACTCCACCGTAAGATACGACACATACAGAACACACTGTGTAGCGCTACACGCTAACATCAATGTAAGACCTAAAGGATGCATGTGGGCCTTTGAAATGAGAAAATCTCCACCAGGGCCTCAGAGCCTGGTGGTATTTAAGCCCAAAACATTTAGCAGACCATCGTGTATAAAAATTCATTTTTGGCCATGAGATTTTGAGCTGGACCAAAGTACACCTATGGATAGACAATCACTGGTGCCTGAATGCTCATTTTTGATCTAGATCTCTGACCTTTTATTGGTGAATATCACCCAGAGGAGTATACACAGCTTATTGATAAATGATGGCTATACAGAAAACTGAGAAACAGGCTGTGAAGTCAACAAGTGTCTTTTGTCATACACAAGTGACCCACAGCCATAGTTGTGACAGATGATTCTGTTATGCAGTCCCATTGGCCTTCTAACTTTGCACAATTACTGGTCCATTTGGATTTTAATCCCTCTCATACTACCTACAAGGGTGCTATCCCACTGGACTGTGACTGTCTGACAGTACTTAGAGATACAAATTTGTGACCAAACATGTGAACGAGTGACAAATTGCAGTTGGTGTCCCACTAAATTGGTCCTAATGACACATTAGCGCATGTCACAGTGGAAGATGAGTGAGTGAGTGAGTGAGTGAAAGCCCCCTGACACTTGTATGACTTTGATCTGCGCACTTGCATGCACTCTGCCGTGCAGGAGAGTAAACCTGTCTCAAATTCATTGTAAACCATTGTAAATTGTGTGCAGCTTCGTGCAAGCGCGCACATAGAAAATTTTGAAATATTCAAAATATCCATCACGCATTAACTATGTGAACATTACGGAAACAAGTCAAAAACACTTCGTGTGAGTGGTTGCGTCAGTGCACCGCATCAGAGCGCAGCTTGTCTGAACGATTATACCGAGATGTTAAATCTATTATAAACATACTTTTACAGCTGCTCACAAGAATGAATGAACATGCCAGCATCATTTTGGAATAAGGTGCTGTGGACTGATGAAACTCAAATTGAGTTATTTGGACATAACAAGGGCTGTATGCATGGCTGAAAAAGAACACAAGACAACAAGACTTGCTACCTACAGTAAAAGTTTGGAAGTGGTTCCATCATGCTGTGGGGCTGCGTGGCCAGTGCAGGTACTGGGAATCTTGTTAAAGTTGAGGGTCACATGGATTCCAGTCAATATCAGCATATTCTTGAGAACAATGTTCAAGAATCAGTGACAAAGTTGAAGTTGCGCCTTTCAACAAGACAACGACCCTAAAGGCCCCTTCACACATAGTGCAAAGTTTGGCCGACGTTTGGACAAATATGGTGAAACACTTCGAATTTGCGCCACTACAAAACATCACACTGATGGACAGGCATGCACGACGCCAGCATGATGGTTCATGCACGTGACAGTGTCTGTCGAGCAGGAACAGCAGCTCACGCTGCTGCAGCAGCTCATATTGTGTTCCATGGGACAAGCTGCACCACATCGCACTGCTGATTTGGAGGAAAATGAAATAAAAACCAGCTGTATAATTAGTGACTATCATTGGGTTAATATTAATAATACATAAATGGGGTGCAATACAGAACCCCGTGGTTAAACAACCCTGGTACAAAAAAAAAACACAACAACAGAAAACACCACTCCCAAGATTTGATTGAACCCATGCCGCCTGATTACCAGACGGCAACTCTACCACTGTACCACAATCAGTGTCTTGTAACTGTCTCATAGGAGCGTGAAATGGCTCTAATGAGCAAGCAGACAAATGTATTTTCTAAAAAAAAAAGAAAAAGAAAAAAGTGCTTTGATAACTGATGAAACTGTCAGGCCAGACGGGAGCCTGACACCCGGAGAGGGTGGACCCACAATACAAACTGCTCGACCAGGCTTTGGAGTAAAAGTATTTAGTTTTAGTATAGTTTTTTTCCAGGCTGATGTTCGGTACAAAAGTTGTCAGGCAGTGGAGCAGAGGTACAGACAGGGTAAGGCAAAAATGCAGTCATATCCAGGCAGGGTTTGGAGGCACGAGCAAACATTGACATAAGGGCTGAGGCAAAAGGCGCAGTCAAGAAACACAGAGCAAGATTCAGATACACGGCAAGGCAAAACAGGACTGAGTACAAAAGGCTGAAATATGTGCTAGAAGCGATGACAAACTGGCAAAGGTGTGGTGGCTGGGAGGAGATTAAATAAGCAGGTGAGGAGAAGGATCTAGAAAGGGGGTGTGGCTGGTGGACAAAGAGTATGGATGGGGTAAGATAGTGAGGAAGGGAGTGCGCAAAGTGGAGTGATGTAATAGACAAAGACACGTGACCTGGTGCAAGAGCAGGAGTGACTAAAAACACAAACTACACTGGGAATAGGGAACAGAGCTGTTGAAGTGACATGACGTGACAACACAAACAGAGATGCGAGAGGTATGAAGACATAATGCAAGGGGCAGGGAGTGGAGTGAAACAGGGAACTATGAACCAAGCTAAACAGAAGACAGAATAGAATATAATACTAAACCAGGCAAGAACATGAGAACTGATCAGGGAATATATGAACAAATGAATAGCAGAAAAGCAGAACAACAAGAAAAACAGAGACTACAGATACAAAACCCAATGTTACAATGTAACTGATAACACAGATGAGAAAATAAACAAGTGATAAACTAATGATCAATAATGCAACCACAAAACAGCTGAAGAAAACTAGAACAGAAACCAAAAACTTGATACTAAAGCACAACAGATAATAACAGAAAAGACAATAGCAAAAATAAACAGATAATAGCTAAATGATAAACAATGAAAACACAGACAGACTGAGCAAAACAAGAACGGAACTAAACCACAGCAGAAATATGAAAAGTAACAAAGTGACAAAGCAAAACAGAAAACACATGATGAAAAGAAACAACTAATAAAGCAAAGCAGGAGCAGATGGTGAGTAGAAGAAAGGAGGAAAAAACAAAACCATCCCCCCTTTCAGGGCCAAAACGTGACACAAACAACATTTGCTATGGTGTATTTCTGCTGATATGTGACTGAAAGAGGCGTATTTGTCGTACTGTTGGCCTGTCATATGGTCCTGCGGCGCGCAGCTCATTGTCCTCTCAGACAGATGTGACATTCAGAGCTGCTGCCTGTCCACATAAACTGACGGTCTGGTTCAGCTGCAACAGCCTGTCAGTGTGCGCGCTCTCCAGCCCGTTGCAAGCGATATATGTTTTTATGTTTTCGACTACAACAAGTGAACACACACGCGTGCGCATCAAAACATGGTGCGTGTTCTGCAGCACTGATGTCCATTACCAGAGATGTCAACAGCTGCCACGTCCCGTCCGTTCAGAGCACAGACCAAAGTGTCACGCTCTGATCAGATGAGATGCACCTCGCCTGTGGGGGGAGAGGGGGGCACGAACAACACGGATGCACGTGTTGTGGGGGGAGCCAACGGCACGCCACATCTCGGCAACTCCACAGTCATGGAGAACTTAGATTTCACAGCAAGTATGACAGTAGACAGTCTGCAGTCTCTTGTCGTGCCAACGGTGCGAATGGCCACACATTTTCTAAGTGCCATGCGAGCGGTGTGAGATATTCGTGCGTGTCACATGGAATTTGGCTGACACCTGCCACAAGAGGGTGCGATGGGTTCGTACAGTGCACACTGTCATTCAGCCGCTGGTGTGCGCAAATTGTTGTAGCAACAGGTGTACGAGGCGTTTGATGCAGGGCCGATTTCACACAGTATGCACACGATTCCTCTATCATGCGCACTAAGTGCGCACTTCGTCCAAATTTCGCACTATGTGTGAAGGGGCCCTAAACACTACTCAAAATCTACTAAGGCATTCATGCAGAGGAAAAGTACAAGGTTCTGGAATGGCCATCTCAGTCCCCAGACCTGAATATTATTAAAAATATGTGGTGTGATTTTAAGCGGTTTGTCCATGCTCAGAAACCAAAAGAGTAAAGAAGAGTAGTCCAAAATACCTTCATCCAGAATTCAGACTCTATATAGGAAGCGATTAGAGGCTGTTATTTCTGCAAAAGGAGGATCTACTAAATATTGATGTATTTTTTTCTGTTGGGGTGCCCAAGTTTATGCACCTGCCTAATTTTGTTTAAAGAAATATTGCGCACTTGTTGAATGATTACCCATCACGCAGAGGTTATGCACGATCACCGTCCGGAGGATAAAATATGTAATTTCTAGTGGTAAAGGGCTTTTGACTGCCATTGTCACACACAGTGTCCTCCTGTGGACTTCTGTCATTCTCAGAAGTGACCAGTATTCGTCCACTGTTGTGTTGACCTCTGTGCATGGAGACTCCTGCTGTAGTTCTCTGTGTAATAATAAAGATAATCCCAGCTGGCGCAGACAGGTGTATCCAGCCTGCTGACAGTGCGTGCAAACGTGTTATTTGAGCTGTGGCTGCTAGATTCCCTCGGCCATTTCCAGAAGTGCTGTTTCTCTCCAATCATCTCTGTTCATTTGGCATGCTCTCAGGGCAGATTGTGAGCATGTCAGATCCTTATTTCTGTCTCCAGTCACTCATAATGCAGTTTCAGCTGTTGTCAACTACTCACAAAGGTCTCTCTTGATTCTTGCATGTTATGAGTTGCCGGGACCACATTCAGAGGGCTTTCTCAATGCCTGAGATGGCTCTGGGAGTGTGTGGGACTGTGTGGTGAGGACCCATGTTGCTTTTGAAATGTTCAAAATCCAGGTGTGACATGTATGATACCCTGTGACTGAAGTAAGGGATTGCAACATCAAGCGAATATTGCGTGAAATTAATCGAGTTCCCTCACAATTGCCGTTAGTATGCTATCGCAGCCCAGTGTGATAGGACCCTAAGCGTCCTTGGGCAAGACACTTAAAGTGCCCTGATACTTTGATCCGCGCACTTGCATGCACTCTGCCATGCAGGAGAGTAAACTCGGCTCAAACTCGTAAACTGTTATAAACTGCACGGCTTCGTGCAAGTGTGCAAAGAAAATTTTGAAATGTTCAAAATCTCCATCACGCATTCATTACGTGAACATTGCACAAACGATTCAAAAATACTGCGTGAGTCCGAATGATTGCATCAGCGCAGTACATCACAGTGCAGCTCATCTGAATGATTATAATGAGATTTTAAATCTATCATAAATGTACTTTTACAGCTGCTCACAAGAAGGAAAGAACATGCAACTGTTTTACCAAGCTATTATAATATAAATATTACAAATAATTACCTTTTAGATAGTTCCAAATGCGTTCTCCACCTTATTGAGTGCACAAGAGAGAGAGAGAGAAAAACAGTAGCTGAAATGTTCCTCTGTGATTCTGGAAGCGATTAGAGGCGTTTTCAACAGCCAACTCGGAGAGAAAATGATTAATCCGCTACAAAATATTTACTGAGTTGTCGATGTAAAAATCAGGCTGGGGCATCCACATGACCTGACTCGGATTTTGATAAAATTTATACCATTTTACCCTTCAAATAGATTGATTAGTCATGGTAAAGTTTGTTTTTCCATCAGGTAAAATTTTACTTGAGTTTTGGTCAATTCAAAATTTGACGTAAAAACAGCCTGACATCCTGTTACATTAAAATATATAGTAAAATTGCTCAAGTTTGAGGCAACACTGTCCATCTAGAAGCACATGCTATGAAAAACTGGCTATGGAGCATCATCAACCAGCATTCAGATATCACAGATTCATTGTCCGTCTGCCGGAACTTTTCCATATATTTCAGTTATTCAAACTTTTTGAAATTCATATGTTGCCCTTCCAGGGTAAGATTCTGGAGGAGTAGGGAAATTGAAAAATGCACATGAAATGAGCATTATTTGACATTTCTCAGCAAATGAGGTATCATTTTGTATGTTTTTGGGTTTGGGGAGTTCATTTATGGGGTTGTTTGTGTGATCCAAGGTCAAGTTCATATGACCTTGACCTTGGTGCTCTGGACAACACTGGATGCCCCGTGCTGTCCAGCACACAACACGGGGCATCCAGTGGGACAAAGCACGGCATCCAGCTGTGGACACAGCGGGTGGAATTGTCATGATGAAGTGTGTGTAAGTGCGCAGATCAAACTCGTGCAAGTGTCAGGGCACCTTTAATCTCCTTTCACACCGGGCCTGCTTTAAGTTGTATATGCTGCATATCTAATACACAGGAACGTCTGCGTCAGTTGCGCGCAGCAGGGGGAAGAGCAAACTGCAGAGCAGACTGTCTGGACACGCAGATGGAGTTGATACATTGAAAAAAGTCAGAATACATTTCCAGGAGTTAATGGAGTTTATTACTGATTTCTCTTATCTGATTTCTCTTCTGGTTTATTGTTTTTCCTGTGCTGTGCTGCAAGTGTGCACTCTGATTTCTGTTCTAGTTTTTCTTTCTTCTTGTGCAGTGGTGCAGGTGTGCACTCTGATTTCTGTTTTAGATTATATTTCTTCTTGTGCTGTGGTGCAGGTGTGCACTCTGATTTCTCTTTTAGATTATATTTCTTCTTGTGCAGTGGTGCAGGTGTGCACTCTGATTTCTCTTTTAGATTATATTTCTTCTTGTGCTGTGCTGCAAGTGTGCACTCTGATTTCTGTTCTAGTTTTTCTTTCTTGTGCAGTGCTGCAGGTGTGCACTCTGATTTCTCTTTTAGATTATATTTCTTCTTGTGCAGTGGTGCAGGTGTGCACTCTTATTTCTCTTTTAGATTATATTTCTTCTTGTGCAGTGCTGCAGGTGTGCACTCTGAATTCTGTTTTAGGTTATATTTCTTCTTGTGCTGTGGTGCAGGTGTGCACTCTGATTTCTCTTTTAGATTATATTTCTTCTTGTGTAGTGGTGCAGGTGTGCACTCTTATTTCTCTTTTAGATTATATTTCTTCTTGTGCAGTGCTGCAGGTGTGCACTCTGAATTCTGTTCTAGTTCATATTTCTGTTTGTGCAGCACTGCAGGTGTGCGCTCTGATTTCTGTTCTACTTTATCATTCTTCCTGTGGAGTGCTGCAGGTGTGCGCTCTGATTTCCACAGGCTTTTAAGGTGGCAGTAATTAAACCATTACTTAAAAAGCCATCACTTGACCCAGCTGTCTTAGCTAATTATAGGCCAATCTCCAACCTTCCTTTTCTCTCAAAAATTCTTGAAAGGGTAGTTGTAAAACAGCTAACTGATCATCTGCAGAGGAATGGTCTATTTGAAGAGTTTCAGTCAGGTTTTAGAATTCATCATAGTACAGAAACAGCATTAGTGAAGGTTACAAATGATCTTCTTATGGCCTCGGACAGTGGACTCATCTCTGTGCTTGTTCTGTTAGACCTCAGTGCTGCTTTTGATACTGTTGACCATAAAATTTTATTACAGAGATTAGAGCATGCCATAGGTATTAAAGGCACTGCGCTGCGGAGGTTTGAATCATATTTGTCTAATAGATTACAATTTGTTCATGTAAATGGGGAATCTTCTTCACAGACTAAAGTTAATTATGGAGTTCCACAAGGTTCTGTGCTAGGACCAATTTTATTCACTTTATACATGCTTCCCTTAGGCAGTATTATTAGACGGTATTGCTTAAATTTTCATTGTTACGCAGATGATACCCAGCTTTATCTATCCATGAAGCCAGAGGACACACACCAATTAGCTAAACTGCAGGATTGTCTTACAGACATAAAGACATGGATGACCTCTAATTTCCTGCTTTTAAACTCAGATAAAACTGAAGTTATTGTACTTGGCCCCACAAATCTTAGAAACATGGTGTCTAACCAGATCCTTACTCTGGATGGCATTACCCTGACCTCTAGTAATACTGTGAGCTTTCAGGCTCCTCTCCTGTGGAACCAGCTCCCAATTCAGATCAGGGAGACAGACACCCTCTCTACTTTTAAGATTAGGCTTAAAACTTTCCTTTTTGCTAAAGCTTATAGTTAGGGCTGGATCAGGTGACCCTGAACCATCCCTTAGTTATGCTGCTATAGACGTAGACTGCTGGGGGGTTCCCATGATGCACTGTTTCTTTCTCTTTTTGCTCTGTATGCACCACTCTGCATTTAATCATTAGTGATCGATCTCTGCTCCCCTCCACAGCATGTCTTTTTCCTGGTTCTCTCCCTCAGCCCCAACCAGTCCCAGCAGAAGACTGCCCCTCCCTGAGCCTGGTTCTGCTGGAGGTTTCTTCCTGTTAAAAGGGAGTTTTTCCTTCCCACTGTCGCCAAGTGCTTGCTCACAGGGGGTCGTTTTGACCGTTGGGGTTTTACATAATTATTGTATGGCCTTGCCTTACAATATAAAGCGCCTTGGGGCAACTGTTTGTTGTGATTTGGCGCTATATAAAAAAATTGATTGATTGATTGATTGATTTCTCTTCTAGTTCATCATTCTTCCTGTGCAGTGCTGCAGGTGTGCACTCTGAATTCTGTTCTAGTTCATATTTCTGTTTGTGCAGCACTGCAGGTGTGCGCGCTGATTTCTGTTCTAGTTTATCATTCTTCCTGTGGAGTGCTGCAGGCGTGCGCTCTGATTTCTGTTCTAGTTTATATTTCTTCTTATGCAGGGGCTGCAGGTGTGTGCTCTGATTTCTCTTCTCGTTTATCTTTCTTCTTGTGCAGTGCTGCAGGTGTGCACTCTGATTTGTGTTCTAGTTTATATTTCTTCTTATGCAGGGGCTGCAGGTGTGTGCTCTGATTTCTCGTCTCGTTTATCTTTCTTCTTGTGCAGTGCTGCAGGTGTCCACTCTGATTTCTGTTCTAGTTTATCTGTCTTGTGCAACGCTGCAGGGGTGCGCTCTGATTTCTGTTATAGTTTATCTTCTTGTGCAAGGCTGCAGGTTTGCGCTCTGATTTCTGTTATAGTTTATCTTCTTGTGCAGCGTTGCAGGTGTGCGCTCTGATTTCTGTTATAGTTTATCTTTCTTCTTGTGCAGGGCTGTAGGTGTGCACTCTGATTTCTGTTATAGTTTATCTTTCTTCTTGTGCAGCGCTGCAGATGTGCGCTCTGATTTCTGTTATAGTTTATGTTTTTTCTTGTGCAGCACTTCAGGTGTGCGCTCTGATTTCTGTTATAGTTTATCTTCTTGTGCAGTGCTGCAGGTGTGCGCTCTGATTTCTGTTCTCGTTTCTATATCTTTTTATGCAGGGCTGCAGGTGTGTGCTCTGATTTCTGTTATAGTTTATATTTCTTCTTGTGCAGGGTTGCAGGTGTGCGCTCTGATTTCTGTTATAGTTTATATTTCTTCTTGTGCAGGGCTGCAGGTGTGCGCTCTGATTTCTATTCTAGTTTATATTTCTTCTTGTGCAGGGTTGCAGGTGTGCGCTCTGATTTCTGTTATAGTTTATCTTTCTTCTTGTGCAGCGCTGCAGGTGTGCGCTCTGATTTCTGTTATAGTTTATCTTCTTGTGCAGCACTGCAGGTGTGCGCTCTGATTTCTGTTATATTTTTCTTTCTTCTTGTGCAGGGCTGCAGGTGTGCGCTCTGATTTCTGTTATAGTTTATATTTCTTCTTGTGCAGGGCTGCAGCTGTGCGCTCTGATTTCTGTTATAGTTTATCTTTCTTCTTATGCAGGGCTGCAGGTGTGCGCTCTGATTTCTGTTATAGTTTATATTTCTTCCTGTGCAGCGCTGCAGGTGTGCACTCTGAATTCTGTTCTAGTTCATATTTCTGTTTGTGCAGCACTGCAGGTGTGCGCTCTGATTTCTCTTCTAGTTCATCATTCTTCCTGTGGAGTGCTGCAGGCGTGCGCTCTGATTTCTGTTCTAGTTTATATTTCTTCTTATGCAGGGGCTGCAGGTGTGTGCTCTGATTTCTCTTCTTGTTTATCTTTCTTCTTGTGCAGCGCTGCAGGTGTGCACTCTGATTTCTGTTATAATTTATCTTTCTTCTTGTGCAGGGCTGCAGGTGTGCGCTCTGATTTCTGTTATAGTTTATATTTCTTCTTGTGCAGGGCTGCAGGAGTGCACTCTGATTTCTGTTATAGTTTATCTTTCTTCTTGTGCAGGGCTGCAGGAGTGCGCTCTGATTTCTGTTATAGTTTATATTTCTTCTTGTGCAGGGCTGCAGGTGTGCGCTCTGATTTCTGTTATAGTTTATCATTCTTCCTGTGGAGTGCTGCAGGTGTGCGCTCTGATTTCTCTTCTAGTTCATCATTCTTCCTGTGGAGTGCTGCAGGCGTGCGCTCTGATTTCTGTTCTAGTTTATATTTCTTCTTATGCAGGGGCTGCAGGTGTGTGCTCTGATTTCTCTTCTCGTTTATCTTTCTTCTTGTGCAGTGCTGCAGGTGTGCACTCTGATTTCTGTTCTGGTTTATTTGTCTTCTTGTGCTGCGTTGCAGGGGTGCGCTCTGATTTCTGTTATAGTTTATCTTCTTGTGCAAGGCTGCAGGTGTGCACTCTGATTTCTGTTCTAATTTATATTTCTTCTTGTGCAGCGCTGCAGGGTGAGCTTTGATTTCTGTTATAGTTTATCTTTCTTTTTGTGCAGGGCTGCAGGTGTGCGCTCTGATTTCTGTTGTAGTTTATCTTCTTGTGCAGCACTGCAGGTGTGCGCGCTGATTTCTGTTATAGTTTATCTTCTTGTGCAGCACTGCAGGTGTGCGCTCTGGTTTCTGTTATAGTTTATCTTTCTTCTTGTGCAGGGCTGCAGGAGTGCGCTCTGATTTCTGTTATAGTTTATATTTCTTCTTGTGCAGGGCTGCAGGTGTGCACTCTGATTTCTGTTATAGTTTATCTTCTTGTGCAGCACTGCAGGTGTGCGCTCTGATTTCTGTTATAGTTTATCTTCTTGTGCAGCACTGAAGGTGTGCGCTGTGATTTCTGTTATAGTTTATCTTTCTTCTTGTGCAGGGCTGCAGGAGTGCGCTCTGATTTCTGTTATAGTTTATCTTTCTTCTTGTGCAGGGCTGAAGGTGTGCGCTCTGATTTCTGTTATAGTTTATATTTCTTCTTGTGCAGCGCTGCAGGTGTGCGCTCTGATTTCTGTTATAGTTTATATTTCTTCTTGTGCAGCGCTGCAGGTGTGCACTCTGAATTCTGTTCTAGTTCATATTTCTGTTTGTGCAGCACTGCAGGTGTGCGCTCTGATTTCTGTTCTAGTTTATCATTCTTCCTGTGGAGTGCTGCAGGTGTGCGCTCTGATTTCTCTTCTAGTTCATCATTCTTCCTGTGGAGTGCTGCAGGCGTGCGCTCTGATTTCTGTTCTAGTTTATATTTCTTCTTATGCAGGGGCTGCAGGTGTGTGCTCTGATTTCTCTTCTTGTTTATCTTTCTTCTTGTGCAGCGCTGCAGGTGTGCACTCTGATTTCTGTTATAGTTTATCTTTCTTCTTGTGCAGGGCTGCAGGTGTGCGCTCTGATTTCTGTTATAGTTTATATTTCTTCTTGTGCAGGGCTGCAGGAGTGCACTCTGATTTCTGTTATAGTTTATATTTCTTCTTGTGCAGGGCTGCAGGTGTGCGCTCTGATTTCTGTTATAGTTTATCTTTCCTCTTGTGCAGGGCTGCAGGAGTGCGCTCTGATTTCTGTTATAGTTTATATTTCTTCTTGTGCAGGGCTGCAGGTGTGCGCTCTGATTTCTGTTATAGTTTATCATTCTTCCTGTGGAGTGCTGCAGGTGTGCGCTCTGATTTCTCTTCTAGTTCATCATTCTTCCTGTGGAGTGCTGCAGGCGTGCGCTCTGATTTCTGTTCTAGTTTATATTTCTTCTTATGCAGGGGCTGCAGGTGTGTGCTCTGATTTCTCTTCTCGTTTATCTTTCTTCTTGTGCAGTGCTGCAGGTGTGCACTCTGATTTCTGTTCTGGTTTATCTGTCTTCTTGTGCAGCGTTGCAGGGGTGCGCTCTGATTTCTGTTATAGTTTATCTTCTTGTGCAAGGCTGCAGGTGTGCACTCTGATTTCTGTTCTAATTTATATTTTTTCTTGTGCAGCGCTGCAGGGTGAGCTTTGATTTCTGTTATAGTTTATCTTTCTTTTTGTGCAGGGCTGCAGGTGTGCGCGCTGATTTCTGTTATAGTTTATCTTCTTGTGCAGCACTGCAGGTGTGCGCTCTGATTTCTGTTATAGTTTATCTTTCTTCTTGTGCAGGGCTGCAGGAGTGCGCTCTGATTTCTGTTATAGTTTATATTTCTTCTTGTGCAGGGCTGCAGGTGTGCACTCTGATTTCTGTTATAGTTTATCTTGTTGTGCAGTGCTGCAGGTGTGCGCTCTGATTTCTGTTATAGTTTATCTTCTTGTGCAGCACTGCAGGTGTGCGCTGTGATTTCTGTTATAGTTTATCTTTCTTCTTGTGCAGGGCTGCAGGAGTGCGCTCTGATTTCTGTTATAGTTTATATTTCTTCTTGTGCAGGGCTGAAGGTGTGCGCTCTGATTTCTGTTATAGTTTATATTTCTTCTTGTGCAGCGCTGCAGGTGTGCGCTCTGATTTCTGTTATAGTTTATATTTCTTCTTGTGCAGCGCTGCAGGTGTGCGCTCTGATTTCTGTTATAGTTTATCATTCTTCTTGTGCGGGGCTGCAGTTGTGCACTCTGATTTCTGTTACAGTTTATCTTTGTTCTTGTGCAGGGCTGCAGGTGTGCACTCTGATTTCTGTTATAGTTTATCATTCTACCTGTGGAGTGCTGCAGGTGTGCGATCTGATTTCTCTTCTAGTTCATCATTCTTCCTGTGGAGTGCTGCAGGGGTGCGCTCTGATTTCTGTTCTAGTTTATATTTCTTCTTATGCAGGGGCTGCAGGTGTGTGCTCTGATTTCTCGTCTCGTTTATCTTTCTTCTTGTGCAGTGCTGCAGGTGTGCACTCTGATTTCTGTTCTGGTTTATCTGTCTTCTTGTGCAGCGCTGCAGGGGTGCGCTCTGATTTCTGTTATAGTTTATCTTCTTGTGCAAGGCTGCAGGTGTGTACTCTGATTTCTGTTTTAGTTTATCTTTCTTCTTGTGCAGCGCTGCAGGGTACGCTTTGATTTCTGTTATAGTTTATCTTTCTTCTTGTGCAGCGCTGCAGGTGTGCGCTCTGATTTCTGTTATAGTTTATCTTTCTTCTTGTGCAGGGCTGCAGGTGTGCGCTCTGATTTCTGTTATAGTTTATATTTCTTCTTGTGCAGCGCTGCAGGTGTGCGCTCTGATTTCTGTTATAGTTTATATTTCTTCTTGTGCAGCGCTGCAGGTGTGCGCTCTGATTTCTGTTATAGTTTATCATTCTTCCTGAGGAGTGCTGCAGGTGTGCGCTCTGATTTCTGTTATAGTTTATATTTCTTCTTGTGCGGGGCTGCAGTTGTGCACTCTGATTTCTGTTACAGTTTATCTTTGTTCTTGTGCAGGGCTGCAGGTGTGCACTCTGATTTCTGTTATAGTTTAGCATTCTACCTGTGGAGTGCTGCAGGTGTGCGATCTGATTTCTCTTCTAGTTCATCATTCTTCCTGTGGAGTGCTGCAGGGGTGCGCTCTGATTTCTGTTCTAGTTTATATTTCTTCTTATGCAGGGGCTGCAGGTGTGTGCTCTGATTTCTCTTCTCGTTTATCTTTCTTCTTGTGCAGTGCTGCAGGTGTGCACTCTGATTTCTGTTCTGGTTTATCTGTCTTCTTGTGCAGCGCTGCAGGGGTGCGCTCTGATTTCTGTTATAGTTTATCTTCTTGTGCAAGGCTGCAGGTGTGTACTCTGATTTCTGTTTTAGTTTATCTTTCTTCTTGTGCAGCGCTGCAGGGTACGCTTTGATTTCTGTTATAGTTTATCTTTCTTCTTGTGCAGCGCTGCAGGTGTGCGCTCTGATTTCTGTTATAGTTTATCTTTCTTCTTGTGCAGGGCTGCAGGTGTGCGCTCTGATTTCTGTTATAGTTTATATAAACTCCCTTCTGTCTGATAATTTCTTAATAACATTTACATTTACTCTGATGGACTACCCAGCAGTGGGGAATAAGTTTCATTACACTAGAAGTCTTTCAGAAAGCGCTGTAACTAGGTTTAAGGATATGATTCCTTCTTTATGTTCTCTAATGCCATATACCAACACAGTGCAGAGTAGCTACCTAAACTCTGTAAGGGAGATAGAGTATCTCGTCAATAGTTTTACATCCTCATTGAAGACAACTTTGGATGCTGTAGCTCCTCTGAAAAAGAGAGCTTTAAATCAGAAGTGTCTGACTCCGTGGTATAACTCACAAACTCGTAGCTTAAAGCAGATAACCCGTAAGTTGGAGAGGAAATGGCGTCTCACTAATTTAGAAGATCTTCACTTAGCCTGGAAAAAGAGTCTGTTGCTCTATAAAAAAGCCCTCCGTAAACCTAGGACATCTTACTACTCATCACTAATTGAAGAAAATAAGAACAACCCCAGGTTTCTTTTCAGCACTGTAGCCAGGCTGACAAAGAGTCAGAGCTCTATTGAGCTGAGTATTCCATTAACTTTAACTAGTAATGACTTCATGACTTTCTTTGCTAACAAAATTTTAACTATTAGAGAAAAAATTACTTATAACCATGCCAAAGACGTATCATTATCTTTGGCTGCTTTCAGTGATGCCGGTATTTGGTTAGACTCTTTCTCTCTGATTGTTCTGTCTGAGTTATTTTCATTAGTTACTTCATCCAAACCATCAACATGTTTATTAGACCCCATTCCTACCAGGCTGCTCAAGGAAGCCCTACCATTATTTAATGCTTCGATCTTAAATATGATCAATCTATCTTTGTTAGTTGGCTATGTACCACAGGCTTTTAAGGTGGCAGTAATTAAACCATTACTTAAAAAGCCATCACTTGACCCAGCTATCTTAGCTAATTATAGGCCAATCTCCAACCTTCCTTTTCTCTCAAAAATTCTTGAAAGGGTAGTTGTAAAACAGCTAACTGATCATCTGCAGAGGAATGGTCTATTTGAAGAGTTTCAGTCAGGTTTTATAATTCATCATAGTACAGAAACAGCATTAGTGAAGGTTACAAATGATCTTCTTATGGCCTCGGACAGTGGACTCATCTCTGTGTTTGTTCTGTTAGACCTCAGTGCTGCTTTTGATACTGTTGACCATAAAATTTTATTACAGAGATTAGAGCATGCCATAGATATTAAAGGCACTGCGCTGCGGCGGTTTGAATCATATTTGTCTAATAGATTACAATTTGTTCATGTAAATGGGGAATCTTCTTCACAGACTAAAGTTAATTATGGAGTTCCACAAGGTTCTGTGCTAGGACCAATTTTATTCACTTTATACATGCTTCCCTTAGGCAGTACTATTAGACGGTATTGCTTAAATTTTCATTGTTACGCAGATGATACCCAGCTTTATCTATCCATGAAGCCAGAGGACACACACCAATTAGCTAAACTGCAGGATTGTCTTACAGACATAAAGACATGAATGACCTCTAATTTCCTGCTTTTAAACTCAGATAAAACTGAAGTTATTGTACTTGGCCCCACAAATCTTAGAAACATGGTGTCTAACCAGATCCTTACTCTGGATGGCATTACCCTGACCTCTAGTAATACTGTGAGAAATCTTGGAGTCATTTTTGATCAGGATATGTCATTCAAAGCGCATATTAAACAAATATGTAGGACTGCTTTTTTGCATTTACGCAATATCTCTAAAATCAGAAAGGTCTTGTCTCAGAGTGATGTTGAAAAACTAATTCATGCATTTATTTCCTCTAGGCTGGACTATTGTAATTCATTATTATCAGGTTGTCCTAAAAGTTCCCTAAAAAGCCTTCAGTTAATTCAAAATGCTGCAGCTAGAGTATCTTTGTTAGTTGGCTATGTACCACAGGCTTTTAAGGTGGCAGTAATTAAACCATTACTTAAAAAGCCATCACTTGACCCAGCTATCTTAGCTAATTATAGGCCAATCTCCAACCTTCCTTTTCTCTCAAAAATTCTTGAAAGGGTAGTTGTAAAACAGCTAACTGATCATCTGCAGAGGAATGGTCTATTTGAAGAGTTTCAGTCAGGTTTTAGAATTCATCATAGTACAGAAACAGCATTAGTGAAGGTTACAAATGATCTTCTTATGGCCTCGGACAGTGGACTCATCTCTGTGCTTGTTCTGTTAGACCTCAATGCTGCTTTTGATACTGTTGACCATAAAATTTTATTACAGAGATTAGAGCATGCCATAGGTATGAAAGGCACTGCGCTGCGGTGGTTTGAATCATATTTGTCTAATAGATTACAATTTGTTCATGTAAATGGGAAATCTTCTTCACAGACTAAAGTTAATTATGGAGTTCCACAAGGTTCTGTGCTAGGACCAATTTTATTCACTTTATACATGCTTCCCTTAGGCAGTACTATTAGACGGTATTGCTTAAATTTTCATTGTTACGCAGATGATACCCAGCTTTATCTATCCATGAAGCCAGAGGACACACACCAATTAGCTAAACTGCAGGATTGTCTTACAGACATAAAGACATGGATGACCTCTAATTTCCTGCTTTTAAA
Source organism: Thalassophryne amazonica (assembly GCF_902500255.1). Lineage (NCBI taxonomy): Eukaryota > Metazoa > Chordata > Actinopteri > Batrachoidiformes > Batrachoididae > Thalassophryne > Thalassophryne amazonica. The sequence goes on along the minus strand of NC_047120.1, from coordinate 5,311,309 downwards.
CTCAGATAAAACTGAAGTTATTGTACTTGGCCCCACAAATCTTAGAAACATGGTGTCTAACCAGATCCTTACTCTGGATGGCATTACCCTGACCTCTAGTAATACTGTGAGAAATCTTGGAGTCATTTTTGATCAGGATATGTCATTCAAAGCGCATATTAAACAAATATGTAGGACTGCTTTTTTGCATTTACGCAATATCTCTAAAATCAGAAAGGTCTTGTCTCAGAGTGATGCTGAAAAACTAATTCATGCATTTATTTCCTCTAGGCTGGACTATTGTAATTCATTATTATCAGGTTGTCCTAAAAGTTCCCTAAAAAGCCTTCAGTTAATTCAAAATGCTGCAGCTAGAGTACTGACGGGGACTAGAAGGAGAGAGCATATCTCACCCATATTGGCCTCTCTTCATTGGCTTCCTGTTAATTCTAGAATAGAATTTAAAATTCTTCTTCTTACTTACAAGGTTTTGAATAATCAGGTCCCATCTTATCTTAGGGACCTCGTAGTACCATATCACCCCAATAGAGCGCTTCGCTCTCAGACTGCAGGCTTACTTGTAGTTCCTAGGGTTTGTAAGAGTAGAATGGGAGGCAGAGCCTTCAGCTTTCAGGCTCCTCTCCTGTGGAACCAGCTCCCAATTCAGATCAGGGAGACAGACACCCTCTCTACTTTTAAGATTAGGCTTAAAACTTTCCTTTTTGCTAAAGCTTATAGTTAGGGCTGGATCAGGTGACCCTGAACCATCCCTTAGTTATGCTGCTATAGACGTAGACTGCTGGGGGGTTCCCATGATGCACTGTTTCTTTCTCTTTTTGCTCTGTATGCACTCTGCATTTAATCATTAGTGATCGATCTCTGCTCCCCTCCACAGCATGTCTTTTTCCTGGTTCTCTCCCTCAGCCCCAACCAGTCCCAGCAGAAGACTGCCCCTCCCTGAGCCTGGTTCTGCTGGAGGTTTCTTCCTGTTAAAAGGGAGTTTTTCCTTCCCACTGTAGCCAAGTGCTTGCTCACAGGGGGTCGTTTTGACCGTTGGGGTTTTACATAATTATTGTATGGCCTTGCCTTACAATATAAAGCGCCTTGGGGCAACTGTTTGTTGTGATTTGGCGCTATATAAAAAAATTGATTGAATTGAATTGAATTTCTTCTTGTGCAGGGCTGCAGGTGTGCACTCTAATTTCTGTTATAGTTTATATTTCTTCTTGTGCAGGGCTGCAGGTGTGCACTCTAATTTCTGTTATAGTTTATATTTCTTCTTGTGCAGCGCTGCAGGTGTGTGCTCTGATTTCTGTTATAGTTTATCTTTGTTCTTGTGCAGGGCTGCAGGTGTGCGCTCTGATTTCTGTTATAGTTTATCTTTCTTCTTGTGCGCGCTGCAGGTGTGCGCTCCGATTTCTGTTATAGTTTATCTTTCTTCTTGTGCAGCGCTGCAGGTGTGCGCTCTGATTTCTGTTACAGTTTATCTTCTTGTGCAGTGCTGCAGGTGTGCGCTCTGATTTCTGTTCTCGTTTCTATTTCTTTTTATGCAGGGCTGCAGGTGTGCGCTCTGATTTCTGTTATAGTTTATATTTCTTCTTGTGCAGGGCTGCAGGAGTGCGCTCTGATTTCTGTTCTAGTTCATCATTCTTCCTGTGGAGTGCTGCAGGCGTGCACTCTGATTTCTGTTCTAGTTTATATTTCTTCTTATGCAGGGGCTGCAGGTGTGTTCTCTGATTTCTCTTCTCGTTTATCTTTCTTCTTGTGCAGCGCTGCAGGTGTGCGCTCTGATTTCTGTTATAGTTTATCTTTCTTCTTGTGCAGGGCTGCAGGTGTGCGCTCTGATTTCTGTTATAGTTTATATTTCTTCTTGTGCAGAGCTGCAGGTGTGCGCTCTGATTTCTGTTATAGTTTATATTTCTTCTTGTGTAGGGCTGCAGGTGTGCACTCTGATTTCTGTTATAGTTTATCTTTCTTCCTGTGCTGTGCTGCAGGTGTGCACTCTGATTTCTGTTATAGTTTATATTTCTTCTTGTGCAGCGCTGCAGGGTGCGCTCTGATTTCTGTTATAGTTTATCTTCTTGTGCAGTGCTGCAGGTGTGCGCTCTGATTTCTGTTCTCGTTTCTATTTCTTTTTATGCAGGGCTGCAGGTGTGCGCTCTGATTTCTGTTATAGTTTATATTTCTTCTTGTGCAGGGCTGCAGGTGTGCGCTCTGATTTCTGTTATAGTTTATCTTCTTGTGCAGTGCTGCAGGCGTTGCGCTCTGATTTCTGTTCTAGTTTATATTTCTTCTTATGCAGGGGCTGCAGGTGTGCGCTCTGATTTCTCTTCTCGTTTATCTTTCTTCTTGTGCAGTGCTGCAGGTGTGCGCTCTGATTTCTGTTATAGTTTATCTTTCTTCTTGTGCAACGCTGCAGGTGTGCACTCTGATTTCTGTTATACTTTATCTTTCTTCTTGTGCAGTGCTGCAGGTGTGCGCTCTGATTTCTGTTATAGTTTATCTTTCTTCTTGTGCAGTGCTGCAGGTGTGCGCTCTGATTTCTGTTATAGTTTATCTTTCTTCTTGTGCAACGCTGCAGGTGTGCGCTCTGATTTCTGTTATAGTTTGTCATTCTTCCTGTGACCGCAGAGCTGCAGCCACTGATCGCGTGTGAACTGTCTGTGAGTGAATGTGGAGAATTCCTCTGTGAGGAGTTAATGGACTTTATTAATGGACTTTTTGGAGCGTGGAGGAGCTGCAGCCAGGCTGGAATGAGCATTTTTTTCTAATTGTTCACATGTGCTCTGTGAGCAGTATAGTTACTGCATTGTGTTATGGTATAAAAAGTTCTACAACAATCCTGCGTGATTTATAGCTCGGCAACAATGGAGCAAAGCAGGAATCATAAATTGGATTCGGGTAGCAATACTGTCACCTTCTGCGTCCAGTGCTCTATGCCGAATTGTGGCGTATGGCTGCATAACTCTGCATCATCATGACACAATTCCATGTTCCCCCGGTGTGAAAGAGGCTTAAGTGTCCCTCTCTGAAGCAGTAAGAGTGATCACCTGGATTGTAACAAGGACAATGTTTTTCTAAATAATTATTTTTTTTCCAAGATTTTTCTTAACCTAACATGATTCTGAAATTGAGATGTTCCTTGCAATGCCAAAAGAAAACAATCTGCTGCAGCTTTACCTGACATCAGCATTTTTCTCACCTTTGCATTTTCACTGAGGTTTATTGGTTTATTGTGATCACTGCTTCCACAAATGCACAGCATCCTGACCGGTCTGGCTGTTCCTGCACACACGATCCACTTCAAATGCAAAATGGGTGATTAGGTTTCGCTGAACATGAAGGATGACTTCTGCCTTATAGAATCTGATTAAACTAGTTGACTGAGTGTGCTTTGCTTCACATGTTAATTTAATGTTTCATAATGTGAGTGTTCTAAATGACTATTGCAAGATAAATGGGCACATATTGCATAAGTAAATCATATTAAGTGTGTAACTGTCTCTCTCTGTTAGCAGCACTACTACTCAGTGCGGATCTTTCCTGGTCAGGAGCCGAGCAGTGTTTGGGTGGGATGGATCACCTCTGACTTCCATCAGTATGACACAGGCTTCGAGCTCCACAATGTCAGAACGGTCACCGTGACGCTGGGCGATGAGAAGGGAAAGGTTCATGAAAGGTCAGTACAGTCCCAGAGAAAAATGTTTTTGGAGAACTTAATTTGAGCAAGAAAAATGTAAGTCAGGATGGGCAGGAGTACACTCAGTCAGTTTAAAGGGCAGGTGGGAAAAAACTGGTGCATCATGGATGATAAAATACTCTTCAGTCTTGATTAATAAGGAATGAACTTGAGGTTTCCTCCAGACGTCTCTCTGAGGAAAATCACTCACGAAATATACTCCGAGATAGGCCTACCCGAATATGTCAAAAATAATATTTTGACAAGTCACAACCTTCATTTAGGATATCTGTAAAACACAGATATCCCCTGTTTTATCTAGAGACCCGTCAGTGCCTCTTATCGATGGCCTAAATTGGAGGTTGACTGGTAATTTCCTGCAACGACAGGGTTCAGTATCCAGGGATGTCTTTAGTCTTCACCACACTGCATATGGTGAATGAATGCACGATGTGGCAAGCCTAGCATGCTTATGAATCGCCACAGTGACAAATACAAAAATTATTGTAGTACTATGAGAAAAATCAATGATTTCTGTCCTTTTTTGAATGAGCAGTAAAAGCTCATTGTTGGTGCACTTGGAATTCCATTAGACTTAAAGTCCTCCACGCTGCAGCTTTCTCAATAAGAAACTACAGATGTCCCTGCCTGACAGGAAAATAATAATAATTGTAAACACCGGGTGCATTTAATGAGTTAACAGTTTATTTCATGGTTCAAGGGTGAACAAAGATAAAATATGTCTGTGTGTAACAGCTGGACTACTCTTACCCTCTTTCCACGCCTGCTGATCATTACTGTCATTGTCATTTACTGTAAATAGTAGAGAAGCTTGAATCTTGGACTGGACTGGGTTGCTTGACGCGAGGACGTTTCGCTTCAAATCGCAGAAGCTTCCTCAGCTTCCTCAGCTTCCCGTCTTCTCTACAAGAGTCAAGACTAGAAGTCAGACTACCAGAGCAAGAATTTTAGCTGAGGTGTATGTCTGAGTCTGAGATCCTGACCTGAATGACTGTGTGATTCCGTGTTTAGACATTCACCAGCAAAAAGCCCTTAGTGTTAGAGCTTCTTGCAGCTACTTTATCATTCCTACACTGCACCAGAAGACCCCAAATTTGCTTCAGTAATTTTCACAGGGGGGCATGCCCACAGAATTCCCCCTTCCCCTAGCAGGTACCCCTACCTACATCAGGTATGGATTGTGGTTTTTTCTCTGCTCAGTTATATAACATCCTCTTCTCTTGTTCCAGATAACACCCACCCTGGCAACAGGGGTAAAAGCTGAGGGGTAAAAGCAGGAACTGTCCAAATACATATGGACATGATGGGTTTCTTATCCAACAAAGTCAACTAACTGCTCCACTCTGTATCCTCTGAAAATAATATCTTCTCTGTGTCTTAGATATCAAAGTGTAGGACCTGCTCCACCATGTGTATTTGGATTGTCTTTATCCTAAATCATGAAAAAGCATCAGCTTCAGGACAGCGTGGTGGTCAGTGCATTTGCTTCTAAAGCAGAAGGTTAACAGTTCAAATCCACTCATGCCCATTTTTGATATAATGTGGCCATTGGTGGGCACAGTTCCTCTAATCCACTAATTAGTGAAGCTAATTTTTTTGTTAGCGAATTAGCTTTTCAGATAACTTCTAAAACTATCAGCGGACCAATTAGCTTCAATTCAGTTTCAATTTGTTTTCATTTACTACCAACCTACTGAGTGAGTAGGTTGGTCCTACGCAGGTCCTACGCAATGAGAGCCAACCTACTGGTGGTTGGCTCTCACTGCGGTATTGTATCACTTCCTGTTCCGGAGCACAGCGGTGTTTTGCTGTATCTGTTAGCTGTTTAATCTGCGCAGTTAGATTGATCTAGTTACCTAGATAACGATTTGTTTCACAGTGTAATCTTCACGTGCCTTAACTAAAGCACTCCCTCTGCTGAATCACCTCTAAATTATTTACACATTATTCACTTTGTGTGTTTTTAGGAATCCGCTAGCTTAGCGCAGTTACTAGCTCTTAGCCGGTTTAGCATGGTGGCTTCTCCTGTCTCTTGCGCACTTCTCTGCTCTGGGTGTGAAATGTTTAGTTATTGCTCGGCCTCATTTAGCAGTAATGGTACTTGTAATAAGTGTAGCTTATTCGTAGCTTTGGAGGCCAGGCTGGGCGAATTGGAGACTCGGCTCCGCACTTTGGAAAATCCTACAGCTAGCCAGGCCCCTGTAGTTGGTGCGGACCAAGGTAGCTTAGCTGCCGATAGCTGCCCCCCAGCAGATCCCAAGCAGCCGGGAAAGCAGGCCGGCTGGGTGACTGTGAGGAGGAAGCGTAGTTCTAAACAGTTGCAAAAACAGTGTCGGCTTCTGTAGTTTTCTCTGGGCCCCTCCCCAGTCGGACCGGGAATGACATGTTTAGCCGCATGTTCTCCTTGAATTGCTGGCTGTCTGAGTGGTGTCCAAAAAATGAGGTGGGCTTCATAGATAATTGGCAAAGCTTCTGGGGAAAACCTGGTCTTGTTAGGAGAGACGCCTTCCATCCCACTTTGGATGGAGCAGCTGTCATTTCTAGAAATCTGGCCAATTTTATTAAACCCTCCAAACCGTGACTACCCAGGGTTGGGACCAGGAAGCAGAGTTGTAGTCTTACAAACCTCTCTGCAGCTTATCTCCCCCTGCCATCCCCCCAATATCCCATTCCCGTAGAGACGGTGCCTGCTCCCAGACCACCAACAACCAGTAAAAATCTATTTAAGCATAAAAATTCAAAAAGAAAAAATAATATAGCACCTTCAACTGCACCACAGACTAAAACAGTTAAATGTGGTCTATTAAACATTAGGTCTCTCTCTTCTAAGTCCCTGTTAGTAAATGATATAATAATTGATCAACATATTGATTTATTCTGCCTTACAGAAACCTGGTTACAGCAGGATGAATATGTTAGTTTAAATGAGTCAACACCCCCGAGTCACACTAACTGTCAGAATGCTCGTAGCACGGGCCGAGGTGGAGGATTAGCAGCAATCTTCCACTCCAGCTTATTAATTAATCAAAAACCCAGACAGAGCTTTAATTCATTTGAAAGCTTGACTCTTAGTCTTGTCCATGCAAATTGGAAGTCTCGAAAACCAGTTTTATTTGTTGTTATCTATCGTCCACCTGGTCGTTACTGTGAGGTTCTCTGTGAATTTTCAGACCTTTTGTCTGACTTAGTGCTTAGCTCAGATAAGATAATTATAGTGGGCGATTTTAACATCCACATAGATGCTAAGAATGACAGCCGCAACACTGCATTTAATCTATTATTAAACTCAATTGGCTTTGTTCAAAATGTAAATGAGTCCACCCACCACTTTAATCATACTTTAGATCTTGTTTTGACTTATGGTATGGAAATTGAAGACTTAACAGTATTCCCTGAAAACCCCCTTCTGTCTGATCATTTCTTAATAACATTTACATTTACTTTAATGGACTACCCAGCAGTGGGGAATAAGTTTCATTACAGTAGAAGTCTTTTGGAAAGCGCTGTAACTAGGTTTAAGGATATGATTCCTTCTTTGTTATGTTCTCCAATGCCATATACCAACACAGTGCAGAGTAGCTACCTAAACTCTGTGAGTGAGATAGATTGTCTCGTCAGTAGTTTTACATCCTCATTGAGCACAACGTTGGATGCTGTAGCTCCTCTGAAAAAGAGAGCCTTAAATCAGAAGTGCCTGACTCCGTGGTATAACTCACAAACTCGCAGCTTAAAGCAGATAACTCGTAAGTTGGAGAGGAAATGGCGTCTCACTAATTTAGAAGATCTTCACTTAGCCTGGAAAAAGAGTCTGTTGCACTATAAAAAAGCCCTCCGTAAAGCTAGGACATCTTGCTACTCATCACTAATTGAAGAAAATAAGAACAACCCCAGGTTTCTTTTTAGCACTGTAGCCAGGCTGACAAAGAGTCAGAGCTCTATTGAGCCAAGTATTCCTTTAACTTTAACTAGTAATGACTTCATGACGTTCTTTGCTAATAAAATGTTAACTATTAGAGAAAAAATTACACATAATCATCCCAAAGACATATCGTTATCTTTGGCTGCTTTCAGTAATGCTGGTATTTGGTTAGACTCTTTCTCTCCGATTGTTCTGAGTTATTTTCATTAGTCACTTCCTCCAAACCATCAACATGTCTATTAGACCCCATTCCTACCAGGCTGCTCAAGGAAGCCCTACCATTAATTAATGCTTTGGTCTTAAATATGATCAATCTATCTTTATTAGTTGGCTATGTACCACAGGCTTTTAAGGTAGCAGTAATTATACCATTATACCATTACTTAAAAAGCCATCACTTGACCCAGCTATCTTAGATAATTATAGGCCAATCTCCAACCTTCCTTTTCTCTTAAAAATTCTTGAAAGGGTAGTTGTAAAACAGCTAACTGATCATCTGCAGAGGAATAGTCTATTTGAAGAGTTTCAGTCAGGTTTCAGAATTCATCATAGTACAGAAACAGCATTAGTGAAGGTTACAAATGATCTTCTTATGGCCTCAGACAGTGGACTCATCTCTGTGCTTGTCCTGTTAGACCTCAGTGCTGCTTTTGATGCTGTTGACCATAAAATCTTATTACAGAGATTAGAGCATGCCATAGGTATTAAAGGCACTGCACTGCGGTGGTTTGAATCATATCTATCTAATAGATTACAATTTGTTCATGTAAATGGGGAGTCTACTTCACAGACTAAGGTTAATTATGGAGTTCCACAAGGTTCTGTGCTAGGACCAATTTTATTCACTTTATACATGCTTCCCTTAGGCAGTATTATTAGAAAGCATCGCTTAAATTTTCATTGTTACGCAGATGATACCCAGCTTTATCTATCCATGAAGCCAGAGGACACACACCAATTAGTTAAACTGCAGGAATGTCTTATAGACATAAAGACATGGATGACCTCTAAGTTCCTGCTTTTAAATTCAGATAAAACTGAAGTTATTGTACTTGGCCCCACAAATCTTAGAAACATGGTGTCTAACCAGATCCTTACTCTGGATGGCATTACCCTGACCTCTAGTAATACTGTGAGAAATCTTGGAGTCATTTTTGATCAGAATATGTCTTTCAATGCACATATTAAGCAAATATGTAGGACTGCTTTTTTACATTTGCGCAATATCTCTAAAATTAGAAAGGTCTTGTCTCAGAGTGATGCTGAAAAACTAATTCATGCATTTATTTCCTCTACGCTGGACTATTGTAATTAATTATTATCAGGCTGTCCTAAACGTTCCCTGAAAAGCCTTCAGTTAATTCAAAATGCTGCAGCTAGAGTACTGACGGGGACTAGAAGGAGAGAGCATATTTCACCGATATTGGCCTCTCTTCATTGGCTTCCTGTTAATTCTAGAATAGAATTTAAAATTCTTCTTCTTCTTACCTATATGGTTTTGAATAATCAGGTCCCATCTTATCTTAGGGACCTCTTAGTACCATATCACCCCAATAGAGCGCTTCGCTCTCAGACTGCAGGCTTACTTGTAGTTCCTAGGGTTTTTAAGAGTAGAATGGGAGGCAGAGCCTTCAGCTTTCGGGCTCCTCTCCTGTGGAACCAGCTCCTATAAACTATAAACTTTCCTTTTTGCTAAAGCTTATAGTTAGGGCTGGATCAGGTGACCCTGAACCATCCCTTAGTTATGCTGCTATAGACGTAGACTGCTGGGGGGGTTCCCATGATGCCCTAAGTGTTTCTTTCTCTTTTTGCTCTGTATGCACCACTCTGCATTTAATCATTAGTGATTGATCTTCCACAGCATGTGTTTTTCCTGATTCTCTCTCCTCAGCCCCAACCAGTCCCAGCAGAAGACTGCCCCTCCCTGAGCCTGGTTCTGCTGGAGGTTTCTTCCTGTTAAAAGGGAGTTTTTCCTTCCCACTGTCGCCAAGTGCTTGCGCATAGGGGGTTGTTTTAACCGTTGGGGTTTTTCTGTAATTATTGTATGGCTTTTGCTTTGCAATATAAAGTGCCTTGGGGCAACTGTTGTTGTGATTTGGCGCTATATAAATAAAACTGATTTGATTTGATTTATATAGCGCCAAATCACAACAGAGTTGCCTCCATGCGCTTCACACAAGTAACCTTACTAACCCTCAGAGTAACAGTGGTAAGGAAAAACTCCCTCTGAGGAAGAAACCTCAAGCAGACCAGACTCATTGGGGTGACCTTCTGCTTGGGCCATGCTACAGACATAAATTACAAAACAATTCACAAAAAGAATATACAGGAAATGCTGTTGGTGCACAGGACAGGAGGGTCGCCAGCACAAATACAACTCCAATCTCTGGATGGTGCTGCACCTTAAACAGAGAGAAAAAACAGAATCAGGCATCAGAAAGACAAGAAATACTGTATAATTTGCCAGCATTAATCAACAAGAAAAACAGAAGAAATACTAAGGTGATAGCCGGCCACTAGCCCTACGCTTCACAAAAAGACCCAGAATTTAGGTAAAGTTGAGGCCGCGGCATCCTCCGTTTACTAATAAAATGAATTAAAAGAGTAAAAAGCATCAAACAAAACTATACCAGTATGCTAGCCATACGAAAGGGAAAATAAGTGCGTCTTAAGTCTGGACTTGAAAGTCTCCACAGAATCTGACTGTTTTATTGACGCAGGGAGATTATTCCACAGAACAGGGGCACGAAAAAAGAAAGCTCTATGACCTGCAGACTCTAGGGACACAAAGTAGTCCTGCACCCTGAAAACGCAAAGCCTGGGCTGGTACGTAAGGTTCAATTAGGTCAGCTAAGTAGGGAGGTGCCAATCTGTGAATAATTTTATAGACTAGTTGCAGAACCTTAAAATCTGATCTCACTGGGACAGGAAGTGCAGCTGGTCTGCTCTGTGTCAGCCTGATCCCGTCAGATCTCAGAAGCTAAGCAGAGCAGGATCTGGTTAGCACTTGGATGGGAGACCTCTTTGGAACACCAGCGGCTGTGTGTGTTTGTCCAGGTAAGGGCATCCGGCGTAAAACTTGTGCCAATTACCAATGCGGATCTGGCTGTATCCGCTGTGGCGACCCCGAGCAAAAACCGGGAGCAGCCGAATGAACAACAACAACAACAAGTGGGACTGGAAGCCAGTGAAGGGATGCCAAAATGTGTGTAATGTGGTCGAACTTTCTGCTTTGTGTCAAAAGTCTGGCTGCAGCATTTTGAACCAATTGGAGACCCCTAATCCTAGACTGCGCTAAACCAGAAAATAGAACATTGCAGTAGTCCAATCCAGAAGAGATAAACACATGGATCAGGGTCTCAGCATCTGCCATACACAGGATGGGACGAATCTTTGCTATATTTCGCAGGTGGAAGAAAGCAGTCCTCGTAATATTTCTAATGTGGAGGTCAAAGGATAATGTAAGATCTAAAATTACCCCAAGGTTCCTCACCTTGTCAGTGTGATGTATGACACACGAGTCTAGGCTGAGCATTAACTGGTCAAATTGATGCTGATGTCTCACTGGACCAAGAACCATCATTTCAGTCTTATCAGAGTTTAAAAGTAGGAAGTTTCTAGACATCCAACTTCTCACTGATGCAAGGCAATCTTCTAAGGATTTTATGTGAATGAGATTACCAGCACTTATCAAAATGTATAACTGAGTATCATCAGCATAGCAGTGAAAGGTAATCCCAAAACGCCTTAATATGTGCCCAAGGGGTGCTATATAAAGGAGAAAAGCTGGGGGCCTAAGACAGACCCCTGTGGAACCCCAAATTTCAAGTTACTAAGGTTAGAGGTAGTGTTACGGTATAAAACACAGTGAGAACAACTGGTCAAGTATGACGTCAGCCATGCAGTAATCCCAAAATGATTTTCCAGCCTGTCAAGTAGAATATGATGATCCACGGTATCAAATGTAGCACTGAGATCTAACAGCACCAGAACCGTACTGTTGTCCGAATCCATTGTAAGCAGAAGATTATTCACCACTTTAGTCAGAGCTGTCTCTGTGGAATGATATGTTCTAAAAGCAGATGTTACTGAGATTATTCTCAGTAACATAGTCCACGAGCTGCCGTGACACTACTTTTTCCAGAATGTTAGAGCAAAATGATAGATTTGATATCGGCCGATAGTTTTTCAATACACTAGGGTCAAGATTAGGTTTCTTAAGTAATGGTTTAATCATTGCAGATTTGAAACATTTAGGAACAGATCCAGAAGTTAAAGAACGATTAATAATTTCCACCATAGTCGGCCCAAGAGTGGGCCACAGGTCCTTAAACAGTTTTGTTGGTATAGGATCAAATAAACAGGTTATGCTTTTTGTTGACATTCCGAGTTTTGTCAGCATGCTGAGTGAGATACTATCAAATTATGTAAATCTAGCTAATACCTCAGTAATGGCGCCCACCTCAATAACAGGGTGTAGTGGCTGGGTTAAGGCATGCTGGGATAGGTTTAACCTGATGTCTTCTATTTTCTTCTCAAAGTAATCCAGCAAATCTTGTGCTGTAAAAGGAGACCGAACTACAGGTGGTTGTCCATGAATAAGTGTTGCTAGCATGTCGAACAAGAACTTTGAGTTATGCTTGGTTTTGTTGATTAAATCAGAGTAGTAGGTCCGCTTTGTAGCCAATAATGCATGCTTATAGTCTAAGATAGCATCATGCCATGCAAGGTGGAATACTTCTAATTTTGAACAACGCCATTTCCGTTCTAGACCTCTTGCCTTAAGCTTGATGTCACGCAGGTAATCATTGAACCAAGGTGACTGTGATTTGGGTGAGCGCGGTTTTAACACAGGTGACGCAATCATGTCGAGTATAGTTTTGAGCACTGAGTTTAAACTATCCACAAGTCTGTCTACTGATTGGATATTTGCCGAATGTGAAGCTAAGACATCAGACAGTCTCGCTTCGAGTTCAATCTTAGTTGAGGAGTTGATGCATCACCGTAGTGATATATAAGGTTGTTGTTCCACTAAACATCACAGCGAAACTGTAAACTTAATAAGTGAGTGATCAGAGACCACTGATGTAAGAGGCATGATGTCAATATTCATGACAGCAATAACATGTGCGAGAACCAGTTCCAGGGTATTTACACTAATATGCGATGAGTCCGGAATGCAGTGACAAAATCCTAATGCATCCACAATTTCCATAAATGATTTTCAGAGGGTATCAGAAGGCTTATTTATTATTAACGTTAAAGTCACCAAAAATCAGAATGTTATCTGCACTAGTTGACAAGTTTGAGATGAACGCACCAAATTCATCTAAGAATTCAGAATATTTGCCAGGAGGCCTATATACAGTGACAAAGTAATACAACTGATTTTTATGCTTCTGACCTTGGCAGTGCGTAATATCCTGAGCAGAGTGGAAAATCAGATGCTCAAACGAGTTATATTTGTGACCTCATCAGCTAATAAGCTAAACCTAGATTTATAAATAAGAGCAACACCCCCGCCTTGCTTCGCATCATGAGGGACATGACTAAATGAATATGCTGGTGGGCAGGCCTCATTTAAGGGGAGGACAGCTGTAGGTTTAAGTCACGTTTCACATAACCCAATCATACCTAAGTGATCATCAATAATTAGATCATTGATCAACAATGATTTTGAGGACAGTGATCTTATGTTATTGAGACCCAGACTAAGGACCTCAGTGGGGTTGACAGTTGAACTGTTTGGATTTAGGGGTGGTTCCAGAGTAGCATATATAAGATGCTTAGAAGTAGGTTTTGGTTTCAGACATTCCACACATGTTGTAGGCATCAGACACAAAATCTTTGCTATTGCTGGAACAACCACTGGGCCATCCTCAATTTCAACATCATCCAATGTAGTAATAGGTATTAAGTTTGTAAAGCATATCCCTCTGTGATTTTTATGGACACGTCTATGGAAGCAGGCCACAGTGTTGTGTGGGCCGCCAGAAGAGGAGGTACTGCTGGCCCACCACCAGAGGGCGCCCTGCCTGAAGTGCGGGCTTCAGGCACCAGAGGGCGCTGCCGCCAAGGACACAGCCGGTGTGACAGCTGTCACTCATTATCTCAGGACAGCTGTCACCCATCTACACTTCATCAGTCCACACCATAAATACCGGACGTCATCTCCACCTCGTTGCCGAGATATCATCTACCAGTAAAGGTAAAACTCTCAGCCGTTGCTTTTGTCTTTTCTGACAAGTGTTTGTTACACAGTGTTTGCAGTCAGTTCCGTGAGTGCTCGCAGCCGGAGGCTGAGTGTGAGAGATGTGGAGAGCTGACGTCTTCGCTCCCCACGCTATTCTGTGATAAGTACTCTCAACTGCTGCACGTACCTGTTTTCTGGATAGGAGGTGGAGGTGGGATCTCCACCAGCGTTGTTACTGGTTGTACACACACCCACCTCTGATTGTTTCTGCTCCTCGCCAGCAGTACCAGATCTGACGCTCGGAGACGGTGGCCACCTGGGGATTCAGGACTTGGCGGCTCCAGTATTCTCCTGGTTCGGTGGCGGAGGAAATTGTGTGGTTCCGGTTCTTCTCAGGACAGACGTCTTCTATCCTCGAGCCTGCCCACACGTCCCCTTTGTTGATTGACTATTATCTGACATTCTGTAATCTGCTGTACTTGGTTGTGCTCATTCACAACAGTAAAAGTGTTCATATTTGACTCTTTCATTGTCCGTTCATTTACGCCCCCTGTTGTGGGTCCGTGTCACGACACTTTCCCAACACACTGTCTCAAATTGTTGAATTTCCCTCCCTGGCAGATAAACTGCTCTATTACCACAGTGGGTTTTCTGCATTAATTTCCCCACTAAGCCAATGGATTCCACATCCACATTTGTCATAAGCCTTGCAGGGTCGCTCCGTGGCCTGCTGTAAATTCCTAATGTTACCCTCCCTGTAGAGCACTATCTATGTTCGCAGACAAGATGGTGGCACCTTCCTCAGTAGGATGGAGGCCGTCCGGCATCAGCAAGCCATGGCGGCCCCAGAGCGAAGGTCCGTTATCAATAAAGCTAAAGTGTGTTGGAAACCATTCGGAAGATTCAGATGGCTTTCAGTGGCTTTTCAGTCGAGTGAGTATCCGAGAAATTGTGTAACAGCTGGGCATGTCACAACTTGTCCTGTGAGACTTCCAACACGGACGTGCTTTTTGTTGTGCGCCATGAGCGGCTCCGTCCCGACGCGCGAATTCCTCCGCACGTCTTTCATTACAAAACCTCCTGTAACAGTGGAATGTGCCGAAAAGTGCTGATGTACACCTCTTCCACAATTTCTCTTGTAGTCAGACGACGTCCCAGATCAACACAGCCTTCACTTTGGAAATGATCTGGTCGTTTCAGCCTGTCAATGGCCGCTCGGAGCGCGGCGCGCCCTGCGCCGCTGTGGGCCATCTTTAATCCGGTTGTAATGATCCTTGATCTGTATGACGCCCAGAGTATCTTCACCGAAAGCCATCTGAATCTTCTGAATGGTTTCCACCTGGCTGTCTCTCACAGTTTCTGGAAAAATTTGATTCAGCGCTGCTCCAATCGCTCAGCCATTTTCCTGATAATGAAAATCTGAGGAGAGGGGTGGACCAGTGCTCACTCAAAGCCTGCCCACAGGTGAATGACGCAACCGACAGGTGTGAAAAAACTCACGCATGCGCACGAAGGTTCAAGCTTGGCTGATGCAAGCGCACATGATTCAAATCCATATAGTTTTTTAAAAAATAAAAAGGTCAGATAGTTTTCTAACAGACCTCGTATTTCCCAGCTGGCTTGGGAACGCCCCCGGAACCCCCAGGAAATTAAACGGTTTGGCCTAAGACAGGGAATTCTGAGTTGAGCTGCACTTTACACTGCCAACTCAACTTGGACCTGGATAAGTCACTGAAAATGAATGAATGCTATCATACCAAACATAAATGGAGAAGCCAAACAAACTTTTTAATGAAAAGAATCAGCTGTTTCAGCAGGTGATCTTGTTTCTCAGTGTAAATCAGTTTAAATCATGTGTCTTTGCCCTTGCTTTGTGACTCAGTGAGTATTTCTGTCTCCATCATTCGGTGTTTATGATGTGTCTTTGTCCTACAGCATAAAGCGCAGTAACTGCTTCATGGTGTGGGCTGGAGAGTGCAGTAGTCCCAGTCAGGGCAGGAACAACAACGGCTTGGAGATCGGCTGTCTGGTTGACACTACAACTGGACTTCTGACCTTCACTGCCAATGGCAGAGAACTCAGCACATACTACCAGGTACTCATTTGATGGGTTCCACCCTTTTTATGCACAGAATAGCACAGGAGCAGGATTGCTACTTACAAGGTAGTTAACAATATACACAAAACATACATGTAAGTCTAAGAAAATAAAATTTAAGGTAAAGTCCAGCTTATTATCAATGTATTTTTGGATGAAATCTCCATTTTGTTCAACTCTTGCAAATTACAAACAATGCAGGTGCAAGTACATGTTTTCGTGCAGATGGTTTCTTTCTTTCGAGCAAGTAAATTTCAGTGGTGTTATGGATAGGTCCTTCAAAATGTTCTTAAAAAGTCCTGGCTATATTTTGTAGTTTTGAAAAGGCCACTGAGAGAGGTCATGTGACCCCTAAGAAGGATTAATTCAAATCTGGGAGCATGTTTGGGGGTTAAAAGAAGATGCATTCAGGACATGGAATGACCCCATGGTGTCAACCACGCAAGCATGCAACCACCACTTTTGGGAGGTCCATCCCCACCTCCAAAAATGAACCATCTACCTGCCACAGTCAGGTGAAATGATGTTCTCTCCTTATGAGTCAAATGGCCTCATGAAATTTTGCTCAGACTTCACATTATAAAAAATGTCTTAATTTTTTTCTTATCAAACATAACATTATCGGTTGACCTCTTCTTACATAGATACCTAAACCACAGCATAACAAAGAATTCTGATTTTCTTTTTCTTTCTGGAGCTCATGTTGATAAGAAGACATTGCAGCAGATGGACATCTGTGCTAAGAGCCAGCACAGCAAGTGTAGCTCTCCAAAACTAATGAACCCAGCATCTGTTGACAAACTACCATCTGAAGTAAAATCTCCAGCCAATAGCTTAAATGGCCTGAATGAATCAGTCGGAGCTCATCTGGATATTTTTCACGGATTACCCCATCAGAGGAAAACATCTGACATAACTGACAAGATTTTTCACTGGCACAGTAGTCACTTCTTGCCAGTAAACAGAAAGAGGAAAGATAATACAGATTATTTCATTCACAAGTTTTGACATTTTGAAAGAGAAAGAAGTTTGGAAGTATAATTAGGTAAGTGCATGGTTACTGAGTTGGTCATCAGTTGAAAACTCAGAATAATAAATGTCTTTGGCTTTAGGGGATAAGAGGCATCACAATCCAGCCAAAGACAGCAGGAGGACCACCACATCTCTGGCAAAGAGCAATACAGTGCATCCAGAAATTATTCACAGCGTTTCGCTTTCCCCACATTTTATGTTACAACTTCATTCAAAAATGGAGTGAATTAATGTTTCCTCTCAAATTCAACTCACAAAACCACATAATGACAACATGAAAAAAGCTTCTTTATTTAGTTGTTGCAAATTTATTAAAAATAATAATAAAAAAAACTAAGAAATGACATCTACATAAGTATTCACAGCCTTTGCTCAATACTTTGTTGATGCACCTTTGGCAGCAATTACAGCCTCAAGTTTCTTGAATATGATGCCACAAGTTTGGTGCACCTATCTTTGGGCAGTTTTCCTCTTTGCAGCACCTCTCAAGCTCCATCAGGTTGGAGGGGAGCGTCGGTGCACAGACATTTTCAGATCTCTCCAGAGATGTTCAGTCGGGTTCAGGTCTGGGCTCTGGCTGGGTCACTCATGGACATTGACAGAGTTGTCCTGAAGCCACTCCTCTGATATCTTGGCTGTGTGCTTAGGGTCATTGTCCTGCTGAAAGATGAACCGTCGCTCAGTCTGAGGTCAAGAGCACTCTGGAGCAGGTTTTCATCCAGGATGTCTCTGTACATTGCCGCATTCATCTTTTCCTCAGTCCTGACTAGTCTCTCAGTTCCTGCTGCTGAAAAACATCCCCACAGCATGATGCTGCCACCACCATGCTTCACTGTAGGGATGGTGCCTGGTTTCTTCCAAACATGACACCTGGCATTCATACGAAAGAGTTCCATCTTTGTCTCATCAGAGAGTTTTATTTCTAATGGTCTGAGAGTCCTTAAGGTGCCTTTTGGCAAACTCCAGGTGGGCTGCCATGTGATTTTAACTATGGAGTGGCCACTCTACCATACATCAACACTCTTCCAGATGTACAATGGTGAAAATCTCTCCACAGGTTTGGGACCTATCCTCAGGGCCTCAGGTCTTCCAATGAGTGAAAACAGCAGGTCCTCCTTTATGCTGTCTGTGATCTTCAAGAAGGTTGAGTCAGTTCAGCTGGACTGGTTTAGTTGCTTGGGTTCTTGGATTTTGAACATAAAGTTTTGTTAGGTTTTGGTCTTTATCCAGAAAAGCTTAATCAGTTTAGCCGACATGACAGTAAGTCAAAATGGATGAAAATGTTATAAAAGGGTTACTGAGTTTTGCTTATTAAAAAAAGAGGATAAATTCAATAATTAAAATAACTGGTTTCAGTGTGTGAGGAAAGCAACTCTGCAACAGCCTCCATTTTGTCTGGATCTACTTGGACACTTCCTGCAGCAATAATGTAAAGGACCCTTTACACATAGGACGAATGAAGCCGAATGGCGCATGAAGGAGGATTCAGATGACAGTGGTGCAAATTCCAGCTGCACTCAAACACATCGTATAGCAGTCTCACAGCAGTTGGCACATCCGTACGGCCAGAGCACATGCACTCTACATTCATGTTGCGCTCATGCTGGAAAACAATCGAACAGCGGTCGAGTTGCAATCTGACTGCAGTCGTAATATTTGTACGGCAAGTTATGCGCAAGTCAAACCATTTGGACTGCAGTCGAAGGGCTGTACGAAATGTTCAGCCACGTCAAATCCTGGATGAATGTCCAGACTGAGCTAGCCTTCACACTAGACGGCAAATGGCACCCGAATGGCTATTCAATCCACTCCTGGCCAAAGTCGAGATACACTCCAAAGACCTCCTCCAACAGCACTCACACTCTCAACAGACGGGCCCAATTGCACAGCTAGCCCGAATGTAGAGCATACCGTTGAGGTGTGGTCGAAGTGGCAAAAGCTCAAACCGCATTTGGAGTGCAGTGCCATTGCTGTCCAGCACAGTGTGTACATCTGGATGGGCTGTTATGTCCATGATGGACCTGATTTAACACATTGTCTTCCCCTTCCATGGGTTACATAATGTACAAGGTCTGTTAGAAAACTATCCGACCTTTTTATTTTTTAAAAAACTATATGGATTTGAATCATGTGCGCTTGCATCAGCCAAGCTTGAACCTTCGTGCGCATGCGTGAGTTTTTTCACACCTGTCGGTTGCGTCATTCGCCTGTGGGCAGGCTTTGAGTGAGCACTGGTTCAGCCCCCTTGTCGGATTTTCATTGTCAGGGAAATAGCTGAGCGATTGGAGCAGCGCTGAATCAAATCTTTCCAGAAACTGTGAGAGACAGCCAGGTGAAAACTATTCGGAAGATTCAGACGGCTTTCGGTGAGGATACTCTTGGCGTCACACAGATTAAGGAGCATTACAACCGGATTAAAGATGGCCCACAGCGGCGGAGGGTGCGCCGCGCTCCGAGTGGCCATCGACAGGCTGAAACGACCAGATCATTTCCAAAGTGAAGGCTGTGTTGATCTGGGACGTCGTCTGACTACCAGAGAAATTGCAGAAGAGGTGTACATCAGCACTTTTGCGGCACATTCCACTGTTAACGGAGATTTTGTAATGAAAGACGTGCGGAGGAATTCGCGCGTCGGGACGGAGCCGCAATGGCACACAACAAAAAGCACGTCTGTGTTGGAAGTCTCACAGGACAAGTTGTGACATGCCCAACACAATTTCTCGGATACTCACTCAACTGAAAAGCCACCGAAAGCCGTCTGAATCTTCCGAATGGTTTCCAACACGGATGTGCTTTTTGCTGTGCGCCATTGCGGCTCCGTCCCGACGCGCGAATTCCTCCGCACTCCCCAGTCGCTCAGCCATTTTCCTGACAATGAAAATCTGACGAGGGGGGTGGACCAGTGCTCACTCAAAGCCTGCCCACAGGCGAATGACGCAACCGACAAGTGTGAAAAAACTCACGCATGCGCACGAAGGTTCACGCTTGGCTGATGCAAGTGCACATGATTCAAATCCATATAGTTTTTTAAAAAAACTAAAAAGGTCGGATAGTTTTCTAACAGACCTCGTATGCGAGACATTATGATCATCACAGCTGTAACACGACGTGCAGGTGTGCGTGGTGTGCTGCTGGCCCACGGTGAGTTATGCGTGTCACAGGTTCAGCCACACAACACAGCTGACCAGGATGTGATAGCTGGAATACACCTATCATGACATATACAGCATAGCCAGGCCGCCACAACAGAAATGAAAATAAATACTCAGCTGTGGAATGCCTCCAGGTGCACATCACAGTGCTAGGTGAACACCAGCCATGTAGGAGCCTGTGCTGAACACCCTCCCATCCTGCTGTCAGCTCCCAACGTCAGCTCACAAAAGCGTTACCCACCACAACATATAAATCCCATATGATGCGGCGTTCTGCAGCCAGTGCACCATCCCACATTACACATAGCGTGTGATCGCAACATCCATACAGTCCATCCGTCATGTGGCGCATTAACTGACAGCCAGGACACACTCTTGTACCACAGTGTGGCTAGCTTATGGGCCCCACGTCCTGGGGAGGATAAAGCTGTGAGAGCTCATTCATGTGATCACATTACTGGTCTGGAGAGAGGGGCATGTCGCTGACCACTGGAAAACTGATAACCTGGGGGCTGAGGGAGAGCAAGTGAAAAGTAAAATAGGAAACAAAAAGAAAACAGAGAGGGAGAGAAAAAAACTGAGTAAAATGAAAAACAAAGAAGAGAGATTGAGATCATATTCCTGCTGCATTCTGCCAGCATTGTGGGGTTTCATGCTGTGTTGTTTTGTTTCTTTTTTTTTAATTTTCTTTGTATTTCTTCCTGTTTTGTACTGTGTTCTGGGCGCAGGCTACCTGGATTCTGGAGCTGCTGCACACCGAATGTGCGCATATCATTCGAGGCAGCTTCAACACAAGGCTGGACAAACGTCTGGCCCTCTCGACAGCGTCTTGAACTTGTTACTCATTGGGCCTGATTCAGTCTCATTCATGCTATGTGTGAAATGGACTTAAACGGGGTATTCGTAGTGACTATGGTGTAAAACTTGTTTGATCATGCTCCATCTGGGTAAAAAATTGAAGCCAAAGCAGCATTTGTTGCAGTTCTGGCTGACGGCATCATTCTGTTTTTCTGTTTTCATTTTCAGGCAGGTTGCAAGGTCTGCACTTTATAAAGCTATCCAGTTGCAAAGTCTGCACTTTTGAAGCCAGCCTTAACCTTAACTTATGGTTAAGGTTAGGGTTGGGGGTAGGAGTAGAGTTAGTAATAGTGTGTTTAAGAAAACCTTGTCACAAAAATTTGACTCATTTTGTGATGGGAGCATGAAAAAAAAAACAAAACATGAGAATGGGCTGAGATGTAACTGTTCTGATCTTCAGGTGGAGCCCAGTACGAAGTTGTTCCCTGCAGTCTTTGCCAAGGCAACCAGTCCGAACGTCTTCCAGTTTGAACTTGGACGTCTCAAGGTGAGGAACAGCAGCTTGTTCAACTGCACAAATATGTGTTTCCCCTGGATGAGTAGGCTACAGGCTACAATTTATTATATATCTGACTGCATTTATATATCTGACAACAGCCAGACAACAGATTGGCTCAATGTTTCAGCTGTTTTCTGCTGGTGTTTCTTTGGCGTTTAAGCAACCTGGTCTCACAGCAAGTCATGATCCAGCAACAGAAAATATACATGAATCTAATGGTTCGCGATATTGTGACGAAAAGCGCCTCATTTTCATCACGGCAGCACAAATTCATTCTAATTCATTCCGTGATGACTGCATGAAATTAAAAGTGAAGTGGGGGGGGGGGTATGGTTAGGGTGGGGGGAAGGAGTAGGGTTAGTAATAGTGAGTTAAAAAACACCCCGTCATGAAAATTTGACTCATTTCATCACGGGAGCACAAAAAAAAAAAAAAAAAAAAAAAAAACGTGAGACTGGGCTGGATTAAGATACATGTTTAATATGAACACCATAAAAAAAATCTGATATAAAGAGCTTTTTTTTATATGTTACACATTTGTATACGAGTTACAACATAACACTGCACCCCATGTTTTTTGTTTGTTTGTTTTTTACTGCTACAAATCCATTTCAGATTCTTTTGTTTGGCACTCCATCAGTAATGTGTACTTTGTATGACTGTTTTCGGTTTGTGTTTTTGACAGAATGTGATGCCTCTTTCGGCTGGACTGTTTAAGAGTGAGAGGAAGAACTCAGTTCCTCAGTGTCCTCCACGCCTGCATGTCCAGTTTCTCACTCCTGTATTATGGAGTCGTGTTCCCAATCACTTCCTCCAGGTACCACCTCCACTGTACGCCAATAACATCACTGTTTTCACAACAGGTCACGTCTGGATTTGAAGAAATTTTCATTTGCAGTGAGAATGGCAGATCCATGGAACACCCTGCACACAGTGTCATTAGTTTTAAAAAAATTGATTTGACAGGCACCGGAAAAAATGATAACAGTAAATGTGATATGTACAACATCGGATAACTAAAAAAACTATATTACTTTTGTAGTACTGGGTTGTTTTCTATGTATGTTGTATCTGGATGTATGTGGATTATTTGCCCCCCCGCCCCCTTCTGAGACACTGACATAGTTAAAAATAAAGAAATTAAATCAGTTAATCAGTTCAGAAAACTTTGCACCATATACAGCTGATCAATGTTAGATATATTGATACATACATTGATATATATACGAAGTCTGTGAGAAAATTATCCAACCTTTTTATTTTTTTCAAAAACTATATGGATTTGAATCACATGTGATTGCATCAGACAAGCTTGAACCTTTGTGCGCATGCATGAGTTTTTTCACGCCTGTCGGTTGCATCATTCGCCTGTGGGCTGGCTTTGTGTGAGCACTGGTCCACCCCCCTCGTCAGATTTTTATTGACAGTGAAATGGCTGAGAGGCTGCCGCTTTGCTCCATGAATTTTTTTTCAGAAACTGTTAGAGACAGACAGTTGGAAACCATTCGAAAGATTCAGATGGATATCGGTGAAGATTCTGTCGGCGTCATACGGATTAAGGAGTGTTAAAACCTTTTTGAAGATGGCCCACAGCGGCGGAGGGCGCGCGGCGCACCGAGACGGCTTTTGATGGCTTTTCAGTCAAGTGAATTGTTTAACAGCTGGGCATGTTCCAACTTGTCCTGTGAGGCTTCCAACATGGAGGTGTTGTTTGTCCAGCGGCTGTGAGCGGCTGCGACCCGACGCACCGATCCGTCCGCACGTCTTTGATTACAAAATCTCCTTTAACAGTGGAATGTGCTGATAAAATGCTGATCCCGACCTCTTCTGAAACTTCTCTGCTAGTCACACGACGTCCTGCATCAACAGAGCCTTAAATTTGGAAGTGATCTGCTCGTTCCAGCCTGTCGCCGCCGTGGGCCGTTTTTAATCCAGTTTTAATGGTCCTTAATCCATGTGATACCGACAGAATCTTCACCGAAATCCATCTGAATCTTTTGAATGGTTTCCAACTGGCTGTCTCTAACAGTTTCTGAAAAAAAAATTCATGGAGCAAAGCGGCAGCCTCTCAGCCGTTTCACTGACAATAAAAATCCGACGAGGGGGGTGGACCAGTGCTCACTCAAAGCCTGCCCACAGGCGAATGACGCAACCGACAGGCGTGAAAAAACTCACGCGTGCGCACGAAGGTTCAAGCTTGTCTGATGCAAGCGCACATGATTCAAATCCATATAGTTTTTGCAAAAAATAAAAAGGTCGGATACTTTTCTCACAGACCTCGTACGTACGAGGACAGGATGATCACAAAATGACCCATATTCTATTACTTCATACTTTGGAACCATCATAGATTCAGCCTTTTACATCC
This sequence comes from Thalassophryne amazonica, assembly GCF_902500255.1. Lineage (NCBI taxonomy): Eukaryota > Metazoa > Chordata > Actinopteri > Batrachoidiformes > Batrachoididae > Thalassophryne > Thalassophryne amazonica. The sequence continues at coordinate 5,287,511 of NC_047120.1, read as the reverse complement.
TCACATCTGAAACATAATCCTTCGATAAATTTTACAGTTTTTGAAAGAATGGCACATTTTCAACCCAATTTTTCAGCCTGACAGAAGCAAGAAAATTCAAATTTGAGAACACCCTCTGTGAAAAAGAATCACTTGAGCTCTCAGAAAATCACCTTGAACGTTGTACCTCTTTCCTTCTTGGATTAAATCAAGGTTAAAGTTTTGCCTTTTTTGCAACGCATTTTTAAAAATAACCATAAAGGATGGCCAGAAAGCTTCAACAAGCCCACGAGCTCCATAATTATGACCATTGGTCTCCTTTAAGATTTTTAATTTTTCATGATTTAACACTGTTTCAAGTGTTTTATTAGTGTTATTATTATTATAGGTAGTGTCAATTTTATATTGACTTCAGTGTTTTTTCAGTGTTCCTGTTGAATTTTATAATCCTTAATGAATGAGTTTATTTGCACAGAGCTAAAAAGTAAGTCATTTCTAGTTCACCTCAATTTTCTGAAAAGATTAAGAAGTCAGATGGCAAAAACATTTCATGCCCAAATCATTGTTTAATAATAATTTTAGATATAACAATTTTTGTTATAACTAAAGAGAACCGCCTTGGGGCCTGGACTGGCATGCCGTGCCAATCCAGGCCCCAAGGCGGTTCTGCAGTGTGTTGGATTGACAGTGTGGCACTTTGGCTTGACCAGATTTATTGGTATTATCATGCCACCAACTGAAGAAGGCAAGGTTCAAATATAACAATACCAACAAATTTGGTCAAGCCAAAGTGCCACACAGTGCCAATCCAACACACTGCAGAACCAGCTTGGGGCCTGTATGGCAACCACACAGACAGTCAAACTGTCCATCTCTATAGAGATGGACTGCTGCAACCACGTGAAACTTGTGTGCTGGTTCAGAGAGCTGTGAAACATCGCTAAATTGTCATAGCTGATGTTGACTCACAGTGCAACTGATACTCCTCATCTTAAACTTCTGAGGCAACTGGTAAAACCTGCTCCTCAGAGACCCCCTAAGCTGCACATTTTCATCTCTCCCGCCTCTGCCAAAAGTTGATTAGTTCATTCTGCTGCCTGATAACTCTTGATTAGTTGAGAACACCTGGATGAATGAATCAGCTTTTGGCAGAGGAAGGAGAGATGAAACATGTGTAGCTTAGGGGGTGCTTTAGGACCAGGGTTTGGAACAACCACCTTTGTTTAACAAAAAGTCATTTCAGCAACATCCAAAGAGCTCCTCAGAGACCTAGTTTGAAAGACATTTTGTCATCGATTTAGGCATCTGGTAACATCCAAGTCTCACAACCAATACAGAAAGCACATGGACCCTAAAGACTTGGACATTAATCATTCTGCAAAGATATCAACATCGCCAAACACCCCTATACAGTGATGTCATGACACCATAAGCTTCTTCCCAGGTGTCACCCAGAGACATGAACATTAGTACAGAAGTAAATGAATGAAGTGAAAGCTTTGATCTGAGACTATATCAAGACCAATCACAAGCCCAGACACTGGAATTCCTCACTCAGCTTCTCAGGTTCTGCAATCAGGTCATCCCTTGAATCTACAAAGATCTCAGGATCATCCACAAAGTAAAGGACAGAAAACCCTTCCTCAACAATAAAGGCATCTCAGTCACTGGCTGCCACAACCCGACCAAACACCCAGTCCATCACTGAACAGTGTAGGAACCAGGACACATCCCTGGTGAACACCAGTACTCACTGAGAAAAATTCACTCTCTGCCTCTGTGCAGCACTCGCAGTATCAGTGTATAGGCTAGCTATGATGTCTAGAAGCTTACTGAGGATCCTACAAACTCTCAGGATGTTCCAGAAAGCAGCACGAACAACCAAATCAAAGTCTTTGTGAAGATCAAACTCGGTATTTTATAAATTGCAGGGATGTTAGCTGTTGTGTTCTGAACAGTGCAGGAGCGCACAATATGAATGAATGAATGAGTTTGAATCAGTGAAAAAAAGTGAGCTGAGATATTTTGTGTGAGATTTTTTTTTTTTTACTGCTGCTTCAGGTGTCGGTGTCCAGGGTTAATGACAGATTTGGCTGGCTGGTCCAGTGTGAGGAGCCTCTGCAGTTCATGTCTCTGCACATACCTGAGGAGAACAGGTGAAATACATATACATATATAAATATACACACACACACACACTGCAGCCTCCTCCGCTCATGTCTCATGTGTCTTTGTTCTACAGGTGTTTGGATATCCTGGAGCTGTCGGAGCAGAGTGATTTATTACATTTCCACTACCACACCCTCAGACTCTACTCTGCAATCTGTGCTTTAGGAAACAACCGCGTGGCACATGCCCTCTGCTCCCACATAGATGAGGCGCAGCTCCTCCAGGCCATCCAGAATAAGTATATGCCAGGTAACTCCACATCCCTCCATCAATTAACCCAAGAAGTCATGTAGGCTGACTCACAGCTCACATTGTTGTTTACTGGAAGTTATCGAGAGAGAAACGGCTGCAGAAGCTGATAGAGACGGAGATGAAACTCTGAAAACAGCAGCTGACCTGGAATGAATATGAAGAGATGAGATATGAAGCAGAGGCAAATCTTGACCAAGTCCAGGCTCAGGAAACACAAACTGTCACACGAAACAGGTCAGCACTGAAAAACCTTCCTGACCAAGTCCAGGTTCAGTGACCACAAACTGTCACATGAAACAGGTCAGCACTGAAAAACCTTCCTGACCAAGTCCAGGTTCAGTGACCACAAACTGTCACATGAAACAGGTCAGCACTGAAAGACCTTCCTGACCAAGTCCAGGTTCAGTGACCACAAACTGTCACACGAAACAGGTCAGCACTGAAAAACCTTCCTGACCAAGTCCAGGTTCAGTGACCACAAACTGTCACATGAAACAGGTCAGCACTGAAAAACCTTCCTGACCAAGTCCAGGTTCAGTGACCACAAACTGTCACACGAAACAGGTCAGCACTGAAAAACCTTCCTGACCAAGTCCAGGTTCAGTGACCACAAATTGTCACACGAAACAGGTCAGCACAGAAAAACCTTTCTGACCAAGTCCAGGTTCAGTGACCACAAACTGTCACACGAAACAGGTCAGCACTGAAAAACCTTCCTGACCAAGTCCAGGCCCAGGAACCATAAACTGTCACAGGAAACAGGTCAGCACTGAAAGACCTTCCTGACCAAGTCCAGGCTCAGTGACCACAAACTGTCACAGGAAACAGGTCAGCACTGAAAGACCTTCCTGACCAAGTCCAGTCTCAGTGACCACAAACTGTCACACGAAACAGGTCAGCACTGAAAGACCTTCCTGACCAAGTCCAGGTTCAGTGACCACAAACTGTCACACGAAACAGGTCAGCACTGAAAAACCTTCCTGACCAAGTCCAGGCCCAGGGACCACAAACTGTCACAGGAAACAGGTCAGCACAGAAAACCCTAGCTGACCAATTGCAGGCTCAGTGACCACAAACTATCACAGGAAACAGGTCAGCATAGAAAAACCTTTCTGACCAAGTCCAGGCTCAGTGACCACAAACTGTCACACGAAACAGGTCAGCACTGAAAGACCTTCCTGACCAAGTCCAGGTTCAGTGACCACAAACTGTCACACGAAACAGGTCAGCACTGAAAAACCTTCCTGACCAAGTCCAGGTTCAGTGACCACAAACTGTCACACGAAACAGGTCAGCACTGAAAAACCTTCCTGACCAAGTCCAGGTTCAGTGACCACAAACTGTCACACAAAACAGGTCAGCACTGAAAAACATTCCTGACCAAGTCCAGGCCCAGGAACCACAAACTGTCACATGAAACAGGTCAGCATTGAAAAACCTTCCTGACCAAGTCCAGGTTCAGTGACCACAAACTGTCACACGAAACAGGTCAGCACTGAAAAACCTTCCTGACCAAGTCCAGGTTCAGTGACCACAAACTGTCACACGAAACAGGTCAGCACTGAAAAACCTTCCTGACCAAGTCCAGGTTCAGTGACCACAAATTGTCACACGAAACAGGTCAGCACAGAAAAACCTTTCTGACCAAGTCCAGGTTCAGTGACCACAAACTGTCACACGAAACAGGTCAGCACTGAAAAACCTTCCTGACCAAGTCCAGGCCCAGGAACCATAAACTGTCACAGGAAACAGGTCAGCACTGAAAGACCTTCCTGACCAAGTCCAGGCTCAGTGACCACAAACTGTCACAGGAAACAGGTCAGCACTGAAAGACCTTCCTGACCAAGTCCAGTCTCAGTGACCACAAACTGTCACACGAAACAGGTCAGCACTGAAAGACCTTCCTGACCAAGTCCAGGTTCAGTGACCACAAACTGTCACACGAAACAGGTCAGGACTGAAAAACCTTCCTGACCAAGTCCAGGCCCAGGGACCACAAACTCACAGGAAACAGGTCAGCACAGAAAACCCTAGCTGACCAAGTGCAGGCTCAGTGACCACAAACTATCACAGGAAACAGGTCAGCACAGAAAACCCTTCCTGACCAAGTCTAGGCTCAGTGACCACAAACTGTCACAGGAAACAGGTCAGCACAGACAAACCTTTCTGACCAAGTCTAGGCTCAGGAACCACAAACTGTTACAGGAAACAGATCAGCACAGAAAAACCTTCCTGACCAAGTACAGGCTCAGGAACCACAAACTGTTACAGGAAACAGGTCAGCCAGAAAAACCTTTCTGACCAGGTCCAGGCCCAGGGATCACAACCTGGCAGTGGAAACAGGTCAGGACAGAAAAACCTTCCTGACCAAGAATCTGTTAAAAAAATTGACTAAAAGTGAGCCGAGTGTCAGTTGTTGAGTACGTTTCATTATTAAGTTTCACAGAAATAAGAACAATCAAGGAGTCACATGAACAGATTCCTTTAATCGAGTGGCTCCTTGTTGGCGTCTCGGTTCATGGCGGTACTTCCTGCTAACAGATTAGTTGTTTTGTTTTCGGGTTAACATGTTGACGTTGTGCTCTCTCTTTAACCTACAGGTTTGCTTCGTGCTGGTTACTACGACCTGCTAATCGATATCCACCTGAGCAGCTACGCCACAGCTCGTCTCATGATGAACAGCGAGTTCATTGTTCCTATGACCGATGAAACAAAGAGCATCACGCTGTTTCCTGATGAAAAGAAGAAGCATGGCCTGCCTGGCATTGGCCTCAGCACCTCCTTACAGCCTAGGATGCACTTCTCATCCCCCAACTTTGTGTCGTCATCATCCTGTAACAGTGGCTCAGGATCAGGAGACTGTTTCCAATATAGCCCAGAGTTCCCACTGGACATCCTGAAAATAGAAGCCATTTCAATGCTAACTGAGGCCGTCCATGATGGAAGCATGCATGTCCGAGATCCAGTAGGTGGCAGCACTGAGTTCCTGTTTGTGCCCCTCATCAAGCTCCTCCACACTATGCTCATCATGGGACTTTTTAGAAATGGGGACTTGAAGAACATCCTCCAACTGATTGAACCTTCAGTTTTCTCTGAGGACTGTGAGGAGCAGGCGCATGTGAAGACGGTGAAGATGGTGGAGGCCGACGGTGGAGGGGCCGATGGGGGAAGAAAGATGCCAAGAGAAGGCCTGTTAGAGATGAAACTACCAGAGCCAGTAAAACTCCAGGTGACAGTACACACATGTGATCAACAGTGGCTCACTGCAGACCGACTCAATGTCCAGGGAGTTAAATACTGTGAGGACAGTCAGATTCTTTGTAACAGTAATTTCCTGAATTCTCCAGACTGGTGCCCATTAAAAATGATGGAGCATCTTCTTTTTAAAGCCAAAATGATCAAATCGAGCACCTTTCTTTATATTGGAGTGAACTCACTGAGAGTGATCCTGCATTCACAAGAAATCCCAAAAACAGTTAACACATATCCTTCAGCCAAAAATCAAGAATCCCCTTTAATTCACTTCCAGACCAAAACCAAATCCCGATCCTTTTTCATTCCATTCCATTTTTGTGCACCAGATTCAGATAATCTGAATCTTATCCGAAGTATGAGGGATGTCCCAAGCCAATTGAAGCAATCGAAATCAAGGCTTTTTTGATAGATCCATATCTGGTAAATTAAACCTGAGTCACTAAATAAGTGCAGAGTGCCTCATCCACCCGGTAAATGTGTACTGGCCTTGGCTGGGAAGTAATTTGCAATGGACTAGTGTCCCATTTGGGGAGAGAGTCTCAGCCAATTAATGTCACAAAAACTGGAGAGAAGCACTGGCCCGATTGGCTTCAGGGCCTACAAGGCGTTACTTAAAGAGTGTGTGTTTCATCTCACTTCATTTCATATGTGCGGTGGCAGTGGACTGAAGAGCAGAGCCACAGTGCACATTTTTAAAAACATATTAACACTCTCATTTCCTTTATATGTGCACCAAGTCTATTTTATTCACAGAGATCATTAAAGGTGTGCGTCAGTCTCATTCTGTTTTATAAGGTCAGTACTGAAGCAGCGATAACATGCAGCACTCTGTCACTGTTGGAACAGTGCAAGTTTTAAAAACATATGTAACATCACTCTCTGTCACTTCATATACAGTAGTGTTCAGAATAATAGTAGTGCTATGTGACTAAAAAGATTAATCCAGGTTTTGAGTATATTTCTTATTGTTACATGGGAAACAAGGTACCAGTAGATTCAGTAGATTCTCACAAATCCAACAAGACCAAGCATTCATGATATGCACACTCTTAAGGCTATGAAATTGGGCTATTAGTAAAAAAAAAAAGTAGAAAAGGGGGTGTTCACAATAATAGTAGTGTGGCATTCAGTCAGTGAGTTTGTCAATTTTGTGGAACAAACAGGTGTGAATCAGGTGTCCCCTACGTAAGGATGAAGCCAGCACCTGTTGAACATGCTTTTCTCTTTGAAAGCCTGAGGAAAATGGGACATTCAAGACATTGTTCAGAAGAACAGCGTAGTTTGATTAAAAAGTTGATTGGAGAGGGGAAGACTTATACGCAGGTGCAAAAAATTATAGGCTGTTCATCTACAATGATCTCCAATGTTTTAAAATGGACAAAAAAAACCAGAGACGCATGGAAGAAAATGGAAAACAACCATCAAAATGGATAGAAGAATAACCAGAATGGCAAAGGCTCACCCATTGATCAGCGGTCCAAGGGCCACAGACAGTTTGTGAGATGACCCCCAAACTCTGAATTCAAGCCACAGTTCACAGTGAAGACAGTGAAGCATGGTGGGGCAAGCATCAAGATATGGGCATGTTTCTCCTACTATGGTGTTGGGCCTATATATCGCATACCAGGTATCATGGATCAGTTTGGATATGTCAGAATACTTGAAGAGGTCATGTTGCCTTATGCTGAAGAGGACATGCCCTTGAAATGGGTGTTTCAACAAGACAATGACCCCAAGCACACTAGTAAACAAGCAAAACCTTGGTTACAAACCAACAAAATTAATGCCTCGCAGATGTGAAGAAATCATGAAAAACTGTGGTTATACAACTAAATACTAGTTTAGTGATTCACAGGATTGCTAAAAAAGCAGTTTGAACATAATAGTTTTGAGTTTGTAGCATCAACAGCAGATGCTACTGTTATTGTGAACATCCCCTTTTCTACTTTTTTTTTTTACTAATAGCCCAATTTCATAGCCTTAAGAGTGTGCATATCATGAATGCTTGGTCTTGTTGGATTTTTGAGAATCTACTGAATCTACTGGTACCTTGTTTCCCATGTAACAATAAGAAATATACTCAAAACCTTGATTAATCTTTTTAGTCACATAGCACTACTATTATTCTGAACACTACTATATGCAACACGCCTGTTACTGATGAACTGCATATGTTATATAACTTTACCTTTCAATCAGGTCCACATAAGTAAGCAGGTTTTTTGAGAGGTCACCTTTTTTCCTCATGTAGACTGCTCACATAGACAGTCCAGGTGTGGCCTGAGGGGCAAGGGGGAGGAAGGGCTCTCTCTCCCCTTTAGAGTAAATGTCAAATTTTTAACAATATTTTAAAGACATTTTAACATATTAGCAATCATCATCATCATCATCATGTAATTGTAAGTGATCTGCTTGAGGTTTCTTCCTCAATATCATCAGAGGGAGTTTTTTTCTTACCGCTGTTTCCTGTGTGCTTGCTCTAGGGGTTGGTAAGGTTAGACCTTACTTGTGTGAAGTGCCTTGAGGCAGCTTTGTTGTGATTTGGCACTATATAAATTAAATAAATTGAAACTGAATTGATGAGCATATGAAAAAAATGGTTTAATCTTTTAAAAAGAAAATGAATAATAAATAAAGTACAGTTTATCTGGAAAGTATTCACAGCTTTTTCCACATTTTGTTGTAACAGCCTTATTCCAAAATGGAGTAAATAATTGTTTTTCCCCTCAAAATTCTACTCATAACATCACATAATGACAACATGATTTTTTTCTTTATTTTTGCAAATTTATTAAAAATAAAATCTAAGAAATCACATGTACATAAATATTCACACCCTTTGCTCACTACTTTGGCAGCAATTACAGCCTAACGTCTTCTTGAATATGATGCCACAAGCTTGGTGCGCTTATCTTTGGGCAGTTTTGTCCATTTGTCCATATATATATATATATATATATATATATATATATATATATATATATATATATATATATATAATTTTAATTGTTAAACAGTAATCTGGGTCAAGTCTTAAAAGTTCGTAAATATATAAGTTCCAAAGAGGAGACGGCTTCGCATTCAGATTTCTTTATTTGTCCTAGAAGGGCAATACATTTATACATTCAGCCTGTCCGCAATTACACCATAAATACGATAAAAGAGGTAAGGAAATAAAAAAACAACAACCATTCAGTGTCTGCTGGATTTTGAGTCAACAGTGAATTTTCTGAAATCTACAATAATTTCTTTAGTTCTTAACGCATTTAAATTGAGGAAGCTTATCATTACACCGTCTGACAAATTCTTGGAGGACCCAGCCGTGATCGGATTGGTGGCCCTGGAGAGACAATAAGACTGTGTCATCTGAGACCTTGACAAGATAGTTATTATGTTGAAAAGATCTACAGCTGTCTGTATAAAGGATAAAAAGCAGGGGAGAAAGGACACAGCCCTGAGGACAACCTGTATTTGAAGATATAACAGAAAACATGTGTCCTTCACAAAAACCTGCTGCAGTGTTTGTTAAAAAAATTCAAAGCCATTAATAAAATCTGATCAGATATCATAAAATAGGAAGCTAGCCTATCAATTCAAATATGGAGCTGCATCTTATTAAAAGCAGAGCTAAAATCAGCGAATAAAGTGTTTAAAATTAAGGGCCCCTTCACACATAGTGCAAAGTTTGGTTGACGTCTGTTCAAAAACGGCAAAACAGTACAAAACAGTTCGAATTTAAGCACCACAAAACATTACACTGATGGGCAGGCATGCATGAGCCCGTTACGTGAGTTCGTGCATGTGACGGTGTCTGTCAAGCAGGAACAGTGCAAGGTGCACCACATGATCGCCCCACTTATGTAGAATAAATAAAAAAATAAAAACCAGTCGGTACCTGTGGGACCACATCGTGCCGCTCATGTGGAATAAAAAAAAAAAGAAAAGAAAAAAACATACCACCCACAGGACACAAACTCGCGCCTTCCAAAAGCTCTGATTGCCAGTTAGAAACTTTACCACTGAGTTGTCCTTTGAAAGCTGCAGGAATTTGCCTCATATCAGGAAGGACATGGAAGTATTACAAAAAAAATACAAATAAATAAAATCACACACCATATAAAAACCACATTTATCAAACGAGCAACACAAATATGATCTGTCTGTTCCTCTGGTGATGACCCATGGTCACAGACATACAGTCATGAAATAACATGAATGAGAAGCAGTGTGCTCTGATGTCAACTACTGGTCCTTTGCGTCCAGTTGGCCACACTTGTGTTCTGCCGAACACACGTCTTGTGGACAGCACACCACAGCACTGACACCGTGTAATGTGGAACAGAGCTCACGTGGGTGACGTGACAGTCAGATCGCCTGCAATGCCTGCAATGTTTTTATTTATGTATGTAAGTACAGCAGTCGGACACACGTGCCTCACAGTGGACAGGTGTTAGTCCATGTCTGTCTAAACACAGTAGGTGTTGTGTAGCTGGAATGTCCAGAATGACAGATCACCACAGCTGCTCCTGCCATAGCCACACCTGCTGTCAGTTCTCAGCGTGCACACCAAAACCATAGTCGTGTGGAACTTAGACAAATTTCTCTGCCAGTACAACAGTGGTCGCCTGCAGTCTGCTGTCGTGTAAAGAGTGTGACTGGACACACACTTTCTAAGTGCCATGCAAGCGGTGTTAGATGTTCGCGAGTGTCACCTGGAATTTGGCCGGCACCTGGCGCAAGAGGGTGCCATGGGTTCACACAGCGCACACTGACTTTCACCCGCTGGTGTGCGCAAATAGTTGTAGCAACAGGTGTACAAGGCATTGGAGGCAGGGACGATTTCACGCGGTTTGCACACGATTCCTGCGTCATAGTGCAGCATATAACTGAAACAATACTTCACATGGTGATACAAGCACCAAATCCAGCACAAATTCTCCTTAGACACTGCTCTTTTGAAAAAACTGACGGACCACTTGAATTTTCAATAGGCGGCCACGTAGGGGTCAATTGAAGAATTACACAGGGGTTAAAATATAATAAAAATGCTCCAGTCATATTGAACACTATACCACATTATTTGTCTGATTATAAAGATTCCAAAAAGGTATAGTTTGGACTATGTATCTATACATGAAAATCTTCTGGCTGCTTTCAGCAGTTTTCTCTTGGATGGTGTGTATCTCTGCACTGCCCACTACAGTGTGGGATGTTGCAAACCGCACATGGCTTCAGAGACTTGTGGGGTTTGATTGGTTTCAATGCCAGTGCAGGAGGCGGCGTTTGAGGTATGCAGGATGCCCCTTGAAGCACCATGCAGCACCAGGTGTACAGGTGCTGCAGACAGTCTGGGTGCGACGTAGGTGGCCGCAGCAGACTTGCACTGAAGGAGGCGGTGTTGCCAGTCGAACGTTCTCCTCTAAAAATTGGTCTGCCCTGCCTTCACTGTGCATATGTCTGAGACTGACTCTGAGTCTGTCTCTCTACACCCAAAGCGATCAAAGGGAATAATGTGATTATTAACCATCAGATGGCAAAGTAAAACCTCTTAAATCATTCTAAAGTCAGTTTTAAGCAGAAACGTGATAATCGGTGAATCGCTACTGATGCTCCAAAATGACGTAGGCACATCAGACTCAGACGTGGTGCTGTGGTGCTCTGATCACTTCCCCTGTCTTTTATTATGAAATAATGCTGAATTCTGTCAGCGCTCTGTATGACGCAGCGCTTTGTGTGTGTTTGTTTGTTTGTCTTAGATGTGCCATGTGCTGCAGTACCTGTGTGACTGCCAAGTCCGCCATCGTATTGAGGCTGTGGTGGCATTCTCTGATGACTTTGTGGCCTGTCTCCAAGACAACCAGCGGTTCCGCTACAATGAGGTGATGCTGGCACTGAACATGTCAGCAGCTCTCACTGCCAAGAAGACCAAAGAGTTCAGATCTCCCCCACAGGAACAGGTAGGAACAGAAGGCTGGACTGGAAACCAGGAGTGCAGGTCTGAGCGGACGATAGGGCAGTGCACAGCAGTGAAAGTAAAGTGGATCAAGTTCAGAGGTGCAGCAGAGGCTCAAAGCTTTGGTATGGACGTGATAGCGAATGTGGCGATACGTGCTGAAAGAGAGAGAGATTATTATTAGAATATCTGGTCCAGATAAGTCCTTACAGAGGTCACAGTGAAACAGCCATGTCGACCACTTCACCAAACATTCACAACCATTTCACAGATGATAGACATGAACTGATGAATGTTTCTGCATAAGAATTATTCACGCTAAAAACACATGCATGAAAAAGATAATAAAAAGCAATAAATATGCAAATATTTAGACACAATATGTAAAATGACAACAAGGAATATTCATAAAAGTAACAAAATTCGGTGATAAGACTGGGAAGATTTTAGTGAGACAATTAGTGGGGTAGAATCTGAGGGTGGTGTTGTTGTCATTGACCCACAGGGAATAAACAATGCTTTTCAAAGTTACTATTACAAATTGTACAATTCGGAAAACATATCTGACTCTTATCTTCTGGATATTTTTTTTTGCAAATCTGAAATTCCCAACCTTATCCATAGATCAGGTCTCAGCTCTGGACACACCAATTTCACAATAGGAGATATTAGTGTCATCTTTGCCCTTACTCATGTCCAGGTTATGCTTTTCCGTATTGGACTTCCCTTCTTGGATTCCTTTGTTCTGTTTCTTGATCATCTATTTTTTCGTTATAGTCACAGGTTTTATTTTCCGCACTTCATACTTTAGTCATGTGTTTATCACCAGTCGTGTTTGTTCAGTCTTTGATCCACTGTCTTCGATTTTTGATTCATGGTTGCTTAAGTATCTGGTTTTATTTGTCATTTTTTACCACATTAGTCTTTGTTTGTGTTATTTGTGTTTTATACTCTTGCCACATATCAGTTCCATTCTAGTTTCAGCCTTTGATTTTCTTGTTGCTTTCTTTTCAGTCATTTCCATTTGTTGTCTAGTTTGATTCGTTTCATGTGAGATTCCACACAGGCTTTGGTTTTTAGTTCTTCTCTGGACATTTTAGTGTTGTTAGTTTATGGTTTTTGGTCATGTCCCTGCTGTCACTGCACTCCCTTGTCTGTCCCTCCTCATCTTGGTTCTCATGTGTTCACGCCCAGTTTCATTTGTATCACTGTCTCTCCCTCTGATCACTGCACTCTCTTGTCCTTCACCTGTACTTCCTCATCTCTGTTGTCCATGCCCTGTTTTGTTTGTCGTCACTGCACTCTCTTGTCTCACAGTTGTCTCTCATGTCTGTTTCGTCTGTCCACACCTGCTTCACATCATGTCCTAATTATCCACTGTGTATTTAAGCCCTGTGTGTTTTGTCTTCTGTGCTCGTTCGTTGATATTATCTTCGTCCTCGCCCTTCTTGTCACAGTCTCTTGTTTCCATGCCATGCTCGACCTCACTTTGTTTTTCTGGATCTGGATTTTGTCTTCACCCTTGTTACTCCGTTTTGCCGTGCTCTTGAACCCAGCCTGTTTATGATGACGCCTCTGCTTATCACCTGCCTGTACCTCCGCAACGCTGACTGCCATTCTGTGGACCCAACCACCTGCCAGAATTATCAATAAAGCCTTTTTATTTCATCATCCACCTGCTGTGCCCAGCTCCCTGTAAATCATGACAATTAGAAGCAGTTAAATCATTACAGCCACGTAAATCACCAGGCCCAGATGGTCTACCGACTGAGTTTTATTCTGCATTTTCAGAACAGTCAACTCCAACTTTAACTGCTATGTACACAGACTCTCTTAATAGAGGGTCCCTTCCTGCCACCTTGAAGCAGGTATACATAATGTTGCTGCTAAAAAAGACAAAAACCCTTTAGAATGTCCATCTTACAGACCAGTTTCACTGCTGTGAGTATAAAATATTAGCCATGTTTTACTCACTGTTGTACATACAGATCAAACTGGTTTTGTCAAAAATCATCACTCTTTTTTTTAATATCCGCCTTTGTTAAGGGCCCCTTCACACATAGTACGAATAAGTACAAATCTGGGTGACTCACGGCGGAACAGCTCATATGAGCAAACCACAACAACATTGAGCCAACGGGCAGGCGTGCACGATCCCCGTGCGACATGTTGTGCAAGCAGGAACACAGTGCGAGCAGCTGGGACGAGGTGCACCACATTGCACCGCTGATGTGGAGGAAAATAAAATAAAAAACAGCTGTATAATTAGTGGATGTCACTGGGTTGATTAAAAATAATACATAAAACCTGTAAGCTCTGATTACCAGATGGAGACTTTACCACTGCACTACCATCACTGGCCTGTAATAGGAGTGGAAAAATGCCTGAAATCAACAAGGACATGAAGGAGGTACACTGTGTGCGGCCCCTGCAGCCCAGCGCAAAGGCAAAAGATGTTTTATATATTTCCACGTGAGGACAGCAAGCAGAGACACGCACCTCACAGATGAATGCTGTAAGTTCATGTTCTTCCAAACACGGGACGTTCAGGAGCAGAGATCTTTACAGCTGCGGCTGTGGGCGGACATGCTCCCCCTCAGCACCCAGACCAACATGTCACTCTCCATGTTATGTGGTCATTCATTTTCATTATTTGTTCTGTAATTGCGTATGTAGGTATTGTCATACTTATTTATGTAACTGTCCTGGCCGTGGTTTCTGTGTTTGTAATGTGTGCATTGAGCTGTCATCCAGCTGTCGGTGTGCTCTGATCAGCTGACAGGCCCCTCCCCGTGCTGTGTGCGATCTGACCTGGCTGTCCGCCCCCCATGTGATCAGATTTGTACATACATATACCTCTTTTGCGATTCAACAGTCTTGGGAGTCAGATCTTCAAATTGCACTTAATGAGGCAATATGGGTTGATGATTTGAGGAACATTCATTTATCTTCAATCTGCTCAAGACATTCTATTATTCAGTTTAAAGCGGTTCACCAGACACACATACACAAATCCAAACTCGCCAAAATATATTCTTGTCCTAATATCCACTTTTTTGGAAGGACATTTGTGAAGCATTTTCTACTGTGCTCGCAACTAAAATAACCCTACACCTGTTACTTTTGCTTTTTGGTGTCACCCCTGAAGGACTGGGTTTACCAAGTGGAGGTCATAGAATTATTGCCTTTTCAACTCTCTTAGGTTGTCATCTCATCCTTTTTAAAATGGAAGGAAGCTGCCCCACCCACCATATCACATTGGATAAAAGATGTTTTGTCCAATTTAAAACAATTTAAAAATCAGGTGTACGATGAAGGGCATTGAAAAGAAATTTTATAAAGTCTGGAAGCCGTTCTTCATTTTTTTGACCAACCATTGACAAGTTTGGGGAGTAGTTTTTGTTTAATGACATTGTTCTTTGTTTGATTGATTTTGGTTGGTTATGAGTATTTATTTCTTATGTTCTTTTTCTTGTTTACAATAGAACTATGTGCCTTAAAGTGACAGTAAATCCACATTAGGGTGTTTTTTTGCTTGTATTTTTGTATTTGTGAAAAGTTCAATAAATATATTAAACACCAAAAGTAACAAAATTGAAATACACATTACACACACTCAGTGGGCATCCTTCACAAACAGTGTGCAGAAATCACACGTGTGATCTGGGATTCGTCAATAGAGTCGATACAGTCATTCCAAAATTTGTTCATACTCTGCGAACAAATGTGGAACTTCTTCAGTCCATGCATATGAACAAATGAGGATGGCTCAGCTGTCCTAGAAAATATTAAAACACACCTCTTAAACTAAATGCATAGTGCACTAACAATCTATTCATGTCTTTGAAAAGGCTTTATTAATTATTTAATTTAATGATTTATTGTGCAGTTAAAGAATTCACTTATGCATTATCCAGATGTATTACATAACATGAATTTGACACCCTTTCATCATCATCATCATCATCATCATTTGTCCTTATTAAAGTCCTTAATTGTACCAGCTGAGTGAGTTTACTTCTACGCCGCCTCTGTTGATTTGTGCAAAGCGTTTGATTCATTTGATTGGACTGCTCTCTGGAGGCATCCTGAGAATTCATGGGATCCCCAGCAAGCTGCTGGACATCATAATCAGCCTATACACAGATGCTGTGAGTGTTGGTGTGAAGTTTCTCACAGTGAAAACTGGTGTTCCTCAGGGATGTGTTCTGGCTCCTACACTGTTCATTGCTTGCATGGACTGGGTATTGGGCAGGGTTGTGGAAACCAGTGATGTTTTTATTGCTGGGGAATGATTTACTGTCCTTGAATTTATGGGTGATGCTGTGATCTTTTCAGAATCAATGGATACTCAGCTTCTGAAGCACTGGAATCAGAGTGAGGAATTCCACTGTCTTGGTTTCTGATTGTCCTCAATCAAGACTAAGATCCAGGCTTTTAATAACTTGCAAGACTCACATACGAGGTCTGTCAATAAAGTAACGGTCCTTTTTATTTTTTTCAAAAACAATATGGATTTCATTCATATGTTTTAATGTCAGACATGCTTGAACCCTCGTGCGCATGCGTGAGTTTTTCCACGCCTGTCTGTGACATCATTTGCCTGTGAGCACGCCTTGGGAAGGAGTGGTCCTGCCCCCTCGTCGGATTTTCATTGTCTGGAAATGGTGGAATGAAAAGGACTTTTTTTCCATCAGAATTTTTTCAGAAGCTGTTAGAGACTGGCACCTGGAAACCATTCCAGCTCTCCACAATTTTACTGATACTTACTGGACTGGTAAGCATTGAAAGGCGAGATAGACATGTCCAAACTTGTCCTCTGACACGCCGAAACGGAGGTGTTCCTTTGTGTCTCTTCCAAAGCGAATCGGTCTTTACGCGCGAAGCCTCCGCGTGGCTTTCCATGACAAAATCTCTTGTTAAAAGTGAAATCTACCGGAAAATGGCTGATGTCCAGCTCTTGTGATAACCATAGAAAGAGCACACGACAGTCTCGTATCCACAGAGCCATCCGTTTAGAAATGGTCCGGTGGCTTGTGCCGCGTCGTCACAGCTCGGAGCGCGGCGCGCTGAGCATCCTTAAAGGGGTTCTTAAAGCTGTAGTAACAGACCTTATTCTCTGTGAAGCCCGTAAAATTTTCACCGAAAGTCAGATAAATTTTTCGAATGGTTTCCAGGTGCCAGTCTCTAACAGCTTCTGAAAAAATTCTGATGGAAAAAAGTCATTTCATTCCGCCATTTCCAGACAATGAAAATCCGATGAGGGGGCGGGACCACTCCTTCCCAAGGCGTGCTCACAGGCGAATGACGTCACCGACAGGCGTGGAAAAACTCACGCATGCGCACGAGGGTTCAAGCATGTCTGATGCAAAAACATATGAATGAAATCCATATAGTTTTTGAAAAAAAAAAAGGACCGTTACTTTATTGACAGACCTCGTACAGTCTATCATGCAGAAATGTATCTGTATGTGGTGAAAATGTTTAACTGTAGAGACATGCACTTTTCGTGACATTCATGTCTCTGGGCCCACAGTGTTTGAGAACAAGAGGTGCCTGGGAAGAGCTTATAGAGTCATGAGGTCAGTGGACAGAGGCGCTTGGCAATGCTAATATCTTTGCAGGAGAATGAACTTCCAAGTCTTTAGGGCAGGGGTGGCCAAGTTCGGTCCTCGAGAGCCACATTTCTGACACTCTTAGTTGTCTCCCTGCTCCAACACACCTGAATCCAATGAAAGACTTGTTAGCAGACTTTTAATGAGCCTTTCATTGGATTCAGGTGTGTTGGAGCAGGGAGACAACTAAGAGTGTCAGGAATGTGGCTCTCAAGGACCGAACTTGGCCACCCCTGCTTTAGGGTCCTGTTTGGCTGTGAGACCTGGACATGAACCATTGACCAGTGACCTGGCTCCAACAGATATATGGTTATTTTAGAGACATGGGAATGGTCCAACTTGAGGAAGCATGTGCTTTGAGGCATTTTCACCACATTTATGAGATCCATGGGGACTAATGCAGTCTCATACCCAGGCCTGTTTATACCTGTGGTTGCACTGAATTCACCCACGACCAGTAAAGTGTCACCTGTGGTGCAGTGAGCGTTAGCTGCGAACCAAAGGCCTCCCTCACAGACACAGTGCTCACCATAGTTAGGCTCAGACTCAGACATTCACTGTGTGTTGTGTCTGTTCCCATATGGAAAAGATATACAGAAATTTTTATAAAGT
This sequence comes from Thalassophryne amazonica, assembly GCF_902500255.1. Lineage (NCBI taxonomy): Eukaryota > Metazoa > Chordata > Actinopteri > Batrachoidiformes > Batrachoididae > Thalassophryne > Thalassophryne amazonica. The sequence continues at coordinate 5,269,676 of NC_047120.1, read as the reverse complement.
TTGTATCTGTTCTATCTGGAACTTGTAAGTAATACCTGTGACAGTCAAACCAGATATAAGATCCTTATTAAATTTGTACATGTGACTTATATAAATTGGGAACTTACAAGAACAATATATGACAGTTATTCCACATACAGAATCCTTAGTAAATATGTGTAATATCAAACTGAGACTCATAAGCACAACACATGTCAAATATAAAGTTTATTACTAGAACCGATGTAACTTCTTGTAACTTTTTCTATTTCTTTTCCATTTGGGTTGCTTCAGTCTAAGATCCAATAATAAGCTCGTTGACAGCAGTAATGTCCCACACCATTGGAAGGAGCTGGTCTGCCACAGCAACTGCCACTCCCTCCATATGCTGACTGTTGGGTTCCACGAGACCATCTATGTTGGGAAAGTGTAGTGACACGGACCCACAACAGGGGGCGTAAATGAACGGACAATGAAAGAGTCAAATATGAACACTTTACTGTTGTGAATGAGCACAACCACAATACAGAGGAATGTGAAATTTTGCAAACAGTTAATCACAAGGGTGACGTGTGGGCAGGCTCGAGGATAGAAGACGTCTGTCCTGAGAAGAACCGGAACCACACGATTTCCTCCGCCACCGAACCCGGAGAATACTGGAGCTGCCAAGTCCCGAGTCCCCAGGTGGCCACCGTCTCCGAATGTCGGATCTGGTACTGCTGGCAAGAAGCAGAAACAACAAGATGTGGGTGTGTGCACACCCAGTAACAGCAGTGGTGGAGATTCCACCTCCACCTCTCATCCACACTCGTGCAGCTCCTGTCACACAGCACTTATCTGGTGGGGTGTAAAGCGAAGCTGTTTCCGGTCACGCCAGTCTCCAGATAGTGCACTCCACAGGAAAAAACAGCTGCAAAAAATGAGTTTACTAGACACAATTATTTATACGGCTGAGATTGTTACCTTCACAGGTCGATGATATCTTGGCAACGAGGTGGAGATGACGTCCGAGTTTTATGGAGTAGCATGAAGAAGTGTTGATGGGTGACAGCTGTCATGAGATGATGAGTGATGAGCTGTCACCCCCGGCTGTGTCCGTGGCGGCAGCGCCCTCTCGTGCCTGAAGCCCACACTCCAGGCAGTGCGCCATCTGGTGGTGGTGGGCCAGCAGTACCTCCTCTTCAGGCGGCCCACACAACAATCTATATAGAGATCTGGCCACTTCCCGTCCTCTGAGCTCCCTCTACATCTCTAGAAAATGATCATCCTTACTGAGAGAAAGGATGTTCCAGGTGTCCATCCGCATGAGTCTTCTCAGGTGTGGTCCTGGGCACAGCCATGCAGTGGACGAAGAATTTTATGTGGCTGATGTGCTAATCCCGTCACGAATTTGCACAAAAGGCTAATTTGCAGGCTGGAGGACCGCCTACAGCTGCAGAGCCCATGCCCAGGGTACAAGCACATAAAATACAGTGTCACATGGCAAAATTTAAAAATAAAATAGAAAAAAAATATAAAAACTAGAGCAATCCAAGATTTCTGATATCCACCAAGGGTTGATGGCGACTCAAAATAATAGATATGTGATTCACATTGTGACCCAGACTTTACCTGAATCCGGATTCCTCAACACAATGCAATAATTGCATACTGATCCAGAATGATCCAACTGATCAAAATGTTGTAATGTGACATTCAGTTTACGAGCTGAAACAAAATAGCATCTTCCTACTCTTGGTTTTAAATCATGATGTCATATCTATGAAGTAGTTTTGATGTAATCCTTAAACATCTACAAAGTGAAATCCTGATCCAGAATCCAGATGACCTCCACAATTTAATGGAGTCTTCTATGGCCTAATATCCATCTGTGGTGCAAATTTGGTGAAAATCCGTGAAGTAGTTTTGGCGTAATCCTTAAAAACCCATATAAAGTGAAATCGTGATCCAGAATCCGGATCCACATCACCTCCAAAATGTAATGGAGTCTTCCATGCCCTAATATCTGTCTGTGGTGACAATTTTGTCAAAATCTGTGCAGTAGTTTTGACATAATCCTGCTAACAGACAGACAGACAGACAGACAGACAGACAGAAAGATAAATAAATGCTGATGATTTTATTAAAAAAAAACACATAAAGCATGGGGACCTAACTAGCCACTAGATGCAAAACTTTGAGTATGTAAAAAAAGAACTTGAATCACTGTTTTTGTTTTTCTTTTCCCACAGATTAACATGCTGCTCAACTTTAAGAATGAGAAGCAGGAGTGTCCCTGTCCAGATGACATCCGAGAAGAGTTGCTGGATTTCCACGAGGATCTGATGAGACATTGTGGTACAGCAGACTTCACTCTCACAGTCAGCGTCAGGGGTCACATGGTGATTGCGTTATCAATGGATGTTTTCCAGGGTTTGGTTTCCAGTTCATTTAGACAAAACCAAGATGAAGGAGAACCTCCACAGGGAGCTCAGACACCCCATGAAATAGCATCCAAAACAGCAATGATCTGCTCAGGACATCTGAGAGGTCCTCATGCTCCCAGAGATGGGAGCATTTAAGACACAAAGCTCCCAATTTAAGACACACACAAACACAGTTTAACAGTAACATGCCCAACATTTATTCTCACTTCTAATTAACTCATGAAGTTAATCAAATTTTGTAAAGAAAGAACAAATGATCCCATATCAAGAAGATATTAATAGTTGATGAGTCACCATCCTTAAGTCATATTTTAGACAAGTTCAGTAATTTTTCTGACAAACCAGGACCAGGAGGAGAGGCAGGAGTGTCTGAGCTCACCCCAACCTGCTAAGAAATTACTATTCATCCTGTGAGTGGAGGAGGAACCATTGAGAACCAGTGAGACTGAAAGGTCAGAACAGAACCTCTCTGAATGAACGTTTGTTCTGCTTTACGTCCACAAAGTTTGACTTGTGTCATCATTTTTCTGTTGACAACAGAAACAGTGTTTGTTTCTCACCCCCTCTTCTAAATTCTTGGTTGTCTCTACACCTCTCCTCAGTATTTCCCTCCTGATTTAGTTTACTTTGCACAAACCTGCACCAGCTGCTCTTCATGCTCCAGCCTCCTGATGGCACACACAAGATTAGCACAGACCCAAGGTGAACTCTGAACCCTCACACAGATCTGGGACCAGAGCCAGTTCAGGATAGAGTGGCTGCTATTTGAACCTGATCTGGATCAGATCTCAAGTCATCAGAACCAAGGGTCACATGAAGACCTCTAGTTTGCGTGAAACGTGTAGTAACTGAGATCATGTATGATTTGACTCTTTCTCCTGTCAGGTATCGAGTTAGACGAGGAGAGCGCAGCAGATGCTGACAGTCACTTCACCATCCGAGGTCGTCTGATGTCACTGGTGGAGAAAGTATCATATCTGAAGAAGAAGATGGCCAACCAGCAACAGGAAATGAAAGACAGGAGACCCAGTGAGTCTTCCAGCAGCTGAAACACAGAAACACTGTCCCACAAATGCAACAATTATCTGAATGTCACACGTTGTAGTAGAGATGGTGTCAAAGAGCATAAACATGTCTGTACCAGAAACAGCAGGATTGTCATCGTCTTCATGCTCTGTATCTATTTGGTACTTAATGGTAAAGTTTCCCATTCCTTTGGCGGCTCCCTGCACTTCCCAGAATGCACCACAGCACCAGCAGAGCTCCGACGTCTCACAGCACATGTAAACAATGGCTAGCGAGGATGTGGATGGTCTTGATCCAGTGATGCGTGATTATAATAATGACACATTCTCCCAAGTTGAGAGGGTTCTCTAGAGGAGGTGCAGCACCTATGATGGACTTCTTTCGTGCCCCGATGTTGTCTTGTTGTCCATACCTCATACCTCATGAGGTTTTCTTACAATGTGCCCTGAACCAGAACTCTGCTGAAACTGACCTCTTGCATGAGTCACGGATCATGACACGGTGAAACAGTAACTGATCATAAAAGCATTAGCTCCTACATTTCCAGACTGTCAGTGAACTCACCACCTCACACTTCAGCTGCCTTCAGGTCAACATCCAGCCTTGTGTTGCTCGTTCTTGCATCCACTCAGCACCCAAACTACAATCCCACATCTGTCTGTCATGATTACTGAGGTTGGCAAGGCTGTACCATCTCAGACTGCGTTAACTTTTGAACTTAAATGCAAGATGGAAACCATCTCGGAGCAGTTGTCTGCCAGAAAAGGAATTGATGCTGGAGACCAGTGAATATTCACACAGTTGGAACTGGACAGTTAAGAGAAGCCATATTGGAGTTCTGTGTTTCTCTGCCTAAACCCAAAACACTGCAGCCTTATCAGCTACTGAAGGACAAAATGCCCTGCTTGTTTTCCTCCAGAAAGATTTCAACGGCCCTGGTGATACACATGGCTCCCTCTTCATCTGCCCTCCCCCACAGTCTGCGGTTGTCGACGAGGCCACTTTGGACTCTGTGCATACAAGGACAGAGACTGATATAAACCCATCTGCGCATATGGACGCACGCTCTCCCCACCCCCACCTCCCTTGTGTTTCTGTCCCCACCCCCCCACCCCAGCCTCCACACTTGCCACTCCATCCCCCTTGACAGGTGCAGCACAAGCTGCAGCAGCTCCCACTCCACCCCCTCCCCCCAAGCTTGGCTGCGCGGCATGGCTGTTGCGGCCACCCACACTCACGTTGTCTCAATTCGCTGTATTTTTGTCTGAGGTAATTAGGTTTGAAGATAATTTCATTGCACTTGTTGTAATGACAATAAATCATTCATTCATCTGCGTATGCGGGTTCCAAACCTTGCAAATCTGTTTCAGTGTGCAACAGCCAAAAATGAATCCAGCCAGCACCCAAAACAAACATTTTTACAATAAGAATAAAAATAATTGTTACACTTGTTGTGTAACAATTATTAAATTCTGTTTGATACATAGGGGCCAGACATCCTGTTTGAATTTCTGTTCTTGAGTTGTTAAAGTTTTTCCTTCTTGTTCATGTTCATGAAGCAGTGGCTCCTACCTCTCCAGCTCATGTTTCTGTTACTGAGGCGACAGAGCGTTCCTGTCCTGTTTTCATTTCCTATTTCTGATGTGGCAGAATTTACCACCATAGTTGACTCTGCTGGTCCTGAGGCAGCAGAGTCTGCTAAGTCATTTTCAGGCTCCTGTTTCTGAGGCAGGAGAGTGAGTCTGTTACCTTCTTGATCCTGAGGTACCAAAAGGTACCAGTACAGTTCCTGTGCCTAAGATGGCACAGGAACCATCTTGCTCAGGTTGTTAAGTCAACAGAATTTGTAAGTCCACCTATCTTAAGTCTGTTCCTGAGCTGGCAGAGTGCACCAGTCTTATGCCTGTGGTAGACAGTTCCACTAACCATGTTCCTCTGGCATTACTCCCTGCTGGTCTTGATGATGACTCTGTTCCTGTGGTAGCACAGCAAACCAAAGTTTGCAAATTTTCATATATTTCTTCCTTGTGATGTCCTCCACAAGGTGGGTTTCACCAGTCCTGTTCTGGTGGTGATGTACTGTAGTAGGTTTTTCAGTCTGGTTACATCTGCCAGATAACTGCCAAATACTTGATGCTTCCTCAGCAGAATCAGCTGAACCTTTCCTGTTCCTATAACCAGCGTATCCTCTGACCACTGCAGCTCTTATGATATTCCATCCATCCAGCTCAAACCTGCCTGATCTGCCCAGTTTCCACAGGCTCTTATTGTGCCCTCCCTTTTGGTCACCCACCATAGTCAGATGGGTTTTATTTGCAGTCCTCAGTTCTGTTCTTCTCTCATTCAATTGACTTACCACTGGGGACACTGTTGACTCTCTTCCATGTTGTTCCTGCTGCTCTTTACTGTTATATCATACTGTTATAATCTTTACATTACTTCATGATTAATTTGACAGTACTATAAGAGATATTAGGTACTTGGAGTTATTGTGATGGATGATGTAACACAAAAAAGTTAAGTGAAAACCTGAAGATGTTGACAAAATCCAAGTTTTCTAAAACAGCCTGCACAAAAATGCTTCAACATGCAACCTGTCATTTGAATTTTATTCATCCCTTCCCTCCTTCCCTCCATCCTCAGGCACATTGCAACAGCTGATTTCAGACACAATGGTTCGCTGGGCTCAAGAGTCTGTTATTGATGATCCTGAACTTGTCCGAGCTATGTTTGTACTGCTTCATCGACAGTATGATGGCATTGGAGGACAGGTGGGTTGACTTGTTAGACCACGTTGTCCTTTTGCTTTCCAATATGACAATGTTATGAGTTATGTGTGTTGTTGTATCATACATTACAAGAATGACTGATATTCTGTATTCTTCTAACTTCACAATGTCATAGAACTGGGATTAGCACCCCCCCCCCCCCCCCCCATCTTGGAATAACAACAAATAGAAGGTATAACGACAGGAAGAAAACAGTATTTTATTACTCCCAAAGAAAAGGCTTGCTACATATGAAGGCTATACAAAGCACACAAATGTAGCATACAGTTGTCATAACTAGCAGTTGCCACATTCCCAAGGTGTGTCTTTCCTACATTTGCCACAGCTGTATTTTTGGCAGTGTACACAACGTTCAGTGCTTCTATTATTATTGTAGAGTATGCGCACCTGGCACTGTCTTTTTCTTCTGAGAAACTCTCATCTCACAACACTGCTGTTTGCGCTCTTCCCCTCGTGCCTTTTCGTGTTTTGGAGTTCCTTATTGAGCTCCAGAATGAACAGTTGCTGACTTTCTTTTGAACCTGTACATGCTGTGTATAAAACATGTGCATTTGTGGCAGCCATGTCCAACAGGTTGTAAAAGTTTTCGGGTGTCCACAATTTCCACTTTCTGATGCATGGTGCTCAGAAGACAGATTTCTTTTTTGTTGTTGTTGTTGTGTACACCGTCAGCAAGGCACTTCCAGATGTGAACACCTGGGTTAAGTACAATTTGCGGCCTTGCTGGTAGCTCCCGATGATTTTTGTTGATGTGCCAATCAGAGTTGTTTTTCGTTGAAGAAGCCTGTTAGCCAAAGACAGAGAGATGAAGAAACTGTCCATAGTTACAGTCCTTCCCTGGTCCATAAATGGTTCCATCAACTTCAAAACAACATTGTCTGACAGCCTCTCTCCCGCTGGATAAGTGGGATTTTTTTTCCCAAGTAAGGCATGGCATTACACATGTGGTTCATGTCCAGAACTACTGCAGTCCAAAACTTGAGTGTTTGAGTGTGTGTGAGACATTTATGAAAATACGGAACAATTTACATCCTGTATTGATTCAATACAGGATGCAACAATTAATTGTCAAATAAAGGACAATTCTGTATTTTAGGGATGGGTGGCAGCCCTAGTATGTATGTATGTATGTGTGTATGTATGTATATAGGAGGTCTGTTAGAAAGGTTTCCGACCTTTTTATTTTTTTCAAAAACTATATGGATTTGAATCATGTGCACTTGCATCAGCCAGGCTTGAACCTTTGTGCGCATGCGTGAGTTTTTTTACGCCTGTCGGTTGCGTCATTCGCCTGTGGGCAGGCTTTGAGTGAGCACTGGTCCACCCCCTTCGTCGGATTTTCATTGTCAGGGAAATGGCTGAGCGACTGCTGCGTTGCTCCATGAAATTTTTTTCAGAAACTGTGTGAGACAGCCAGGTGGAAACCATTCGGAAAATTCAGATGGCTTTCGGTGAAGATTCTATTGGCGTCACACAGATTAAGGAGGATTACAACCGGATTAAAGACGGCCCACAGCGGCAGAGGGCGCGCCGCGCTTCGAGTGGCCATTGACAGGCTGAAATGACCAGATCATTTCCAAACTGAAGGCTGTGTTGATCCGAGACATCGTGTGACTACCAGAGAAATCGCAGAAAATGTGGACATCAGCACTTTTGCGGCACATTCCACTATTACAGGAGATTTTGCAATGAAAGACGCGTGGAGGAATTCGCGCGTCGGGACGGAGCCGCTCATGGCGCACAACAAAAAACACCTCCGTGTTGGAAGTCTCACAGGACATGTTGTGGCATGCCCAGCTGTTACACAATTTCTTGGATACTCACTCGACTGAAAAGCCACTGAAAGCTGTCTGAATCTTCCGAATGGTTTCCAACACGGAGGTGTGTTTTGCAATCCTCTGTGTGACGCCGATAGAATCTTCACCGAAAGCCATCTGAATTTTCCAAATGGTTTCCACCTGGCTGTCTCACACAGTTTCTGAAAAAATTTTCATGGAGCAAAGTGGCAGTCGCTCAGCCATTTCCCTGACAATGAAAATCCGCCGAGGGGGCTGGACCAGTGCTCACTCAAAGCCTGCCCACAGGCGAATGACGCAACCGACAGGTGTGGAAAAACTCACGCATGTGCACGAGGGTTCAAGCTTGTCTGACGCAATCACACGTGATTCAAATCCATATGTTTTTTGAAAAAAATAATGTCGGATACTTTTCTAATAGACCTCGTATGTATGTATGTATATATGTATGTATGTATGTATGTATGTACGAGGGTAGGCTGAAAAGTTCTAAGGCTCACTATAATGCAGTTAATGCATTACTCCTTCATGAGCAGCTTTAGAACTTTTCAGCCTACCCTCGTATGTATGTGTATATACACTCAACAAAAATATAAACGCAACACTTTTGGTTTTGCTCCCATTTTGTATGAGATGAACTCAAAGATCTAAAACTTTTTCCACATACACAATATCACCATTTCCCTCAAATATTGTTCACAAACCAGTCTAAATCTGTGATAGTGAGCACTTCTCCTTTGCTGAGATAATCCATCCCACCTCACAGGTGTGCCATATCAAGATGCTGATTAGACACCATGATTAGTGCACAGGTGTGCCTTAGACTGTCCACAATAAAAGGCCACTCTGAAAGGTGCAGTTTTATCACACAGCACAATGCCACAGATGTCGCAAGATTTGAGGGAGCGTGCAATTGGCATTCTGACAGCAGGAATGTCAACCAGAGCTGTTGCTCGTGTATTGAATGTTCATTTCTCTACCATAAGCCGTCTCCAAAGGCATTTCAGAGAATTTGGCAGTACATCCAACCAGCCTCACAACCGCAGACCACGTGTAACCACACCAGCCCAGGACCTCCACATCCAGCATGTTCACCTCCAAGATCGTCTGAGACCAGCCACTCGGACACCTGCTGAAACAATCAGTTTGCATAACCAAAGAATTTCTGCACAAACTGTCAGAAACCGTCTCAGGGAAGCTCATCTGCATGCTCGCCGTCCTCATCGGGGTCTTGACCTGACTCCAGTTCATCGTCGTAACCGACTTGAGTGGACAAATGCTCACATTCGCTGGCGTTTGGCACGTTGGAGAGGTGTTCTCTTCACGGATGAATCCTGGTTCACACTGTTCAGGGCATATGGCAGACAGCGTGTGTGGCGTCGTGTGGGTGAGCAGTTTTCTGATGTCAGTGTTGTGGATTGAGTGGCCCATGGTGGCGGTGGGGTTATGGTATGGGCAGGCGTCTGTTATGGATGAAGAACACAGGTGCATTTTATTGATGGCATTTTGAATGCACAGAGATACCGTAACGAGATCCTGAGGCCCATTGTTGTGCCATACACGGCCCCATGTTGCAAGGATCTGTACACAATTCTTGGAAGCTGAAAATGTCCCAGTTCTTGCATGGCCGGCATTCTCACCGGACATGTCACCCATTGAGCATGTTTGGGATGCTCTGGACTGGCGTATACGATAGCGTGTACCAGTTCCTGCCAATATCCAGCAACTTCGCACAGCCATTGAAGAGGAGTGGACCAACATTCCACAGGCCACAATTGACAACCTGATCAACTCTATGCGAAGGAGATGTGTTGCACTGCATGAGGCAAATGGTGGTCACACCAGATACTGACTGGTATCCCCCCCCAATAAAACAAAACTGCACCTTTCAGAGTGGCCTTTTATTGTGGGCAGTCTAAGGCACACCCGTGCACTAATCATGGTGTCTAATCAGCATCTTGGTATGGCACACCTGTGAGGTGGGATGGATTATCTCAGCAAAGGAGAAGTGCTCACTATCACAGATTTCGACTGGTTTGTGAACAATATTTGAGGGAAATGGTGATATTGTGTATGTGGAAAAAGTTTTAGATATTTGAGTTCATCTCATACAAAATGGGAGCAAAACGAAAAGTGTTGCGTTTATATTTTTGTTGAGTGTATATATATATAGATATATATATATATATATATATATATATATATATATATATATATATATATATATATATATATATATATATATATATATGAATGAAGCATCCAGTTTGTGTTGCATCTTGATTTTATGATTCCTTAGTGTCTGTTTTCCTTGAAGCTTGTTTGGTTACTTTTTTTGGCTGGTGTGTGCCGACTCCCACAGCTCTGAGGAGTGTTTGGTTGTACAATGAATCTCAGTGATGTGTCTGTATCTCAGGTGCGTGCTCTCCCTAAGACTTACACCATAAACTCAGTGTCCATCGAGGACACCATCAACCTGCTGGCGGCTCTGGGTCAGATCCGGTCTCTGCTCAGTGTCCGCATGGGGCGAGAGGAGGAGAAGCTGATGATCCGAGGATTAGGGTGAGACCTTTTGCTGTGATTGTCTGTCAAAACTGATCCAGGGTCCACTGACTGATTTAACCACTTCTCCCACAGAGCAAAGATGCTTGACCCCTGCGTCTATCTTTCGTTCTTTCTATCTTTCTATCTTCTATCTAACGTTCCTTGTTGACCTGTTCCTTCCCATGTTCTGCAGTGACATCATGAACAACAAGGTGTTCTACCAGCATCCTGACCTGATGAGAGCTCTGGGGATGCATGAGACAGTCATGGAAGTCATGGTTAACGTGCTCAGTGGAGGACACTCAAAGGTATTTGACCCCTGTCAGTCCAGATCGCTGACACTTTTCAAAATCTTTCCTGGATGTCGTCACAGTGATACAAATATCCCATTTTCTTGAAGCTTATCCAAAGCTGCACATGACTCACTGTTTCTTTTTTAGCCTGTTGATTCCAGTTAATATCATATTAAGATGTTGACCTTTGACCCCATAAAGCCTGTGGACTCTGAAATAAATAAATGCTGTTTTGCCTCTTGTTTGGATCTGGGTTGAGGTGGCAGCAGACTAAGTAGCTGTCCTTAGCCAATTCCTTTAACTCTTCCTGGGGGATCCTGAGGCGTTCCCAAGCCAGTTCAGAGATATAATCCCTTCAGGGTCTCCTTGGTCTTCCCCGGGGCCTCCTCTCTGTTGGATGCACCTGGAAGACCCCACCTAGTGAGACAACCAGGGGTCATACTCACCAGATGCTCAAATCACCTCAGCTGGCTCATGTGGATGTGAAGAAGCCGTGACTGTACTATTTACATTTTGTTTTTTCATAATGGTACTTATCACACATATAAAGCAGTGATTGAGGTTTTATGGACATTTTCCCTCCTCCTAGGAAATTACCTTTCCAAAAATGGTGGCCAACTGCTGTCGATTTCTCTGCTATTTCTGTCGAATCAGCCGTCAGAACCAAAAAGCCATGTTTGATCATCTCAGCTATCTGCTGGAAAACAGCAGCGTGGGCCTTGGTGAGTCTTTTTATCTTTGTGTTTTATTTATCATGTTTCAGACTTCAACATTTGTACCTGAGTCAAATGAGAAACCTGCATGGTTCTTTGAGTATCATGTTCTCAGTTGCGCTCAAGTCAAAGTTAGCTAGAAACATCACATTTACACTCCAGTGCCCTGAAATAACACTCAAATGTGAAAGAATCTATAATAAAATAATAATTTAAAAGTTCACTTGCCAAAATAAAAAGAAGCAACACATTGACTGCTGGAATTTGTTACAGCTGAATACAACTGAGCTTCTCAGCACTTAAAGTAAGATTTTTCATACCGTATGTTTCCTTGTCCGCTCCACAGCCTCTCCGTCCATGCGAGGCTCCACCCCCCTGGACGTGGCTGCAGCATCAGTGATGGATAATAACGAACTGGCTCTGGCTTTAAGAGAGCCCGACCTGGAGAAGGTGAGTCGCATGCTCCCTCTGGAAACCATGTGGTATTCAAAGCAGTCTTACCAGAGGTAAAAGGAAAAACTGATTTCCTGTCAGAACACTGAAGCACTTCATTGGTGTTTGGAGCTGACAAATCATCTTTGGATACGTTCCTACCCCTGCCATTAACATTCATAACATCGATTTTTGAGATTTCTGAACCAAATCAGGATCATCCAACATCCACATCGTGATGCATCTAAGAATCCAAAGACACACACACACACACACACACACACACACACACACACACACACACACACACACACACACACACACACACACACACACACACACACACACACACACACACAAAGTAAATCAAAAAGAGGGGAACCAAAACAAAGGCACCCTAAAAACAACAGAACCCTAAAAACAATAGAACAAAATTGTTGTTCTATTTCATTCCTCCTGACCAATAGAGGGCGGTGCTTAGCACCTGGATTATCCCATGTGTGCATGCGCAGAGGTCAAGCTCTTGTATCAACAAAGTCACGTTAGTGGGCGTGACCTGGATGACATCAGCCAACAGTATATAAGACCGTGTCACCCAACGTCCAGTTCTTTTTCCATATTTCGCATGAGCACAGAAGGTCAAATTATTTAGGATTGTTTGTCTTGTCAGAGCCTCACAACTATTTTAGTTGGAGCTATGCATATGCATCCTCCAGAGGCTGCAAGTTGACCATTTCTTAAATAAATTTGCTTACTGTGAGTAAACGATTGGTGGCTTAGTTTGTTTGCGCTAATGTTTGCAGGACAACCCGGGACATGTCACACTGTCTTTGACCACTGTGGCATGTTTAACTCATTGGCGTTTGTGTTAGTCACACAACGCCAGAATATTTTTTAGATTGAGCTGCATGTTTTGTGTGTTTCCTGAAAAGTAGCCGGGATATACCGTGCCAACTTGGCCGCTCCGGTGTGAGTGTTTTTCCCGATTCCTGCTCCACTACCATTTGGTGGATTGGCATATTCTTTAGATTGATCTGCATGTTGTGTGTGTTTTCCGCAAAGTAGCCAGGGCGTTCTGTGCCGACTTAGCTGCTCCAGTGTGTTTTTCCCACTTCTTGCTCCACTGTCATTTGGTGGCTTGGTGTATTCGTTAGATTGAGCTACATGTTGCGAGTGTTGCCCACAACATAGCCATGAGGTATCGCGTTGACTTGGTTGTTACGGCGTGAGTGTTTTTCTGATTTCTGCTGTGTCTGCATTTTGGTAGCTTGGCTCGTTGCTATTGGTGCCTGTATCCTTGAACTGTTGCCATATTTTCTGAATTAAACTACTGTTGTGAGTGTTCCCCAATCTGTTTATACAGCAGCTGTAGCCAGGACAGACTGCTGGCATGTTCTTTGAATTGAGCTGTATGTTGCCTGCTGTACTGCCATTTTGGTGGCTTGGCTCAATGCTGTTAAGGTCTCTGTTAGCCCACGGACCACTGGCATATGTTTTTAGATTGAGCTGAATGCTGCAAGTATTTCCCGCATTGTAGCCAGGACATACCATGCTGACTTTGGCTGCTGTAGTGTAACAGTTTTTCGCTCCCTGCTGCACCACCTTTTGGGGCTCTAACATTGTGACAACTGGTTGTGAGTCTGAGTTGCTGTGAGTGCTTTCCTTTCACTGCCACAAGCATCCTGTAGTGCTGAGTGGTAAATAGCTGGTGTGCTTCCTGCTCCGCATTTTTACAATGTGCCACAGAGTGATGTAGTTCGAGGACAGAATGTGCTTCCTGCTCCGCATTTTTACCATGTGCCACAGAGTGATGTAGTTCGAGGACAGAATGTGCTTCCTGCTCCCTTTTTTACCGCATTTTGCCACAGGGTTTGGCTGCATAGTGTATTGAGTGTGCTTCACTTACTGCTACACACACATAATTGTCGACCACATTGGTGCATGCATGCAGTAGCTGTTTGGCACCTCTGAGCCCAGAGGATGGCCATAATTTATGCCCATCATGTCTTGGAGCTGAACACTTGAAAGAAGCACTCACAGAAGAGGCTTGCTTCAATTGCATTTCCATACCATTGGCCAAATTGGCCAAGTTTGAAGATGAGATACCATCTGCAATACTGGCCTCCAAATCACATAAGCGTCCACATGCTGAGGCCCTTACTGTTACAGCAAAGAAGAGTAGCCATGACCTGATCTAGTCTGATCTCTACCCCACTACCAGCCATCATGATGAGGATGCTATGTCTGTCACAGTATCTGAATCATTCTTTAGGGTCCCTTCACACATAACACAAAATTGGGCAAATGAGGCCAAATCTGAGCGAAAAAGGTCCCCCCCCCCCAAATAAAAGATTTGGTGAACCTCCAAAAATTGCAGCCGTTGTTGGGAGGGACAGACGGTCGGACAGCAACGGTATCACAGTGTTCCTGGGCACACACCGTACACAGTGTGACCACATGAGAGGTGTGAACCACATGGCGCTCACACAGCAGCAGAAGCAATTAAATGTTGTACAAATGTACATAAATCAATGAAAATGTGTAAGGACTGAATAATGAGATAGCACAGAACATTAGAAGAGCAATGCATGTACTGTTTAAATGTAAGACAAACATGTTACTGGTAATGATGTGTAATTGATGCCTAATGACTTGACGGTCTGTGTTGGAAATGGCAAAACAAATAGATTGTGTTTTGTCTGTTAAAATATTTAATTCCTGTTATAAAGAGCAGACGATACAAGAATTATCGTCCTTCTCTTCTTTTATGTTTATAAACCATGGCCATGGACAATTAAAGAACTGACATAAATGAAATGATGCCCTCATATCATGAACACATCATCCGGCTTTGTGCCGAAGGACACTGCGTCATGTGGACTGTAAATGACCTGGTGGACGTGACATTTGGCTTGCCAGCTGGCCGTTCACGTGATCAGATGGATATTTTCACATGGGGCAGCTTGGTTGATGGTTTCTGCAGTGCGCACTGAGACGCAGTTGAATGCGTTCCAAAGAAAAAATGCTTTTTTATATTTTGCCATGTCATGAGAGCATGCCAACATGTGCATCGTGGTGGTGTGTTCTGAGGTGATGTTCTTTATGGCACAATATTTGTTCTCCAGCTGAGTAGTGATGACTCAGCGGTCAGCTGCACTGGCTGGCTCGCCGGTGACATGCCCATCTGTCCAGAGCAGCTAAGTCCTCACATGAGTGGGCTCACATCTCTAGGATGTGTGGCAAAACAGCTGCCCACGCTGATCTGTCAGTGAGGCTGTCACTCAGGCTGTCACATGATGGATGGACAGTGTGAATGTTGCGATCTAATGTCACGTGAGGCGCAGCGGGCTGGTGAGCTGTTTTTATTTCTTACCATGTCATGAGAGCCTGCCAACACATGTGCCTCATGGCAGCATGATGAGAGGTGATGTTCTTCATGGCACAATATGTGTTCTCCAGCTGTAAGTAGTGATGACATAGTGGTCAGCTGCGAAATGATCATCGCCTTGCTTACCACATGTGTGATCATCTGACGGCTTTGGTGCACCCACGTACTGTGGCATCATCTGGCTTCCTCTGTAGGCATGCCTGAGCCATGATTATCAGCGATCGCGTGTCACGTGACGTGGCTGTCCGGTCAGATGGTATGCTGGCACTGTGACATGCAGCTGGGGTTTTTTTTTATATCTCTGTTGTGGTGGTGTGGGCACACTGCTGGCTGGTGAGTCCACCTCCAGTGGGACATGCTGGATATGCCATGATGGGTGTTCCAACAGCTGTCAGCTGTTCCATCATGGACATGACTGCCATCCAGATGTGCGTGCTGCGCTGGACAGTGATCGCACACCGGCCACTGTTAGATCCTTCACCACCTCAGCTGCTCCTTCACAATGTTGGATCATGGTATGGGGGAACGACACACTTGCACACCATTCTGTTGCGGGGTGGGGGGGCATGACACACTCACATGCCATTTGAGTTGTAGGGCAGGGAGGAACGGCACATGAGCACCCCATTTGTGTTGCTCGGGGGATGGACACAACACACTGACTGCCCTTTGAGCTTTCAAACACCTGGACTGCAGCTCCAACGTGGCCGCCTGCTTTCTACTTTCATGCTGGCTGCGCAAATGGCCCCGCATTTTGAATGGTGAGGGGTGTTGGATGTTCGTGGGTGGCACCTGGACTTCAGCCAAAAGTGGTTTGAATGGGTAATCGCCCGCCATTCGCCATCATTCGGCCACTGTTGTGATGGCTGCCTCGATTGCACCATTCGGCCAGGGTTGGATGTGGCCGTTGATTGCATACAGCCCCTCGGCCGTGGCATGATTTGTCCGACCTGTGTTCTACATACTATGCGAATGTTGCGAACATGATCAGATGGTAGTGCAACCTCATCTTGCCCGCCATTCGAATGGGTTTCCGGCACTAGCGACATGCAAATGTGGAGTGCATGTGCTGTGGCCGAATGGTTGTGGCCACTGCTGTATGAGACGTTCGAGGAGCCTCTGAATTTTCACGAGTGGCATTTGAATCCTCCTTCATGTGCCATTTGGCCTCATTTGTGCTATGTGTGAAGGGGCCATTAGTGTGGGCCAGACGGGTCAGTTTGAGGGCCAAGAAGAGGGGAGCCATTCCCCTCTTCCTTCTGTAAAGGACTCACACCTTAGATATTTACTCTCCTCAGGTGTCAGAGTCTGGGCTGTCTGCTTTAAAGCAGGCCATTCAGTTGACCTTGTCACATCTTGGCATTGATGCTCCTCCCAGAGAGACTGCTACTTCTAGTCCCTTTTTTAGATGAGATGGGTCATTAATGATCGATAATGCCCGAGAAAGAAGTCTCTTTTTATAAATGTCCTCCAGATCGGGCAGCTCCACACTTGCATTCCTGCTGGCCGAGCGGACAACTTTGTGCAGTGCTCGTTTTTCTTTGTTTGTGGCGTTACCAAACCATACTGTAACGGCTCCTGTGAGGACACTCTCAATAGCACAGCGATAAAAGTTTGTCAGAATTTGTTTGTTTGGGGTGAAAGCCTTCAACTTGCGTAAAAAGAACAAACACTGACGGGATTTTTTAGCAATAGCAATAGTGTTTGAGTTCCAACTTAAATTATTTGAAAGAGTCACACCCAAAAATTTGCAGTTTCTACCCTTTGCACCTCAACATTATTGATACGGATAGGCTTATGAGAGCTGTGTCCAAAATCAACGACAAGCTCACATGTTTTTGAGGTATTCAATTTCAGGTTGTTTTGTTCGCTCCACAGAACTATTTTTTCCACTTCTGATCTGTAATGCGAGTCATCATTGGCATGAATGAGACCGATTATAGTTGTGCCATCTGCATACTTAATAATCAGATTGTTGGGATTAGAAGCAACACAATCATAGGTGTACAAGGTATACAGCAATGGGCTTAGTATACATCCTTGTGGCGAGCCAGTGTTTACAGTAAGTTCATCAGAGACACAGTCATTAACCTTAACCCTTTGAGGCCTGCCAGACAAAAAGTTCAAAATCCATTTGCACATGGCATCACAAAGGCCAAGATTTTTCAGTTTTACAATGAGTCTTGCTGGAACCAAGGAATTGAACGCTGAGCTATAGTCCAGAAAGAGCATTCTTGCATGAGACTGCCTGTTGTCCAAATGCTTGTATACAGAGTTCAGGGCAAAGGCAATGGCATCCTCCACGCTCCTGTTTTGTCTATAAGCAAACTGAAGTGGGTCAACGGCCACCGGAATCTGGTCTTTAATATAGTTCAACACCAATCGCTCAAAACACTTCATTAAAACTGAAGTTAGGGCCACTGGTCGGTAGTCATTAAGACAAGACACTGGTGACTTCTTTGGCACTGGGATAATGGTTGACCTTTTGAAGGCAAGTGGAACAGTGCAGCACCTCAGTGACAAGTTGAATAAATCCGCTAGAGCTGGGGCAAGTTGTTCTGAGCAGAGTTTAAGGACACGAGGGGGGATTCCATCCGGGCCACTGGCCTTCCTCACATTTGTCCTTTTGAGGGACCTTTGGACATCCTCCTGATGAAGAATAAGATAGTTCTCATCTGTGAATCCTGGAAACGAAAATGTCTCCCCGTTCCCAGTTTCAAAGCGGCAATAAAACTGGTTTAACACATTTGGTAGAGAGAGTTCAAAATCAGTAATGGTCTCTCTCCTGGGTTTAGATGAGGTGACCTTGTTTAGACCCTCCCACATACGTTTTGGGTCGTTCTCTTTAAAAAAATGTTTCAGTTTTATGTCCATAAGAGCGTTTAGCTACCTTTATAGAGCGCTCCACTGCATATCGGGCCCGCTTATATGCAGCAGCATCACCCAAATTAAAAGCCACTGAGCGCTCTTTCAATTTCATTTTAACATCCAAATTAAACTATGGATTTTGACTAGGGTGACGCTTAACTACATTCTTTGGCACACAGCAATCAATGCAAAATTGAATATATCCAGTTAGAGCAACACAATATTAATCTAAATTCTCTGACTTAAAAACGGTCCAATCCATGGCATCAAAACAGCCTTGGAGTTTCATTTCACTGTCCTCATTCCAGCACTGCACGATATGTGTTTGTGGCTTAATTTGTTTGCTCCTCTGCATGTATGTAGGAAGAAGAAAAATAGAGGAGTGATCGGATTTACCAAAAGCCGGTCTTAAACTAGACCTGAAAGCGGACTTCACATTACTATAGCAGTGGTCTAAAATACGTGCGCCTCTGGTCAGTTGCTTTACGTGCTGGTAGTAGTTGGGACTTCAAGCACAGACTTCAAGTTACATCTGTTAAAGTCTCCTGCTACTATTATCACAGCATCAGGATGAGAGTTCTCATACGTGTCCAAAATATTACATAAGTCTCCAAGGGCCACCGTAGAGTCCGCCCCCAGATGGATGTACAACGGCACAAAGAAACATCACTGTAAACTCCCAGGGGAGATAGAAAGGACGGCACTTCACCACAGCACACTCCAAGTTAGCGTTACAAGTTCTGTTAACAACAGTATTATCCGTACCACACCGCTTATTAATGAGAAAACACACACATCTTCCTTTGGACTTCCCCGTTTGTTCCCTCACTCGGTCTAAGCGGTGAACAGAGAATTCCGGTGGTTGGAAGGTGGAATCGGGTACGTTTCTGTGGAGCCAGGTCTCCGTCAGACAAAACACAGCGCAATCCCGGGCCTCGCGCTGTGTATGGATGCGGCTTAGCAAGTTGTCGGCCACGGAGCTTAACAAGCAGCCCTCCTCGTTTCCCCCGATGTCCGAAATATCCCTGATGTGTAGTCCAGGTATAGGCAGAGCGCCGCGGTGTCTCCTCCCGGATCTTTCACCTTGTTTTCGGCCATAGCTCCATTCATGGCCGCGCGGTTTCTGGCTTTGTGTGGGGCAAATGTTGAAATCCACACACCTCAGTTCACAACAAACGCCTGAGAGTACACAAGAGTTGTCCTGAATCCCCAGGAGTGCTTCACGATCATATTTAAATGTGGCAAGTGTTTCAAAATGCACACAAACAACACAAGACACAGTGTACACAGCAGAGATTCCGCAGAGGCGCCTTGTCTCGGCGCCATCTTGGAAAGACACTATCTTTCACCTACATGTCAATGGAGCTTGGCAGGTTGATGTCCACCCTGACCATTGCCCAATGCCAAGTGTGGTTGGCCCAATCCCCACTGTCTGAGGCATGCATTGGATCACTATGCACCCTGCCTGTTGTCCCAGGCCAGGGTTTCAGGTCTGTGGCCCAGCAGACCTTGGAATGTGCTGTTCAGGAAAATAAGTCTTGCCAGCAATTTGCTGAATTACAACAAACTCCCAGGCACCAACCTAAGCACTGGCTACTGTCCTGTAAACAGATGTGCTTCCTGGGGTGTGAGTCAGGCTTGTCAGCCCTCCCAGCAGTCCAACTTTCAACCACCTACAGGTAGACCTCCCAGACATGGCCAGCGGGACTGACAGGGCCATCATGGCTGCCCCTCGAAATCATCAAGGGGCCACAGTGGTTGGGTTTGACGTCCAGTACAAGGCCACCAATCATGTTTCCTGAAAAAAGCTCGACTGGTGGCAGGCCTTGGTCTCAGATCAATGGGTGGTTTCCACATTGGTCAGAGACTACAATATTCAGTTCAATGCTCCCCCCACCCCCACCCCGACATTGGTTTTTAATGCAGTGTTGCCTGGGGGATCGAAGGTCACAGGCATTCAATGTTGGTTTTCGGCCTTGCCGCTTACGTGTAGAAAATTCTCCAGATTCTCTTAATCTTCTGATTATATTATGGACTGTAGATGATGCAGTCTCTAAATTCTTTGCAATTGAGCATTGAGAAATATTGTTCTTAAAATGTTGGACTATTTTTTCACGCGAAGTGGTGCTCCTCACCCCATCTTTGCTTGTGGACGGCTGAGCCTTTTGGGGATGCTCCTTTTATACCCAATGCTCCTCACCCCATCTTTGCTTGTGGACGGCTGAGCCTTTTGGGGATGCTCCTTTTATACCCAATCATGACACTTACCTGCTTCCAATTAACCCGTTCACCTGTGGAATATTCCAAACAGGTGTTCTTTGAGCATTCATGAGCATTCATCAACTTTCCCAGTCTTTTGTTGCCCCTGTCCCAGCTTTTTTGAAACGTGCTGCAGGCATCCATTTCCAAATGAGCAACTATTTGCACAAAACAATAAAGTTTATCAGTTTGAACATTAAATATTTTGTCTTTGTGATGCATTTAATTGAATATTGGTTGAAGAGGATTTGCAAATCATTGTATTTTGTTTTTATTTGCATTTTACACAATGTCCCAACTTCATTGGACTTGGGGTTGTAGTATGTGTGTGCTCTTTAGATAGCTGAGGTAGGTTTAGATGGTTGAGGAATGACTGGATATCTACTGGATTAGGTGTATTCTCCAATGAGTATAAATTACTATAGTAGTTAAATATCTCATTCGTTTCCTGTGGCGACTGTGTATAATTTCCAGCTTGATCCCTGATAAATGTTATTCTTGAATTTTTCCTTATTGTGTTGTAACTGATTTGCCAGAAATTTACTTGATTATTATGTACAAAATGATTATATCTAAGTCATTGAATGAGGAACTCTGTTTTTTTTTTCCTCGATATAATATTGTCAAGTTGGAATTTTGCATTATTTAATTCAGACAAAGTTTGATCACTTGGGTCCGCAGCATATTTATTTGTTAAAATGTTGAATTTTGTCTTCAAGGTCATTTTCTCATTTATGCTCCATTTTTTTATAAGAAGAATATGAAATAATTTTCCGTCTAATCACTGCTTTTCCTGTTTCCCAAAGCAAAGAAGGAGAAACACTTGGAGAGTCATTTCTTTCTATAAAGTCTGCCCACTGTCTCCTTATGATTTTATCAAATTCAGAGTCCTTTAAAAGTGAGGTGTTAACCCATTTATGCCCAGATTTTTTTTTTTTTAATAAGTGGAAAATGTTGTGTGGGCCGCTGAAGAGGAGGTACTGCTGGCCCACCACCACAAGATGGCGCCCTGCTTGAAGTGCGGGCTTCAAGCACGAGAGGGCGTCGGCTTTGCTGGAGGTGACAGCTGTCATCAATCAACACAAGCTGTCACCCATCACCACCACTACAAAGACCGGACTGCAACTCCACCTCCTCGCCGAGAAATCAACTACCATTCAGGTAATTTCTCTGCTGACTGACACTTTGTGTGTAATAACCTGAACTTCTGTTGCAGCCGTTTTCCTGGAGTGTGTCCTTATCTGAGGGATTGGCGTTTGGTGTGACAGCGACAGCTTCGCCTCACACCCCAACCCAGATAAGTGGTTGACCAGGAGCTGCACGAGTGTGTGTGATTGGAGGTGGAGGTTTTCCCTCCTTTACTTAATACAGACTGTGGGATTACTGAGTGTGCGAACTCACACTCATCTGGACTGTCTCTGTTCTCTGCCAGCAGTACCGGGTCTGACTGCTGAAGACAGCGGCCACCTGGGGCGCAGGGCTTGGCGGCTCCGGTGTTCTTCAGCTCCGTTGGTGTTGGAAGCTGTGTGGGGATCCAGCTCTTCTCTCTCCAGGCGTCTTCTATCGTCGAGCCTGCCCACACGTCACCTGGTGTATGATTGACAGTCCACCATATTGTTATTGTCTGTACGTTGTTGTGCGATTCACAACATTAAATTGTTACTTTTTGGCTTATCCATTGTCCGTTCATTAACGCCCCCTGTTGTGGGTCCGTGTCACGACACTTTCACAACAGAAAATGTTGCATTAGTACCTTTGAGATTTTTTATTGTGAGTAGAAAATGACAGTGAAACACTTTGGCAACATTTGTTGCCAGTGGGGCAAAACGGGTTAAAGCGTCATGAGTGAGACGGTTTAATAGTGGATTCTATTTGTATGGAAAGTGACACAGGAGCAGGATCACTGATAGTGATGGAATGAATTTTTGAATTAATTCCATTCCAATTTGGGAGTTAGAGTTACTCGTGAGGAACAAGTCTATTCTATAAAGTGACTGATATACAGGAGAGAGGAGATCTATCTATCTATCTATCTATCTATCTATCTATCTATCTATCTATCTATCTATCTATCTATCTATCTATCTATCTATCTATCTATCTATCTATCTATCTATCTATCTATCTATCTATCTATCTATCTATCTATCTATCTATCTATCTATCTATCTATCTATCTGTCTATCTGTCTGTCTGTCTGTCTGTCTGTCTGTCTGTCTGTCTGTCTGTCTGTCTGTCTGTCTGTCTGTCTGTCTGTCTGTCTGTCTGTCTGTCTGTCTGTCTGTCTGTCTGTCTGTCTGTATCTGCATTTAGTTTTTCAACCCCAATTCCAATGAAGTTGGGACGTTGTGTAAAATGTAAATAAAAACAGAATACAATGATTTGCAAATCCTCTTCAACCTATATTCAGTTGAATACACCACAAAGACAAGATATTTAATGTTCAAACTGATAAACTTTATTGTTTCTGTGCAAATATTTGCTCATTTTGAAATGGATGCCTGCAACATGTTTCAAAAAAGCTGGGATAGTGGTATGTTTACCACTGTGTTACATCACCTTTCCTTCTAACAACACTCAATAAGCGTTTGGGAACTGAGAACACTAATTGTTGAAGCTTTTTAGGTGGAATTCTTTCCCATTCTTGCTTGATGTACGACTTCGGTTGTTCAACAGTCCGGGGTCTCCATTGTCGTATTTTGCGCTTCATAATGCGCCACACATTTTCAGTGGGCGACAGGTCTGGACTGCAGACAGACCAGTCTAGAACCCGCACTCTTTTTACTACGAAGCCACACTGCTGTAACATGTGCAGAATGTGCTTGGCATTGTCTTGCTGAAATAAGCAGGGACGTCCCTGAAAAAGACGTTGCTTGGATGGCAGCATGTGTTGCTCCAAAATATGGATGTACCTTTCAGCATTGATGGTGCCATCACAGATGTGTAAGTTCTCCATGTCATGGGCACTAACACACCCCCATACCATCACAGATGCTGGCTTTTGAACTTTGCGCTGGTAACCATCTGGATGGCCCTTTATCTCTTTTGTCCGGAGGACACGACGTCCATGATTTCCAAAAACAATTTCAAATGTGAACTCATCAGACCACAGGACACTTTTTCACTTTGCGTCTGTCCATTTCAAATGAACTCGGGCCCAGAGAAGGCAGCGGCATTTCTGGATGTTGTTGATGTATGGCTTTTGCTTTGCATAGTAGAGTTTTAACTTGCACTTGTAGATGCAGCAACAAACTGTGTTAACTGACAATGGTTTTCTGAAGTGTTCCTGAGCCCATGCAGTAAGATCCTTTACACAATGATGTCGGTTTTTAATGCAGTGCCGCCTGAGGGATGAAGGTCACAGGCATTCAGTGTTGGTTTTTGGCACTTGCCGCGTGTAGAACGTTTCTCTGAATCATCTGATTATATTATGGACTGTAGATGATGGAATCCCTAAATTCCTTGCAATTGAAGATTGAGAAACATTGTTCTTAAACACAGTTGTTCACAAAGTGGTGATCCTCGCCCCATCTTTGCTTGTGAACGGCTGAGCCTTTTGGGGATGCTCAATTTCAATTTTAATTTATTTTTATTTATATAGCACCAAATAACAAAGCGCTTCACACAGGTAAGCTCCTTTTATACCCAATCATGACACTCACTGAATGTTCCAAATAGGTGTTCTTTGAGCATTCATCAACTTTCCCAGTCTTTTGTTGCCACTGTCCCAGCTTTTTTGAAACGTGTTGCAGGCATCCATTTCAAAATGAGCAAATATTTGCACAAAAACAAAAAAAAGTCTTATCAGTTTGAACATTAAATATCTTGTTTTTGTGGTGTATTCAACTGAATATAGGTTGAAGAAATTTTGCAGATCATTGTATTCTGTTTTTATTTACATTTCACACAATGTCCCAACTTCATTGGAATTGGGGTTGTACTACCAAGTATATGCATTCATTATTCTGCCTGTGCTGTTTCATGATTGGGTAAAGAATCTTTCTGCGTTCATTAATTTCTTTTGGAAACTGATCGTTTAATCCAAAGCTGGTCCCTCTGAGCTCTCTGGCTTTGGCCCTCTGAGCTCTCTGGCCATGAGGTCTTTATGTTTGTAATGTTCCAGTTTGGCAATGATGGGCCGAGGTCTTCTGCTCTTGGGTCCACCGAGTCTGTGCACACGATGAAAAGTGATGTTGTCAACAGTAGTGGAAGGATGTCTGAGCTGGGAGACCATGAAGTCTTTTAAGAGGGTTTCTGGATCATCTGAGGAGTGGTTTTCTGGTATCCCTGAGAAAATTAAGTTGTCACGCATGCTCCTGGTCTGAATATCCAGTATTATTTCATTTGCCTTCTTTATTTCTTTGGTTAGCCTGACTGTTTTTTTTGTTAATAAATCAACCGATGCTTTGAGTGATTTATTTTTAGACTCCAGCTGTTCTATTTTTTCATAATTTTTGCAAAATTGAGGCTGACATGAATGTCTTTAATTTCCTTGTGTAATGCTATGAGCGAATCCAGCTTCATGTTGATGGAACGGAGCACACTTACCTCCACCTCTGTTGTCTGGAGATCCTCCGTGTCTGCAGAGGAGTCCTTCTTCTTACATTTACAGAGATTGCTGTCGTCTTTGTGTACCGGGGAAGCCATGTCCATGCAGCAGCCCTGGTAATAATGGTCGATGTAGTTTTCTAAATCAGCGATGCAATCCACTGTTGTTGGTTCCGGATATTCATGTCCACCAAGAGTTGTTGCTGTTAAGGTTTTCCTTTCATTGTTATTAGTAAATATTACATTAAATCCAGCAGGGTTTTTTCCATTTCTTGTTTGTTTTCTTATGAATCTACCTAGTAAAACGCCACACTGTCAAGTCTCGCTCCCGTTGTGCTGTTCTCGCGAGCACTACAAGAACAGCACAACGGTGGTTGGCTACTACATTTTCTACTGGTGGTTGGCTCTCACTGCGGTATTGTATCACTTCCTGTTCCGGAGCACAGCGGTGTTTTGCTGTATCTGTTAGCTGTTTAATCTGCGCAGTTAGATTGATCTAGTTACCTAGATAACGATTTGTTTCACAGTGTAATCTTCACATGCCTTAACTAAAGCACTCCCTCTGCTGAATCACCTCTAAATTATTTACACATTATTCACTTTGTGTGTTTTTAGGAATCTGCTAGCTTAGCACAGCTACTAGCTCTTAGCCGGTTTAGCATGGCGGCTTCTCCTGTCTCTCCCGCACTTTTCTGCTCTGGGTGTGAAATGTTTAGTTATTCCTCGGCCTCCTTTAGCAGTAATGGTACTTGTAACAAGTGTAGCTTATTCGTAGCTTTGGAGGCCAGGCTGGGCAAATTGGAGACTCGGCTCCGCACCGTGGAAAATTCTACAGCTAGCCAGGCCCCTGTAGTCGGTGCGGACCAAGGTAGCTTAGATCCCGAGCAGCCGGGAAAGCAGGCCGACTGGTTAACTGTGAGGAGGAAGCGTAGTTCTAAACAGTTGCCCCGTGTAAACCGCCAACCCGTTCACATTTCTAACCGTTTTTCCCCACTCGACGACACACCCGCCGAGGATCAAACTCTGGTTATTGGCGACTCTGTTTTGAGAAATGTGAAGTTAGCGACACCAGCAACCATAGTCAATTGTCTTCCGGGGGCCAGAGCAGGCGACATTGAAGGAAATTTGAAACTGCTGGCTAAGGCTAAGCGTAAATTTGGTAAGATTGTAATTCACGTCGGCAGTAATGACACCCGGTTACGCCAATCGGAGGTCACTAAAATTAACATTGAATCGGTGTGTAACTTTGCAAAAACAATGTCAGACTCTGTAGTTTTCTCTGGGCCCCTCCCCAATCGGACCGGGAGTGACATGTTTAGCCGCATGTTCTCCTTGAATTGCTGGCTGTCTGAGTGGTGTCCAAAAAATGAGGTGGGCTTCATAGATAATTGGCAAAGCTTCTGGGGAAAACCTGGTCTTGTTAGGAGAGACGGCATCCATCCCACTTTGGATGGAGCAGCTCTCATTTCTAGAAATCTGGCCAATTTTCTTAAATCCTCCAAACCGTGACTATCCAGGGTTGGGACCAGGAAGCAGAGTTGTAGTCTTACACACCTCTCTGCAGCTTCTCTCCCCCTGCCATCCCCTCATTACCCCCATCCCCGTAGAGACGGTGCCTGCTCCCAGACCACCAATAACCAGCAAAAATCTATTTAAGCATAAAAATTCAAAAAGAAAAAATAATATAGCACCTTCAACTGCACCACAGACTAAAACAGTTAAATGTGGTCTATTAAACATTAGGTCTCTCTCTTCTAAGTCCCTGTTAGTAAATGATATAATAATTGATCAACATATTGATTTATTCTGCCTTACAGAAACCTGGTTACAGCAGGATGAATATGTTAGTTTAAATGAGTCAACTCCCCCGAGTCACACTAACTGCCAGAATGCTCGTAGCACGGGCCGAGGCGGAGGATTAGCAGCAATCTTCCATTCCAGCTTATTAATTAATCAAAAACCCAGACAGAGCTTTAATTCATTTGAAAGCTTGACTCTTAGTCTTGTCCATCCAAATTGGAAGTCCCAAAAAACAGTTTTATTTGTTGTTATCTATCGTCCCCCTGGTCATTACTGTGAGTTTTTCTGTGAATTTTCAGACCTTTTGTCTGACTTAGTGCTTAGCTCAGATAATCAATCAATCAATCAATCAATTTTTTCAATCAATTTTTTTTATATAGCGCCAAATCACAACAAACAGTTGCCCCAAGGCGCTTTATATTGTAAGGCAAGGCCATACAATAATTATGTAAAACCCCAACGGTCAAAACGACCCCCTGTGAGCAAGCACTTGGCTACAGTGGGAAGGAAAAACTCCCTTTTAACAGGAAGAAACCTCCAGCAGAACCAGGCTCAGGGAGGGGCAGTCTTCTGCTGGGACTGGTTGGGGCTGAGGGAGAGAACCAGGAAAAAGACATGCTGTGGAGGGGAGCAGAGATCGATCACTAATGATTAAATGCAGAGTGGTGCATACAGAGCAAAAAGAGAAAGAAACAGTGCATCATGGGAACCCCCCAGCAGTCTACGTCTATAGCAGCATAACTAAGGGATGGTTCAGGGTCACCTGATCCAGCCCTAACTATAAGCTTTAGCAAAAAGGAAAGTTTTAAGCCTAATCTTAAAAGTAGAGAGGGTGTCTGTCTCCCTGATCTGAATTGGGAGCTGGTTCCACAGGAGAGGAGCCTGAAAGCTGAAGGCTCTGCCTCCCATTCTACTCTTACAAACCCTAGGAACTACAAGTAAGCCTGCAGTCTGAGAGCGAAGCGCTCTATTGGGGTGATATGGTACTACGAGGTCCCTAAGATAAGATGGGACCTGATTATTCAAAACCTTATAAGTAAGAAGAAGAATTTTAAATTCTATTCTAGAATTAACAGGAAGCCAATGAAGAGAGGCCAATATGGGTGAGATATGCTCTCTCCTTCTAGTCCCCGTCAGTACTCTAGCTGCAGCATTTTGAATTAACTGAAGGCTTTTTAGGGAACTTTTAGGACAACCTGATAATAATGAATTACAATAGTCCAGCCTAGAGGAAATAAATGCATGAATTAGTTTTTCAGCATCACTCTGAGACAAGACCTTTCTAATTTTAGAGATATTGCGTAAATGCAAAAAAGCAGTCCTACATATTTGTTTAATATGCGCTTTGAATGACATATCCTGATCAAAAATGACTCCAAGATTTCTCACAGTATTACTAGAGGTCAGGGTAATGCCATCCAGAGTAAGGATCTGGTTAGACACCATGTTTCTAAGATTTGTGGGGCCAAGTACAATAACTTCAGTTTTATCTGAGTTTAAAAGCAGGAAATTAGAGGTCATCCATGTCTTTATGTCTGTAAGACAATCCTGCAGTTTAGCTAATTGGTGTGTGTCCTCTGGCTTCATGGATAGATAAAGCTGGGTATCATCTGTGTAACAATGAAAATTTAAGCAATACCGTCTAATAATACTGCCTAAGGGAAGCATATATAAAGTGAATAAAATTGGTCCTAGCACAGAACCTTGTGGAACTCCATAATTAACTTTAGTCTGTGAAGAAGATTCCCCATTTACATGAACAAATTGTAATCTATTAGACAAATATGATTCAAACCACCACAACGCAGTGCCTTTAATACCTATGGCATGCTCTAATCTCTGTAATAAAATTTTATGGTCAACAGTATCAAAAGCAGCACTGAGGTCTAACAGAACAAGCACAGAGATGAGTCCACTGTCCGAGGCCATAAGAAGATCATTTGTAACCTTCACTAATGCTGTTTCTGTACTATGATGAATTCTAAAACCTGACTGAAACTCTTCAAATAGACCATTCCTCTGCAGATGATCAGTTAGCTGTTTTACAACTACCCTTTCAAGAATTTTTGAGAGAAAAGGAAGGTTGGAGATTGGCCTATAATTAGCTGAGATAGCTGGGTCAAGTGATGGCTTTTTAAGTAATGGTTTAATTACTGCCACCTTAAAAGCCTGTGGTACATAGCCAACTAACAAAGATAGATTGATCATATTTAAGATCGAAGCATTAAATAATGGTAGGGCTTCCTTGAGCAGCCTGGTAGGAATGGGGTCTAATAAACATGTTGATGGTTTGGATGAAGTAACTAATGAAAATAACTCAGACAGAACAATCGGAGAGAAAGAGTCTAACCAAATACCGGCATCACTGAAAGCAGCCAAAGATAACGATACGTCTTTGGGATGGTTATGAGTAATTTTTTCTCTAATAGTTAAAATTTTGTTAGCAAAGAAAGTCATGAAGTCATTACTAGTTAAAGTTAATGGAATACTCAGCTCAATAGAGCTCTGACTCTTTGTCAGCCTGGCTACAGTGCTGAAAAGAAACCTGGGGTTGTTCTTATTTTCTTCAATTAGTGATGAGGAGAAAGATGTCCTAGCTTTACGGAGGGCTTTTTTATAGAGCAACAGACTCTTTTTCCAGGCTAAGTGAAGATCTTCTAAATTAGTGAGACGCCATTTCCTCTCCAACTTACGGGTTATCTGCTTTAAGCTACGAGTTTGTGAGTTATACCACGGAGTCAGACACTTCTGATTTAAAGCTCTCTTTTTCAGAGGAGCTACAGCATCCAAAGTTGTCTTCAATGAGGATGTAAAACTATTGACGAGATACTCTATCTCCCTTACAGAGTTTAGGTAGCTACTCTGCACTGTGTTGGTATATGGCATTAGAGA
This sequence comes from Thalassophryne amazonica, assembly GCF_902500255.1. Lineage (NCBI taxonomy): Eukaryota > Metazoa > Chordata > Actinopteri > Batrachoidiformes > Batrachoididae > Thalassophryne > Thalassophryne amazonica. The sequence continues at coordinate 5,239,923 of NC_047120.1, read as the reverse complement.
ACATAAAGAAGGAATCATATCCTTAAACCTAGTTACAGCGCTTTCTGAAAGACTTCTAGTGTAATGAAACTTATTCCCCACTGCTGGGTAGTCCATCAGAGTAAATGTAAATGTTATTAAGAAATGATCAGACAGAAGGGAGTTTTCAGGGAATACTGTTAAGTCTTCTATTTCCATACCATAAGTCAGAACAAGATCTAAGATATGATTAAAGTGGTGGGTGGACTCATTTACTTTTTGAGCAAAGCCAATAGAGTCTAATAATAGATTAAATGCAGTGTTGAGGCTGTCATTCTCAGCATCTGTGTGGATGTTAAAATCGCCCACTATAATTATCTTATCTGAGCTAAGCACTAAGTCAGACAAAAGGTCTGAAAATTCACAGAGAAACTCACAGTAACGACCAGGTGGACGATAGATAATAACAAATAAAACTGGTTTTTGGGACTTCCAATTTGGATGGACAAGACTAAGAGACAAGCTTTCAAATGAATTAAAGCTCTGTCTGGGTTTTTGATTAATTAATAAGCTGGAATGGAAGATTGCTGCTAATCCTCCGCCCCGGCCCGTGCTACGAGCATTAGTGTGACTCGGGGGTGTTGACTCATTTAAACTAACATATTCATCCTGCTGTAACCAGGTTTCTGTAAGGCAGAATAAATCAATATGTTGATCAATTATTATATCATTTACCAACAGGGACTTAGAAGAGAGAGACCTAATGTTTAATAGACCACATTTAACTGTTTTAGTCTGTGGTGCAGTTGAAGGTGCTATATTATTTTTTCTTTTTGAATTTTTATGCTTAAATAGATTTTTGCTGGTTATTGGTAGTCTGGGAGCAGGCACCGTCTCTACGGGGATGGAGTAATGAGGGGATGGCAGGGGGAGAGAAGTTTCAGAGAGGTGTGTAAGACTACAACTCTGCTTCCTGGTCCCAACCCTGGATAGTCACGGTTTGGAGGATTTAAGAAAATTGGCCAGATTTCTAGAAATGAGAGCTGCTCCATCCAAAGTGGGATGGATGCCGTCTCTCCTAACAAGACCAGGTTTTCCCCAGAAGCTTTGCCAATTATCTATGAAGCCCACCTCATTTTTTGGACACCACTCAGACAGCCAGCAATTCAAGGAGAACATGCGGCTAAACATGTCACTCCCGGTCTGATTGGGGAGGGGCCCAGAGAAAACTACAGAGTCCGACATTGTTTTTGCAAAGTTACACACCGATTTAATGTTAATTTTAGTGACCTCCAATTGGCGTAACCGGGTGTCATTACTGCCGACGTGAATTACAATCTTACCAAATTTACGCTTAGCCTTAGCCAGTAGTTTCAAATTTCCTTCAATGTCGCCTGCTCTGGCCCCCGGAAGACAATTGACTATGGTTGCTGGTGTCGCTAACTTCACATTTCTCAAAACAGAGTCGCCAATAACCAGAGTTTGATCCTCGGCGGGTGTGTCGTCGAGTGAGGAAAAACGATTAGAGATGTGAACGGGTTGGCGGTGTACACGGGGCTTCTGTTTAGGGCTACGCTTCCTCCTCACAGTCACCCAGTCGGCCTGCTTTCCCGGCTGCTCGGGATCTGTCAGGGGGGAACTAACGGCAGCTAAGCTACCTTGGTCCGCACCGACTACAGGGGCCTGGCTAGCTGTAGAATTTTCCACGGTGCGGAGCCGAGTCTCCAATTCGCCCAGCCTGGCCTCCAAAGCTACGAATAAGCTACACTTATTACAAGTACCATTACTGCTAAAGGAGGTCGAGGAATAACTAAACATTTCACACCCAGAGCAGAAAAGTGCGGGAGAGACAGGAGAAGCTGCCATGCTAAATCGGCTAAGAGCTAGTAGCTATGCTAAGCTAGCGGATTCCTAAAAACACGCAAAGTGAATAATGTGTAAATAATTTAGAGGTGATTCAGCAGAAGGAGTGCTTTAGTTAAGGCACGTAAAGATTACACTGGGAAACAAATCGTAATCTAGATAACTAGATCAATCTAACTGCGCAGATTAAACAGCTAACAGATACAGAAAAACACCGCTGTGCTCCGGAACAGGAAGTGATACAATACTGCAGTGAGAGCCAACCACCAGTAGAGGCAAGCAAGAGCCTTAGATAAGATAATTATAGTGGGCGATTTTAACATCCACACAGATGCTGAGAATGACAGCCTCAACACTGCATTTAATCTATTATTAGACTCAATTGGCTTTGCTCAAAATGTAAATGAGTCCACCCACCACTTTAATCATATCTTAGATCTTGTTCTGACTTATGGTATGGAAATTGAAGACTTAACAGTATTCCCTGAAAACTCCCTTCTGTCTAATCATTTCTTAATAACATTTACATTTACTCTGATGGGGCTCTGGCTCTCATTTACTCTGACCCAGCAGTGGGGAATAAGTTTCATTACACTAGAAGTCTTTCAGAAAGCGCTGTAACTAGGTTTAAGGATATGATTCCTTCTTTATGTTCTCTAATGCCATATACCAACACAGTGCAGAGTAGCTACCTAAACTCTGTAAGTGAGATAGAGTATCTCGTCAATAGTTTTACATCCTCATTGAAGACAACTTTGGATGCTGTAGCTCCTCTGAAAAAGAGAGCTTTAAATCAGAAGTGCCTGACTCCGTGGTATAACTCACAAACCCGCAGCTTAAAGCAGATAACCCGTAAGTTGGAGAGGAAATGGCATCTCACTAATTTAGAAGATCTTCACTTAGCCTGGAAAAAGAGTCTGTTGCTCTATAAAAAAGCCCTCCATAAAGCTAGGACATCTTACTTCTCATCACTAATTTAAGAAAATAAGAACAACCCCAGGTTTCTTTTCAGCACTGTAGCCAGGCTGACAAAGAGTCAGAGCTCTATTGAGCCGAGTATTCCTTTAACTTTAACTAGTAATGACTTCATGACTTTCTTTGCTAATAAAATTTTAACTATTAGAGAAAAAATTACTCATAACCATCCCAAAGACGTATCGTTATCTTTGGCTGTTTTCAGTGATGCCGGTATTTGGTTAGACTCTTTCTCTCAGATTGTTCTGTCTGAGTTATTTTCATTAGTTACTTCATCCAAACCATCAACATGTCTATTAGACCCCATTCCTGCCAGGCTGCTCAAGGAAGCCCTACCATTATTTAATGCTTCGATCTTAAATATGATCAATCTATCTTTATTAGTTGGCTATGTACCACAGGCTTTTAAGGTGGCAGTAATTAAACCATTACTTAAAAAGCCATCACTTGACCCAGCTATCTTAGCTAATTATAGGCCAATCTCCAGCCTTCCTTTTCTCTCAGAAATTCTTGAAAGGGTAGTTGTAAAAGAGCTAACTGATCATCTGCAGAGGAATGGTCTATTTGAAGAGTTTCAGTCAGGTTTTAGAATTCATCATAGTACAGAAACAGCATTAGTGAAGGTTACAAATGATCTTCTTATGGCCTCAGACAGTGGACTCATCTCTGTGCTTGTTCTGTTAGACCTCAGTGCTGCTTTTGATACTGTTGACCATAAAATTTTATTAAAGAGATTAGAGCATGCCATAGGTATTAAAGGCACTGCGCTGCGGTGGTTTGACTCATATTTATCTAATAGATTACAATTTGTTCATGTAAATGGGGAATCTTCTTCACAGACTAAGGTTAATTATGGAGTTCCACAAGGTTCTGTGCTAGGACCAATTTTATTCACTTTATGCATGCTTCCCTTAGGCAGTATTATTAGACGGCATTGTTTAAATTTTCATTGTTACGCAGATGATACCCAGCTTTATCTGTCCATGAAGCCAGAGGACACACACCAATTAGCTAAACTGCAGGATTGTCTTGCAGACATAAAGACATGGATGACCTCTAATTTCCTGCTTTTAAACTCAGATAAAACTGAAGTTATTGTACTTGGCCCCACAAATCTTAGAAACATGGTGTCTAACCAGATCCTTACTCTGGATGGCATTACCCTGACCTCTAGTACTACTGTGAGAAATCTTGGAGTCATTTTTGATCAGGATATGTCATTCAATGCGCATATTAAACAAATATGTAGGACTGCTTTTTTTGCATTTATGCAATATCTCTAAAATTAGAAAGGTCTTGTCTCAGAGTGATGCTGAAAAACTAATTCATGCATTTATTTCCTCTAGGCTGGACTATTGTAATTCATTATTATCAGGTTGTCCTAAAAGTTTCCTGAAAAGCCTTCAGTTAATTCAAAATGCTGCAGCAGAGTACTAACGGGGACTAGAAGGAGAGAGCATATCTCACCCATATTGGCCTCTCTTCATTGGCTTCCTGTTAATTCTAGAATAGAATTTAAAATTCTTCTTCTTACTTATAAGGTTTTGAATAATTAGGTCCCATCTTATCTTAGGGACCTCATAGTACCATATCACCCCAATAGAGTGCTTCGCTCTCAGACTGCAGGCTTACTTGTAGTTCCTAGGGTTTGTAAGAGTAGAATGGGAGGCAGAGCCTTCAGCTTTCAGGCTCCTCTCCTGTGGAACCAGCTCCCCATTCGGATCAGGGAGACAGACACCCTCTCTACTTTTAAGATTAGGCTTAAAACTTTCCTTTTTGCTAAAGCTTATAGTTAGGGCTGGATCAGGTGACCCTGAACCATCCCTTAGTTATGCTGCTATAGACTTAGACTGCTGGGGGGTTCCCATGATGCAATGAGTGTTTCTTTCTTTCTTTCTCTTTTTGCTCTGTATGCACCACTCTGCATTTAATCATTAGTGATTGATCTCTGCTCCCCTCCACAGCATGTCTTTTTCCTGGTTCTCTCACTCAGCCCCAACCAGTCCCAGCGGAGGACTGCCCCTCCCTGAGCCTGGTTCTGCTGGAGGTTTCTTCCTGTTAAAAGGGAGTTTTTCCTTCCCACTGTCGCCAAGTGCTTGCTCACAGGGGGTCGTTTTGACCGTTGGGGTTTTTACGTAATTATTGTATGGCCTTGCCTTACAATATAAAGCGCCTTGGGGCAACTGTTTGTTGTGATTTGGCGCTATATAAATAAAATTGATTGATTGATTGACTATGCCATCTTCCTACTCATCCTAGGTTTGCTCTTGATATGTGCTGCTTTAGCAGTCCATAAATCAGCACTTAACAAATGATGTGTGCTGATTTGTGGACTGCTGAAGCTAGCCAAGGCTTCATACTGTAAAGAACGATAACTCATGCACAGTTGAAGGCATGTTTGACTGCAGACATAGTCTGGATTTGAACTCATTGAATAACCTATAATTTCAGTTTCTGTTGCACATTCAGATTCTTTTAGTGATAGTTGAGAAGTCTTCAAGCAGGTAACTGTCATATGAACATAGAATTTGAGCAAGAAGGATGTTCCCTTATATTTCCAAGGGAAATGCAGTTCTGCTTTTCAGCCAGGTACTGATGTTCAGTCAGATCTTCAGTCAGCTTTAATGTCATTCTTGGAGAAGTTGAATGCAGAGAGCAGGTTTAGTGTTTTTCTGAATCTGCATGAGTGTGTTTCATGCTATGCCCTCTGCAGGTGGTCCGTTACCTGGCTGGCTGTGGCCTCCAGAGCTGCATGATGCTTGTGAGCAAAGGATACCCTGACATTGGATGGAACCCCGTGGAAGGTGAACGATACCTGGACTTCCTACGGTTTGCTGTCTTCTGCAATGGTAAAAATGTTAATTCATTCACAAACAGCCTTGTTAGAGGACTATTCTACAGAGCACTGGTACTTCCTATTTCATCCTGAATAGCAAAATTGGGGCAAAAATTCCATTCCAATTCTCAAAACTATCACTAGTGCATGTTAACTTCTGGGTGTTCGTAGTCTCAACAGCTTCAATCACGTTTGAACATCTTTAAATGGGTATTACTAGTGAGCACAGCTTGATACTTGATTGATTGTACTCCATCGGGGTAAATGGACTGTATTTATATAGCACTTTTCCATCTGCATCAGACGCCCAACCTGCTTTACACACTAATGCCACACATTGACCCTGATGTGAGGGTGCTGCCATACAAGGTACTCTCTACACAGCAGGAGCAACTAGGGGATTAAGGACCTTGCCCAAGGGCCCTTAGTGATTTTCAAGTCTCAAGCCCAACGGTTAACCACTGAATTGCGCAAGTGAAATATATGTTAAAATAACCATCTATCTGCCACAGCCAGGTGAAATGTGGGTGCCCCCTTGGCTTTCTCCAGCTGCTGGAGTCCTTAACACTCCGGCACTTGCATGCTGGGTCATGCTCAGAGAAACGGGTCACATGGCCCTCACAATGCAAGTGATACTCCTCATCATAGTTTCTCTTAACTGCTCATTTGGTACAAGGTCATTCCAGCAGTACCCAAGGATCCTATGAAGACACCTAGTACCAAAGGCATTCAGTTGTCACCTTAGGTCACTGATTAGCATCAAAGTCTCACAACCCAACCTGGTCTCACGGTAAGTCATGATTCAGCAGCATGAAATATACATTAATCTATTGGTTTGTGATATTGTGACAGAAAGTGCCTCATTTTTGTCACGGCAGCACAAATTAATTGTAATTCATTCTGTGGTGGCTGCATGAAATTAAAAGTGAAGTCGGGGGAGGGGACAGTTATGGTTAGGGTGGGGGGGAAGGAGTAAGATTAGGTTATGGTTAAGGTTAGGGTTGGGGGTAGGAGTAGGGTTAGGAATAGTGAGTTTACAAAAAACCCGTCACAAAAATTTGACTCATTTTGTCATATAAGCACGAAAAAAAAAATGTGACACTGGGCTGCACAACCATACAGTACAGCTGGAGAGCCAGCACCAGGACCCTAAACACTTGAATCTTTGTTCACCTCCAAAGATGTCTGCATCGGCAAACACCTATACCCAGTGACCTCAGAACTCCACAAGCTCTTCCCAGGCAACTCTTGATCTCAAAGGCTGAGGATCCAGAGACATATGTCAGTGCCAAGAAACTGAATGTTTCTACAAGTTAAACTCCTTCACCACATACAGATACACTTCTGATGCCCAGTCCAGAGTCCAGGAAGTAGTTAAAAGCCTAAATCTTAGTTGTGATTAAATCTCAAATCCAGACACTTCGATTCCTAACTCAGCTTCTCAAGTGCTGCAATCAGATTATCCATTGATTCTGGAAAGATCACAGCATCATCTGCAAAGTCAAGGTCAGTAAACCTTTCCTCACCAATAAAAGCACCTAAGTCATTGGTTTCCTCAACCCAACCCAACAACACCCAGTCCATGCACACATTGAACAGTATCAGAGACAAAACACGAGTCTCTGCCTCCACTCCACGCAGTATTCACAGTATCTGTGTATAGGCTGGCTCTGATGTCCAGCAAGTTCTTGTGGATCCCAGGACTTCTCAGGATGTCCCAGACAGCAGTCCAGTCAACTGAAACAAACACTTTGTGAAAATCAATAAGCTAAAAGAAGCATCGCCAATATTCACGCTTATGTTCTATGTGTACTCACAGGGCTAAAATGCAGTCAGTACTTGACTTCTTTGGTGTGAAGCCAGACTGTTCCAGTCACTGAGCAGCAAGTAGCTGGAATCGAATCCTGTTAAGAATAATCCTTGCAGACTCCTTTTCTGGCACAGAGAGCAGTGTGATACCCCTTTAGGTGTTACAATTCATATGATCACCCTTTCCAGATTTCCAGAGACAACACATCCTTTCTTCCAATTTGTAGGATGATACCTGTCCCCCAGATTAAAAAAAATTGTTTGCAATGCAAGGATAACAGCATCTGCACCCACCTGGAGGAGCTCAGCACCAGTGCCACAAATCTCTGGAGCTTCAACCCCCCCCCCAGTCTGCCGTTGGAATTCACAAACTTTGCACTTTTGTAGATCCAATAGTTCTGCAGAATTTTCCAGCATTTTCCCACAAGAACATGGTCAATCTCCTTGGCAACACCATTAGTATTAGCATACCACATCCAGCAGTGCACATGAAATCAGGATCCAGCAACTCTGAGCTCCTGGGTTTTTACAAAGTCAATGATCATTGCACAGTTTTCACCACAACTTCCAGATCCATTTAGACAAATGCAGTCCTCATAACCAGCCCTGTCAGTTCCAGTGGTTGCATTAAAACCACCCATGACTGTTAAGGTGTCACATCTGGGGCAATCGTGAATCATCAAGTGAAGCTTACAATAAAAGGTCTCCCTCACAGAGGGAACTCATTGCATCTGAGCCTCATGATTCGATCACTGAGACCACTGGAAGGAGCTGGTCTACCACAACAACTGCCACTCCCTCCATACGCCAACTGCTGGAATGACCAGATGAAAATTAATTGTCCACCCATGGAGAGTAGTGGATTTATTTTTGTGTGTTAGAAGAATTAGCAGCGTCAGTTAGCTCTTTCAAATCATCGTCCACCAGCAAAACAAACACCACCCCTGGTAGTGTGAGCATGCATGGTGGTCGGGGCATGCAATAGCACATTTCATATAGCTACAAAATTGCATGCAAAAAGGACTATTGCACGGTCAATGAAACACAATGGCAAATGGTATGAATAATCCATGTCACGTGACATACAACCCACCAGTCAAATGACAAGGATCCACTCAGCCATTATATAAACACCGTTAACAACAGCTTGACCGGAAACGACCAAGCAGTTTTATATGAAATTGGAAGTACATGACCAGCATAAGGACATAAACAGGAAATACAGCCAGTGAAACAAACAGAACAGATGCCACAATAAAATCACAAGGACTAATTAACACAAAGGAAACCAGAAAGCACTAGAAATATAACATGTGACAGAAACCCAAAGACCAGAATTAAGCACCAGAAGCATGAACCAGGACACATTTCTTCTGTGAAATTACACCTGACGTGATGTTTGCTTGTCTACATCCTTCACCTTATATCAGCGCCTTTTGCACTTTGTTTTGAGACGATGACTTTGTATGCGCATCATAGCCATGACAACTGAAACTTTTTCTTGCTGTTGCTTGATGAGATGTTTGAGACCTCAGCAATGACACGTGCTGTAACAAGCCGAGTCAGAGTAAACGTGGCGGCTCCACTCACTGTTAAACAGTGAGTGGAGCCGCCTTCTCAACGTGTTTGTTTGTTCTGTTTTTTTTTTGTTCTACCTCTTTTCCTTCTCTGTCTTGTGCTGGCAGGTGAAAGTGTAGAAGAGAATGCCAACGTTGTGGTAAAGCTTTTGATTCGCCGACCTGAATGTTTTGGCCCTGCCCTTCGTGGTGAGGGTGGAGACGGGCTGCTGGCGGCGATGGAGGAAGCCATTAAAATCTCTGAGGATCCCTGCAGAGATGGTCCCTCGCCCACCTCTGATAGCAGCCACACGCTGTGAGTGTGTCTTCTGTTTGGGTGGTCTGATTTCTGAGGGCACCTGAAGGCAGCACATCATGGTGTTGATACACATTCAGTCAGTGAGGATGGATTGTGGTAGAATTTTTACAAAATTAAATTTAGCATAAACCTTGAAACTTTGACCATATAAACAAGAATTTTAAAGCAAAAAAGAAGTTCATTCTGTCTTTAGCACCATATTGGAGTTGAAAAGGACCTTGTTATTAGACTGTCTTACATTCGATGTAAATCAGAAGTGAACACCTTTTGAGCAGCCATTTCAAACAAAAGTAATAGAACAAACAAATCCTGACCTGTTCTGTGTGTTTGTGTGTGTGTGTGTGTGTGTGTGTGTGTGTGTGTGTGTGTGTGTGTGTGTGTGTGTGTGTGTGTGTGTGTGTGTGTGTGTGTGTGTGTGTGTGTGTGTGTGTGTATACACCATTTTTTTGGGGGGAGGGGGGGGGGGGGTGTCATGTTTTTAACTAACGTGGAAGGTCCAGCAAGCTGTGTACTGAAAAAATATGTTTGTTATGAATAATAGGACTTTCCTAGGAATCAAAGCATTATACAAAGTAAACTCCAACAACAAAAAATACACTAGACAATGTACAAAAATCCCAAATTAAAATGTAAATTAACAACAACAACAACAACAAAAAAAAATCAGTGCTTTGGGCAACATTCCATGCTCATCTGCATAAAATATCATCCAATATATTGTCCATCGCACATTTATTTGTACATCTTCTTTATTTGGAATTGAAAAGTCCTTTTGGTACACACCACATGCTGAGATCTTCCTACAAAAATCTACTGTTCACAAAAATCTACTGTTCTACTGTTCACGCCTCCATCTATAACTGCATCCAATATGTTGTCTAAAGCATGTGCATTTATCAATCTTTCAGGAGTTTGAGTCATTATGTTGAGTAACAGCTCAGGCTGTGGTGTGCACATGTGCTACATATGGAGTCCCTGTCCACTGTTAAATTCACTGTGGTAAAATGTGAGTACACATAGAAAAAAAATGTGTGACATATAATCCAGTGTGACTCCCAAAAATATGACAGTTATTTCACAGACAAGTCTGCCTGTGAGATGTGGAGTTGGTTTTATCTTCTTCCCACGTGCCTACTGACAAGCTTAAACTGAGATTTCACACCTTATTTTTCACAGTGATGAAATAAATAAATAAATAAATACTATAGAAAAAGAAGAAGTCTAAATCAGACAAAGGATCCTCATTGTGGTTGGCAAAACAAAGTGAACAATATAACTTTAAAAGAAAACTCACAGAACTTGAACAATAATTGATTCAAACAGCTCATACACGCGGCACTGCTGAGATGATCAACAAAACATTAAATGAAGAGAATCGAAGAAAAAACATTATCATTCATACTCAGCTATTAAAAGATTACACAAAAAAATGATTAAAGAGGAGCTGGTCTTGACTGTCAGGTTCTTGGTTTATGGGTTGTTTTTGTGCTCCATCTGTCTCTTGCTCTGTCTCTGCTCTATCTTTCTGCTTGGGTTTTCTCTGTCCTGTTGTTTCTTGCCTTTCTCTCCTGGTTCTTTGGTGGGTGTCTCCCTCTGTCTGGCCACACCCTTGTTCTGGGAGTTTCTCCACACACCTGTTCTGAGTTTGCAGTTAATCATCTGGGTGCTTTATAAGCGTCACAGTTTGTCTCTGTCCTTCGCCAGATCGATGCACCTTGTGCCTTCCTTCCAGCTCAGTTCTTGTTCTTGACCACGCCTTTTCGCCTGATGTTTTTGATCCTGTTGCTCTGTTTGGACTGCCTTTCTGTGTACCGACCCTAGCCTGTTCACCCAGTAAACGTTTTGTCTCCACTGAGCTGCGTTCCAGCGTTTTGCATTTGCGTCCACCCCGTCCTGCCTATCGAGCCTGATATTGGCTGGACAACAAACCTGTGTCCAGTCCAGAGGATGACGTAGACTCTCGTGTGTTTCACATGAAATTCTGACTGTGTGACTCAGTGTGTGTGAACTCACATGACTTTGTATGTGTCTGTGTGTTTGAACCCCCGTGACTATGTGACTGTGGGTGTGTGTGAAACCCTGTGACTTTGTGTGTGAAACCCTGTGACTTTGTTTGTGTGTGAAACCCTGTGACTTTGTTTTTGTGTGAGACCCTGTGACTGTGTGTGTATATTGCACAGTAGTGACGTGATCGAGGATGACGATGAAGAAGACGACACCATCCACATGGGAAATGCTATCATGACCTTCTATGCTGCTCTCATTGACCTGCTGGGCCGCTGTGCTCCAGAGATGCATGTGAGTGAAAACACACACACACACTTTTGTTTGTTGTTTCTCTTCCTTGCTTGTGGACCTCCACCACTGGTTAAAGAGCCTTCACACATAGCATGAATGAGGCAGAATGGCGCATAAAGGAGGATTTGGATGACAGTTGTGCAAATTCAAACTGCACTCGATTGCCTCTCACAGCAGTCTAAACATCCATTCGGCTACAGCACATGCACACCACATTTGCATTGCGCTCACGTTGGAAACCCAGTTGAACTCCGGTTGACATTCAGTAGTACTGTCATTCAGCTGAAGTTGCAACATTCGTGCTGCAAGTCTGTACACAAGTCGGACCATTTGGACTGTGGTCAAGGTGCCATACGAAATGTTCGGCTACGTCAAATCCTGGCCGAATATCCTGATTGAGCCAGCCTTTACACTACAGGCCGAATGAGGGTGAATAGCGGGCGAATGCCCATTTGACCCACACTTAGCCAGAGTTGAGGTGCCACCCACGAACTTCCAACAGCAGTAGTGGGGCACTTAGGAAATGCTGGCCCATTCACATGGCCATCACAGACGTAGTGCCCAGGACACCACTGTTGAGGTGCGGTCTAGGTAGCAAATGCTAAAAGGGCAGTCTTGTCCGCCCCATGAACACCACAAATGGCGTGCAAGTGTGCCCAACATTGTCGAGGTGCAGCCGAGGTGGCGAAAGCTCGATCACTGTCCAGTGCAGCGCACACATCTGGATGGGCTGTCATGTCCATGATGGACATCAGTTAACAGATACATTGTCATTCTGTCAAATGGGTTACACAATGTATATGAAACATTCTGATCATCATAGTTGTAATACGACATGCAGGTGCACGCAGCATGCTGCTTGCCCACAGCGTGTCGATGCATGTGACAGGCTTGGCGCGCTGCCACCAAACACAGCTTACCGGGATGTGACAACTGTGATGAGCCCTTCACACTTAACACGATTGAGACAGAATGATGCATGAAGGAGGATTCGAATGTCACTTGTGAAAATTTGGAGCCGCCTCGAATGCCTCATACAGCAGTGCCACAACCATTCAGCCACAGCACATGTACTCTACATTTGCATGTCACTCACGCTGGAAACACATTTGAATGGCGGGCAAGATGAGGTTGTGCTGCCATCTGATCATGCTCGCAACATTCACATGGCATGTCAAACGTAAGTCAGACAAATCGTGCTGCAGCCAAGGGGCTGCACGAAATCAGCGGTCACGTCAAACCCTGGTCAAATGCCGCGATCGAGGCAGTCTTCACACCACCGGCTGAATGACAGAAGTAAGTAAGTAAGTAAACTTTATTTATATAGCACTTTTCACAGACCAGGGTCACAAAGTGCTTCACATGATAAAATCAATAAATACAAAATAACACATACAAACATTTAAAAGAAAATCAAGCTAAAATGCAATTTTAAAAAGGTGAGTCTTAAGTTGCTTTTTAAAAACATCGACAGAGTTTATCGAGCGAAGGGAGCAGGGAAGCTCATTCCAAAGGTGCGGCGCCACGGCTTTAAAAGATCTGTCCCCTCGAGTTTTAAAACAGGTACGGGGAACCATCAGCAGGTTCAGGTTGGAGGACCTCAGGCCCCTGGTGGACACATACGGTTGGATCAGTTCCTTGATGTATTCCGGAGCCTGCCGGAGCTCTAAATGTAAGCACCAGGATTTTATAATTTGTCCTAAACAAGACAGGGAGCCAATGCAGGGACTTGAGTATTGGGCTAATATGGGCTCTCCTGTGGGTGCAGGTCAGAAGCCGTGCAGCGGAGTTTTGCACAACCTGCAAACGAGCCAGTTCTTTCTTATTAAGACACGTGAACAGGCTGTTACAGTAATCCAGTCGCGAAGATATAAAAGCATGTACAATCATCTCTAACTCTTCAAAAGACACCATTTTTTGAAGTTAAGAGATATTCCGGATCTGGAAAAAACAATTCCTGACTAACTGTTTCGTATGATGTTCCAGAGACATCCCTTTATCCAAGATAATGCCAAGATTGCGCAGGCTGCCCTTAAATGAACTATTCAGTTCACCAAGGTGCAGCCTAATAGCAGGCATGGCACTCTCCGGAGCAACAATCAATGTTTCAGACTTATCAGAGTTCAGCTGCAAGCTGTTTTCACTGAGCCATTCCTTAACTTTGGTGAGACAATTGGTTAAAGAATTGAGTTTCTGGGTCTCAGTTGTTTTAAAGGAGCAGTACAGCTGCAGGTCATCAGCATAGAGATGATAGGATACGTCACAAAACTGCTGGATCAACTTGCCGAGAGGGATGATATACAAAAGAAATAAAATAGGTCCCAGAACCGAGCCCTGCGGCACACCCCACAAAAGGTCAGCAGACTCAGACATCACATTATAAACAGACACACTAAAAGTTCTACCAACCAGGTAGGAGCTAAACCACTCTAATACAGGACCCGACATCCCCACCAGATCCTGTAGTCTCCTGATCAGGATGCCATGGTCAACTGTGTCAAATGCAGATGACAAATCCAACAAAACCAAGACAGTGCATTTGCCAGTGTCAGTGGCCATCATAATGTCACTCGACACTTTCAACAGAGCCATTTCAGTGGAGTGAAACTCATGGTACCCAGATTGAAAAGTGTCATAAATGTTGTTAGTCTGCAAAAAGAAAGTTAGTTGGGCACAGACCAATTTTTCCAGGACTTTAGCCAGGAAGGGGGTTTTTGATATTGGCCTAAAGTGCTTCAGATCTGTAGGGTCCAGTCCAGCTTTCTTAAGCTGTGGCTCCACAACAGCATGCTTAAAAGAACTGGGGAACACACCAGTCGACAGGGACATATTAAAATGGCACGCGAGTACCCATTCGTCCACTCTCGTCCAGAGTCCAGGTGCCACCGACAAACATCCAACACCACTCATGGGGCACTTAGAAAATGTGAAGCCATTCGCGCAGCCTGCATGAAAGTAGACAACTGGCAACCATTTTTGAACTACAGTCCAGGTGTTCGAAAGCTCAAAGGGTGGTCAGTGTGTCATCTCCACCCCAGAGCAACACAAATAGCATGCGAGTGTGCTCTCCCGCCCCCCGTGCAACACAAATGGTGTGCGAGTGTGCCATTCCCCCCTCCCCCCAGCAACATGAATGGTGTGTGACTGTTTTGCCCCCCAACCTCCCCCCGATACAAACACACCATGATCCTACATTGTCGAGGTGCAGCTGAGGTGATGAAGGCTCAAACAGTGGCTGCATTGCAGTGTGATTGATGTCCAGCACAGCATACACATTCATGTAAGTACTTTGCTGCTCCAGACAGGTGGGCGTGTTGCTCGTCTGTGATGTGATGTCTGTATTGACATGATCACACGTGCTCACACCCACTACAGTTATGCGTTTGTCAGGGGACCGTGGTTGACATGTAATCACGTCATAGGTTGGATGTCATTCGAAATCAAGCAGGGAGCGAGGTGACCATGGCCAATGACTGCGTTCCTGCATCTTGCACCCCTCCACTTTGCAGCCGCCGCATCAGCGCAATGCATTGCTGAGGAACATATATTCTCACGTGATGCACATGTGTGGACAGGCTTTCATCACATGGTAAAAAAATAAAACAGCTCACCGGCCCGCTGTGCCTCAAGTGACATGATCACAATGTCCACATTGTCCGTCCGTCATGTGACAGCCTGACTGACAGAGCAGTGTGGGCAGCTAATTTTCCCCACATCCCATTCATGTGAGTGCTTTGCTGTTCCAGACAGGTGCGCGTCACCAGCGATCTGGTAATCATGTCACAGCCGACTGCTGTGTCATTGCTACACACAGCTGGAGAACACATATAGTGCCATGAAGAACATCACCTCTCAACACGCCACAGCGATGCACGTGTCGGCATGACATGGTAAAATTTAAAAACAGCCAGCGGATGTGTTCATGATATGAGCACATCAGTTCAGTCATGTCAGTTCACTAATTCCTGTATTGTCTGGTCTTTATAACAGGAATGAAAGATTTTAACAGACAAAACGAAATCCATTTGTTTTGTCATTTCCAACATAGACCATCAAGTCCTCAGGCATCAATTACGCATCATTACCAGTAACATGATTGTCTTACATTCTAATTACAATTACATTTTTTTCCCCGCAAATCTGATTGGTATGAGATTTCAGACCATAACATATCACGTGGATGGTGGCAAAATATTAAAGCCGTTTCACATTTGATGTGTTACTCTGCCCCCTGACTGCGTTGCTGTGCAGGTGTCACTAATGGTGCTGTCAGCTGAGAGTGACAGAAACTAGCGCAGGGACGATGATGCCGAAATGCATGGATTTAATGGATTTAACTGGGTTGATTGATGGATTTACCGTGGATTTAACTCAGTGCAGGTGACGAGATAGAGAAATCTGTGGGTCTGCTCACAGAGTTCCAGTGTGGCATGAACACACTGGCACAACGATTCACCGACCAAATTACTTACAGAAAAATAAACTGTGCAAACACTGGAATTGCATGGGAATAACCCTGTTGTGTCTGATTTGTGGATGGTCATGCTGGATTATGGTCCCATATAGCCGTTTACCAGCTCCGCTAATGTGTCGCTGGTAAAATTGCATCCATAAAATCCAGCATGAACGTCTGCAAATCATCAGACACAACAGGATTATTCCCTAATTTAAACAATAAATTCATTATTTTTATTTTAACTTTTATTGGAATGTGTTGGAGGCCTTAAATGCAGGAATGGATGTATAATAACAAATGAAGTGAAATAGCTTGGGTTCATATGTACATTAAAATGAAGTAAACGAAAATGGAAGGATCCCTTTAGGGTTTTGTTTCTTAGTTTCTTCTGTTTCACTCAGGAACAGGTTGTGGACCTTTTTCAGTTTGACTACGAGTATGTTTATAAATGATGAAGAAACATTCTCTTCTTCTTTGTCAGTTAATCCATGCTGGAAAGGGGGAGGCAATCCGGATCAGAGCTATTCTGAGGTCTCTGATTCCCATAGAGGATCTGGTGGGGGTCATCAGCATTCCGTTCTCCATGCCCAGCCTGGGTAAAGGTATGCACACACACACACACACACACACACACACACACACACACACAGTCTGATTGTAATGTTTAGTATTTGTTGACTTCTTCAGAGATGCTTGTTTTTGTGTGTAGATGGGCTGGTGCTGGAGCCAGACATGTCGGCAGGATTTTGTCCTGACCATAAAGCAGCCATGGTTTTGTTCCTGGACCGAGTTTATGGCATTGAAGACCAGAACTTTCTGCTGCACCTGCTGGAAGTCGGTTTTCTTCCAGACCTGAGAGCTGCTGCTTCACTAGATGCTGTAAGTGATTGTGTTAAGATCCAGTGAACCTGCCAACATGTCACTGTTGACGCAGTCACCCTGAATTTTTTACTTTTTATTTTAACATTTCTGCTCACAAAACGGCAGAGCAGATTTTAGAATTGCTTAACTCTATGTGAACATTTTAGTCTGTGTGTGTAGGGGGGGAGCTGTGGGGGGCAGGGGTTGGGGGATATAGTCGATGTGTACACAATATCTTGACAAAGACCATGTGTGCAAGTTAACCTCACAAAGTTTGACATTGGGTGTATTTTGACTGTAATTATGGCCACCAGGGGACCTCATGGATGCAGTAACATCACAATACTTTATGCATCATTCATTCATTCATTTTCTACCACTTATCTGGGTCAGCACTTTTCAATCCTTGGCCAAGGCAAAAAATAAAAAATTAGGTTTTTCTCACATTATGAAAGCAGCTTCATCTGACCACAGCTCAGACGCCACACAGCAGAACATTCAACAGTCACTATGCGTGTGTCACTTAGGACACAAACACACACCTGCTGCTGTCTCTTCAATCAGCTCCGCCCTCTTTTCCAGTCCATTCTCTTGCTAAATCTGCATTAGGGTGGTCCAAAAATACAAACTTTACGGAAGTTTTCCTCCACAATTTTCATTTTGTTCTATGCCTCCCTACAAACATTTATGCCAATTTTTAGCTTGATTGTTGAATATTTACTGGTCACTCAAAAAGGGGTAATTTTTTACTATGCGGAATTGCTTTAAAAAAATTAACAATTTCTTTACTAATTTAATACAACATATTGATTTAAAACCAAGGTCTTTGTCTTAAAATATCTTCAGATTGTTGTTTTTCTTTCAAATGTTATGTCACTATGTCATCATTCATCAATCTCCCTTCATCAGTGTTGCCTTGGAGCAGGATGGATAGTTCATCCTGTCTCGACAAGGCGGCGCAGATACTGTTGCTGTTCTTCATTAAAGACGAGTTGTACTTCTGCATCAGTGCAATGGTTCTTTCTGCAGGATCATTTACCACTTTCATTTGTGATGCTGCCATGCAAAGTTCTTGATAGTATAGATCATCGTTTCATTCCACAGGATCTTTAACCAAGGGTTCTAGGGTTGCACTGGATGCTAATTTCTTTTGATAATTCAGCTGGCGCTCTTACCGAGCAATTTTTTTTTTCTTTTCCATGTAGCAGGACATCAACCCCTGCCATGCTGCATGACAAAACATCATTGCGCTGCATGATGAGAAACTGCTTGTCTTCATCAAATTTCATTGTTGTCAATGCATCACTTGTGGCAATATCAAAGAGACCCTGGAGGTGGATCAGGAACTGATCCTGGTTCATTATGTCATGACCACTGTTTCTCTTCCGATTTTTCTTCAGCTTCACATAGTCATCATTAAGCTTCATGAGGATGCGAATCACAGAGTCTTTTCTCTGATGTGGAATCCGTGCTCTCTGCCACAGTTCACTGACACACATCACAGTCTGGGATGCTGCCTCTTTCAGTGTCAGCTTCTGATCATTGTGAAAGAACATCAGAAGTTGAAGAACATCTCTAACAGCCAAACCTCAGCAGCACTCCTTCTACTTTTGGCCATTTTAATCTTCATCAGTTACCTATAAACAGTAAGCTGACAGTTACTATGGATTATAAACTACATAATAATCAAGTTTCCAAAGTCAGAACTGTAGAGCAAATTACATCATACTTGTAAACAATTTGCAGATGATACACAGTCGTTCTGTTTCTAAGATCAGCAAAGACTCTTCACAAAGACTCTTTAAATAATAATAGAAGTAGATAACCAATGGTTATACATTAGCTACTAATAATTTTTATGAAAAAATCTTACTTTTCAAGTGAAAATCATTAGCAGTAATGGTATATTTGTTACTTCACAGTACTAATGTTTTTTGGACAATTTACCCTTTAAATTGAAGTATGGGGTGAAACTGTGTCACTTTGAGTGACCTCTAAACGTGTCAATGTGCCTAATTTTTGCACTGCATATGTTTTTCATGAGATAGAACATTTGTAAACTTGTGGAGCTAGGTTATGATAAACTTATATCTTGGACTACCCTACTCTGCATCTTCTTCTTTCAGGTGCTCCCACTCAGGGGCGCCACAGCAGATCCGTCTGCATCTTCCTCTGACTCATCAACCACCTGCATGTCCTCCCCTCCATGCTTCCACTGGTGTGACGTCTCAACCTATTGCTTTTCCACTTCTTAAGTCTAAAGCCTTGGTCCCACTAAATAACAAGCCATGAATAATGAGCCATGTATGGGTGTGTCAGCCATTATTTGAGGAATGATTCATGTTTTAAGCCCTCACATATCTGCTATAAAGGTGCTTCTATGTGCCTCTCTGTGCTTTACATGTGCCAGGTATCAGCCACTAGTTAGCCATGGCCGACCAGTCATTTCAGCCCCATCCAGCCTCTAATGGCTCATGTCGCCGCATATGATCCACGTCAAGCCACATATGATCCATATAGCGCCATGTAACTTGACATTGGTGCATGTTTAGGCATGGGTTTGGTCCAAAACTCCAGCCCACCCACACTTGGTCCCCTTAAAGTGCGGGTTTTCAATTCACAGCATCCATTCAAGATGTTGTCACATTATTTAAAGCTGTCCAAAAATAGACACTGCAGTACAGTCCGGCCGGTGTGCGCATTGTTCACCTGTGTCATTAAATGCACCAGACCAGCAAGAACCGAACTACAGGTTCCTAAACAGTCGCCTCTGCGCCTCTTCTCGCTGGCTTTATTTCTTCTGTGGCTTACAGTCATTGCGACACCGTGATGCAACTTTTAACTCTGTGGTCATCTGTTATTGTCTGCAAAATCACCATTTTGCGAGCTTGCGTTCTACGTAATGCTCATCTTGAGCGTGAGTCATAGCTTCAGCGTGCTCAAAGTGCGCCTTATCGTAAACATACTTTTACAGCTGCTTATAAGAAGGAATAAACATGCAACTGTTTTACAAAGCTATTACAATAAAAACATTACAAATACCTACCTTTTAAGCTGTTCCAAATATGTTCTCCAATTCAGCGCACGAGACAGAGACAGGAAAAAAGCTCCAAATGTCCTCTGTTATTCCAAAAGTGATTTGAGATGTTTTCAATGTCCAAGTTCTGACAGAAAATGATGAATCTGCTACAAAATAATTATTTTATATACAGCATCCGGTGCACAAAGCAAGTGGGATTGTAGTGCACAAGAGGGTTGAGCCAAAATAGTCTGTCCAAAATAGCCTGTCCTAGTCATCAGGTGCTCGGATAATGGCCTTTTAACAGCTGCATTCTCACCACCAACATGCCTCTAAAATCCTTGTTTGTCCTTGTAGTACCTCGTACACAAACTACCCCACACTGTTGTTGCAAAATTTTGAACGAGGTTCAGAAATGAGCCTCGTTAGCCGAATATTCTGTCTCCCACGATTGTTGAATAACTGGACTTGCTCCAAAAAAAAAAACATGCTACGTGGCTCATTAGTCATCCTTCATTATTCAGTGGGACCAGGGCTTTTGTCACACTGTGAAGGATTGAGGAAATATATGAGGAACGGATATGAAATTGTGATATCCATTTGTGTCTGTTTTTGTGCTGCACAAATATTTTTCTCATTCCTTAAATGCCTTCATTTCCAGTTGATGTCCGGCAAGTCCATCAGAAAGCTGGGTCATCAGAAAGATGCTCGTAACTTTGAGTGCACATCAGATGAAGAGCTTCCTTGGTGTTTGCACATTTATAATTTTGTCCTATACTTGTTTGTGGTTTGCCAGTGGACATCCAGCAGGTGTTGTTTTTAGCTGTGCATTATCTTATTGTCTTCTGTTCACGTCCAGAAACCCTGCACACATGGATTGTCCACTCATTCCATCAGAGCTCCAAATCCACTGGAGACTGACTTATTAACTGATTTTTGCCACTGGACTGAATACTTCAATCCATTACTCAGTTTACGCAATCCTTCACAGTGTGACTACACCATTATCTTCTTCAAAGTTGACCTGACACTGGCATCCTTTCTCACTGTAACCTACAGCATATCCTTTCAAGGTGTCTGACTAATCAGTTCAAGACTTTTTAATGATTACTTTTTTGTTTTTCTACATATGCCTTCCCCTTACACTGGGTCTCTTTAGGATAATCACAGGGATGCTCTGATTGTCCCAATTTTTGTTAGCCAACCTTTACTTCCTTTTATTTTCCTGTTCTTTCTCCTCCAAAGTCATCTTACATGCAAAGCTACTTAGCTGTGCTCTCATTACCCTGTACAGACACACTCTTAGAGTTTACATCTCTTGCAGGGCATGTGTACCTACTCTCCTCTTATGTCTCCCATTTGTCCTTCAACATTCTTCTCCTTGACAGGTTGTATTCATCTGGCCTCAGACACTTCCTGTTGGGATTCTGAAAGAGTTTTTCATGATGTTTCTCTGTCAGGTTGCTTTGAGCTCCACGGACATGGCACTCGCCCTCAACAGGTATCTGTGCACAGCAGTGTTGGCTCTCCTCACTAAATGTGCGGCACTGTTTGCTGGGACTGAGCCATTCGCCTCACTGATTGACTCGCTGCTCCACACCGTTTACCGCCTGTCCAAAGGCCGCTGCCTCACCAAAGCTCAGCGGGATGCCATTGAGGAGTGTCTACTGTCTGTTTGTGGGTAAGCCAACTTCATTTCTGTTTATAATTTAAGTAGAAGCACCTCACAAGCACGTTAGATCGCAGATCTGGGTTCTAATAAAAGTGAACACCACTGAACTTATTTGATGCCACCATTGCCCAAATAATACTACTGTGCATCTGTTAAGAAGCACAGTGGTATGAAACAAAAACAGGCCTCTCAGTTTGCTTGTGAAACCTCCTGGCCATTCGTACTCTTGTGTTGGAAACTGGAAGGTTCAATGACACAGAAGGCAGTAGAGGAAGTTTGAAGAATTTGCAGCTATAAAAGGTGCAAATGCACAGTCCAATCCAAAGTCACTAACAAAGCTACACTAACAATCTTCAGGCCAAATATCAAAGAACAGGGTTGCAATGAAAAAGAAAGTGATGCTGAATTTGGGATTATTTACATTTTTGTATTTTCATCTAAAGACAACTGGATGTAAATGTTAAAAACAGTTATGCAATGATGTATGTTGTTACAGATTGTTAGAATGATTTATATCAACACACACACACAATGTATGTTGTTACAGATTGTTAGAATGATTTATATCAACACACACACACAATGTATGTTGTTACAGATTGTTAGAATGATTTATATCAACACACACACAATGTATGTTGTTACAGATTGTTAGAATGATTTATATTGACACACACACACACACACACACACACACACATATATATATATATATATATATATATATATATATATATATATATATATATATATATATATATATATATATATATATATATATATATATATATATATATATATATATAGCAAGTTCTCCCACTTAGAAATCATGGAGGGGTCTGAAATTTTCATCTTAGGTGCATGTCCACTGTGAGAGACATTATCAAAAGAAAAAAAAAAAAAATCCGGAAATCACAATGTATGCTTTTGTAATAATTTATTTGCATGTTACTGCTGCAAATAAGTATTTCAACACCTGCTAATCAGCAAAAATTCTGGCCCTCAAAGACCTGTTAGTCTGCCTCTAAAAGTCCACCTCCACTTATTATTCCAAATTAGAAGCACCTATTTGAGGTTGTTAGCTGCATAAAGACACCTGTCCACCCCACATAATCAGTAAGACTCCAACTACTAACATGGCTAAGACCAAAGAGCTGCCCAAAGACACCAGAGACAAAATTGTAGACCTCCACTAGGCTGGAAAGGGCTACAGGGCAATTGCCAATGGGGTGAATGTGAGGCATAATTGTAAAGCGGTTTGAGCGTCTGATGCAGATGTAAAAGTGCTATATAAATGCAGTCCATTTACCAAGCAGCTTGGTGAAAAAAGATCAACTCTTGGAGCAGTTACAACCCCTGGCAAAAATTATGGAATCACCAGCCTCGGAGGATGTTCATTCAGTTGTTTAATGTTGTAGAAAAAAAGCAGATCATAGACATGACACAAAACTAAAGTCATTTCAAATGGCAACTTTCTGGCTTTAAGAAACACTATAAGAAATCAGGAAAAATAATTCTGGCAGTCAGTAACAGTTACTTTTTTAGACCAAGCAGAGGGAAAAAAAATATGGACTCACTCAATTCTGCGTAATAAATTATGGAATCACCCTGTAAATTTTCATCCCCAAAACTAACACCTGCATCAAATCAGATCTGCTCGTTAGTCTGCATCTAAAAAGGAGTGATCACACCTTGGAGAGCTGTTGCACCAAGTGGACTGACATGAATCATGGCTCCAACACGAGAGATGTCAATTGAAACAAAGGAGAGGATTATCAAACTCTTAAAAGAGGGTAAATCATCACGCATTGTTGCAAAAGATGTTGATTGTTCACAGTCAGCTGTGTCTAAACTCTGGATCAAATACAAACAACATGGGAAGGTTGTTAAAGGCAAACATACTGGTAGACCAAGGAAGACGTCAAAGCGTCAAGACAGAAAACTTAAAGCAATATGTCTCAAAAATCGAAAATGCACAACAAAACAAATGAGGAACGAATGGGAGGAAACTGGAGTCAACGTCTGTGACCGAACTGTAAGAAACCGCCTAAAGGAAATGGGATTTACATACAGAAAAGCTAAACGAAAGCCATCATTAACACCTAAACAGAAAAAAACAAGGTTACAATGGGCTAAGGAAAAGCAATCGTGGACTGTGGATGACTGGATGAAAGTCATATTCAGTGATGAATCTCGAATCTCCATTGGGCAAGGTGATAATGCTGAAACTTTTGTTTGGTGCCATTCCAATGAGATTTATAAAGATGACTGCCTGAAGAGAACATGTAAATTTCCACAGTCATTGATGATATGGGGCTGCATGTCAGGTAAAGGCACTGGGGAGATGGCTGTCATTACTGCACAAATTTACGTTATTTTGGACACTTTTCTTATCCCATCAATTGAAAGGATGTTTGGGGATGATGAAATAATTTTTCAAGATGATAATGCATCTTGCCATAGAGCAAAAACTGTGAAAAAATTCCTTGCAAAACGACACATAGGGTCAATGTCATGGCCTGCAAATATTCTGGATCTTAATCCAATTGAAAATCTTTGGAAGTTGAAGAAAATGGTCCATGACAAGGCTCCAACCTGCAAAGCTGATCTGGCAACAGCAATCAGAGAAAGTTGGAGCCAGATTGATGAAGAGTACTGTTTGTCACTCATTAAGTCCATGCCTCAGAGACTGCAAGCTGTTATAAAAGCCAGAGGTGGTGCAACAAAATACTAGTGATGTGTTGGAGTGTTCTTTTGTTTTTCATGATTCCATAATTTTTTCCTCAGAATTGAGTGATTCCATATTTTTTCCCTCTGCTTGGTCTAAAAAAGTAACCGTTACTGACTGCCACAATTTTTTTTCCTGATTTCTTATAGTGTTTCTTAACGCCAGAAAGTTGCCATTTGAAATGACTTTAGTTTTGTGTCATGTCTGTGATCTGCTTTTTTCTACAAAATTAAACAACTGAATGAACATCCTCTGAGGCCGGTGATTCCATAATTTTTGCCAGGGGTTGTATTAGAAAATGGAAGAAGCTAAACATGACTGTCAATCTCCCTCGGACTGGGGCTCCATGCAAGATCCCACCTCGTGGAGTATCAATGATCCTAAGAAAGGTGAGGATTCAGCCCAGAACTGCACGGGAGGAGCTGGTCAATGACCTGAAGAGAGCTGGCACCACGGTTTTCAAGGTTACTGTAGGTAATACACTAAGATGTCATGGGTTAAAATCATGCTTGGCACGGAAGGTTCCCCTGCTTAAATCAGCACACGTCCAGGCCCGTCTTAAGTTTGCCCATGACCATTTGGATGATCCAGAGGAGTCATGGGAGAAAGTTATGTGGTCAGATGAGACCAAAATAGAACTTTTTGGTCTTAATTCCACTCGCCATGTTTGGAGGAAGAAGAATGCTGAGTATCATTCCAAAAACACCGTCCCTACTATGAAGCATGGGGGTGGAAGTATCATGCTTTGGGGTTGTTTTTCTGCACATGGGACAGGACGTGTTGTGGTTCTGTCAGGTTTTAGTCTCTTGTCTCCTCTGTCTCTTTTTCTCACATCTGTCCCCAGCTTCTGTCTACTGTTATTTCTGCACTCATCTCCTTATGTCCTCACAGTTGATCTCAAAGTATCTACTCATATCTTCTTTCAGCTCTTGTTTCCTTGTTAGGTCATCACATCTTGTCTTTTCACCTTTATCCTCAAGTCGTAGTCTCTGCCTTTGTCTGTCTCTTTCCTTCAGTTTCTAGCAATGTCTGGCTATCTGCTGCCATCTAGTGTGCCCTTTTATTATCTTCACTTTCAGGTAATATCTGTTTACTGCCATCTGGTGTTCTCTTAAATTCTTTACACATCAGTCTCTAATTAAGTGCACCTACTTGAGTGGCCACCTGCAACAATTAAGGCTGGCTATATATTGTGACTCCTGTTTGGCCTTAGTTGTGGGTCCATTGCATGTATGCATTTTTGAATGTTGCTGGTGTTACTGCTGGGTCACTGGAATCCATTTCCTCTTGTGAGTACTCTGCTTCACCCTGCATTTTTGGAAGTCCTGCTTTGGACTGCTATTTCCTAAGTGCTCTCCCCCTTCAAGGAGGAGGCTGTTTTTCCCTCAGTTTCCCAGCCTCCTTGCTATTTTTGTATTTTGCATTTATCTTTTACATAAGGAGGAAGTTGAAGTTGATTTGGGACATTCTGCATAGTATGTTGTTTCCCTTTTTTGATTGTGGACTTTATGCTCTCCTTTGGTGAAGAAGATATTCCTCAGAACTGTCACTGTTTTTGAAGCTTACTCCTGTGTTGAACTCACCCTTTGATGAAGCTTACTCCTGTGTTGAACTCACCTTTTGACGAAGCTTTCTCCTGTGTTGAACTCACCTTGCACCAAAAGACTATTCTTCAGTTTTTATCTTCTGTGAATTAATAAGCTGCTGTTCTTGATCATCTGTCTCCTTGTTTGGCTGACCTGCTATTGGGGTTCAATTTAGTCTGTCCCTACGCCCAACCGTAACAGGACAACTGCACTGTATTAAGGAGAGGATGACCGGGGCCATGTATTGCGAGATTTTGGGGAACAACCTCCTTCCCTCAGTAAGAGCATTGAAAATGGGTCGTGGATGGATCTTCCATCATGACAATGACCCAAAGCACACAACCAGGATAACCAAGGAGGGGCTCCGTAAGAAGCATATCAAGGTTCTGGAGTGGCCTAGCCAGTCTCCAGAGATAAACCCAATAGAAAATCTTTGGAGGGAGCTCAAACTCCATGTTTCTCAGCGACAGCCCAGTAACCTGGCTGATCTAGAGAAGATCTGTGTGGAGGAATGGGCCAAAATCCCTGCTGCAGTGTGTGCAAACCTGGTGAAAAACTACAGCAAACATTGGCCTCTGTAATTGCAAACAAAGGCTACTGTACCAAATATTAACATTGATTTTCACAGGTGTTCAAATACTTATTTGCAGCAGTAACATACAAATAAATTATTTAAAAAAAAATCACACATTGTGATTTCCGGATTTTTTTTTTTTTTTTGATTATGTCTCTCACAGTGGATGTGCACCTAAGATGAAAATTTCAGACCCCTCCATGATTTCTATATGGGAGAACTTGCAAAATCGCAGGGTGTTAAAATACTTATTTTTCTCACTGTATATATATGTGTCAAAGTCAGTGATGCTGGTAACGCGTTACTCTAATCTGACTGCTTTTTTCATGAATGACTAATCTAATGCACTAATCTTTCCAAATCAGTAATCAGATTAAAGTTGCTTCTCCACGTCACTGTGCGTTACTATTATTTTTGCATTGCGGGTCGATTGCAGCATCAAACTGGCCCATGGGCAGGGAGTCAGGGTTCGACTAAACTGCCCACTTCAAGAGCTGCGACCTTTTCATCTGTGGTTTTGTGCTGTAGCTCCCGAGTTGAAAACCAGTCATCAACTCTCAAAGCGCGGTGACGACAGTACACCTGCACTGAGCTGTGTAAATACATTTTAATGCTTTTTTTTCCCCTTAATTTGAAAGCGATCTGTGTCTCCTCGACAAAAACAGCTGATCTGCGATAACAAGTAACACTTTTTTTTCCACTTAAATGCTCCTAAACTCTCTTTCTGAGGACAACATGACGTAAAAAAAAAAAAATGCTGATTAAGCTTTCTTACCTGTCAAACTGGTCATGTTTTCTGCATAAATAAACGTTATCCATTCTTCCTGCTCAAACACCAAAGCAGGGGCAAATCCAGATTGAAAGAGGGTGTAGAGTGGGGCAGGGATGCCCCCCCACAAAACCCCAAGACTAAAGGTACACTTTTGAAGCTTTTTTCTTTACTACTACTAAGTAAGTATAGTTTATTAATATAGCACCTTAAAAGATAAAATCACAAAGTGCTGTACAAGAAATTAAGAACACAGAAATAAAAATACAGAAACTAAACAACAATAACATAAAACTAGTTAAAAGCAAGTCTGTACAAATAGGTCTTGAGCTTCTCCTTAAAAGTTCCAACAGAGTCCACGGAACATAGGTGCAGTGGCAGTGCATTCCACAGTTTGGGTGCCACAACCTCAACTGCACAGTATGCTACTACTATTAATACTACTTATAATAATAATAATATCAGTGAAGCATCGTACAGCATCACGAAGCTCACTTATGGTACAGGGCGTCCTAAACAGGAAGTGCCAAAATTCAAATCCACAGTAAAACAGGAAATGTTCAAATGTCAAACACTTCCTGGATTGACAGACGAGATCCCATGGAATCTCGCGGGAACTGAGTAGCAAGCTCACACTCAAACAGGAAGTGCCGAATTCTCAGTCACAGTGAAATAGGAAATGTTGAACACTTCCTGGCATGGGTGGAGCTAGAGTGGAGACCGGGGTTTCACTGGACTCCCCTGATATCTGATTGGACACAGATGATTGACATATCACGGCACCACATGTCTGGTTGAAAGAGCTACATTTTCAAATCAGTGACTCACATTGACTGCTAGGTTCCTCCTGTCCAGTAGTTAGTGCTGTGTACCACAAAAAGTTCTAATCCAACTTAGTAGAAAAAGAAAAATGTTTGCTTCAGATTTGAACTGAACACGTCATTTGAACAATGGACTTCTAATCACAGCAAACTTATATCCATCCATCCATCCATTTTCTTCCGCTTTATCCAGAGTCGGGTTGCGGGGGCAGCAGCTCAAGCAAAGCCGCCCAGACCTCCCGATCCACACATACCTCCCCCAGCTCCTCCAGGGGAACCCCAAGGCGTTCCCAAGCCAGCCGAGAGATGTAGTCCCTCCAGCGTGTCCTGGGTTTTCTCTGGGGCCTCCTCCCAGTGGGACGTGCCCGGAACACCTCTCCAGCGAGGCGACCAGGGGGCATCCGGAAAAGATGCCCGAGCCACCTCAACTGACTCCTTTCGACGTGGAGGAGCAGCGGCTCGACTCCGAGCTCCTCACCCTATCTCTAAGGGAGCGCCCAGCCACCCTGCGGAGGAAACTCATCTCGGCCGCTTGTACTCGCGATCTCATTCTTTCGGTCATGAGCCAAATCTCATGACCATAGGTGAGGATCGGAACGTAGATCGATCGGTAAATCGAGAGCTTTGCCCCCCTGCTCAGCTCTCTCTTCACCACGACAGTCCGATACAGCGATCGCATCACTGCAGATGCTGCACCGATCCGTCTATTGATCTCACGCTCCATCCATCCCTCACTCGTGAACAAGACCCCGAGATACTTAAACTCCTCCACTTGAAGCAAGGACACTCCACCGACCTGAAGAGGGCAAAGCACCTTTTTCCGGTCGAGAACCATGGCCTCGGATTTGGAGGTGCTGATTTTCATCCCGGACGCTTCACACTCGGCTGCAAACCACCCCAGTGCACACTGAAGGTCCTGATTTGACGAAGCCAACAGAACCACATCGTCTGCAAACAGCAGAGACGAGATTCTGTGGTTCCCAAACCAGACCCCCTCTACACCCTGGCTGCGCCTAGAAATTCTGTCCATAAAAATAATGAACAGAACCGGTGACAAAGGGCAGCCCTGGCGGAGGCCAACATGCACTGGAAACAGGTTTGACTTACTACCGGCAATGCGAACCAAGCTCCTGCTGCGGTCATACAGGGACCGGATAGCCCTTAACAAATGACCCCGGACCCCGTAACTCCCAGAGCACACCCCACAGGGTGCCCCGAGGGACACGGTCGAACGCCTTCTCCAGATCCACAAAACACATGTGGACTGGTTGGGCAAACTCCCATGAACCCTTGAGCACCCGATGGAGTGTGTAGAGCTGGTCCAGTGTGCCGCGACCAGGACGTAAACCACACTGCTCCTCCTGAATCCGAGGTTCGACCATCAGTGGAATTCTTCTCTCCAGTACTCTGGAATAGACCTTACCGGGGAGGCTGAGGAGTGTGATCCCCCTATAGGTGGAACACACCCTCCGGTCCCCCTTCTTAAACAGAGGGACCACCACCCCGGTCTGTCAATCCAGAGGCACTGTCCCCGATCGCCACATGATGTTGCAGAGGCGTGTCAGCCAAGACAGTCCCACAACATCCAGAGACTTAAGGTACTCAGGACGGATTTCATCCACCCCAGGAGCCTTGCCACCAAGGAGCTTTCTAACCACCTCGGTGACTTCGGCCTGGGTAATGGATGAGTCCGCCTCTGAGTCCCCAGTCTCTGCTTCCTCTTCGGGAGACGTGACAATGGGATTGAGGAGATCCTTGAAGTACTCCTTCCACCGCCTGACAACATCCCCAGTCAGGGTCAACAGCTCCCCACCCGCACCGTAAACAGTGCTGGTGGAGAGCTGCTTCCGCTTCCTGAGGCGTCGGACGGTTTGCCAGAATCTCTTCGAGGTGGACCTCTTCCATAGCCTCCCCGAACTCCTCCCAGAGTTTTTGCCTCTGTGACCGCACGGGCTGCGGCACGCTTGGCCTGCCGGTACCTGTCAGCTGCCTCTGGGGTCCCACCTCCCAACAAAGATAAGTAGGACTCCTTCAGCTTGACGACATCCCTTACTTCCGGTGTCCACCACCGGGTTCGGGGATTGCCGCCGCGACAGGCACCAGAGACCTTGCGACTACTGCTACGAGCAGCCGCATCGACAATGGAGGTGGAGAACATGGTTCACTCGGACTCCATGTCTCCAACCTCCCCCGGGATCTGGAAGAAGCTCTCCCAGAGGTGGGAGTTGAAGACCTCGCTGACAGAGGGTTCCGCCAGTCGTTCCCAGCAGACCCTCACGATATGTTTGGGCCTGCCAGGTCTGACCGGCTTCCTACCCTCCCAGTGGATCCAACTCACCACCAGGTGGTGATCAGTCGACAGCTCTGCCCCTCTCTTCACTCAAGTGTCCGAGACACATGGCCGAAGGTCAGATGATACGACTACAAAGTCGATCATCGACCTCCGGCTCAGGGTGTCCTGGTGCCACGTGCACTTGTGGACACCCTTGTGCTCCAACATGGTGTTCGTGATGGACAAACTGTGACTAGCACAGAAGTCCAACAACTGAACATCACTGGGGTTCAGATCGGGGAGTCCGTGCTTTCTGATCACCCCCCTCCAGGTCTCACTGTCGCCGCCCACGTGGGCATTGAAATCGCCCAGGAGAACAATGGAGTCCCCAGTCGGAGCGCTATCTAGTACCCCTCCCAGGGACTCCAGGAAGGTCGGGTACTCTGCACTGCCGCTCAGACTGTAGGCCGAGACAACGGTGAGAGACCTGTCCCCAACCCGAAGGCTTAGGGACGCGACCCTCTCGTTCACCGGAGTGAACTCCAACACTTGGCGACTGAGCTGGGGAGCAATAAGCAATGCGACCCCAGCTCTCCGCCTCTCCCCGTGGTCGACGCCAGAAAAATGAAGCGTCCAGCCCCTCTCCAGGAGTTGGGTACCAGAGGCCAAGCTGTGCGTGGAGGTGAGCCCAACTGTCTCTAGTCGGTATCTCTCAACCTCCCGCAGAAGCTCAGGCTCCTTCCCCCCTAGCGAGGTGACATTCCATGTCCCAACAGCCAGGGGCTGTGAGCATGGACCGGGCCGCCGGGCCACCCGCTCTCGACCGCCACCCAATCCTCTCTGCACCCGACCCCCATGGCCCCCTCTGCAGGTGGTGAACCCACAGGAGGGCGGGTCCACGTCACTCTTTCGGGCTGAGCCCGGCCGAGCCCCATGGGCTAAGGCCCAACCACCAGGCGCTCAAGCGCGAGCCCCAACCCCAGACCTGGCTCCAGGGTGGGACCCCGGGTCCGCCATACCGGGCGACGTCTCGGTCCTTAATCTTTTACTGGTCATGGAGGTTATGAACTGTCCTTAGTCTGACCCGTCACCTAGGACCCGTTTGCCTTGGGAGACCCTACAGGGAGCACAAAGCCCCTACAACATAGCTCCTAGGATCATCTTGGTACGCAAACTCCCCCACCACGATAAGGTGGCAGCTAGAGGGGGAGACCAAACTTATATTGATGAGTAAACGACCATATTTTATGACAAAAATGAGGTCCAGGTTGTTAAAAGCAGCATTTCTCCTTTAATTCGGGTTGTCTTATATACACATGTTTAAGCTAACAGACAACACTTGGTTCATGCTCTGTTGGCTTATTAGTGCAGCAGATAACGGAAACAATCCTTCAAATGGTGATACAAGCATCAAATTCAGCACAAATACAGCTGGAGCTAAATTAACTTTTGACCCCTGTACAATTCTTATCATTTATTATTCTTATCACTTATCATGTTTCCATCCCCTGACTTGTCTAAAGAAAACTGGCAATAAAACTGATTATTATTTACAGGTTTTATCAAGTTTTAGAGATTTGCTTTCAGTTTGAGTTTGACGAAGATAATTTTAGAAATTGTTATTCTTAATTTTTGTTTTTCTTGTATTTAAAATGGCATAAACAAATTAAAATGTGTGAAATTCCAAGTGTTTCCATATTTTTTGAGGGCACAGTATCCTAACCTTATTATGAGTGCAAAATGAGTTTGGTATTATTACTGTTATGTGTTGGACGCGGTCGGAGCACCGACCCAGCGTTTGACAGGACCCAGCATAAAACAAGCAGAGCACGGTTCAAAAGATAACAGAATTTAATAATCCTAGTGAGTTTAGTGATAAACAACCAAAAATGTCCGCGGTCTGGTGAGGTGAAAACACGGCGCGCTCTCAGCAGCGCAAACGGTCCGGAGCCACAGCAGTTCGGACCCAGGGACACCGCCGACACCCCCCAGGTGGCCGCGACAAACCGAGTCTGTGAAGAAAGAAAACATGAGGTGAGTCCAACACTCTCCACCCAGAGAGACACAGCTCAAAGGTGCACACAATCAGCAAACACTTGCAAAACACCTGGCTTAAATATATATCAGCTTCTCACCCTGCAGGCACGGAACAACTCAGTTCAAATCTCCACTGCAGCAGAAGCTGATTAGACAATTAGCATAACGTGACAGCTCAATAACACAAGGTGTGAGGGACATCAAATCCAGTCATTACTTCATAAAAGTCACCAAAACCAAATTACCTCAGGAAGTGTGCTGAAGAGCGTGAGACCTCACCCAGTCCTCCTTCACAGACTGTGGCGTCAAACCTGGAGCGGTCTCTGCATCCGTAATGGTGAGATTGTTCTCCTGACGTCAATCTCACACGTCTGCTCACAAGGTCGAGTCTCTGGCAATCACACACTGTGCATTCAAGGTTTAAGTGCAACAATCTCTGATCAAGACAAAATACACCACAGCTGTGAGCCCTGATGACCTGCACGTGAAAACAAGCCTCAGGTGTTCAGGGTGAGGTCCTAATACTCAGCCACTCAGTCCTGAATGCATACCACCTGGTGGGAGAAACAGAAAACAAAAACCAAGCCAGCCAAACACCCCAGCACACAACAACTGTTTTGTTTAAGAATGTTTAATTTTCACTGTTGCTGCACTTTGTGTCAGATCATAATCATATTGATATGAAAATTCAGTAAGGTATATCTTCTATTCTTCTATTATACATTCCAAATCTAAGGTGGAATGCTACTTGTGTTTACTAAGGTACACCTAAATAACTTAAAAAAGAAGAGTAGAGCCGCTTAGGTGCCTGGTCTTGAGAACCAGGGAGGTAGGTTGAAAAGCTTTTTTATCCCATGGGAACTCTTCCTACCCACCTAAGTGGCTCAAGAATATGGACAGCATGTATATAAGTAACATTTACATGTGACAATTTATATGACAATATTGAGATACGATAATTTGGCCATATTGTACAACTCTACTGTCAACTAGCTGAAATCTTTGAATATTAATTTACATCTACATTAAAAAATGCTTAAAGTGGCAGGGGGTTAAGAGGGCTGTAATGGGGGGGTGGGGGGGGGGGGTCAGCTGAACAGCAAAAAAGAAAAATGCTTAAAAAGGCGGGGAGTCTTTTTAAGCTGAAAGGTTTTTGCCATGCTAATGCTCTGCTGAAGCATTTACTCAAAATAAAGTCTGAAGGACCTAAATGACATGGTGAGATGCTGACGAGCCTCGCTCATTCATGTCTGCGACATATGCATATTAATAATAATAATAATAATGATCTGGTCGTTCCAGCCTGTCGATGGCCGCTCGGTGCGCCGCGCACCCTCCGCCGCTGTGGGCCGTCTTTAAAAAGGTTTTAACACTCCTTAATCCATGTGACGCCGACAGAATCTTCACCGAAATCCATCTGAATCTTTCGAATGGTTTCCAACTGGCTGTCTCTAACAGTTTCTGAAAAACATTTCATGGAGCAAAGCGGCAGTCTCTCTGCCATTTCACTGACAATGAAAATCCGACGAGGGGGGTGGACCAGTGCTCACTCAAAGCCTGCCCACAGGCGAATGACGCAACCGACAGGCGTGAAAAAACTCACACATGCGCACGAAGGTTCAAGCTTGGCTGATGGAATCACACATGATTCAAATCCATATAGTTTTTGAAAAAAATAAAAAGGTCCGATACTTTTTGGACAGACCTCGTACTAGTCGAGACTCTCGACTAGTAGAGTTTCCGTTGATTACAAGTTCTTGTTTTCTTACTGTGACCACTTGGCTGTGAAGTTGATATGACAGATATTTTCTAATTTCCACAGTAAAGTATTACTGTCATTCTATGTCTTGATATCACCTTGGCATGATAATGAATGGCTTGGTAGAATTGTGTAGGCGCAAGTTTAGGTGCTGCTTTGTAACTATGGTTGTTTTGTAAAATAAGATGGTGTCCCTCTGAGCTGAGGTCTTGTCTGCCAAAGTTCCTCATGTCCATCTTTGGTTGTCTTTGGAATGAAGAGTGGCTGATTGTGATCTTTGCAGGAAGCTGAGACCTTCAATGATGCAGCATCTGCTCAGGAGGCTGGTGTTTGATATCCCGCTGCTTAATGAACACACCAAGATGCCTCTGAAGGTGAGAAACGTCACCAGTGAATACCAACCAGGGACACACTTTTTTTTGCTTTTTTATTGTTCCTGATTCCAGTGTTTTTATGTTTGTTTGTTTGTTTTTGTTATTTACTGTCAAGTTCTGCTGAAACAGTTAGTCAGTGTTAGCAATAAACTCATTAACAAAATATAATTGTGGATTATTGTAATAGTCGGTCTATGAAGTCCATGGAGCAGTGTTAAGTTCAAACAGACTAAAGAAAATGTAGTGTCTGAAAACAAGGCCTGAGTCCTCTGTGTCATTGAGTGGGACTGGAGACAGCTGGAGAGTGAGGACAGTGATCACTCAGAAAAGTACAAAAACAGAGTCTTTAATCACTTATGGCCCCTTCACACATAACACGTGAAAGAAGCTGGAACCGGCCGATAACCTGTGGAAAAAAAACAAAAAACAAATTGCGGAACTGCAAAACATTCCACCTGCTGTCAGGAAGGACACACGGTCAGACAGGCGTGAACAATACTGCAGCGACGATTTCGTGCATGGTCGTGCATGCGCATGAACACAGTGCCAGCACCTGGAAAGCGTGACACCACATCGCGCCACTGCAGTGGGGTAAAAAAAAAAACCCATATACCATATAAAAAAATCACAAATTCTAATATTTAATCCGTCTTATAAGAGTGGACAATACAGGTATGATCCTTCTGTTCCTCTGTATATAACCCATGTCTTATCATGTCCACATCAGTGGCTCAGCATCTCCAGTTGTCCAGCGATCAGTGCACCGAAGGACACCGCGTCCTGTGCACCATAACTCACGTGGTAGACATGACATTCGGCTCGCCAGCCGAGTGTTCACATGACCAAACATATATATTCACATGGGGCAGCCTGGCTGTTGACCTGACGGCGCTTGCTGCTGCCTGTGTTGCAAGGCGATATGTGTTTTAATTTATTTCCACGTGAGGACAGCATATCAATATATGCACCTCATGGTGGAGTGTTGTCAGGTTATATTCTACATGACACGGTATGTGTTCTCAAACTGCAAGGACTCAGGTCTCAACAGCTGCTGCTTGCAGCCGACACACCCACCTCAGTGAACGAACTCACAGCTCACAGAAAAAAACATCTCACTCTCTGTTCCTTTGTTCTGTGATTATTTATTTTATGTATTTCTTATGAAAATATGTATGTAGTTATTGTTGTATTTATTAGAGCCCGACCGATATATCAGCCGGCCGATATTATTGGCAGGTATAAGCCCTTTTCAAAGTACTCACTATCGGCCGAAATTTTGCAGATAGAACGCCGATAATTTCTCATAAATAGAACAGTTACTGAAATAATGTTTGTGTCTGCAATGTAAAAGATCAGATGTATTTCACAACTTTTTAAGGATATGTATTTGCTAATTTCACAAAGGTTTAATTCTTGATTGCATTTTTTTAACTTGAAAATTCTTCCCTGTTATAAAGTTAATCAATATGAGGACAAAGCTTCAGCTTTTAGCTCATACCTTTTTTGTTAAGGGTCCAAAAAAGAACTTTTTATTCATTTAAAAAAATATCGGCTGATTTATCGACTAGGAGCAAATTAGCCGATTTATCGATTATTAACATTATTTTCATCCAAATATCGTTATCGGCATCAGCCTCAAAAAATCCATATTGGTCGGGCTCTAGTATTTATTAGTTGTCTTGCATCTGTACAATTTCTGTGTTTTAATTTAACACGTCATGTGCACTGTCAGTTCCAGCTGACTGTCGCTGGCTGGTGATCAGCTGAGAGGCCCCGTGTGTCCACAGCGCTATGAGCAAAGTGATCACACATGAATGAGTTCACACCTTTCCCCATGTTTTATTTATTTTCCACTCTTTCTGTCTGTCATGTAGACTACGATTTACATGATGGAAGGTTCATTAGCCTGGGCGGCTGGCTGATAAAAAAGTTCACACTGTGCCATGTGATCTTGTCTGTACGTAGTTATCAGCATGTCATGAGAGCGTGAGAGTCCGCCCACACATGCATTGCGTAGAGTGTGATTCATGTTGTTCATGGCACAACATATGTTCTCAAGTTGAGTTGCGAGTACACAGCGGTCAGCTGTTCCAGCTGGAAAGTACAGCTGTCCAGATGCACGCTGCACTGGACAGCGAATACACTCCGGCCACCTCTGCCGCACCTGACAATCATGGTGTGTGTGTGGGGGGGAGCGACGATAATACACTCCTCACGCCATTTGTGTTGCGGGGGGGGTGCGACACACTCACACGCCACATGCGTTGCCGGGGGGGAGAACTTGCATGACATTTGTGTTGCTTGGTAACAACACACTCATGGGGCATTTAGAAAATTGGGGCCATTCGCACAGCCCAATTGAAAGTGTTCACCCGCACTCTACTCTCATGCCGGCTGTGCAAATAGCCCCGCCTTTTCTAAGTGCCCCGTGAGTGTGGTTGGATGTTCCTGGGTGGTATCTCGTCTTTGTACAACTCCAGCCAAGAGTGGGTTGACTGGCCAGTCATCTGGGATTTGCTGACATTTGGCTGCAGGTGTGAAGGCCGTCTCCATTGCTCCATTCGGCCATGATGTGACATGGCCAATAATTTCGTTCAACTCCTCAGCTGCGGCATGATATGTCCAACCTGCGTTCGACACGCCATGGGAATGCTGTGAACGTGATCAGATGGCACTGCAACCTCATCGTGCGTGCCGTTTGAATGGGTTTCCACTGCAAACATCATGTGAGTGAGGAGTGCATGTGCCATGCCTGAATGGTTGTGGCGACTGCTGTACTAAGCGTGCGAGGCGTTCGAGGCGGCTCAGAGTGGCTTACGGTTCCTCCTTCGTGTGCCAGTTGGCTTCATTTGTGTTATGTGTTGCTCAGGTCACATGATCAGTACACAAGATATCAGTTCAAAACTGGCAACAGTGTCTGTGAGGGGATTGGCAGGAAAATAGAGAGACAGAGAAAGGGTCAAAACACAAAAAAAGCAATCACAAAGTGTCCAAAGAGAGCAGGCAGAAATCAAAACGCTCACTGCTCTGCATTGTGTTGTTGTATTGCCTCCTCTCACTTGCTCCCCTCAGGATCTCTGGCATGTGAGGCAGATGCTCTAACCAGAAGGCCAAAAGCTGTTGGGAGTGAGGTTTACTTGACTACGACATGCACAGAGACTCGTGCTACCTTCCGTCACACAAGTAGAAGACATAAACAAGAAACCATGGGAAGCACTGGCAACAATGGGGCAACAAAGCACAACATTAACAGTAAATACACTGGGGAGGCAATCCTCCAGAGAAAATCTGCATGGAGCAGACAGTTCTCAAAAACTGACTGTGCAAGAAGAAGGAGGAGTGAGGAAAGACACCAAGACACCCAGAGAATCCAGAGGAAGTCATAGGCTTATGTGGCTGTGATTGGAGAAATTGTGCACAGTGCAAGCTGTGCATTTTGTATGACCAGTTATACAGCTTCATGATGAAGTGGTACAGAGGAGGAGTTTCTTAAAAAGAAGACCTGAAAGTTCACCTACAAATTGCCAGAAGGTACATCTGACATGCAAGCCTAGATTTGATCTGTTTTGGTGAAAGAATATCCTTCTCTGCTCTACTCTACTATGAAGATAAGCGTGGTGATGCAAAATTTGCACTGTATGATGCGGCAAAACTTGGATAGTATGACTCCATATGACACAGCAGAACCCTCATTTCCTTAGTGCCCCACGACTGCTGTTGGAAGTTCATGGGTGGCAACTCAATTCTGACCAAGCGTGGGTCGAATGGCCATTCGGGCACCATTCACCCTCATTCGGCCGCTGGTGTGAAGGTTGGCTTGATTGTGACATTCGGCCAGGGTTCAAAATGACTAATCATTTCATGCAGCCCCTCGACCACAGTCTGAATGGTCCAACTTGCGTACGACATGCCGTGTGAATGTTGTGACCATGATCAGATAGCAGTATGACCTCATCTTGACCGCCGTTCATTTGGGTTTCCAGCACAAGTGCGCTGTGAATGTGGAGTGCATGTACTGTGGCCGAACGGTTCTGCTGACTGAGGCGCTCAAGTGTGGCTTGGATTTTTCACGAGTGCCATTCAAATCCTCCTTCATGTGACCTTCGGCCTCGTTCGCGTTATGTGTGAAGGGGCCTTAAGTCAGAGGTGTGATGAGTAAATTTTATGTTCAGTACTCCATCTGTTCCAGTCACTTTACTGCCCATCTAATCATAGCTAATACCCTAATTTGATGCCTTGACTTTTTTCCCAGCTGCTGACCAATCACTACGATCGGTGCTGGAAGTACTACTGCCTTGCTGGTGGGTGGGGAAACTTTGGAGCAGCATCTGATGAAGAGCTTCACCTCTCCAGGAAGCTGTTCTGGGGAATATTCGATGCTCTATCATGCAAAGTGAGCGTCCTTATAGTACTCCAGTGTGACTCTGTATTCAGTTTATAACTTAGTGAGTGAGATGCTGATGTCAACACATGAACGTGTTCATGTATGTGTGATCTAGCGCTACGACCAGGAGCTGTTTAAGCTGGCGTTACCGTGCCTTAGTGCTGTAGCTGGAGCTCTTCCTCCGGACTACATGGAATCAAGCTACATGGCCCTGATGGAGAAGCAGTCATCAATGGACTCTGCAGGAAACTTCACTCCACAACCTGCAGACACCACAAAGTACACAATACTCACATTTTACAAAATAATAATATATAATGTTCAGTGTTCTGTTGCACAATTTTGTCGACATATGAATTATACCATATATCTGTCTGTCTGTCTGTCTGTCTGTAGCTGCATCTAAACAAAAAGTTTATGTATGTATCTGTATGTTGATAGTTATCGTCTTTGTGGTTCTGCATTTTTATGACCACCCTGACTATCTTTCGTCATGAAGTGTTCCAGTTCTGAAATTAATATTGACAACATTAGTATGAACTTTATGATGCTGATCATCACACCATAAGCAAAATGATGAGGGCACAAGTTCTGGAATCAAATGAGAGAGTTGAAGTCTGGTAGGTTTCTGATTAGTTTTCTTGACCAGGGACACCTGGGTTGGTTTGATCTGAGTGTGTGACACAGGCTTGTATCTTCATGGACCAGGATGAGGCAGAGACATACAGAAGCATGATCATATAATTGGACATGACCCAGTGGAGTGGGTAGCCAGAATCTGG
Organism: Thalassophryne amazonica; assembly: GCF_902500255.1. Lineage (NCBI taxonomy): Eukaryota > Metazoa > Chordata > Actinopteri > Batrachoidiformes > Batrachoididae > Thalassophryne > Thalassophryne amazonica. Next base: position 5,200,215 of record NC_047120.1, on the reverse strand, counting down.
GAGACCTGGTGTCGCAGACCATATGGTCCGCCCCTAAAAAACCACCCGCCTTTTGCATCTGCATGTGTCATTTCGGACCACAGCAGCACTTCTGAGGCAGAGTCTCTTCACCCAAAATAATCAAATGGATTAATGGGATTATTAACCATCAGATGATGAAGGTAAACCCTCTTAAATCATTCTAAAGTCAGTTTTAAGCAGGAACGAGGCGAAATGTCCGATGATGATGATGGTGGTTTTGCGCAGTGAACACATCAGGTAGCAGCTCATTAAGCTGTGGCGCTCTGATCGTTTCCGTCGCCTTTTATAATTAAATAATGCTGAATTCATCTGGAAATAATTGTTGTACTAAAGCTTCATATATCTGTTGCTGAGATAGATGATGAGTGGTGTGCAGTTTTCAAGCAGAAACCAGGTGTTAATCCGTGAACTCGGTCATCAGGGGGACTGAATTTTAGGGGGACCATTCGGTCGGCAACACTGGTCTCCTGGATTCTGGCTACTCCCAGATTCTGGGCTGCTCCAGACGGTCTGGAGCAGCACATTTTGCTTGGCAAACCACACTATTTATACCGAATTGTAGTGCGGCACCACAAACTGATGCCGCTTGGCAGCATGTGCCATCTGGCAGGTGGAATGGATGAGGTTTGACCTGGCTATAGCTCAAGTGTGATGCAGTGACAGACAAATACTAGGATGGAGTGGAAGCTGTGAGCCTTCTGTCCTGTGAAAAGGGGAGGCTGATGATCAGACTGTGGCTCTTTAAGAGAGCTATTCAATCAAACCAAGCTGACATGACCATGAATGCAGCGATAAGTCTCAAAATCCTGAACACACCTTTTGGTCTGGCTATTGGCCAAACAAAATAAACTCCTGAGTGCGCAACTTGAGCTAAATTATCACATGTCAGGGGAACACAAGGTAAATTGCTTTGATTGCTGTCTAGAAATTATTGAACCTGCTTCAGTGCTTGTGTGTGTGTGTGTGTGTGTGTGTGTGTGCCAGCCACACAAGCTCATACTTTGAGACAGAGGAGCAGTGCTCATGTAGTGTCATGGCAAACCGTGCTGGAGAATGGATCTCAGACATTATGTTATCAGTACTCTTCGTTCAAGAACATGGGTTCAAAAAGAGTCTGTTGATGAATGTGACTTATTGTCAGTGAGCAAAGGCACAAAAAGCTTCTACATCTGTCGCATCCCTAAAACTCTTCTCACACAACCACTTGATCTATTGGTAAATACCTTATTGCGTTGGTTCTTCGTCCCGGGGCGGTATGTGATCTGAAAGTCAAAACGCCCAAAGAACAGTGACCAGCGGGCTTGCCTGGGGTTCAGACGCTTGACGGTCCGGATGTACTCCAGGTTCCGATGGTCTGTGAAAACCGTGAATGGTACCGAAGCTCCCTCCAACAGGTGTCTCCACTCCTCCAGAGCCTCCTTCACCGCAAGAAGTTCCTGATTGCCGACGTCATAGTTCCTTTCAGCCGGGGTCAACCTGCGGGAAAAGTAGGCACATGGGTGGAGAACCTTGTCGGATTCCCCGCTCTGGGATAGCACGGCTCCTATCCCTGAGTCAGAGGCGTTCACTTCAGCTATAAACTGGCATTTTGGATCGGGCTGCACCAGGACTGGCGCAGTCGAGAACCGGCGTTTCAACTCCCTAAACGCAGCTTCGCACCGATCCGACCAGGTGAAGGGGACTTTTGTGGAGGTCAGGGATGTCGGGGGCTAACTACCTGACTGTAGCCTTTGATGAACCTCCGGTAGAAATTAGCAAAACCGAGGAACTGCTGTAGTTTCTTACGGTTTGTTGGTTGGGGCCAATCTCTCACCGCCGCAACCTTGGCCGGATCAGGGGCGACGGAGTTGGAGGAGATAATAAACCCCAGGAAGGACAAAGAAGTACGGTGGAACTCGCACTTCTCGCCCTTCACAAACAGCCGGTTCTCCAACAACCGCTGCAGGACCTGACGTACATGCTAAACATGAGCCTCAGGATCTGGGGAAAAGATGAGTATATCGTCCAGATATACGAAGACAAACCGATGCAGGAAGTCCCGCAAGACGTCATTAACCAACGCTTGCAACGTCGCGGGCGCATTGGTGAGGCCAAACTGCATGACCAGGTACTCAGAGTGACCTAACGGGGTGTCAAATGCCGTCTTCCACTCGTCTCCCTCCCGGATCCGAACCAGTTGATACGCATTCCTAAGATCCAGTTTAGTGAAAATTTGGGCTCCATGCAAGGGCGTGAACACTGAATCCAACAGAGGTAATGGGTATTGGTTGCGAACCGTGATGTCGTTCATCCCTCTGTAGTCAATGCATGGACGGAGTCCGCCATCTTTTTTGCCCACAAAAAAGAAACCAGCACCCATCGGAGAGGTGGAGTTCCGGATCAACCCGGCAGCTAATGAGTCCCGGATGTAGGTCTCCATTGATTCGCGTTCCGGACGTGAGAAGTTGTACAGCCTGCTGGACGGGTACTCAGCGCCCGGTATCAAATCAATGGCACGGACGGTGCGGGGGCAGCGTGAGTGCCAGATCTTTGCTGAAGACGTCAGCAAGGTCATGGTACTCAGCTGGCACCGCCGCCAGATTGTGGGGGGGCTAAAACCTCCTCCTTAGCTGTCACACCGGGTGGAACCGAGGATCCTAAACACTCCCGGTGGCAGGTTTCGCTCCACCGCGTCACAACCCCAGATGGCCAGTCAATCCGGGGATTGTGTTTTAACACCCATGGAATACCCAAAATCACTCGGGAGGTAGAAGGTGTTACATAAAACACAATCTCCTCCCTGTGATTTCCAGACACAACCATTGTCACTGGCTGTGTCTGATGTGTGATTAGTGGAAGAAGGGTGCCATCTAGTGCCCGTACCGACAATGGTGACGGTAAGGCCACTAGAGGGAGCCCAACCTCCTTTGCCCATCTGCTATCCAGCAGATCCCCCTCTGACCCCGTGTCCACCAGTGCTGGGGCGTGAAGGGTTAGATCCCCACTCAGGATCGTAACTGGGATGCGTGCAGATCGTTGGGCTTTCCCCGCGTGAGTATTATGACCCACCCTTAGCCCAGTCTCTAAGGACGAGTGCTGCTGTTTTGACCGTTTGGGGCAGTTTTTCTGCGTGTGCTCGGTTAAGCTGCAGAGAAAACACTCTCCACGGACCAGCCTCCTTTGTCTCTGATCTGATCTCATTTTGGTCCTGCTCGTTTCCCTAACAACGGCAGCAGGGGGAGCTGTCGTCACGTGGAGTACCCTGGCTGTGGAGCGTGGGGAAGATGGCTCCCTTTCAGACCCGGGAGGAAGAGGGACAGCTTGTGCCTGACCACGCCCCTCGTCTCGCTCCCGTCGGTGTTCTGTTAATCGGTTGTCTAACCGTATTACCAGGTCGATAAGCCCGTCTAAATCCTGCGGCTCATCCTTCGCCACCAGGTGCTCCTTAAGGACCAGAGACAGTCCGTTTACGAAGACGGCGTGGAGCGCAACAGCATTCCAGCTGGCCCGCGCTGCCGCGATGCGGAAGTCGACTGCATACTTAGCTGCGCTTCGGCACCCCTGTCTTATCGACAGCAGCATGCTTGAAGCAGTCTCGCCTCTATGAGGGTGGTCGAACACCTGTCTGAACTCCCCCACAAACCCAGTATATGTCGTTAGGAGCCGTGAATTCTGCTCCCAGAGCGCCGTAGCCCAGGCGCGTGCCTCTCCTCGAAGCAAATTTATTACGTAAGCCACCCGGCTGACTCGTACATGACGGGACGCTGTGAAAAGACAAGCGAGCACTGCATTAAGAAGTCTGCGCACGTCTCGACACAGCCTCCGTACGGCTCCAGAGGGCTTTTGTAAGCTTCAGGGGATGGTGGGGGGGGTCGTTGAACGACCAGCGGAATGTCTGTTTCAGGCCTCCGGTCAGCGGGAGGAGGTGCTGCAGCAGCGCCCTGAGCACGCGCTTCCACCTGGGCGGTGAGAGCCTCCATCCTCCGATTGAGAATAACATTCTGCTCAGTGACTAAGTCCAACCGAGCAGTGAAAGCGGTTAAGATTTGCTGCAGCTCACCTAACACGCCTCCTGCTGATGCCTGTTCACCTCACTCTTCCATTGGCTGTTCAAGCGATGGTTGACGCCCCTCGGGATCCATCACGCTGGCCGAGAAATCCTGTTGGGAAGGTGTAGTGACACGGACCCACAACAGGGGGCGTTAATGAACGGACAATGGATGAGCCAAAAAGTAACAATTTAATGTTGTGAATTGCACAACGGAATACAGACAAAAACAATAGAGGAGTACAGTCAATCGTATACAAGGTGACGTGTGGGCAGGCTCGAGGATAGAAGATGCCTGTCCAAAGAAGAGCCGGATCCCACACGGCTTCCACTGCCAGTGGATCTGAAGAACACCGGAGCCGCCAAGTCCCGAGTTCCAGGTGGCCACCGTCTCCAGCTGTCAGAACAGGTACTGCTGGCAGAAACAGAAACAGTTAATGGTGGGTGTGTGAAGACACACCCAGTAATCGTCCTTTGATTAGTTCCTCCAGGAGGGAGAACCTCCACCTCCAGAAACAATTTCACCCCTGCAGCTCCTGTTAGTCTCTTCCCTGGATGGAGTGAGAGGCGAAGAACGTCGCACTCCCACTGTCCGCCAGTCCAGCTTCAGACAGAGCCCGCAGGTACATGGCTGCACACAGAACAATGTTTAGTTACAATATCAATCGCAGAGAAGGTTACCTCGATTGGTAGCTGATTTCTCGGCGAGGAGGTGGAGTTGCAGTCCGGCCTTTATAGTGATGGTGATGAGTGACAGCTGGTGCTGATAAGCGACAGCTGTCACTCCCAGCGGCTCTGACGCCCTCTCGTGCTTGGAGCCCGCACTCCAAGCAGGGCGCCATCTGGTGGTGGTGAGCCAGCAGTACCTCCTCTTCAGCGGCCCACAGAACAATTTAGACATAAAATTACATTTTTAACTTGTCCAGAAGCAAATGTATGTAAAAAAAAAAAAGTGAATTGATGAGCATTTTGGATGCCATAAGGGTGATTTTCTAGAATTTTTAGAACGTGATTCAACACATTTTTTTCTGGACATTTCAGCTTGTCTATGTAAGCTATGTTCCACATGACTCTGTGTCTGTGCTATGCGGCGCTATCCACAAGACACGTATGCCAGGCAGAACACGTGTGAACGACTGGACACACCTGACCAGTAGATGTAGACATCAGAGCACACTGCTTCTCATCCATGTCATTTCATGATTGTATGTCTGTGACCATGGGTCATTACCAGAGGAACAGACGGATCATATTTGTATTGCTCACTTGATAAATGCAGTGTTTTTATATGGTGTGGAATTTAATTTTTTTTCGTAATACTTCCATGTCCTTCCTGATATGAGGCAGCTTCCCGCAGCTTTCATTGAACAGCTCAGTGGTAAAGTCTCTGACCGGTAATCAGAGGTTTTGAAAGGCGTGAGTTTGCATCCTGGGTGGTGTGTTTTTTTCTTTCTTTTTTAATTATTCCATATAATTACATGTGGTCCCACATGTACCGGCTGGTTTTTATTTTTTTATTTATTCCACATAAGTGGCGTAATATGGTTCCACACATACCGGCTGGTTTTTATTTCTTCCACATAAGCAGCACCATGTGGTGCACCTGGCACTGTTCCTGCTCGACGGACACCAGCGCGTGCACGAACTCTTGCCCGGGTTTGTGCACGCCTGCCCTTAGGTACAATGTTTTTTGCTCTAATTCCGTGCTGTTTCTCCGTTTTCGTCCAAACGCCATCCAAACTTCACACTATGTGTGAAGGGGCCATTACAGAAGTTTGACATTCCTGTCTCATAAATATATATTTTTTTTTTTTATTGATCTCATGAAATAAACCTGGCCAAATGGGGTGTGCAGCCAGTATATTCTGAGTGCCAGTCCCAAGGCTGGATAAATGAGTAGTGTTGCATCAGGAAGGGCATCTAGCATAAAAAAGCAAACAGAACCATGCAGAGTACAAATTGAATTTCTGTACAGGACTGGTCGAAGCCTGGGGTAACAATGTCTGCCATTGGTTCTATTGCCCATCAGGGTACCGGCAGAAATTAGGCTACTGCTGGGTGAAGAAGAACAGCATGAAATGAAGGAGAAGAAAGTTTTCTGGAGTGAGTTACATGAGGTGGTGGACAGTGTGCCCAAGCATGAAACAGTGGTGATTGAAATGGACTTCAATGGACATGTTGCCAGTGGGAACAGAGGTGATGAGGAAGTAATGGGTAGATATGGTATCAAAGACATGAATGTGGAAGGACAGATGGTGGTAGATTTTGCAAAAAAAATGGCTGTGGTGAACACCTACTTTTAGAAATGGGAAGAGCACAGGGTGACATAAGAGTGGATGAAGGTGTACACAGGTGGACTACATTCTTTATAGGAGATGCAAACTGAAAGAACTTGGTGACTATAAGGTGGTGGCAGGAGAAAGTGTAGTCAGACAGCATAGGATGGTGGTTCGTAGGATGACTTTAGAGGTGAAGAAGAAGAGGAGAGTCAGAGGTCAACAAAGGATCAGATGGTGGAAGGTGAAGGAAGAACCCTAAACCCTAACCCCTCACCCTAATTCAGGGAGGAAGTGAGAGAAGCACTGGATGGAGGGGAAGCAATTTTGAACATCTGGAAAAGTACTGCAGTCTTGAGGGAGACAGCTAGGAAGGTACTGGGTGTGACATCTGGACAGTGAGGAAGACAAGGAGACTTGGTGGTGGGAAAAAAGACGTTCAGGAAAGCATAATTCTCCTTATGCTTTCCCAAATGTCTTTTTTGGCAGAGGTAGGCAAAAAAAATTGGGATAGTCGGAGACATGAAGAAAGTAGGCAGGAGTACAAGGAGATGTGGCGTAAGGTGAAGAGAGAAGAGGACGGAGGACATGCAGCTGGTTGATGGTTAACAGAGGAAGACGGAGAGGACAGAATGAGATGAAATGATTGATATGCTGTGGTGCCCCCTAATGAGAGCAGCTGGAAGAAGAAGATTGAACTTATGAAATATTCTTTATTATTGTTGGGTTACCAGCCAATAGGGCGTAACCCTGTGTCATGGCACGGCAACCGTCATAGTCATCTGCATTGTTTATTGCGATTTCTCAGATGCTGTCTGATAGCTATTTTTTTATTTGGCAAGGGCGCAATATGGGTTATTGGCATTGCTCCTGTCTAAAAATCATATTCATAGATTCATTCATTTGAAAATGGCAGCCATTTTTATACTGAAAATAGCCATTTTTAGCACTGAATGGCAATTAACTTTTAAGTTAACTTTTTTCCCTAATTTGTCAAAGGCGTATTATGGATTGTTGACATATTTCACGTCAAAAAATTGTAATCATAGATTAGTTCATTTTAGAAATGGTAGCAATTTTTATGCCGAAAACAGCCAATTTTGGTATTTGGACTGAATTTTCTCAAAAACTGTCTGATAACTCCTCTTTTAATTTGACAAGGGCACAATATTGGTCACCGACATTGTTCCCATCCCAAAATTATTTGCGTCAGGAAGGGCATCCGGCATAAAACTTGTGCCAATTACAAATGCAGATCTGGCTGTATCTGCTGTGGTAACCCTGACCACAAAATGGGATCAACCGAATAGGCAACAACAACAATGTTGGTTTGGAAACATTGGCCATTTTTATGCCAGAAATGGACATTTTGCCATGGGCTTTAATTGAGCCAGTAACCCACAGGGCCCTTTGCACTCCAGTTTTTATTTTATTCTTTTCTTTTTTCTCACCCAGCAGCTGTAATTATCGCAATTAAAAAAATGCTTGAAACATTTTAGTTTATATTTAATAAGTGTGAAATCTGTAAAATATAAACTTTTTTACCTGACCAAAAAAAATTTAAAAATTTAAAAATTGATATACCTTTATATGACCACTGAGTCTTGTTTGAGTTTTATTTTATTTGGTGGATGTGAGGAGTCTGACAGCTATATGTTTTTCCTAATGTCTCACTTCCCTTCTGTGCCAGTGTGACTGTTCCAGAGAAACTGGAATATTTCATAAACAGATATGCTGAACATAACCATGAGAAGTGGTGTCTTGACAAGGTGAGCACAGATCATGTTTGCAGGTGTTTTCACTTAAGAGTGACATTAATATTGGGAATAATAGAAAAATGTAATAATATCTGGTCTTCATAGTTTTCCAGAGGCTGGTCACACGGTGAACAAATCTGTGAAATCAGCAGGAACCATCCCTTACTGAAAGCATACAAAGACCTCTCTGAAAAGGTACTGTGGAACAGCATGATGTGTTCAGGTGACTCTACTGTGTTCATTTGGGCCCTCAGGCCATCACCTCATTCTAGAATCCCTGTTTTCCTGCTGTACTTCATTATTTTGAGTCTGTTCTGATCCTGGAAACTGAGTGAACCAAACTGAGGTAACCTACAGTTTTGTTTGTGTTTTCAGTTGAGAATTAAGGGCAAATTCTCAAAAGTATCATGATCCTGCCCTTTGGGGGCTCCTGTCATAGTTTTGTATTGATATCAGCTTCCTTGATCTGAACATTTGTGTTTTTATTCTGATCATGCTCTGTTTATCATTGGTTTTTGTTTTCTGTTCACCAGTCATTGTCTTGTGGCCTCTGTCGGTGTTTTTTTGTTGGTTATTTTGTAGTTTCTGGTTTTGTTTCATTTACCTTTTGTGTTTTGTAATCTATGTTCCTTTAGTTATAGATTGGGTACTCTGTTTATTATTCTGCCCTTCACTGCATTATCTGTATTCTGTGGTTTCTGGTTTTGTTTTTCTGTACATTATTTATTTTCTGTTTAGTTAATAATTTGTGTTGCCTCATTATCAATTATTACATTTACTTTTATACTTTAGCCAGTGTCAGTTCCATTATAGTCATTAATGTTCTTGTTATCCTATTTTTAGGCTTGTCATGTTATTTCCTAGTTTTGCCCCTTTTGTTTTGTTCACGTTGTTTGTCTTAAGCACGTCATGTTTTTTAACCATTGGTTTTTGTCAGTTATTTATCTTGCTTTAGTCTGCTTTGCCTTTTGTCTCACTGCACCCTCTTGCACCTGCCTTTGTGTTTCTCAGTCACGCCCCTTCCAGAACCTTCTCCCACATGTGCGTCTTGTTCCTTAATTGCCACCTTCTCTATTTAAGCCCTCACAGTCTCACGGTCCCCTGCCAGATTGTCGATTGTCAGCCAAGTGGTTAATGTGCTTGGTTTCAGTTCAGAAGGTTCCGGGTTCAAATCCCACCCCTGCCACATTTCTCCATGTAATGTGGAGTTGCGTCAGGAAGGGCATCCGGCGTAAAACATGTGCCAATTCAACATGCAGATCCACCTTGGATTTGCTGTGGCGACCCCAAGTGCAAACAAGGGAGCAGCCGAAGGGACTTACAGACTCAAACAGAAAACAAATGTCTGAAACGTGATATAAATTAATAAAAATATAAAAGCCAAGATGATGGGTTGCATAAGTAATCAGCCCCTTTGTTATAATACCTGTAAATAATCAGTTTACTTGCCAAGACATATTCAGTGACTTGGAAATGTTCATGTATCCATCCCCTGACTTGTCTGAAGAAAACTGGCAATAAAACTGATTATTTACAGGTATTACACCAAAAGGGCCTATTACTTATGCAACCCATCATCTTGGCTTTTATAGTTTTAATTAATTTATGTCAGGTTGTAGAGATTTACTTCAGTTTGAGTTTAAGGAAGATAATTTTAGAAATTTTTATATTGACAAGCCTGGTTTACTTTTGTATTTCAAATGTCATAAACAAATTAAAATGTGTGAAATACCAAGGGACTGAATACTTTTGCAAGCAACTGTATTTACATTTTACACAATGTCCCAACTTCATTGGAATTTGGATTGTATTTTGGACCATTTGTCTTTACAAAACATCTCAGGTTTGTTGGTTTCTGAGCATGGACAGCCCGCTTAAAATCACACCACAGATTTTCAATAATATTCATGTCTGGGGACTGAGATTTTTCTTGGCCTGCCATTTCGGGCCTTAACTAGTACTATGCCTGTGGTCTTCCATTTCCTCACTATGTTCCTCACAGTGGAAACTGACAGCTGAAATCTCTGATAGTTTTTTGTATCCTTCCTCTAAACCAGTGCTTCTCAATTATTTTCTGTTCCACCCTCCCTAGGAAGAAGAAAACATTTCGCTCCCCCTCACCCCACCCCACTCTCCGCCGTGACTATAAATAGTATCTTTTGTTCATAAAATTATTATAAGTACCCCTCTGCATAACATTGTATCCTTATTAACATTAAAGAAAACAAAAAAGAAAGAACTTTAGATCAGCTTAAAGCAAAGAATAATTTTATTAACATTGTAACAGAAAAAAATTGTATCACTTTGATTGAAATAAAAAAATTAATCCTTAAACTATAAACATTTTTTGACCGAGTGCCATTTGATACTGAAAAACAAAATTAAATAAAATCAATGAATAATAAATTCAAATTGATCAGAACACTAACTCAGGAACACAATAAATAAAACACAGACAAAACAAAAATGAATAAAACAATTTGTGCTGATTTTTAATGCTTATTTTTGGTGATTATTTTTGTTTTTAGTTTTTATTTTTGCAGCTCTTGTGTCATCCAGCATGACAGAGACCATGTCTACTGCTGCTTAGCTCCTCTGCTAAGGTGTTATGATGCTAATGGTGCTTGTTGTTTTACTGAAGCAGCATTCACAAAGGGACTTTGTCCCTTCAAAGTGTACAGACATGTAACAGTGTGACAAAGCATAATGCTCTGAATAAAAAGTGTTGTATATGAGTTGTGTGGTCCTCTGAACACTGGATTTAATCTCACAGGACAAGGAGGCTTACTGCTGGCCTGTACGAGAGTCTGTGAAGACCATGTTGTCCTGGGGCTGGACCATTGAAAGGATCAGAGAAGGAGACCCCGCCAGTCTACACAACAAATCACGCAGAATATCACAAATTAGCCAGGTACACACACACACACACACACACACACACAAAAATGTATTAAGGTCACTCAAGAGAGGTGCACAACAACCTTCAGATCTCTGCCAGGGTTCAAAGGTCCTGGTGCTTTGGTCTCACGGTATAGTTGTGAGACCTGGACTCTAAGAAGTCTATGGTATGAGGTTCCTCTGTAGAGTCCTGAGGTACTGCTGGTTTGGCTATGAGTCAAATGAGTGGTTACTTGCTGAGGGTTTATTTATGTTGACAAATTACACTGTATTTGTTGTTTTTCTGATGTTTGATTCTGCTTTTTTCTTTTCTCTCTGTTTGAGGTGCAGCTCCATCCAGAGGTGGGTGTGGTGTCTGTTCCAGAAACCATCCTGTGCACCAGTAACATTTCCTGTATGTTCATTTTGTGAATTGTTCTGTATTTTATGTCTGTAGCATGGCCCAGGCAGAGGGTCACCCCTTTGAGTGTGGTCTGCTTGAGGTTTCTTCCTCAGAGGGAGTTTTTCCTTACCATGGTTGATCTGGGGGTTAGACCTTACTTATGTGAAGCACCATGAGGCAACCTTGTTGTGGTTTGGCGTTATACAAATGAAAATAAATTGAATTGAAATTGAAATTTTGATGACACTTGTCCTTGTACTACAGTAATGGAACTAACTGAAGTTAGAGAGATGAAAGATGATGATTACATGCAACTAAGCCTACGATTCTCGTATGTTAATTATAAGATAGAGTTATAAGGTAATGCTGCAGGATTAGAATGTTTCATCTCAGCAGATAGGCTGTTCTATAGAAAATGTGCATGATAGGAAACGGCTGTGTGACTGACTTCTTCTTTACCTTTGGAACACAGTGCATACTCTGCATCTTAAGAATGCTGTAAGGAAACAGTGCCAAACACTAAGCCACTGTGCTGTTGACTTATAGGGATTTGCAGTGTTAAATGTCCATTAAAAATTTACTGTGTAGTTGTTGGTTTGTGTTGGGTTGCTGAGTTTGGATAGTTGCAAACATTTGTTGCTTGTTCCACAGCTTTCCTTTGAAGGATGTTCAGCTTTCAGCCCTCGGCCCATTGACATGAGCAATGTCACATTGTCCAGAGACATGCAGGTAAGATGCACATATAAACATGTTCACAAATCTCCACAAGCCCACATTAAAATATAATTTGCACACAGTACATGTGGTTCACTGAAACTCTTCCGATCCCTGGTCAGAAAATAAGTCACTGCAGCGCAGTGGTCAAACTAATAAAAATATAGCAAGCAGAAGATAGTGAACATATGAAAGAGGATCAGCTGAAACATTCTGCCTCCAAAGCAGATATTTCAATAGCAAGCAAGATATCAAAGTGAAACTGGGACCAGAATGATCCTTCACTTATTAACTATTGCTACACCAAATGTTATTTTGCCTGCAGTTTCAGGTGTGCACAGAATCTCCTTCGACATAACACATGCACGAAGTAGTCAGTAAAATATGGCGACATACACGGACATGCATTTGAAACAGTATACTCTTAATGAATTCATTGCAGCTGGGGGTTGTGTGCTCATGAACATTCATGAGGATTGAGCATTTCTAGATTAATGCCCATGTGGATGTCAGTACAGTGGGATGTGGGAGGGGCTTGAAGGAGGTGCCCAAAACATCCACAGACGCACAGTATCTAGTGTGGGTGCGATGGCGTAGTCCACAGAATTATGAACACACCAGCACTGTCAAGTCCGACCGATATGTGGACACTCTGCAAAAGCTGCACACACACTTGAAATGGGCTTTTCATAGAAAAGATGCAATTCTTCAGCACGACGATGCTCATCCAAAATCAAGTCAACAAACACCGGATGCATTGCAGCAGCTCAAATCTTACCACACCCACTAGAGTACCACTCAAAAATAAAGTTTGTTATTTTTACTGTCCCACCCCCTAGATTTGTTCATAATGTGAAAAGAAAAAAGCTGACAAAATTTGGATGTATTATAATAATATTTACTGGTAGCTCAACAGCATTATACTTTTATAATTTCTAGAAAAAATTGGATATGAAAAATAACAGTTGCTTTAACATAAACATAATATTGTAGAAATACTTAAAATGAAGACTAACAGCTGCTAGCAGTTATTTCCTTAATACATCCTTTTTGAACAAACACAGATTAACACAAAGAATTGACTGAAAATGTCACAATGCGCTGTCCAGAGAATGACTTTACTTCAGCTTTACTAATAGCTTAATTTGTCCTCTTGTAGCTGTCCAGCTCATGCAGTAGCTGCAGATCATTTTGTGGAGCAGATGACGCACACATGCATGTGAACCAAGCCTTGAGGGAGACCTTCATCACAAATGTGTTGAAATGGCCAAGAGACAAGAGTTCACGTGCAGTCAGTCGGAACTGGGAATGAAAGATGTATATCTTCAGACTGCACATGAGCTTTGCCATCATCTAGCTCGATAAAATGCCTCCGGAGCCTGAATGTGTAGATCACCATTGCAGTCAGCTCCTAGAAACACTTTCATAGCCATACTGGTCAGCTGAGCCCCAGTTATATTACGTGATATAAGAAACACTTCGGTTCATTGAGCTACCAGGAAATATCCATATATCTGAAGGAAACTTGTAGGAGTTAGTATGCTGCATAAAAGGAAAAAAAAATGGGGGCGGAACCTTGAAAAAGTTGAAAAACGTTTTGGCCATAATATTGAGCAGCATCCTAACAACCACCCAGTCTGTGTCTCACAACCTCCGATTTTTTCCTTTTTCCAAAACTGAAAGAAAACCTTGAAGAACATGTTACACTAATGATGCAGAGGTATAAGCAGCTGTGCATCACTGGGTCAGAGAGACAACATTTCTTCACTGATGAGATGCAAAATCCTTTTCAGTGTTGGCAAGAGTGTTTGCAAAGGAAAGGTGACAACATGGAAAAGTAATGACACTACCTGACAGAGAACATTGAAAGCTTGAAGCAGATATGTGATTACTGTCACTATCTTGCTTGTTTTTGAGATAATTGTGCATGAGGCAGAACTTTTCAGACGAAAGTTGTATGTGTTACAAAAGATAAATGTACACTTAATGTTGTGTCACGGTATACGTGTTTTATTTTGTGTTGCTGCAGTCTTTGGCAGAGCTGCTTGCAGAGAATTATCATAATATCTGGGCCAGAAAGAAGAAACTGGAGCTGGAAGCTAAAGGTAAAGATGTTAAAGCTGTGTTTAACACTCCAACCCCCCCCCCCCCCCCCCCCAAAAAAAGTCAATTGCAAGATTTGCAATGACTTTTGAATGAGTAGACATACACTAGTTGAATGGTGCTCATCCCAGAGGCAAGTACTTGTGTTAATCAGAAGACTTTCACCTTGTCAGTCAACCATCTTCAACATTGACTCTTCTCCTTTTAGTGCAGCAGATAAGAGAATATTTAGAGCGGAATCCTTCAAATGGTGATAAAAGCATCAAATTCGGCAGAAATACTCCTCAGACAATCCTGTTTTGAAAAAACCGATTGGCCACTTGAATTTTCAGTTGGCGTTCAGGTAGAGGTCAATTGAAGAATAACACAGGAGTCAAAATAAAAAAAATGCTCCAATCATATTGAAACCTATGCCACATTACTTACCTGATCATAAAGATTCCAAAAAGGTATGGTTTGGACGGTCAAAAGTTAAAGTTGCTCCAATTTTGGTAAAAAGTGATGCAAATTACTAGTTGAGTTAACACGGTTTTAAAAAAGAATAGTTTGGACCATGTATCATCCTTACTTATCGCGTTACAGGGTAACATATGTCACATGTCATAGAATCCAATGGACATAGATGTTGTTTGACCTTTACTTTGGAGACCGAGCATTCAACACTGTCAAAACTATTCCATTTATTAATCCTATTAGCTCAACCAATAATTTGCATTACTTTTCACCAAAATTGGAACAACTTTAACTTTTGACCCCTGTACAAAATGAAACTGACCTTTGTCACCATTCTTGCTGTTTTTAATCCCGTAACTCCATAGAATTCAGTCACAGATAGTCCAAACTATACCTTTTTGGAATCTTTGTGATCAGGCAAATAATGTGGAATATTTTTTCAATATGATTGGAGCATCTTTTAATTTTGACCTCTGTGTAATTCTTCAATTGACCCCTACCTGACCACCAATTGAAAAGTCAAGTGGCCAATCGTTTTTTCAAAAGAGGAGTGTCTAAGGAGTATTTCTGCCAAATTTGATGCCTTTATCACCATTTGCATGATTGTTTCAGTTATCTGCTGCACTATTTACTAATTTCCAGTCCATAAATTACCTGTAAAAACCTTCTTTCTTGTCATAGCAGTTCTAAAAATCTCTGGAAACAATTTAAGGTATAAATAAATTATGATTTCCCAGTAATGTTAGTTTATTTTCCATTATTGAGGAGAGGGTATAAACATAAAACAACCACCTCAAAACTTTACTAAATTCATTAATTTAAGTTTGCTTTAATCACAACATTTATTGACAATTAAAGTGCACATACAGACAGAAATAAAGCAACACAGTGTTTAGTTGAAATATATTAAAACTGTATATTGATAAAACTAATAAAATGATAATGCAAATGTCATGAAAAGAGAAAATAGAAAAGAATACACCTGTGCACACCTGAAAGGCATGCATGATACCGCGGCAACGGTTTCGTGCATGCTCGTGCACGTACACGAACACAATGCGAGCACTTGGAACGTGTAGTACCACATTACGCTGCTGCTGTGGGGGGAAGGGGGGGAACACACACCATAAAACACCACAATTTCTAATATTTAATCCCTCTTATCAAGCGGACAATACAAGTATGATCCTTCTGTTCCTCTGTAGATGACCCATGGTCATCGATGTCAATGAAGCAGTGCCCTCTTATCATGGCCACATCTGCTGGCCCCGTGTCCAGCTGGTCCTGTGCTGAAGTTCACCGCGTCATGTGGACCACAGCTCACGTGGGTGACATGACATTCAGATCACCAGCTGAGCGTATGATCAGACAGTCCTTTTCATTGGGCACAGCCTGCCAGTGTGCGCACTGTGCGGTCACTGCAGCCTGCTGCAAAGGCGATTTCCATGTGAGGAGGGCATGCACACGCACGCGTATCACGATGGAGAGTTGTAAGGTCATGTCAGTTATAACACGGTACATGTTCTCCAGCTGTGATTTGCAGGTCCACAGATCTCAACAGCTGTGGCTGTTTGTGGACAGGACATGCCCACTATTTCGATCAGCGCACAGAACAAAGAGTCACTCTCTATTTCTTTGTTCTGTGATTATTTATTTTAGTTATTTGTTATGTAATTATGTATGTAGTTATTGTAGTATTTTATATACTTGTCCTGGCTGTGTGTTTTTAATGTAACATGTAGTGCGCACTGAGCCATCATTTCCAGCTGTCAGAGAGTGGCTGGCCCGTGGTCAGCTGAGAGGCGCCTGGCCGTACCGTGCACGCTCAGATGTGACTGGCCGGTCCCCATGTGATTGTCTGTACATAACTATCAACATGTCATGCAAATGTCCCGTCCCACCCACGCACAGCACATGTGTTGCGGGGGGAGAGGGGGCAGAGGCATGACACACACGCATGCCACATGTGATGGGGGGGTGACACACTGACACACTGGCACACCACGTGTTGGGGCAGACTTGCTTGACATATGTGCTGCTTGGTAACGCCATACTCATGTGACACTTAGAAAGTTTTAACAGACAGCTCGACTGTGGTCATCTGCACTCCACTATCATGTCAGGAGTGCAAATAGCCCCACCTTTTCTAAATGTCCAGCGAGCAGTGTTGGATGTTTGTGTGTAGCCCTTGGAATTTTACCAACACCTGCCGAGAGGGGGTCGAATGTGTGCACTCACAGGGCACTTGCTCTCTTTTGGCCATTGGTGTACATGAATGGTTGTGACGACAGTTGTATGAGGCATTTGAGGCGGGTCAGATTTTTCACGAGTGGCATACAATTCCTCCTTTGTCATCCAGTCAGCTTCAATTGTGTTATATGTGAAGAGGACCTTAATGATGTCTTTGAACAGTGTGGAATGACTGCACAACACACATCATTAATGACTTAAAAAAAGTAAGAATTAGGTGCACAAGTTTGAGTTTATTTTGGATCTTCTCTAATCCACACAAGGTCAAAATTATACATACAGACTCAAATATATACATACACCTTCACTTAGTATTTGGTTAAATCTCCCTTAGCAAGCTGCACCTTGACCAGATGTTTTTGGTAGCCATCAACAGGCTTCTGGCAGAATTCTGGCTGGATATTTGACCACTCTTCTATGTAGTATTGGTAGAATTCATTTAAAATGGTTGGTTTCCTGAAATTGACCTGGGTTTTGAGCGTAGTCCATAAATTTTCAGTTGGTTTGAGGTCGGGGTTTTGGGAAGGCCATTCCAGGAGCTTAATGTTAGCCTGCTTTATCCAACTCACAACCAATTATGATGTGTGTTTTGGGTGATTTTCCTGTTGGAACACCCAGCTGTGATCAAGTTTTAACCATCTAGCTGTTTGTTTTTATATGACCTTTAAAGTAGTCCTCTTTCTTCATTATTCCACCCATATTTTGCAATGCGATGGTATCACTGGCAGCAAAACAGCCCCAAAGCATGATGGTACCACCACCAAGCTTGACAGTTGGTACAGTGTTCTTCGGTTTGAAAGCCTCACATTTACTCCTCCACATGCCTCTTGTTATTCTGACCAAATAGTTCAATCATTATCTCGTCTGACCATAAGATGTTCCTCCAGAAGGCATTTGGCTTGTCAATGTGGGCAGCTGCAAATTCATTCTGGCTTGAAGGTGCCAATTTTGGAGGAAGGGTTTCTTTCTTCGTCAGATGGGAAAGCGCTATATAAATGCAGTCCATTTACCATTTTCGTCCTCTGGGACAGTAAACTGGATATCCCTGGATGGTGGACAAAACAAGACATTTAAGTACAGTATCATAGCTTTTGGGAGACACTGATTGACATTTGCCCCATCTTATGACATTTTATGAACCAAACAAGTAATTTATTAATCAAGAAAATGATTGACAGATTAATCAATTATACAAACTTTATTATACGAAGCTCACTCTACGGTAGACGGAGGCACAAACCAAAAATAACACAAAAAAATCAGCCCCACTGGAGAAAAAGCCACAAACCGGCAAACAGACGGTAGACAAACATAGACGACATTATAAAGAGTAGAAGCCACATTGGTTGCTGAGGTGCAACAAATGTGGCTGCCATCTTGGTGATTCTATAACAAGGCACAGTGAAGGTCTGATTTTATAATCTTACGAGGTCTGTCCAAAAAGTAACAGACCTTTTTATTTTTTTTCAAAAACTATATGGATTTGAATCACGTGTGATTGCATCAGCCAAGCTTGAACCTTCGTGCGCATGCGTGAGTTTTTTCACACCTGTCGGTTGCGTCATTCACCTGTGGGCAGGCTTTGAGTGAGCACTGGTCCACCCCCCTCGTCGGATTTTTATTGTCAGGGAAATGGCTGAGCGACTGCCGCTTTGCTCCATGAAATTTTTTTCAGAAACTGTTAGAGACAGCCAATTGGAAACCATTCGAAAGATTCAGATGGATTTCGTTGAAGATTCTGTCGGCGTCACACGGATTAAGGAGTGTTAAAACCTTTTTAAAGACGGCCCACAGCGGCGGAGGGCGCGCGGCGCACCGAGCGGCGCACCGAGTGGCCATCAACAGGCTGGAATGACCAGATCATTTCTAAACTGAACGCTGTGTTGATCCGGGACATCGTGTGACTACCACAGAAATGGCAAGAGAGCTGGACATAGCACTTTTGCGGCACATTCCACTGTTACAGGAGATTTTGTAATGAAAGATGTGCGGAGGATTTCGCGCGTCGGCACGGAGCCCGGATCAACACAGTGTTCAGTTTAGAAATGATCTGGTCGTTCCAGCTTGTCGATGGCCGCTCGGTGCGCCGCGCGCCCTCCGCCGCTGTGGGCCGTCTTTAAAAAGGTTTTAACACTCCTTAATCCGTGTGACGCCGACAGAATCTTCACCGAAATCCATCTGACTCTTTCGAATGGTTTCCACCTGGTTGTTTCTAACAGTTTCTGAAAAAATTTTCATGGAGCAAAGTGGCAGTCGCTCTGCCATTTCACTGACAATAAAAATCTGACAAGGGGGGTGGACCACTGCTCACTCAAAAGCCTGCCCACAGGCGAATGACGCAACCGACAGGCGTGAAAAAACTCACGCATGCACACGAAGGTTCAAGCTTGGCTGATGCAATCACACGTGATTCAAATCCATATAGTTTTTGAAAAAACTAAAAAGGTCCGTTACTTTTTGGACAGACCTCGTATGTTCTTTTTTAATCTTTCTAATATAATAGCTGAAGGTTTTTAGCTATGCTCATGCTCCACCGAAGCATTTACTCAAAAAAAGTCTGATGGACCTAAATGACATGGTGAGATGCTGAAGAGCTTCGCTCGTCATGTCCGCAACATATGCATATTAAAAATAATCATATGTTGCCACACTTGTCTACGTATGTGATTGTCCTAGGTCAAGACTCATGATCCATGCTTTAAATGACTTCCTGAATTCTGCCGAAAAGTGTGTGTGTCTGTATTTGGTGAAAGTGTCAAACTTGTTAAGAGTCACTGATTTTGTCAGTGACACTGAACTCTCTGGGACCTTTTAGTTTGAGAGATGCCTGGGAAATGTCTCTGGAGTTCTGTGGTCACCTGACAGAGATGTTTGAGCACATTGATGTCAAAGGTCCACATCTTTAGAGTGCAGGTGCTTCCAGTCTCAGTAGACAGTTGTGAGACTTTGATGTGAACCAATGAGCAAATACAGTGACTGGAAATCTCTGGCACCATGTTGAGGGCAGTAAGGTCAGGCTCATGTTTCATTCTGAAGATTACTTTTAAGAGTTGATGACTTCCAGAACTATAAATGCTAAAACTACTTGCTTTGTCATAGACACGGGACAGAATGGTTCTTGAACCTCAACGAGAGGACCGATTGTTGTTTTCCATGTTGTTCATTTTGACTGTTGTGTCCAGGTGGAGGAAATCACCCCCTGCTTGTTCCCTACGACACACTGACTGCCAAAGAAAAATCCAAAGACAGAGAGAAAGCACAAGACATCCTCAAGTTCCTCCAGATCAATGGATACACTGTGTCCAGGTAAAGTAAGATGCAGGAAGGCAGGGCTGTTCAAACCTGCTCCTGAAGAGAACCTGACCTGCATGTTTGTTTCATTCTCTCTGCTTTGCACACAGCTATTAACTCTGAAACACCAGAGATTAATAATAATGTGCAAATATAGAGCAGGTACACAGGAAGACATGCATGGTGGGTGACCTCCAGGAGCAGATTCAGGCAGCCCTGCACTCACGCATCATTTGGTTGCCACACATTGTTGAGATAATTCAAAAACTTTGTGACAGATTGACACAACAGTGATAATATTAAATAAAATATCACACAAACCAGAGGGACCCAAGCGACTTTTATCTTTACATGAAAAAGTGTGTACCTCCCTCTAAAATACTGCCAGAAACTGATAGGTTAGTGCTTACTCCATATCAGGTGGTACAAACCAATGTAAAACTAGGAAAGTGTTTTTTTTTTTTTTTCAAAAAAACTCTTCAGTTTATGAAAACATAAATAAAAAGACACACTGCGTGCACAATTATTGTATAGGTTATGTTCCTGAGGGCTATTTTTATTGTTGGGAAAACACAGAGCTCTTAGTCAACCCAAAACTTTAATAAACTACAATGCTGAAAGGAAAGAGTTTTGCGTTTATAAGGGGATTACATATATATATGTGTGTGTGTGTGTGTGTGTGTGTGTGTGTGTGTGTGTGTGTGTGTGTGTGTGTGTGTGTGTGTGTGTGTGTCGGCCTCACAGTGGTTTAGTTAGTGGTTAGCACTGCGGCCTCACAGCAAGAAGGTTGTGGGATCACTACCTGCCTGGTCCTTTCTGTGTGGAGCTTCTTCCACCTTCCTGAGGTCTGACATGACGTGGCACTGTGTGTCTATGAGCAGCCCAGCCACGGCTTCATCCATCTGGTCAAATTCAATTTCAATTTAATTCAATTTATTAATTTATATAGCGCCAAATCACGACAAAGTCGCCCCAAGGCGTTTCACATAATTCACAACAACACAAATGAATCTAAAATCAAAATTAAAAGCAAAAAAAGCACAGTTAAAAGATAAAACACAGTAGAATAAAAAGAAATTACAAAGCAAACACAAACAGATTAAAAAATTAATAATAAGACAGTCTAAAAAAGTGGGTCTTCAGTCTTGATTTAAAAATCTCCACCGTGTCAGACTGCCTGTCAACAGCAGGTAGATCATTCCAAAGAGCCGGACCACGGTAGGAGAAGGCTCTATACCCCACAGACTTTTTTTTCATCCTCGGAACACACAGAAGCCCTGCGCCCTGCGAACGCAAAGGCCTCGCAGGTACGTAGGGCTTAACCAAGTCCGCCAAGTAGGAAGGCGCCAGTCCATGAACAATTTTATAAACCAACAATAAAACTTTAAAATCCAATCTGACAGAAACCGGTAGCCAATGAGGGGATGCCAGAATGGGAGTAATGTGGTCAAACCTTCTACTTTGTGTCAAAATTCTGGCAGCAGCATTCTGCACCAACTGAAGTCCTCGAATGCTAGACTGCGGCAGGCCAGAGAATAAAGCATTACAATAATCCAATCTAGAAGAGACAAATGCGTGAATCAGAGTCTCAGCATCAGCCATAGACAGGATGGGGCGAATCTTTGCTATATTTCTCAGATGAAAGAAAGCAGTCCTCGTAATGTCCCTAATGTGCAGGTCAAAGGACAACGTAGGATCAAAGATTACCCCAAGGTTCCTCACTTTGTCAGTATGATGTATAACACATGAACCTAGGCTAAGCGCCAGCTGATCAAATTGGTGCCGATGTCTTGCTGGGCCAAGAACCATCATTTCAGTCTTATCAGAGTTCAAAAGTAGAAAGTTGCTAGACATCCAACTTGTCACTGCTGCAAGACAGTCCTGTAAAGATTTTATGTGGACAGGATTTCCAGCAGCTATCGGCATATACAACTGAGTATCATCAGCATAACAATGAAAAGCAACCCCGAAACGCCGCAAAATGTTCCCAAGGGGTGCCATATACAGTGAAAAAAGCAGGGGACCCAGAACGGATCCCTGCAGAACCCAGAACTTCATGCCCTTAAAGTCAGAGGTAGTGTCATTGCACAAAACACAATGGGAACGACCAGACAGATAAGACATCAGCCACACAAGAGCAGTTCCAGTAATCCCGAAACAGTTTTCTAGCCTATCAAGTAGAATATGATGATCAACTGTGTCAAACGCAGCACTGAGATCCAACAACACCAATGCTGTAGTAGTATCCGAGTCCATTGCTCGCAGAAGATCGTTAACTACTTTAATAAGTGCTGTTTCTATGGAGTGATGTCTTCTAAAAGCAGACTGCAGTGGCTCAAAAAGGTCATTCTCAGTAAGATAGTCCACAAGCTGCCGTGAAACCACCTTTTCCAGAATTTTAGAGCAGAATGATAGATTTGATATCGGCCTATAATTTTTCAATTCACCAGGATCAAGATTAGATTTCTTGAGTAGTGGTTTAACCACTGCAGATTTAAAACAATTTGGAACAGATCCAGAGTTTAAAGAAAGGTTAACAATTTCCAGCACAGTTGGCCCAAGAATGGGCCAAAGATCCTTAAACAGTTTTGTTGGTATAGGATCAAATAAACAAGTTGTGCTTCTAGTACACATCACGAGTTTCGTCAGCACACCTTGTGAGATACTGTTAAATTCTGTGAATCTAGGTAGCACCTCAGTAGTAGTCCCCAGCTCATGTAGCTGGATACAATGACTGGACCAAAGTATGCTGAGATGTGCTCAACCTGATATCTTCTATTTTCTTTCCAAATAGTCCATAAAGTCCTGTGCTGAAAAAGGAGAACGACCAACAGGTGGCTGTCCATGAATAAGAAATGCCACCGTATCAAACAAGAACTTTGAGTTATGCTTGTTTTTGTTGATCAGTTCAGAGCAATAGGCCTGCTTCATAGCCAATAAAGCATGCTTATATTCTAAAATAGCTTCACGCCACGCAAGGTAAAACACCTCTAGTTTGGAACTACGCCATTTCCGTTCCAACCCTCTAGCCTTCTTCCTAAGGTCACGCAAATAACTGTTGAACCAGGGTGTCTGTGCTTTGGGAAGGCGTGGCTTTAACAGAGGAGGCGCAATCTTATCAAGTGTGGTTTTTAGCACTAAATTCAGGCCATCTGCAAGACTGTCTACTGATTGAAATTTCATCAAGCTTGAAGCTAGGATTTCAGGCAGTCTCGCTTCGAGTTCAGTCAAAGTTGAAGGTTTAATTTGACGCCGCAATGATAGGCAAGGTTGTTGCTCCACTAAACGCGGCAGCGTAATTGTAAACCTAACAAGCGAGTGGTCAGAGACCACTGATGCAAGAGGCAGGATGTCGACATTTGTGACAGCAAGGCCACGTGCAAGAACCAAATCCAGAGTATCACCACTGATATGCGTTGAACCATGAATGAACTGCCGAAATGCTAGTGCATCCATGATTTCCATAAATGATTTACCGAGGGGATCAGAGAGCTTATTTATATGAATGTTAAAGTCACCAATAATCAAAATGTTGTCTACAGTAGTTGAAAGACTAGAGATGAACGTGCCAAATTCATCTAAATAATCAGAATATGGGCCAGGAGGCCTGTAGACAGTGACAATATAACATAGCTGATTTCCAGTTTTATGACCTTGACAGTACTTAGCATCATGGGCATAACGGAGAATCAGATGCTCAAATGAATTATATTTATGACCCCCAACAGTTAATAAAGTAAACCTGGATTTATAAATAAAAGCAACACCCCCGCCTTTCCTCACATCACGTGAAACGTGACTAAAAGTGTACTCCGGTGGGCAGGCCTCATTCAGAGGAAGGACAGCTGTGGATTTAATCCAGGTTTCACATAATCCAAGCATATCCAGATGATGATCCACAATTAAGTAATTCACCAGCAATGACTTCAGAGACAATGATCTGATGTTAATGAGACCCAAACTAAGGATCTCGGTGGGATCAGCAGGTTTTAATGAAGTCATGCGGAAGTTCTGCTCCTCAGCAGCCAGTGACGCAGCGTGTTTCAACGGCCGGAGGAGCTCAGGTGAAACGCCGCGTCTGCGAGCCCGCACCGGCGTAAAAACTCCGCAGCCCGGCGAGAGGCAGCAGCGGGAAACTGTGGCACAAACGGGCACAGCTTTAGCGGAGCCGGTCCGGTCATCAGTTCAGGAACAACAAGACGAATCCAGTAGCCTCTTGTGCGCAGCGCGCGCTCCCACGCCCAAAAATATCGTCCATCCCAGAGGAGGCGAGGATCAGACCCTCTAGTGAAGGCTGCCAGGTAAAACTTAAATTTCACCAATACACCACTCCGCTTTCCGCGCCTTCTAAAGTGCCTCCTCCGGAGAGGAACGCAAGGAAAACGGAGCAGGTGGAGCGGGACGTCCGCGAGCACAGGTGGCAGAGCAGGGCGGGGCCCTCCAAGCCCGGACCCAGACGACAGCAGTGGCTCATAAAGAGCATTAATGTCCAAGAGAGACTGTCGACCATACACAAGCAAGGCTGAAGTGTCCCAGCAGAACACACAGAGCAAAAACACAGCAACAAATAGCAAAAAACTCAATGAGCGACAGGGCTGACGGCATGCCAAACACACAGGCGCCATCTTGCCACAAAAATCAACAAATCTTCATCAAAGGTCCATCAAGAGTCTTTCTCATTTCATATTTATTCTGATATTTCTTAGCCCAATGTTGATATTTCTTGACTTGTGAGTCTTGTTCAGTGGTGGTCGTGTTTCAGCTTTCTGTACCTTGACCATGTCTCTGAGCACCTTGGACCTCTGGACACTCCAGTTACCTTGCAGTTTTAGAGTATGGTTGGAGTAGAGGATAATGGGTTTGTGGTAGCCTCAAATTAAATGTTTTAGTCATTTGCAGTAGGGCTGCAACAAACGATTATTTGGATCATCGATGAATCTGATGGGGTTTCGACACGATTAATCGATTACTCGGATTAGTGGGGAATTTTTTTAAAATGTGCCTTGGAAACAATTTTTCTCTCCTTCAATCACTTTATTTAACAACAGAACATTATTTGAAAACTTAAAATATTTGAAAATCAACAAATCGTCAAATGTCCCTTGGCTGTTGAAATATAAAATAATAAAGAATAAAACAGTTTATAATAAAAAATAATAAAGAATAAAACAGTTTATAATAAAGAACAAAAAATAATTATTTGAAATGACATTGTTTTATCAAAGTGCTGAGTTGCCATAAAACAACATTGAAACATATAAATGTTATAAAATATATGGTGAAAAAAAGAGGTATTTTTGTTGCTACAAATGAGCAATTAGCATAACCAGCTAACCATAAAACCTAAATCAAAAACTGTAGCCTGACTCATTATATATGTGCAACATTCTCTGTATAACTTGTAAAATATGTGGTCATTTCACAATGACACATGTGACTCATGTCTCTTTCTCTAAAATTCTATTGTAGCATTATTAGTTATTATTACTATTATTATTGTTGCTATTATTATTAATATATAAATAAACATAAATTAAAAATATTATAATTTGTAATACATTTGACTCTTTTACGACAAACGCTGAGCCATTAATTATTATACAGAAAACAAATGCACAAACATGCTGAAATGTCAGTTACTTAATGCTAACTTTAACATTGAAAACGCCATAGACATGCTAACGCTTTAGCATCGGCGTTAGCACCAAATACATCTATCAACTGTTTCAGAAGACCATAAGAGGTCAGTTTAACATAAAAAGGTAAATATTCCTCACAGACATATGCTCTTTAGGGTTTTAATGGGGAAAAATTAAGATAAAGCGAAATAAAACAAATGAAACCAATGAAGCAGCAGCTCGAAGCACTCCTTCATTGGTTCAAGATTCAAAGCAAAGCTCGGTTGTTTATATGGAAGAAACAAAACATTTGCGGTAAAACAAAGTTATTTAGCAACTAATCGATGACTAAATTACAGATGATGACAGAACAATCTGAGAGAAAGAGTCTAACCAAATACCGGCATCACTGAAAGCAGCCAAAGATAACGATACGTCTTTGGGATGGTTATGAGTAATTTTTTCTTTAATAGTTAAAATTTTATTAGCAAAGAAAGTCATGAAGTCATTACTAGTTAAAGTTAAAGGAATACTCGGCTCAATAGAGCTCTGACTCTTTGTCAGCCTGGCTACAGTGCTGAAAAGAAACCTGGGGTTGTTCTTATTTTATTCAATTAGTGATGAGTAGTAAGATGTCCTAGCTTTACGGAGGGCTTTTTTATAGAGCAACAGACTCTTTTTCCAGGCTAAGTGAAGATCTTCTAAATTAGTGAGATGCCATTTCCTCTCCAACTTACGGGTTATATGCTTTAAGCTGCGAGTTTGTGAGTTATACCACGGAGTCAGGCACTTCTGATTTAAGGCTCTCTTTTTCAGAGGAGCTACAGCATCCAAAGTTGTCCTCAGTGAGGATGTAAAACTATTGACGAGATACTCTATCTCACTTACAGAGTTTAGGTAGCTATTCTGCACTGTGTTGGTATATGGCATTAGAGAACATAAAGAAGGAATCATATCCTTAAACCTAGTTACAGCGCTTTCTGAAAGACTTGTAGTGTAATGAAACTTATTCCCCACTGCTGGGTAGTCCATCAGAGTAAATGTAAATGTTATTAAGAAATGATCAGACAGAAGGGAGTTTTCAGGGAATACTGTTAAGTCTTCAATTTCCATACCATAAGTCAGAACAAGATCTAAGATATGATTAAAGTGGTGGGTGGACTCATTTACATTTTGAGCAAAGCCAATTGAGTCTAATAATAGATTAAATGCAGTGTTGAGGCTGTCATTCTCAGCATCTGTGTGGATGTTAAAATCGACCACTATAATTATCTTATCTGAGCTAAGCACTAAGTCAGACAAAAGGTCTGAAAATTCACAGAAAAACTCACAGTAACGACCAGGTGGACGATAGATAATAACAAATAAAACTGGTTTTTGGGACTTCCAATTTGGATGGACAAGACTAAGAGTCAAGCTTTCAAATGAATTAAAGCTCTGTCTGGGTTTTTGATTAATTAATAAGCTGGAATGGAAGATTGCTGCTAATCCTCCGCCTCGGCCCGTGCTACGAGCGTTCTGGCAGTTAGTGTGACTCGGGGGTGTTGACTCATTTAAACTAACATATTCATCCTGCTGTAACCAGGTTTCTGTAAGGCAGAATAAATCAATATATTGATCAATTATTATATAATTTACTAACAGGGACTTAGAAGAGAGAGACCTAATGTTTAATAGACCACATTTAACTGTTTTAGTCTGTGGTGCAGTTGAAGGTGCTATATTATTTTTATTTTTGAATTTTTATGCTTAAATAGATTTTTGCTGGTTATTGGTGGTCTGGGAGCAGACACCGTCTCTACGGGGATGGGGTAATGAGGGGATGGCAGGGGGAGAGAAGCTGCAGAGAGGTGTGTAAGACTACAACTCTGCTTCCTGGTCCCAACCCTGGATAGTCACGGTTTGGAGGATTTAAGAAAATTGGCCAGATTTCTAGAAATGAGAGCTGCTCCATCCAAAGTGGGATGGATGCCGTCTCTCCTAACAAGACCAGGTTTTCCCCAGAAGCTTTGCCAATTATCTATGAAGCCCACCTCATTTTTTGGACACCACTCAGACAGCCAGCAATTCAAGGAGAACATGCGGCTAAACATGTCACTCCCGGTCCAATTGGGGAGGAGCCCAGAGAAAACTACAGAGTCCGACATTGTTTTTGCAAAGTTACACACCAATTCAATGTTAATTTTAGTGACCTCCGATTGGCGTAACTGGGTGTCATTACTGCCGACGTGAATTACAATCTTACCAAATTTACGCTTAGCCTTAGCCAGCAGTTTCAAATTTCCTTCAATGTCGCCTGCTCTGGCCCCCGGAAGACATTTGACTATGGTTGCTGGTGTCGCTAACTTCACATTTCTCAAAACAGAGTCGCCAATAACCAGAGTTTGATCCTCGGCGGGTGTGTCGTCGAGTGGGGAAAAACGGTTAGAAATGTGAACGGGTTGGTGGTGTACATGGGGCTTCTGTTTAGAACTACGCTTCCTCCTCACAATCACCCAGTCGGCCTGCTTTCCCAGCTGCTCGGGATCTGCCAGAGGGAAACTAACGGCGGCTAAGCCACCTTGGTCCGCACCAACTACAGGGGCCTGGCTAGCTGTAGAATTTTCCACAGTGCGGAGCCGAGTTTCCAATTCGCCCAGCCTGGCCTCCAAAGCTACGAATAAGCTACACTTATTACAAGTACCATTACTGCTAAAGGAGGCCTAGGAATAACTAAACATTTCACACCCAGAGCAGAAAAGTGCGGGAGAGACAGGAGAAGCCGCCATGCTAAACCGGCTAAGAGCTAGTAGCTGCGCTAAGCTAGCGGATTCCTAAAAACACACAAAGTGAATAATGTGTAAATAATTTAGAGGTGATTTAATTAAGGCACGTGAAGATTACACTGTGAAACAAATCATTATCTAGGTAACTAGATCAATCTAACTGCGCAGATTAAACAGCTAACAGATACAGCAAAACACAGCTGTGCTCCGGAACAGGAAGTGATACAATACCGCAGTGAGAGCCAACCACCAGTAGAGGCAAGCAAGCCCTGGATCTGGATCAGTCCAGATGTTCTGACAGGCCTGGATCAGTCCAGATGCTCCTATCAAAAGAAGGTAAATGGTCACTAGTGTAGTAAGGAGAAGGCTTGTCCAGAGGTAGGACATGGTTACTGTTTGATAAGCCAAGAATAACATCCAGCGGTAGCTGAGGTGATCAAGTGAGAGCCATGTGGAGGTATGTCCAAAGTATGTCCACACTCATGTATCAGTCTATTAACTGACTGAACAAGATTCAAAGTGTCCGTAACATTAAAAAAAAACTTGAGCCAGTGGTGTGTTTAAGCAACAAACATGAATATTAAAATCCCCAATATGAAATTAAATTCCTCTCAAGAATTAAAATTAAATTTCTTGTATTTTGGTGGCCAGTCAAGACGTGCACACATTGATCAGATCTTGAGGAGAAGTTGGTGATCATGCACCGATGTTGTGGAGGGAAACAGGACGACCAAAAATATTAATTCATTAAAAAGATTGTTGATTAAAAAAGGGGAAGTCTGGTTGCATTGGACTCTTTGGTCCTTGAATCAGGGGAGATGTTTATACCCTGACTGTGAAACATGTCTCAGACTGATCTGTTGATGTCCATATGCTCTCCTCTGTCTGTGCTGTTCACAGAGGCGTAAAGTCTCAGGAACTGGACACTCCAGCCATCGAGAAACGGTTTGCATACACCTTCCTCCAACAGCTCATCACGTATGTGGACCAGGCCCACCAACACATGTTGGATTTTGGTGAGAGATGGCAAATGCTAACTCTAAACCTAAACTTAAACAAATGTAAACAGAATTGCAGAGTTTGGTGCACATACAAACGTGTTATATGACTAATGTTCTGCACAGTGATCACAGAAAGAAAGAAAGAGATGACAAAGTAGAAATGTTTAAAGGGCATAACTCACTCCAATCAAAAGTATCTTTTAAAAAGCATTGGAACTTTTGCTTTTGTCGAGTTAGTGCAAGTATCTGGTTTAAACAATGGTGGTTTAGGCGAGTTTTACTGCAGATGCTTATTTTAGAGATGTGGGAATGGACCAGTTGTCTGTCTGGGTGGTGGCATCCAGAACCCGGGGCAGTTCCATGGTGTTGTGGATGCAGCAAAGCACAGCAACAGTGCATGCTCCCAGACTTGACTTGACTTGTACAAGGTAATGCCACAACTTCATGAAAACCAGGATGACTGGATTTACAAGAAGCACCAGTACATGAGGTTCAACGTGAGCTGACTTACAGTCATGTGCTGAAGGAACCTAAATGCATTTGTGTAGCTGGAGCTGTTAAAGTGTGTATCAGTAGTAAATAAAATGTCAAATGAGCTGATGATTCTAAATAAATAGTGATGAAAATATTGATATATATATATATATATATATATATATATATTTTTTTTTTTTATGTTAAGTGCTATATGCCCAGAGAAATTATGTCATACACATCGAAAAGTTAGGCTGAATAGAGCCCGATAAAGGCTCTATTCTATTCTATTTCACCTGCCTCTGATAAACGCTCAGAAACCTCAAGTTGTGAGGAATAGGAATTTTGGTAGGAATTGAGGCACCGGATTTTGTATAATGGATTTTTGCTCACATCGGACAAAACGTCCCGTCCAGTTGCACTGCATTTCCATTAAAAACCCCATCACATATAGTGGACAGATCAGTCTGGATGTGCCCAGTAACAGAGGTACGAAATGAGGTTCAGCACTGACACTAGCAGATTCAGAGAAAGTGGGTACCGTATTTACAAGCCCACGCGTTTATTTTTTTTCAAACTGTGCTCAAACTTGGCGCCTAAATGAGGCAGGCCTTTATTCAAGGCTGGTGATTATGAATAAATTACTGCTTGCTGCCTGTAATATGGTGTTAGGTTTCACACATATCCCTGGGTGTGACGAACCAGAGACAGACACTTCAGGTCAGAGCCCTCTGCGGGGCTGCGAACCCTCTCCATAGGCTGACGTGCACCTGCTTTAATGACTGAGACAGCAAGGGCTGTGATTGGTCAAGTTTATGTTTTCACTCCTTCCTCTCCCGTCATATTTTAATAGATTTTGCAGTGTGCACGCTGATTGCATTTTGATCATGGATCAAATCAAATCACAAAATCAAATCAAATTTCTTAATTTATATAGCGCCAACTTACGACAAGGTCGCCTCAAGGTGCTTCACACAACACAACTCAAACAACAAATTGAATTAATAGATTAAAAACATAATAAAAGAACAAACCATGAACAAGAAAAAGGATAAAACAGGAAAAACAAATGGGTCTTAAGTCTTGATTTAAAAGTCTCCACAGAATCCGATACACTTTTTTACACAAATAAATTAATTCTGAATTCTACAACACGGAGTCTAAAAACTACAAAGACACTCAAATAACCCACAGTTCATGGATGAAATTTGTACATACTGTACCGTTGGTTTGGAGGTTGATGATTAAATAAAATGGAGCTCTTTGAGGGCCAGATTGGTCCAGAAAAAAACGCTGTTCCTGGGGAAAATTACATTGAGACACCCACCAACATGACGGAGAACTTTAAAAAGGTCATGTGCATGTCAGCGTCATTGCATGGCCATAGAGTTACGGAGTTGTAGAAGCATAAATCAGGCTTTAGGATTTTAAGGTACCACTCTGAAGCGGACTTAGAAAAAAGAGTCCTTCTGAATCCATAATATGTGAGTTTTAGGGTACTTGCCATAGCCAGGTGAAACATAGATGTGTCTTCTCCAGCCACTTGTGTCCATAGCAATTAGGCATTTGCATGCTAGATCATGCACAGAGAAACGAGCTGCATGGCTAAAATGTCCTATCTGAAGCTCCCTCACAATGCAGGTGATCCTCCTCATCCTAGTCTCTCTCAGTAACTACTCATTCCAGTGGCACTCAAGGATCCCTTGAAGACACTTAGTATCAAAGACATCCAGTCGTCAAGGTCACTGGTTAGCATCAAAATCTCACAGCCATACAGCAAGACAGGCAGCACCAGGACCTTAAAGACTTGGACCTTCATTCACCTGCAAAGATATCAGCATCACCAAACACCTATGTCCAATGACCTCATGACTCCATAAGCTCTTCCCAGGCTGAGAACCCAGAGATATGCATGTCACTACCATGGAAAACTTAACCTTGTTAGATTAGATAGAACTTTATTAATCCCTTGGGAAGACTCCCTCAGGGAAATTGAGGTTCCAGCAGCATTGTATAGCAGCACATGGGGAAAGAAGCACACAGAGTATCAAAAGTGGAAAAAAGGAAAAACAGTTTGCAAATATAAATATAAATAGAAAATACACAATATGAATACCAGACATACCGATCAATACTGGTTTACTGGCTACTACTTACTGTTCTTCTCATTCTCATTCCCGACCACTGTCTTCCTGTTATTTCTCCTCCCCCTGAGTGAGGAGTTGTACAGTCTGATAGCCCGAGGAACAAAGGTGTGTTTCACTCTGCTGGTCCTGCACTGGGGAAGGAGCAGTCTGTGGCTGAAGAGGCTCCCCTGGTTGCTGATGACAGTATGCAGAGGTTGACTGGACTCTTCCCTCATGTCCAGCAGTTTGTCCAGTGTTTTCTTCTCTGCCACCATCACCAGAGAGTCCAGCTTCATGCCAACCACAGAGCCAGTCCGCCTGATCCGTTTGTCGAGCCTGGATGTGTCCTTCTTGGATATGCCCCAGCACACCACGGTGTAAAAGAGAATGCTGGCTACTACTGACTTGTAGAAGATCTGCAGGAGTTTCCTGCAGATGTTAAATGACTGCAACCTCCTCAGAAGCGACAACCTGCTCTGTCCCTTCCTGTACAGGTGGTTGGTGTAGGTTGTGCAGTCCAGTTTGCTGTCCAGCCACAGCCCAAGGTACTTGTAGGAATCCACAGCCTCCACCTCAGCTCCTAGGATCAGAACTGGTCACGGACTTGGTCTGGACTTTCCAAAGTCAATAACCACCTCCTTTGTCTTCAAGGTGTTGAGCTGTAGATGGTTTATGTGGCACCAGGCAGGTATAAGTACCTCAAAATGTTTGCCAACCAAATGAATTAAACTTTTTACGTTGTCAGCCCAGTTGGATCTGCGGTACCTTTAACTTTGCATAATCTGCATCATCCGCTTCTCTGGATACCTCAGCAGTCAGTGATATGCTCATTATTTCAGTAA
The DNA here is from genome assembly GCF_902500255.1 of Thalassophryne amazonica. Classification (NCBI taxonomy): domain Eukaryota; kingdom Metazoa; phylum Chordata; class Actinopteri; order Batrachoidiformes; family Batrachoididae; genus Thalassophryne; species Thalassophryne amazonica. The sequence continues at coordinate 5,167,217 of NC_047120.1, read as the reverse complement.
CCCGGTTCTGAATTTCATGGCTTGGGCATGTTCCATGAGGAGAAAGAAAGAAATTCATTGTCACCTGTGTTAGACAGGTAATAGTGATTTCATCTGGGTTGTTCAAGGGCAACAAGAATTGATTCATTTGTGGAGTAACTTTACATGCACCTCAGCTGAAACTTTTGAAACTCTGTCCATTTTCATTTTGTCAAACAATATGTCTCTTAAGTTGCTTCCAGTGTCTACTTCAACTTCTACATCCCTAAAGATTTTAGCAATTCCATGATCAGTTGTGTAATACACCTAATAGTCCAACATGGAAACACCATCAGTGATGAACCTGGAATCATTGGGTGTTTGGGGTCTTATCACCCGATACCCTCCTCACAGTGATCCCAGGTGATCAGGCCCCAACTTTTGTCCAGGTAGCTCACTTGGTGATGTTCTAGTGGTTAAAGCGTTGGGCTTCAGACCAGAGGATCCTCTGTTCAAATCTCAGCTAGTACCTTGTATGGCAGCAACCTCACATCGGGGTGAATGTGAGGCATTGAGCATCTGATACAGATGGAAAAGCGCTATATAAATGCAGTCCATTTACCATTTGGTCACTCATCACCCCTCTGAATCCAGAGCAAACACAAAGCTTTTTCAGGTGCTTCCATGATTTTTTTGATGGCGCTTCATCTCTGCAGTCCACAGATACCTGAAAGTCCCAGGACCTACTGTAGAAAACATTCTGCAGTGTCCCTGCAGCAAGCCTTCCACCCCTGCCTCTGACACTTTGCTGTCACAGAGGCGTATTTGGCTCTCTTCCTGTCTTGTGGCTCTTCCATCCTGTCTTCTCAGGGGACTGTTAACTCCAGCAACAACCACTTGGTTGTCTCGTACATCATGACCATTTCTGGCCTGAGTGTGGTACCTGTGATGGTGTCTGGGAACTTCAGTTGCCTACCAAGATCAATCAAGAGAAGATGGAGCATGTTGAAGGTAGTTGCTGCTTGCTGGAGATGATGCTAATGTAGATGTCGGTGGTGCGAGTGGTCATCTGCTACTGCCAGCGGAACATGGTACTGGCGACAACCATATCTTTCCTCTCCCAAGGCTTTTGGCAGCAGCTTAGAATGTGCTCCACTGACCCCCATCTTCTGACATTGCTGGCAAGCCGGTCTGTCTGCCAGCCTCCAAGTGCAGAGGTTGGAACAACATGGTAGTAAATTCCTTTTCAAGAAATTGAATTGGTATTTTTCCTTTCTCTAAAGTTCTGACCAGGTGATCCTCTGACCAGCTGTATGCTCCCACTTGGTACAGTTTCCCTGCTTGGCCAGGCTCACCATTCTGCTGAAGCGAATCTCCTCCACTTCTGCATGCACCTCCTCCTGGATGAGCTTTCACCTCTCATTTCCGCAAACCTGTAGCAAGGTTTTGGGATACTCCTGAGCCTGGCCCTCCTAGTTGAGACTGTCCTGAATTGGTTGATGCTGCTTGCATTCTCCTCCTCAGGAGTCCAAACACTCTCCGCATACCTTCACTGCTGTGGCACCTTCCCCTTCCTCCAGCTCATCCAGACGATCTTCCACAGCCACTCCAGAAGCCTTGGGCACCATAAGAAGACCTTGCAGAGCACTTGGACCTGGCGTTGAAGATGCTCTGGCCAACTTGATGACATCATCCACCTCTTTGAGTGAGCGTTCCTTGATGTCAAACAGGGTATTGGGTTCAGGAGGAGAAATGAGCAATACACAGAGACCACCTCATGTTTTTGCTGTAAGTACCACTTACAGAACAGTTGATCTCTTCCTCAGGACAAGAGAGGTGACCACTGCGCTTCTGCCCCAGCAGCTCCCTTGTGAATCTGAATGGGTTCAAATGAAAACACTGCATTTGCACACCTTTCCCTTTTCCTTCTCCTTCTCTATTTCCAACTCAGCACCCCGAAGGGTAAATCGACTTTCCCTAACCACAGCTCTGAGCTCTGCCAGACCATCCTTGACTTCAACCCTTGTGTAAGTTGGGCCATCTTCTTTTTCTGTCAGTTTGGTTTAGGTCCTGCAGCTGTCTTCAGGGAATTGTTCCTTAATGCCAAAACATGGTGATCCCTTCTGCATCACCTTCTGCTGTTGCTTCAAGGAGGGCATCCACATTTTCATTGCACTGGCACCACTCTGACTCTTTATTGGCAGCAGGCCACAAAGCCCGCTGATGTTATGATGGTCTGCACTGGGGTGAAGCTTGTGAATCTTGAAGGTTCTGGGCACTGTGGCCTATTTCTGTGCTTGCCTCTTCTTCCATCTCACCAGGTGCTGTATTGGATACTGGCACTGTGCGTTGCACCACGTGCTTCCCTAAGCAGCCCATCTTCATCTGGTGGATGCTTAGACTGCTTGGGTTTTTTGCACACCTTGCTGCATCTGCAGGCTACAGTCATAGTCAACTGTCCGTTAATGGGTCTTTTCCAGCATCAGTCCTAATGGGGTGGTCATTCTCCTCTACTCTTGTGCACCCCTTTCTCTGAAAGATTCTTTGTAGCAATCACTTGAGAATAATCCAGCAATTTAGGAAGAACAGTCACAAACATCAATAGTTACATGAAACTAGTACACAAGTGACAGGTGTGATGACTGCAGTGTGCACCAGCTGCCAGAGACACCAGGTGACAGGACCACACCCACAAATACACACAAGGACAGACCAACAGACTACAAACACCAAACTACACAGAAACCAGTGTGTGTACAGTCCAACATAAACCATAATAACTGTTCGATTTTTTATTATTATAATTATTATTATTCACAAATGTAAGTTGTGCTTGTCAAGAAAACCTTCCACTTCGTAAAACTCAACAACTGTAAATCTCTCTAAATTGAAATGTTTAAACATTTAACTGTTTAAACGAAATATTGTACTGGGAGGTCAAAGATCTGCCTGCCAAAAATCATGCATTCCTGACAATTTATAAATGCCTTTTTTACTGAATTTGAGGTTTCAAGTAGGAAATGTACCACAAGCTCTCAAATGCTCATATCATCTGCTAGATGACAACAAAAGCTGTTCAAATGTGCAGCAACGTCACCACTGTTTATTCATTACAAAATTTAACTTTGGCAAAAAAAAAAAAGAAAAGAAAAGACAGGCTGACAGCCAAAAATCAACTTACAGTTTTGTTCTGGAACTTATGGACAACGTACTCGTTTATCAACAGTGACCAAAATAGGCTGTCATATTGTTGTGACACCAGTGCATGAGATATACAGGCAGAATGTACATGCATTGTGCAGCTGCTTATGGCAGTTGTGTCTGACTTTTTGTCTGGACAGTGTCAGACGTTTGACCTGTTTTTTTGTTCGTAGAAGTGCAAATGTTTTGTGGTGATGGAGGCCATGAAGGCACCCGCTCCATTCTGGAACACACCTCATTTTTCATACAATGCACCCACAGGAGATCAATTGGTGTTGTTATTTTGAGATGTGACACCTGTGTTGGACTTTGCACCACTTTGGGCACCTTGTGCGATAGTGCCCCTCAGGATTGGCAATTTCTTTGATTGATCTTTATGAATAAGTATGTTTACATTCTAAGCACATGGACAATGTGTCAGGACATTAGGCAGAGATTTGTCATTTTTGGGAGTGTTTAATTTTTTGAAAAGCAAAAGAATGTTTATGATTTCTTTCAAACTCACTCTTTCTTTGGGAAAATGTGCACCAAATATAAAAGCATGCAAATGTTTTATTAATGTTGCTTAGTTCAATCTGGATGTAACTGTCCATGTTCCATTTGTTGTTTAGACGTGGGACCAAGAACAAAGGGAGAGAAGATTCCTCATGAACAACAAATCAAGTTCTTTGGAAAGGTCAGAATTATTCTTATTCAATAGCTTAATTTTGATGTAGTGAAAATAAATTCTGCTTACCAATGGCAGGAAACCAAAAATAGATCGGAAAGAAAGTCAAACATTACAAGAATGAGGGCTAAACCTTTGCTTTAATTGGACACAAGACAAACAAGGACTCTGTCTCAGATTTCCATTTATTCCATTAATTCAGATACTGAAATCCACATATCTTTACTGTGAACTTTGTTTGAGTATTGTGAGGTTAGAGAAATATGGAAAATTCTTTCTGGTTACTACGTGTCCTCAGCACAACAAACAAAAACAAGAAATACAACAATAACGCTAGGTTCAAAAGATGGATCATGGAGTGGTTTTGCATTTGGGAGTAGGTTAGGCACCAGGACACCCTGAGCTGGAGGTCGATGATCAACTTTGTAGTCATATCATATGACCTTCGGCCACGTGTCTCGGACACTCGAGTGAAGAGAGGGGCAGAGCTGTCGATCGATCACCACCTGGTGGTGAGTTGGATCCGCTGGGAGTGGAGGAAGCCAGTCAGACCTGGCAGGCCCAAATGTATCGTGAGGGTCTGCTGGGAACGACTGGCGGAACCCTCTGTCAGCGAGGTCTGTCAGCTGACAGGTACCGGCAGGCCAGGCGTGCCGCAGCCCGTGCGGTTGCAGAGGCAAAAACTCGGGTCTGGGAGGAGTTCGGGGAGGCCATGGAGGAGGACTATCGGTCGGCCTTGAAGAGATTCTGGCAAACCGTCCGGTGCCTCAGGAGGGGGATGTAGCTCTCCACCAGCACTGTTTACAGTGCTGGCGTCTCTGCTGTTTGCGGACGATGTGGTTCTGTTGGCTTCGTCAAATCAGGACCTTCAGCGTGCACTGGGGCGGTTTGCAGCCAAGTGTGAAGCGTCCGGGATGAAAATCAGCACCTCCAAATCCGAGGCCATGGTTCTCGACCGGAAAAAGGTGCTTTGCCCTCTTCAGGGCGGTGGAGTGTCCTTGCCTCAAGTGGAGGAGTTTAAGTATCTCGGGGTCTTGTTCACGAGTGAGGGACGGATGGAGCGTGAGATCGATAGACGGATCGGTGCAGCATCTGCAGTGATGCATTCGCTGTATCGGACCATCGTGGTGAAGAGAGAGCTGAGTAGGGGGGCAAAGCTCTCGATTTACCGATAGATCTACGTTCCGATCCTCACCTATGGTCATGAGATTTGGCTCATGACCGAAAGAACGAGATCGCGAGTACAAGCGGCTGAGATGAGTTTCCTCCGCAGGGTGGCTGAGCGCTCCCTTAGAGAGCCCCTGCTCCTCCACATCAAAAGGAGTCAGTTGAGGTGGCTCGGGCATCTTTTCCGGATGCCCCCTGGACGCCTTGCTGGAGAGGTGTTCCGGGCACGTCCCATTGGGAGGAGGCCCCGGGGAAGACCCAGCACACACTGGAGGGACTACATCTCTCGGCTGGCTTGGGAATGCCTTGGGGTTCCCCCGGAGCTGCTGGGGGAGGTGTGTGTGGATCGGGAGGTCTGGGCAGCTTTGCTTGAGCTGTTGCCCCCGCGACCCGACTCCGGATAAAGCGGAAGAAAATGGATGGATGGATGGATGAATGGAGTAGGTTAGGCGGGTCCGGTTCCTGGTGAGAGCTTCTCTCCTGCAGGTTGCCTGGCTCTGGGATAAGGTGGAATGGTCCTTGATCTCCCGACAAAACTCGCCTGTATCCGTTCAGCTCTCAGCCTCTGATTTGATCACAGGAGATCTCCATAACCATCTGTTCAGAGGAGCCGAATTTAGTGTCCTGATTCTGCCCCACACACAAAGTACTAGTTCTGATTCTGATTCTAGTGCTTTGCAAACGCTGCTCCCAGTCCCACGGGGCTTGAACCCCTAACTATTGTCTGGGTTGCTGGGCTAGAAGCAATTGAATGTAACAAGCCTTTTCATGATAATGATGCATTAACCCCTTCTAAGCCTGTATATCCCATCAATGGGAAATTTCACTTTTTATTTGTGAGATACTGACAGGGGTGGTGGCCAAGTGGTTAATGCACTTGGTTTCAGTGCAGAAGGTTCTGGGTTCAAATCCCACCCCTGCCACATTTCTCCATGTAATGTGGAGTTGCGTCAGGAAGGGCATCCGGCGTAAAACCTGTGCCAATTCAACATGCAGATCCACCTTGGATTTGCTGTGGTGACCCCGAGTGCAAACAAGGGAGCAGCCGAAGGGACTTACTTTATTTGTGAGATACTGGCAAGCAAAGACAGTAAAGATTAACCAGTGAACCAAATGTCTCAACACCACCAAACAAACAACAGTGCACAATCATGAACAAGCACAGTTAACCTAACTCTTCATACTGTAACAAGTAATTATATTTTTAAAAAGACTTTATAAAAATACTTTTTGTAGATGTCACGAGCTTTGCTAGCGCGTCTACAAAACGCGCTAGCAAAGCTTGTTAAGCCCTACGTACCTTGCTTTTCTTGCTTGTAATTTTGATTTTAGATTAGTTTGTGTTGTTGTGAATTGTGTGAAGCGCCTTGGGGCGACTTTGTCGTGAGTTGGCGCTATATAAATTAATAAATTGAATTAAATTGAATTGAATTAAGCCAACTAAAGTGCCAGATAATTTAATGCTCTCAGAACAGTTATTCCAAAAGTTTACACCTTTTTATGGGAACACAATGACTTTTTACAATAGTACGAGTCTTTAATTTATCAAATACTAATCCTCTCAAATTATAGCTGGACACGTTGAGGCAAAACAGACAAATAGTGGGTTTGTTGGCTCACGATATGGTTTATTACTGATAACTGTTATAGCTTTCTTTTGTAGTAAAAAATATTGGATTTGGACTTGTTTTGTATGTGTTTCCGAAACCCTCAATGGGACACGTAATGAATGATATAACGTAACTAACGAATGTTGGGAGAGGAAGTCTTGTGCTTTATACAGGATTGTGATGGCTTTTGAGATTTTAGATTTAATATAATTAATATTTTTCCAACTTAATTTATCATCAATAAAAACTCCAAGAAATTTGGTTTCAGTTACAAGTTTCAGCATAATTTAATAATACATTTCTACTTAAATTCCTGGGCTTATTTCCAAATATAATACACTTTGTTTTACAAAGATGAAGCGATAATTTGTTGAAATCAAACCATTGTTTGAAATTCAGTATTTCCCTCTCCATCATGTCCAAGAGCTGCCCCAAATGATCCCTACTATAAAACACCATCGTATCATCAGGAAACAAAATACAACTCACAGACTTAGAAACCCAACATATATCATTAATATATAACAGAAACAACAGCCCAAGGACTGAACCCTGGGGCACCCCACATGTAATCCTCAAAAATTCTGAATTTAACCCACCAATATGGACACACTGATACCTGTTGTGTAAATAGCTAGCTATCCAATCATGTACCAGTCATCTAATACCATACTTCTGTAGTTTATCCAACAGTAAAGTGTGATCTATAGCATCAAATGCTTTCTGTAAATCAAAGAAAATCCCTACAGTGTATTGCTTTTTTTCAATTGCATTTGTAATTTGTTCAGCAAAATCAAATAAAGTCAGTGTCTGACTGTGCATCCGAAAGTATTCACACTGCTTCACTTTTTCCACATTTTATTATGTTACAGCCTTATTCCAAAATGGAGTCATTTTTTTTTCCTCAAAATTCTACACACAATACCTCATAATGACAACGTGATAAACTTTTCTGAGATTTTTGCAAATGGATTAAAAAGTCAAAAACCTAAGAACTCACATGTACATAAGTACTGGGCTCGCTCTATGGTAGAGTAATGCTGAAACTGGAAATGCCAAATGTTGAGTTGACACTGAAACCGGAAATACCAAATGTTGAACTCTTCCTGGAGTGATAATAGAGGGGATCTTGCCTGAATTCAGTGGCCAGTCGAGACTGAAACCATTAATGCCGCATGTTGAAATCTTTCTGGAGCAATAATAGAGGAGATCTCGTGCTAATAGAGGAGATCGCGCTAATGCAGTGGACCATCAACACTGAAACCGGAAACGCTAACCTGAGAGACAGCGCGCACCTTGAAAGCCCTTGCGATCAATCACTGACTATCGAGCATGTAAATTACATGTAAAAATATTTGGATCATTGAAAATAAGTGAGGAGGACTCGGGAGGAGCTCGGAGTTGAGCCGCTGCTCCTCCACATCGCAAGGAGTCAGTTGAGGTGGCTCAGGCATCTTTTCTGGATGCCCCCTGGATGCCTTGCTGGAGAGGTGTTCCGGGCACGTCCCATTGGGAGGAGGCCCCGGGGAAGACCCAGGACACGCTGGAGGGACTACATTTCTTGGCTGGCTTGGGAACGCCTTGGGGTTCCCCCGGAGGAGCTGGGAGAGGTATGTGTGGATCGGGAGGTCTGGGCGGCTTTGCTTGAGCTGCTGCCCCCGCGACCCGACTCCGGATAAAGCAGAAGAAAATGGATGGATGGATGGATGGATGAAAATAAGTGAATTCATCTACCCTGAATAATCAAAATTGATAACTCTTGCATTATCTATTGAAGAAAGGCTGTCATCATCCAGACAGCTGTGATTGCCAATTTTCTGTTATTTTCTAATCAAATCAAAGACATAAAAAAAATCTAAAACTAAGTGCTTCTTTTACAATTTAATTTTCTAACTCTAAATTATACTTGAAAAACGCTGATGGACTTATATGACCTTCTTGCTTCTTCAGCAATTTCATTTTTTAACATTTAAGGTTACTGCCCTTAGTCTAAGACTAAGGTTCTAACTGCCCTTAAACTAAGGGCAGTTCAGAACCTCCTTGACCAGTAAAAGATCAAGGACCGTGACGTCGCCCGGGATGGCGGAGCCGGGGTCCCACCTTGGAGCCAGGCCTGGGGTTGGGGCTCGCGCGCGAGCACCTGGTGGTTGGGCCTTAGGCCATGGGTTCCGGCCGGGCTCAGCCCGAAAGAGTGACGTGGGCCCGTCCTCCTGTGGGTTCACCACCTGCAGAGGGGGCCATGGGGGTCGGGTGCAGAGAGGATTGGGTGGCAGTCGAGGGCGGGTGGCCCGGCGGCCCGGTCCATGCTCACAGCCCCTGGCTGTTGGGACGTGGAATGTCACCTCGCTAGGGGGGAAGGAGCCTGAGCTTGTGCGGGAGGTTGAGAGATACCGACTAGAGATAGTCGGGCTCACCTCCACGCACAGCTTGGGCTCTGGTACCCACCTCCTGGAGAGGGGCTGGACGCTTCATTTTTCTGGCGTCATCCACGGGGAGAGGCGGAGAGCTGGGGTCGCATTACTTATTGCTCCCCAGCTCAGTTGCCAAGTGTTGGAGTTCACTCCGGTGATTGAGAAGGTCGCGTCCCTACGCCTTCGGGTCGGGGACAGGTCTCTCACCGTTGTCTCGGCCTACGGGCCGAGCAGCAGTGCAGAGTACCCGACCTTCCTGGAGTCCCTGGGAGGGGTACTAGATAGTGCTCTGACTGGGGACTCCATTGTTCTCCTGGGGGATTTCAACGCCCACGTGGGCGGCGACAGTGAGACCTGCAGGGGGGTGATCGGGATGCACGGCCTCCCCGATCTGAACCCGAGTGGTGTTCAGTTGTTGGACTTCTGTGCTAGTCACAGTTTGTCCATCACGAACACCATGTTCGAGCACAAGGGTGTCCATAAGTGCACGTGGCACCAGGACACCCTGAGCCGGAGGTCAATGATCGACTTTGTAGTCATATCATCTGACCTTCGGCCACGTGTCTCGGACACTCGAGTGAAGAGAGGGGCAGAGCTGTCGACTGATCACCACCTGGTGGTGAGTTGGATCCGCTGGGAGGGTGGGAAGCCGGTAAGACCTGGCAGGCCCAAACGTATCGTGAAGGTCTGCTGGGAACGACTGGCGGAACCCTCTGTCAGTGAGGTCTTCAACTCCCACCTCCGGGAGAGGCTATGGAGGAGGACTATCGGTCAGCCTCGAAGAGATTCTGGCAAACCGTCCGACGCCTCAGGAGGCGGAAGCAGCTCTCCACCAGCACTGTTTACGGTGCGGGTGGGGAGCTGTTGACCCTGACTGGGGATGTTGTCGGGCGGTGGAAGGAGTACTTCGAGGATCTCCTCAATCCCATCGTCACGTCTTCCGAAGAGGAAGCAGAGACTGAGGACTCGGAGGCGGACTCATCCATTACCCAGGCCGAAGTCACCGAGGTGGTTAGAAAGCTCCTTGGTGGCAAGGCTCCTGGGGTGGATGAAATCCGTCCTGAGTACCTTAAGTCTCTGGATGTTGTGGGGCTGTCTTGGCTGACACGCCTCTGCAACATTGCGTGGCGATCGGGGACAGTGCCTCTGGATTAGCAGACCGGGGTGGTGGTCCCTCTGTTTAAGAAGGGGGACTGGAGGGTGTGTTCCAACTATAGGGGGATCACACTCCTCAGCCTCCCCGGTAAGGTCTATTCCAGAGTACTGTAGAGGAGAATTCGACCGATGGTCGAACCTCGGATTCAGGAGGAGCAGTGTGGTTTTCGTCCTGGTCGCAGCACACTGGACCAGCTCTACACGCTCCATCGGGTGCTCGAGGGTTCATGGGAGTTCGCCCAACCTGTCCACATGTGTTTTGTGGATCTGGAGAAGGCGTTCGACCGTGTCCCTCGGGGCACCCTGTGGGGAGTGCTCTGGGAGTACGGGGTCCGGGGTCCTTTGCTAAGGGCTATCTGGTCCCTGTACGACCGCAGCAGGAGCTTGGTTTGCATTGCCGGTAGTAAGTCAAACCTGTTTCCAGTGCACGTTGGCCTCCGCCAGTGCTGCCCTTTGTCACCGGTTCATTATTTTTATGGACAGAATTTCTAGGCGCAGCCAGGGTGTAGAGGGGGTCTGGTTTGGGAACCACAGAATCTCGTCTCTGCTGTTTGCGGACGATGTGGTTCTGTTGGCTTCGTCAAATCAGGACCTTCAGCGTGCACTGGGGCGGTTTGCAGCCGAGTGTGAAGCATCCGGGATGAAAATCAGCACCTCCAAATCCGAGGCCATGGTTCTCGAGCGGAAAAAGGCGCTTTGCCCTCTTCAGGTCGGTGGAGTGTCCTTCCCTCAAGTGGAGGAGTTTAAGTATCTCGGGGTCTTGTTCACGAGTGAGGGACGGATGGAGTGTGAGATCGATAGACGGATCGGTGCAGCATCTGCAGTGATGTGGTCGCTGTATCGGACCATCGTGAAGAGAGAGCTGAGTAGGGGGCAAAGCTCTCGATTTACCGATCGAGCTACGTTCCGATCCTCACCTATGGTTATGAGATTTGGCTCATGACCGAAAGAACGAGATCGCGAGTACAAGCAGCCGAGATGAGTTTCCTCCGCAGGGTGGCTGGGCGCTCCCTTAGAGATAGGGTGAGGAGCTCGGTCACTCGGGAGAAGCTCAGAGTCGAGCCACTAACCCTAACACTAACCCTAACCCTAACTCCGAGCTGCTGCTCCTGCACGTCGAAAGAAGTCAGTTGAGGTGGCTCGGGCATCTTTTCCGGATGCCCCCTGGACGCCTCGCTAAAGCGGAAGAAAATGGATGGATGGATGGAACATTTAAGGTTACAATACTGTTATACTGAAAAAAAGCCTGACGGACCTAAATAACATTGTGAGATGGTGAGGAGCTTCGCTCATTGATGTCAGCAACATGAAACATACAGTTGTATGTAAAGGTTTGGGCACCCCTGATGATTTCCTTGATTTTCCTTTATAAATCATTGGTTGTTTGCATCAGCAATTCCAGTTAAATATATCATATAGCGGACGAACACAGTGATATTTGAGAAGTGAAATGAAGTTCATATGATTTACAGAAAGTGTGCAATAATTCTTCAAACAAAATTAGGCAGGTGAATTAATTTGGGCACCCAAACAGAAATCAATATCAATATTTAGTAGATCCTCCTTTTGCAGAAATAACAGCCTCTAAATGCTTCCCATAGCTTCCAATGAGAGTCTGGATTCTGGTTGAAGGTATTTTGGACCATTCTTCTTAACAAATCATCTCAGGTTTGTTGGTTTCCAAGCATGGACAGCCCGCTTAAAATCACACCACAGATTTTCAATAATATTCAGGTCTGGGGACTAAGATGGCCATTCCAGAACCTTGTACTCATTCCTCTGCATGAATGCCTTAGTAGATTTTGAGCAGTGTTTAGGGTCATTGTCTTGTTGAAAGATCCAGCCCCGTAGGTAGCAAGCATTTTTGTTGGAATACTGTGTTCCTTTTTAGCCATGCTCCCTCCCTTGTTATGTCCAAATAACTCAATCTTTGTTTCATCAGTCCACAGCACCTTATTCCAAAATTAAGCTGTGCTTTAGCATACCTCAAGTAACTCTGTGGTGTGTACGCAGAAAAGGCTTCTGCATTACAGCATCATACAGGATCTCTTTGTGCAAAGTGCACTGTATTATAAATTGGACCAGATCGTAAAGATGCACAGAGACACTATCTGCAGCAAGATCATGTTGTAGGTCTTTGGAGCAGGTCTGTGGGTTGACTATGACTGTTCTCACCATCCTTCACTTCAGCTTATCTGAGATTTTTCTTGGCCTGCCACTTCGGGCCTTAACTAGTACTGTGCCTGCGGTCTTTCATTTCCTCAGTATGTTGAACAGTCTTTGTTTTCAGGTCATTTGAGAGTTGTTTAGAGGCTCCCATGTTGGCAGTCATTAGAAGAGATGCAAAGAGGGGAAACATTTGAAAATGGCCACCTTAAATACCCTTTCTCATGATTGGATTCACCTGTGTAAGGAGGTCAAGTGTCAGTGAGCTTACCAAACCAATTCTGTCTTCCAATAATTCATGCTAAATGTATTCAAATCAATAAAATGGGAAGGGTGCCCAAATTTATGCAACTGTCTAATTTTGTTTAAATAATTATTGCTCACTTTCTCTAGAGACTAGAAACTCCATTTCACTTCTCAAATATCAGTGTGTTTGTCTGCTATATTATATATTTAACTGAAATTTCTGATCCAGACAACCAATGATTTATAAAGGAAAATCATGAAAATTTTCAGGGGTTCCCAAACTTTTGCATACAACTGTGTTATTGAAAAGCCCATTTAATGTACATTTTGCCTTATATCTCAATCAAAAGTGCCTCAATCACTCTCTTTTGTGACAGTGAGCTGCAAACTGGCACTCTCAGTGAACACACTAAGTTTGATCTGTATCTGATCCATATTGTGGATTCAACAGATATTTCATATTAATATTGAAAAGCCCTTTTGATCTGGGTGGCATAGTGGCTCAATGGTTAGCACCGTTGCCTCACTGCAAGACAGTCATGGGATTGATTCCCACCTGTAGTGTTTCTGTGTGGCATTTGCATGTTCTCCCCCTGTTTGCATGGGTTCCCTCTGGATATTCCAGCTTCCTCCTACATCCAAAGACATGCAGGTTAGGTGGATTTGAAACTTTAAATTGTCCGTGGGTGTCCGTGTGGGTGTGAATATGTTTGTTTGTTTATATGTGGCCCTGCAGCAGATTGTCGTCTTGTCCAGAGTGTAACCCGCCTCAAGCCCTGTGACTGTTGGGATAGGCTCCAGCCTCACGTGACCCTGAAGCCCCTTTCACACTGGGCCTGCTTCGAGTTGCTTCATACAGCGTCATGACGATGCAGGAATGTCTGCATCAGGTGTGCGCAGCAGGGGGGCAGATAGGTGGTGAGAATGCAGAGGAGGATCTGCAGGCAGTTTGGCTGCAGCCAGACTGTACACTCTGATTTCTCTTCTCGTTTATATTTGTCCTTGTGCAAGGCTGCAGGGCTGCAGGGCCGCAGGGCCGCAGGGCTGCAGGGCCGCAGGGCCACAGGGTCACAGGGCTGCACGGCTGCAGGGCTGCACGGCTGCAGGGCTGCGCTCTGATTTCTGTTGTAGTTTATTTTTCTTCCCTTGACCACGAGTTGCACGCGCGAACTGTCCATGAGTAAATGGGGAGATGTCTGGAGTTGCACTTGATGTGGACATGTCCTGTTTCTGGCTTTCAGTCTGTGAGCAGGACTTATGTCCTTTTATGTCCTTTATTTAACACGATGAGAGAGTTTGAGGGGAGAGCGAGGAGCTGCAGCAGCCAGACAGTTTTTTTTCTTTTAATTGTTCACTTGTGCGCGCGTGAACGAATCATCCGTGAGTGTCCAGACTTTTACTGGATGTGGACATGTCCTGTCTCTGGCAATCAGTCTGTGAGCAGGACTTTTATGGACTTTACTTAAACACAGTTGTGAGACAATTGAAGAGTGAGTAGCTGCAGCAGTTGTCAGGCTGCAATCAGTATTTGTTTTTCTGTGCTCTTTTTGAGTGTGTAGTTTTACTGCATTGTGTACATGGTATAAAACAATCCTGCATGATTTATACTTTGGGAACAATGGAACACAGCAGGAATCAGAAATTGACCTTGGGTAACGTTGTATTGTGAGGGTGTGGCTTCCAGTCACTTTGAGTACCGTTGCTTTGCCCTGACTCACGTTGAAACCACTTCCTTTCTGCGTCTTTTGGTCGATGCAGAACAAATTAAACATGTTTAATTTTTGGCATCCGATTAGCTTTGTTCTTTGCATCCGTCACGGTGTTCTGGCATTGAGCTACATCGTCTTGGCACTAGGTTGCATCCACATGGCGTTGTCATGACGCCGCACGACGCAACTCGAAGTGGGCCCAGTGTGAAATGGGCTTTAACTGGATTTAGCAGTTGAAGATGAGTGAGTGACTGTGTGAGCCCTATTGATCTATATTTTGTCTTATATTTTAGCTTATGAAAAGTGACTTGTAACAAGACTTGACCTTGAAATTTTTTACAAGGTAAAAATTTGTGGATTTGGAAGCTCGTGTGTGTGTTTGTGCTCTATGAGCACAGTGCTCAGGTTTGCCAAGCTATTCCAATTTCTTTTTTCTAAGTTGGAGTTGCAGGAAATTAACATGGAAATTTTTTTTATTCTGGATGTATAGATCAATCTGTTTTCACAGCCAAGAACTCAACCTTCAACCACATCCTAGGTCTGTGAGTACTTATTTAATGCAGATGCTCATATTGGCAGTGCTTCTTTGTAGCCTGTTTTGAGTTATTTTATTTATTTATTTACTTTATATAGCACCAAATCACAACAAAGCTGCCTCAAGGTGCTTCACACAATTAAGGTCAAACCTTACCAACTGCTAGACCAACCAAACAGGCGATAGTGGTAAAGAAAAACTTCCTCTGTTGATATTGAGGAAGAAATCTCAAACAGACCAGACTCAGAGGGGTGACCCACTGCTTAGGCCATTCTAACAATTACAAGATTTTGCAAAGTTTTACACACCAGAACATAACACAACAAAAGATGTAAGTCCATGCATGTGTCCAGTCCACAGGCAGGGGTCATCCATCATGCCATTTCATTCCTGCTGCAGAGATTACCAGCAGTTATCAACAGATATAACTGAGTATCATAAACATAGCAATGAAAGATAATCCAAAAATGCTGCAATATGTGCCCAAGGGGTGCTATATAAAGGGAGAAAAGCAGGGTGCCTAAGACTGACCCCTGTGGAACCCCAAATTTCATGTCACTAAGGTTAGAGGTTGTGTTATTATGCAAAACACAGTGAGACCGATTCTCCAGCCTTATCAAGTAGAATATGGTGATCCATGATATCAAAGGCAGCACAAAGATCTAACAGCACCAGAACTGTAGTGATGTCCAAATCCATTGCAAGCAGAAGATCATTCAACACTTTTTCGAAAAGCAGACTGCAGTGGCTCAAAAACATTATTCTCAGTAAGGTGGTCCGCAAGCTGCTGTGAAACCACCTTTTCCAGAATTTTAGAGCAAAGTGATAGATTTGATATTGGCCTATAGTTTTTCAATGTACTAGGGCCAAGGTTAGATTTCTTAAGTAATGGTTTAATCACTGCAGATTTGAAACATTTAGGAACAGATCCAGAGATTAATGAGAAATTAATAATTTCCAGCACAGTCAGCCCAAGGGTGACTGTGCCACAGGTCTTTAAACAGTTTTATTGGTACAGGATCAAATAAGAAGGGTGTTCTTTTTGTTGAAGTTAAGAGTTTCGTCAGCACTCCCATTGAGATACTATCAAATTCTGTAAATCTCAGTAATACCTCAGTAATGTCGCCCACCTCAATAGCAGGGTCTAGTGGCTGGGTTAAGGCATGCTGGTTCAACCTAATGTCATCTATTTTCTTCTCGAAGTAATATCAAATCCAATCAAATCAACTTTATTTATAAAGCGCTTTAAAAAAAACAGCTGCAGATGAAACAAAGTGCTGTACACAAGGGGACATATAAAAGGTAACAAACCACAAAGTACAAATAAAAAACAAGCCCCCCCCCCCCCCCCCCCCCAAAAAAAAATTAAACTAAAACAAGTAAAAACAGTTAAAACAGCCGAAACAGATTGAGAATCTCATTCTGGGTTAAAAGCCAGTACATAAAAGTGGGTTTTAAGATTAGTTTTAAAAACATAAAATGAAGAGGCCTGCCTGATATAACAAATATTGTGCTGTAAAAGGAGAGCGACTTATAGGTGGTTGTCCATGAGTAAGTGTTGCCACATGTCGAACAAGAACGTTGAGTTATGCTTGTTTTTGTTGATCAAATCAGAGTAATAAGTCTGCTTTGTAGCCAGTAATGCATGCTTATAGTGTTACGACAGTATCACACAACACGAGGTGGAATACCTCTAATTTTGAACTGAGCCATTTTTCTTCTAGTCCTCTAGCCTTATGCTTGAGGTCACACATGTAATCATTGAACCAAGGTGACTGTGTTTTGGGGGGCGTGGTTTTAGTATAGTATGCACAATCATGTCAAATGTAGTTTTGAGCACTGAGTTTAAACTGTCCACACGACTGTCTACTGATTGGGCATTTTCCAAACGTGAAGCTAAGATATCAGGCAGTCTAGCTTCGAGTTCAGTCGTGGTTGAGGAGTTGATGTGTCGCCGCAATGATAAATAAGGTTGTTCTTCCACTAAACATTGCAGTGAAACTGTAAACCTAATAAGTGAGTGATCAGAGACCACTGATGCAAGAGGCATAATGTCAATATTTGTGACAGCAATACCACATGTGAGAACCAAATCCAGGGTATTTCCACTAATGTGCATCAAATCCTGAATGCATTGCTGGAATCCTGATACATCTGTAATTTCCATAAATGATTTGCAGAGGGGATCAGAAGCTTATTTATATGAATATTGAAGTCACCAATAATCAGAATGTTATCTGCACTAGTTGACAAGTTGGAGATAAACTCACCAAATTCATCTAAGAATTCAGAGTATGGGCCAGGGGGTCTATATACAATGACAAAATAATATGACTGATTTTCTGTTCTTGTGACCTTGGCAATATGTAGCCTCATGGGCAGAGTGGAGAATCAGATGTTCAAACTAATTATATTTGTGACCCCCAACAGCTAATAAACTAAACCTAGATTTATAAATATCATCAACACCCCCACCTTGCTTTGCCTCACGAGGGACTTGACTAAATGTGTATGCCGGTGGGCAGGCCTCATTTACAGGGAGGACAGCTGTAGGTTTAAGCCAGGTTTCACATATCCCATCCTCAATTTCAACATCACTGCTAGTAATGGGTATTAAGTTTGCAAAGCATATCCCTTTATGCTTTTTATGGACACGTTTGTGGAAACAGGCCACAGTCTCAACTGGACGAATTTCCCTCCGTGCCACATAAACTGCACTATCACCATAGTGTATTTTCTGCCCTGATTTCCCCGCAAAGCTAATGTCCTTAAACAGTTTTACTGGTATAGGGTCAAATAAGCAGGTGGTGCTTTTTCAGATATTACTCTCAAATTTGGCAAATCAGGTTAATACATCAGTGATGGCACCCATCTTGATAACAGGGTGTAGTGGCTGGACTAAGGCATGCTAGGATATATTTAACCTAATGTCATCTGTTATTTGATTCTTGAAACATGTTTCAGTTGTTTGACCAGGTTGCTCTCTGAGACATACTATGAATTTAAGTGATCCCCAACAAATTGCTTGACATCAATAGTGTTCATCAGGGATGTGTTCTGGCTCTGACACTGTTTGCATGAACTGGATGTTGGGTCGGGTTGTGGACACCAGTGACATAGGTGCCGTTGTTGGTGAGGAAACATTTGCTGACTTTGTCTTTGCGGACATTGCTGTGATCTTTGGGGAAACCATGATTCTCTGAGTGCAGTACTTAAGAGGCTGAATGAGGAATCAGACATATGAAGTCTGTGGACAGAGTCTTTTGAAATCAATATCTTTCCAGTACAATGAAGTTCCAAGTTGATCAGGTCTTGCTGCTTCCTGTCTTACTGTATGGTTGTGAGACTTGGATGCTAAGTAATGACTTAAAATGACTGTGAGATGTCTTTAGTACTAGGTCTCTTCAAATGATCCTTGGGTACAGTTGGAATTCTATTATGTCATTGTATACACAATGTATAATGTGTGCTTAGGGTCATTGTCCTAAAAGATGAACCGTCGCCCCAGTCTGAGGTCAAGGGTACGCTGGAGTAGGTTTTCATCCAGGATGTCTCTGTACATTGGTGCATTCATCCATCCATCCATCCATCCATCCATTTTCTTCCGCTTTATCCAGAGTCGGGTTGCGGGGGCATCAGCTCAAGCAAAGCCGCCCAGACCTCCCGATCCACACACCTCGCCCAGCTACTCCAGGGGAACGCCAAGGTGTTCCCAAGACAGCCGAGAGACGTAGTCCCTCCAGCGTGTCCTGGGTATTCCCTGGGGTCTTCTCCCGATGGGACGTGCCCGGAACACCTCTCCAGCGAGGCATCCAGGGGGCATCCGGAAAAGATGCCCGAGCTACCTCAACTGGCTCCTTTCGACATGGAGGAGCAGTGGCTCGACTCTGAGCTTCTCCCGAGTGACCGAGCTCCTCACCCTATCTCTAAGGGAGCACCCAGCCACCCTGCGGAGGAAACTCATCTCGGCCGCTTGTACTCGCGATCTCGTTCTTTCGGTCATGAGCCAAATCTCATGACCATAGGTGAGGATCGGAATGTAGATCGATCGGTAAATCGAGAGCTTTGTCCCCTACTCAGCTCTTTCTTCACCACGACGGTCCGATACAGTGACCGCATCACTGCAGATGCTGCACCGATCCGTCTATCGATCTCACGCTCCATCCGTCCCTCACTCGTGAACAAGACCCCGAGATCCTTAAACTCCTCCACTTGAGGCAAGGACACTCCACCAACCTGAAGAGGGCAAAGCACCTTTTTCCGGTCGACAGCCATGGCCTCGGATTTGGAGGTGCTGATTTTTATCCCGGACGCTTCACACTTGGCTGCAAACCGCCCCAGTGCACGCTGAAGGTCCTGATTTGACGAAGCCAACAGAACCACATTGTACGCAAACAGCAGAGACAAGATTCTGTGGTTCCCAAACCAGAGCTCCCATGACCAGTAAAAAAATCAAAGACCGAGACGTCGCCCGGTATGGCAGAGCCAGGGACCCACCCTGGTGCCAGGCCTGGGGTTGGGGCTCACAGGCGAGTGCCTGGTGGTCGGGCCTTAGCCCATGGGGCCCGGCCGGGCTCAGCCCGAAAGAGTGACGTGGGCCTGCAGAGGGGGCCATGGGGGTCGGGTGCAGAGAGGATTGGGTGGCGGTCGAGGCCCGGCGGCCCGGTCCACGCTCACAGCCCCTGGTTGTTGGGATGTGGAATGTCACCTCGCTGGGGGGGAAGGAGCCTGAGCTTGTGCAGGAGGTTGAGAGATACCGACTAGAGATAGTCGGCCTCACCTCCATGCACAGCTTGGGCTCTGGTACCCAACTCCTGGAGAGGGGCTGGATGCTCCACTTTTCTGGCATTACCCATGGGGAGAGGCAGAGAGCTGTTGTCGCATTCCTTATTGCTCCACAGGTCTGTCGCCATGTGTTGGAGTTTACTCCGGTGAACGAGAGGGTCGCGTCCCTGTGCCTTCGGGTCGGGGACAGGTCTCTCACTGTTGTCTCGGCCTACGGGTCGAGCGGCAGTGCAGAGTACCCGACCTTCTTGGAGTCCCTGGGAGGGGCACTAGATAGCTCTCCGACTGGGGACTCCATTGTTCTCCTGGTGGATTTCAACGCCCACGTGGGCAGCGACAGTGAGACCTGGAGGGGGGTGATCGAGAAGCACGGCCTTCCCGATCTGAACCCGAATGGTGTTCAGTTGTTGGACTTCTGTGCTAGTCACAGATTGTCCATCACGAACACCATGTTCGAGCACAAGGGTATCCATAAGTGCACGTGGCACCAGGACACTCTGAGCCGGAGGTCGATGATCAACTTTGTAGTTATATCATATGACCTTCGGCCACGTGTCTCAGTCCGAGACACGTGGCCGAGCTGTCGGGGGCTGAGCCGTCGACCGATCACCACCTGGCGGTCAGTTGGATCCTCTGGGAGGGGAGGAAGCCGGTCAGACCTGGCAGGCCCAAACGTATCGTGAGGGTCTGCTGGGAACGACTGGCGGAATCCTCTGTCAGGGAGGTCTTCAACTCCCACCTCCGGGAGAGCTTCTCCCAGATCCCGGGGGAGGTTGGAGACTTGGAGTCTGAGTGGACCGTGTTCTCCACCTCCATTGTCGATGCGGCCACTCGTAGCTGTCGTCACAAGGTCTCTGGTGCCTGTTGCGGTGGCAATCCCTGAACCCGGTGGTGGACACTGGAAGTAAGGGATGCCGTCAAGCTGAAGAAGGAGTCCTACTTGTCTTTGTTGGTAGGTGGGACCCCGAAGGCAGCTGACAGGTACCGGCAGGCCAAGTATGCCGCAGCCCGTACGGTCGCAGAGGCAAAAACTTGGGTCTGGGAGGAGTTTGGGGAGGCCATGGAGGAGAACTATTGGTCGGCCTTGAAGAAATTCTAGCAAACTGTCTGACGCCTCAGGAGGCGGAAGCAGCTCTCCACCAGCACTGTCTACGGTGCGGGTGGGGAGCTGTTGACCCTGACTGGGGATGTTGTTGGGCGGTGGAAGGAATACTTCGAGGATCTCCTCAATCCCATTGTCACGTCTTCCGAAGAGGAAGCAGAGACTGGGCACTCAGAGGCAGACTCATCCATTACCCAAGCCGAAGTCACCGAGGTGGTTAGAAAGCTCCTCGGTGGCAAGGCTCCTGGGGTGGATGAAATCCGTCCTGAGTACCTTAAGTCTCTGGATGTTGTGGGACTGTCTTGGCTGACACGCCTCTGCAACATTGTGTGGCGGTCGGGGACAGTGCCTCTGGATTGGCAGACCGGGGTGGTGGTCCCTCTGTTTAAGAAGGGGGACCGGAGGATGTGTTCCAGCTACAGGGGGATCACACTCCTCAGCCTCCCCGGTAAGGTCTATTCCAGAGTACTGGAGAGGAGTATTCGACCGATAGTCGAACCTCGGATTCAGGAGGAGCAGTGTGGTTTTCATCCTGCTCGCGGCACACTGGACTAGCTCTACACGCTCCATCGGGTGCTCGAGGGTTCATGGGAGTTCGCCCAACCAGTTCACATGTACTTTGTGGATCTGGAGAAGGTGTTCGACCGTGTCCCTCGTTGCACCCTTTGGGGGTGCTCCGGGAATACGGGGTCCGGGGTCCTTTGCTAAGGGCTATCTGGTCCCTGTACGACCGCAGCAGGAGCTTGGTTCGCATTGCCGGTAGTAAGTCAAACCTGTTTCCCGCGCACATTGGCCTCCACCAGTGCTGCCCTTTGTCACCGGTTCTGTTCATTATGTTTATGGACAGAATTTCTAGGCACAGCCAGGGTGTAGAGGGGGTCTGGTGCATTCATCTTTCTCTCAATTCTGACTTCCCTCCAAGTTCCTGTCGATGAGAAACATCCCCACACCATGCTTCACTGTAGGGATGGTCCCTGGTTTCCTCCAAACATGACCCCTGGCATTCATGCTTGAGAGTCCTTCAGGTACCTTTTGGTAAACTTCAGGTGGGCTGCCATGTGACTTTTACTAAGGAGTAGCTTCTGTCTAGCCACTCTACCATACAGGCCTGATTGGTGGATTGAGATGGTTGTTTATCTGGAAAGCTGTCCTCTCTCCACTGAGGAATGCTGCAGCTCTGACAGAGTGACCATCAGGTTTTTGGACACCTCCCTGACTAAGGCCCTTCTCACCCACTCGCTCAGTTTAGGCGGGTGGGCAGCTTCCCCAGATTTGTGCCTTGAGACATTCCTGTCTCGGAGTCTACAGACGTTTCCTTCATCCTTGGTTTGTGCTCTGACTGTCAACTGTAGGACCTTATATGTAGACACGTGTGTGTCTTTCCAAATCATGTCGAATCAACTAAATTTATCCCAGATGGACTCTAATTAAGCTGAAGAAACATCTCAAGGATGATTAGTGGAAACAGGAAGCAAAGTATTCACAAAGACTGTGAACACTTATGTAATTGTGATTATTTTGTTTATTTATTTTTAATGAATTTGCAAATTTCTCAAACAACACTTTTTCACATTTTATGGGGTATTTTGTGTAGCATTTTGAGGAAAAAAAAATGAATTTCATCCATTTTTGAATAAGGCTGCAACATGTACTGATTAAAAAAAAATCTTCTTTGGCCACACATGGCTTCACCAAAATATGTAGTGATTTTAAATAATTTGCAGTTATTAAACTTTGGGATTAATTGTGCGTCACATGCAGATGCCAAAATACTGTAATGAATTAAAATAATTTTAATAATTATTAAGATCAAATGGGTGGACCAGAAATGTAATGACTTGTGTTATTTAATGATTTGGAGAGCTCCTGCGTGCTCACAATAAATTTACATAATAAAATAGATGTTAAGACAATAATTAATTAAATGGGAAAGTTAATTAAACTTCAAATAAGGGGACCACCTGTTTTACGGACAGGAACGTTAGTTAATTTAACATTAATCAGTCTCTGATCAGACTTTTCCAATATGACTGACCAAAACTCTGTTTCGCTGAACACAATAAAACCACTGGCTTAATATTCACATATTTCTATGTATAAACAGATAATGGACATTTTTGAGGATATGAACAATGATTAAATGTTTATTTGTAAATATGATTAAATATATTAATTTTATAATGAAGACATTTTGTTACTCATGAGACATGAGACTTTTTGGTAAATTCGCTCTTAATCTGAAAAACCCCTCTAGGAAGTTGTCAATAAAAGGCAGGAAAACCTTAAAGGTTTAAGTGATTTGTTCATGTCAAAAGTCAAAGTAAGGAAACATAAGAATGAACAAAATTTAGGCTAGGTTGCTTAGCACCTATTAAGCCACAAAGAAAAACAAAGAGTAAAGTAAGAGAGGTGAGAGTAAAAGCGTAAGAGTAAGGGAGAGAACAGCTTTGTTTTTGGCCTTTTAAAGGTGGATTCTGTGTCACTAAGCCTCGCCCCTTTGGTGTGTGGTTTCTCTCACAGGGAAAATCAAAACTTAGTACTGAAATACATTCTGTGCTTTGGTTCATTTCTAACTGAATATAAGATGATTAGAGTTCCAGAAATGCATCCTAAGACATTTTTGATTTCAGGAAAAACATTTAAAGTAGACCTGCATTGAAATAAATGTGGTCAGATTTCAGAAAGAAATAGCTGATATGTATTTATAAGACCCTTGTGAATGCAGTAAAGTAAATCTGTAAGCCTAAATTTGTAATTCAGCGGAGAAATCTTTGTTGAAAAATGACAAATTTGCAGCTAAAATTTAGCCCTCTGTGAAAACAGTTTGTACAGCCGTATCATTTCCATGACGTCAGGGACGAGACGACGCGCTCCCGCCTTCAGTCCGATCCCACATTGAAATTGATTTTAACAGTTAGTAATGTTACTGTTATACACATCCCGGTTTCATCATCCAAAAGTACGCTGCAATGAATGTGAGATACAGCTCTGATACATGATGCATGCTCAGATCAGTGGCGACATCGACAGCGGGCGATGTTCTTCCCCCACGCCTCTCTCTCTCTCTGCCTCCGCTGCGCTTAACGAGTGCATACGCTCGTTAAATGCCGCCACAGGCCACTCACACCCCCGTGTCACAGCAGACACGGCTCTTTCTACTGAATGGAGGTGCATCCTTGGCACAAGTCCAGAGACTACACTCGCCGGTTTAATGCGAAGCAGCCGGTGACACCTGTTGCTCGCAAGGACAGACTTGTGGCAAAATCCGCAGCGCCGCACGTCTCGGTAATCGGAGCCGCAGAGCTCCGTGGCCGCTGAGAAAGGTTTATATCTTTTTAATGACTTGAATTCTTTGTGGGTCTCGCCTCCGTAGCCCGCAATGGTACATTGGAGGCGAAAGACAGTAGACTTTCAATGCAACACCACTCAATCAAACGGGCATATGAAAAAGTCCCCCAAAATAATTTTCAAGCGCAAATAAAAGAAATGTGTACTCACTCACAAGTGTACCCCAAGACAATATGAAGTTTAAAAAAGTAGATCCTTCCAAGAAAAAGACATAAGACAGGAAAAAGGTGCAGATGAAACCTGACGTAAATCCACAAATTACAGTTGGCGCGCGCAATGCATGCTGGGAGAGGGTCTTCTCCGTGACGTCTCGGCAGCGTCCATGATGAGATGACAGTTTTGTGGAGGGCTAAATGTTAGCTGTAAATTTGTCATTTTTAAATGAAGATTTCTCCATTGAATGACAGATCTGGGCTTGCAGATTTACTTTACTACATTCAGAAGGATCTTATGTATAAATATGTCATTTTTTGGTCCAAAGATCTGACTGCATTTATTTCAATGCAGGTCTACTTTAACCATGAAAAATAGCTAATAATTCAAGAAATAATCATTTGACATATATCAACAGTTAAATTTGTCTTTTTTTGGTTAAATAAAAGGTTTCACCTGAAAGGAAACATGTCACAGGTTAGACTGGAATGTACAGTTCTTTAATGATACACACAAGAAAAACATTATATTTCTCCTTGGATTAAAGATGTTCTTTGCAATATAAAGTGGTTGTGACCTTCCATTTGGTTGCGCTGTGGTTCTGTCAAGGATGTTCACTTTTATGACATTAACTGAGTTGGCTTTGCTGATAAGTTTTGACCTGTGATGCTTTGACGATCACTGTAGGTGATACTGGTCCCAGGGTTGCGAACTTTGTTCTTTTTCTGACCTGGAATATCTCTGGTTTTGGTGTGTTTATGTGAAGTATTAAAGTGTTCCATCCTTCACTCTGAACTGAGTTTAACTGATGCTGGTTTCAGGAACACATTTGAAGTAGAATGTATGGTTTACTCTTGGGAGATGTACTTTCCGGATGCACTGTAAAAGTAAATGTAAAAATCACAGACTTATTATCTTGCCAAAACAAAGTTTTGCAAGATGTTAGTCAGTATGTATGGGTTTTATATATATAATAATATTATATATATATATGATCATTGCATTTTTCACCTTCGCAAACTCTTGCAACTTCACAGGTAGCAGCCCTAGCAAGATACCTTTCAGCACACTAAAGAATCAAACTCAAGGCCAAAGGTCAAGGTCACAGCAAGGTCAAACATTAAATTCAACAAAACAACTTTCCTAGTCACAATTTTTTAAATTTTGTCTCCAAATGTGGCATGAACATAGTGATAGGCCTTGCCCATAAGCCGTCGTGGGATAATCGATCAACCTTGACCTTCAGGGTTTTGCTTGAGGTCAAAGGTGATGTAAATTAGGTCAAATTTCATCCATCCATCCATCCATTTTCTTCCGCTTTATCCGGAGTCAGGTCGCAGGGGCAGCAGCTCAAGCAAAGCCGCCCAGACCTCCCGATCCACACACACCTCCCCCAGCTCCTCCGGGGGATCCCCAAGGCATTCCAAGCTAGCCGAGAGATGTAATCCTTCCAGCGTGTCCTGGGTCTTCCCCGGGGCCTCCTCCCAATGGGACGTGCCCGGAACACCTCTCCAGCAAGGTGTCCAGGGGGCATCCGAAAAGATGCCCGAGCCACCTCAACTGACTCCTTTCGACATGGAGGAGCAGCGGCTCAACTCCGAGCTCCTCCCGAGTGACCGAGCTCCTCACCCTATCTCTAAGGGAGCGACCAGCCACCCTGCGGAGGAAACCCATCTCTGCCGCTTGTACCCGCAATCTCGTTCTTTCAATCATGAGCCAAATCTCATGACCATAGGTGAGGATCGGAACGTAGATCGATCATTACTCAAGAGCTTTGCCCCCCTGCTCAGCTCTCTCTTCACCACGACAGTCCAATACAGCGACCGCATCACTGCAGACGCTGCACCGATCCGTCTATCGATCTCACGCTCCATCCGTCCCTCACTCATGAACAAGACCCCAAGATACTTAAACTCCTCCACTTGAGGCAAGGACACTCCACCAACCTGAA
The DNA here is from genome assembly GCF_902500255.1 of Thalassophryne amazonica. Classification (NCBI taxonomy): domain Eukaryota; kingdom Metazoa; phylum Chordata; class Actinopteri; order Batrachoidiformes; family Batrachoididae; genus Thalassophryne; species Thalassophryne amazonica. Next base: position 5,141,053 of record NC_047120.1, on the reverse strand, counting down.
GAGGGCAAAGCACCTTTTACCGGTCGAGAACCATGGCCTTGGATTTGGAGGTGCTGATTTTCATCCCAGACGCCTCACACTCGGCTGCAAACCGCCCCAGTGCACGCTGAAGGTCCTGATTTGATGAAACCAACAGAACCACATCGTCCGCAAACAGCAGAGACAAGATTCTGTGGTTCCCAAACCAGACCCCCTCTACACCCTGGCTGCGCCTAGAAATTCTTTCCATAAAAATAATGAACAGAGCCGGTGATAAAGGGCAGCCCTGACGGAGGCCAACGTGCACTGGAAACAGGTTTGACTTACTACCGGCAATGCGAACCAAGCTCCTGGTGTGGTCGTACAGGGACCAGATAGCCCTTAGCAAAGGACCCCGGACCCTGTACTCCCAGAGCACTCCCCACAGGGTGCCCCGAGGGACACGGTCGAACGCCTTCTCCAGATCCACAAAACACATGTGGACAGGTTGGGCGAACTCCCATGAACCCTCGAGCACCCGATGGAGCGTGTAGAGCTGGTCCAGTGTGCTGCGACCAGGACGAAAACCACACTGCTCCTCCTGAATCCAAGGTTCGACCATCGGTCGAATTCTCCTCTACAGTACTCTGGAATAGACCTTACCGGGGAGGCTGAGGAGTGTGATCCCCCTGTAGTTGGAACACACCCTCCGGTCCCCCTTCTTAAACAGAGGGACCGCCACCCCGGTCTGCCAATCCAGAGGCACTGTCCCCGATCGCCACGCGATGTTGCAGAGGCATATCAGCCAAGACAGTCCCACAACATCCAGAGACTTAAGGTACTCAGGATGGATTTCATCCACCCCAGGAGCCTTGCCACCGAGGAGCTTTCTAACCACCTCGGTTACTTCTGCCTGGGTAATGGATGAGTCCGCCTCTGGGTCCCCAGTCTCTGCCTCCTCTTCGGAAGACGTGACGATGGGATTGAGGAGATCCTCGAAGTACTCCTTCCACCGCCCAACAACATCCCCAGTCAGGGTCAACAGCTCCCCACCTGCACCGTAAACAGTGCCAGTGGAGAGCTGCTTCCGCCTCCTGAGGCATCGGACGGTTTGGCCGACCGATAGTGCTCCTCTATAGCCTCCCCGAACTCCTCGTAGACCCGAGTTTTTGTCTCTGCGACCGCACGGGCTGCGGCACGCTTGGCCTGCCGGTACCTGTCAGCTGCCTCTGGGGTCCCACCTACCAACAAAGATAAGTAGGACTCCTTCTTCAGCTTGACGGCATCCCTTACTTCCGGTGTCCACCACCGGGTTCGGGGATTGCCACCGCGACAGGCACTAGAGACCTTGTCCCCACAGCTACGAGCGGCCGCTTCAACAATGGAGTTGGAGAACATGGTCCACTCGGACTCCATGTCTCCAACCTCCCCTGGGATCCGGGAGAAGCTCTCCCGGACGTGGGAGTTGAAGACCTCCCTGACAGAGGGTTCCGCCAGTCGTTCCCAGCAGACCCTCACAATACGTTTGAGCCTGCCAGGTCTGACCGGCTTCCTCCCCTCCCAGCGGATCCAACTCACCACCAGGTGGTGATCGGTCAACAGCTCTGCCCCTCTCTTTACTCGAGTGTCCGAGACACGTAGCCGAAGGTCAGATGATACGACTACAAAGTCGATCATCGACCTCTGGCTCAGGGTGTCCTGATGCCACGTGCACTTATGGACACCCTTGTGCTCGAACATGGTGTTCGTGATGGACAAACTGTGACTAGCACAGAAGTCCAACAACTGAACACCACTCGGGTTCAAATCGGGGAGGCCGTGCTTCCCGAACACCCCCTCCAGGTCTCACTGTCACCGCCCACGTGGGCGTTGAAATCCCCCAGGAGAACAATGGAGTCCCCAGTCGGAGCGCTATCTAGTACCCCTCCCAGGGACTCCAGGAAGGTCGGGTACTCTGCACTGCTGCTCGACCCGTAGGCCGAGACAACGGTGAGAGACCTGTCCCTGACCCGAAGGCGTAGGAACGTGACCCTCTCGTTCACCGGAGTGAACTCCAACACATGGCGACTGAGCTGGGGAGCAATAAGCAATGCAACCCCGGCTCTCCACCTCTCCCCGTGGGCAACGCCAGAAAAATGAAGCGTCCAGCCCCTCTCCAGAAGTTGGGTACCAGAGCCCATGCTGTGCGTGGAGGTGAGCCCGACTATCTCTAGTCGGTATCTCTCAACCTCCCGCACAAGCTCAGGCTCCTTGCCCCCCAGCAAGGTGACATTCCACGTCCCAACAGCCAGGGGCTGTGAGCATGGACCGGGCCGCCGGGCCACCCACCCTCGACCGCCACCCAATCCTCTCTGCACCCGACCCCCATGGCCCCCTCTGTAGGTGTTGAACCCACAGGAGGGCGGGCCCACGTTGCTCCTTCGGGCTGAGCCCCATGGGCTAAGGCCCGACCACCAGGCATGGATATAGTGATTGGCCTTCCCAATAAGCCATTACATGGAATAAGTGATCTACCTTTACCTTCAGGGTTTACCTTGAGGTCAAAGATGACCTTCAATTAAGTCAAATTTTAGATTTGAGTAAAACATGTCATGCAATACAGCAAATTAAAGGGCTTGATGAGAACATTGAGACTTTATAAAAGTTTTAGGTGATGATGTAATTGATGATGTCATCACAAAAAACTTGCAAAATTTCGATTTTTTAAGGGTGTGACAAGGCAAGTAAATAATCGTTAGACTTTTGTAAAAACACACAAAAGGTTAATGTCAAGGTCAAAGGTCAAGGTCACAGAAAGGTCACGCACCACCATCTGGTCTCAATTTGACCTTTTTTACCTCCAAATTTGGCATTAATAGAGTATATTTTCTCTTGCCCATCAGTCCCTCCTCATGGTGGTTGTTCCTTGTGGTAGTCTCTTTTGTTCACCTTTTGGCAAACATTTCTTGTTTGTTTGTTTTTGTTTGACTTTTAAATTCCCCATACCTCCTCAGCTTTGTCTAATTTTTATTGTATATATTGTAATGATGATAGAGTTGATGTTCATGTTGTCGTGCAAGGGTTAACTGTTCATGACTTTGGGAGCGGGAGAAAGGGAGCTGCTCGGTGTTGTGAGATGGTTTTTTTGAGCGTCTGACGAGAGAGTTGAGCGTGAGTTGTGGCTGTAACAGCAACTCTTCCCTTTTGTTGGTGTTCAATAAAAGACCTGAAAGAGAACAAGGTCTATGGCTGACTTCTTTGCAGCTAGGGGCACTACAATATGATGAATTTCTTCTTCTTTCTTCTTTGTTCTTCAAATGCACCATAGTACTTTAAAGTTATTTAGAGTTCGAGCAGTTCCACAGACAGCTGATGTTATGAAGTTGGGGCTCAGTCATGCTGGTTAACTGTTTGAATCCAGTGTTGTCTTCCTGAGTTGTAAATGGTATATACGAGGGCTGTCAATAAAGTAACGGTCCTTTTTATTTTTTTCAAAAACTATATGGATTTCATTCATATGTTTTTACGTCAGACATGCTTGAACCCTCGTGCGCATGCGTGAGTTTTTCCACGCCTGTCGGTGATGTCATTCGCCTGTGAGCACTCCTTGTGGGAGGAGTCGTCCAGCCCCTCGTCGGAATTCCTTTGTCTGAGAAGTTGCTGAGAGACTGGCGCGTTGTTTGATCAAATTTTTTTCTAAACCTGTGAGACACATCGAAGTGGACACGGTTCGAAAAATTAAGCTGGTTTTCAGTGAAAATTTTAACGGCTGATGAGAGATTTTGAGGTGATACTGTCGCTTTAAGGACTTTTCACGGTGCGAGACGTCACGCAGCGCTCTCAGGCGGCGTCATCAGCCTGTTCAAGCTGAAAACCTCCACATTTCAGGCTCTGTTGATCCAGGACGTCGTGAGAGAACAGAGAAGTTTCAGAAGAAGTCGGTTTCAGCATTTTATCCGGATATTCCACTGTTAAAGGAGATTTTTTTAATGAAAGACGTGCGGACGGGTCCGCGCATCGGGACGCAGCCGCCGCGACGCTCCGCCACAGGAAAAACACCTCTGTTGAAAGCCTTAAGGACAAGTTGGAACATATCCTGCCTGTTAAACAATTTCTCATATACTCACTCCACTGAAAGCCATCAAAAGCCGCCTGGAATTTACAAATGTTATCAACACGGAGGTGTTTTTCCTGTGCCGTCGCACCGCGTCGGCTGCGTCCCGACGCGCGGATCCGTCCGCACGTCTTTCATTAAAAAAATCTCCTTTAACAGTGGAATATCCGGATAAAATGCTGAAACCGACTTCTTCTGAAACTTCTCTGTTCTCTCACGACGTCCTGGATCAATAGAGCCTGAAATGTGGAGGTTTTCAGCTTGAACAGGCTGATGACGCCGCCTGAGAGCGCTGCGCGACGTCTCGCACCGTGAAAAGTCCTTAAAGCGACAGAATCACCTCAAAATCTCTCATCAGCCGTTAAAATTTTCACTGAAAACCAGCTTAATTTTTCGAACCGTGTCCACTTCGATGTGTCTCACAGGTTTAGAAAAAATTTTGATCAAACAACGCGCCAGTCTCTCAGCAACTTGTCAGACAAAGGAATTCCGACGAGGGGCTGGATGACTCCTCCCACAAGGAGTGCTCACAGGCGAATGACGTCACCGACAGGCGTGGAAAAACTCACGCATGCGCACGAGGGTTCAAGCATGTCTGACGTAAAAACATATGAATGAAATCCATATAGTTTTTGAAAAAAATAAAAAGGGCCGTTACTTTATTGACAGCCCTCGTATGCTGTCGTGCTGTTGTGTTTTTCCATCTGATGGACATGCTCAAGCTGCTTTGCAATGATGTCTCACATAAACACACATTGATGTCAGGGTGCTGCCATGCAGGATTCTCAGCTGCGCAACAGGATTAACATGGGCACTAAGAACCTTGCTGAAGTGCACCTTTCTAAGTCGCCTGGCTGTCAGGGAATCAAACTGAGCATCCTCTGATCACAAGCTGTAATTTCCATTCCATGAAATCCTGCAAACCCCAGGAAAAACAAGAAATAACTGACTATTCCATATTGTAAAATAATGTAAAATTATATCTTTGGAAAAGTGTTTGTTGTCCCACAATGTTATATGCTATGGAATACATCCTATTGTGTAGGCCTGATATTGCTTCATTAAAATCTGCCCAGGGTAGCATAATTAAAAATGTTATGGGTCTAAGCAAATTCCTACAGTGGTTAATGTTAAATAAGAATACATACAGCTTTGATCATAGAGCCTTGTCTGTTAGATCTCCAGTTCAACAAATCCAGTCTAGATTTCTTTCATATTATATTTTAAATGGCGAAGAACACACTACGTGATAAATTTATGTTGCAGGGCCATAAGCCATTCGATTGTTTTTTAAAAAAATAATTTTAGGAAATTATCCATTGAATTTCAACATAATGGAGTCACCATTTCTTAAGATATCGCATGTTCCACAATAATTTTGAAAGCCATGGGCTGCTGAGTTTGCTCTTGTCAATCTACTCACTGTATTGTTTTAACTGTTTCGTCGTTTTTACTGTACATTTTTATTGTTGCATTTTACTCTTGTTTGTCTGGATGTTATTTGCCCCAATTTTGGAGGTTTTAATAAAGAAATAAAATTGAAATTATGGACAGCTTGGCAATGTATCACCCAAGTGTAGAAGATGGTAAATGGACTGCCTCAATACAGAGCTGTCAACTAAATCACATGATGCCTCACATCCAAACACACACACACACACACCGATGTCAGCTTGCTGCCATGCAAGTTCCCCAGCAGCAGACCAGGAACAATTTATAGATTAAGATCGTTGCCCCAGGAACCAAGGAGCCACTGGTCTTGAGCCTACTACTGTAATCATGAGACCATCACTTCTCCAGAACATAGAATTGACTGTGCAGTAAAACATGATAATAAAAAGAAAACTCATCACAGACTAATTGCCATCATGCCTTTCATCATTGTGATTGGATGCAAAGATTGATTCATATTTGAGTCACAGTTGTGCCCTTAAAAGAAGACATTTACACACCGATGACCATGTAAGACCTTTCCAATGTTGTCACAGGTATAAAAAAACAAAAAGACACAAAATGATAGTTTAATTCAGTGATAATTGTTGAGTTTATGTTGATGTCCCGCTTGAAGGTTGCAGCATCCATCATGTCATTGTCTCCACTTCACCTCCCCAGCTCTGCTAAGTGTCCCACTGTGTATCTGTGCTGTGTAAACCACAGGTTGTTTTACCCTTAGTGGATCAGTACTTCAAAAACCACCGGCTCTACTTCCTGTCCACAGCCATTCACCCAATCAGCAGTGGTGGTCATGCCTCCAACAAGGAAAAGGAGATGGTGACCAGGTGAGCTTGTTGAAGGTTGCCTTATATTTTCATTTTGTCTACTGCTTGGACAGGAGAATGAATGGATGGGTAAATCTGTTTATTTGTGAGTGGCTGGCTCATTGGCTGGATGGATGCTGGATGGGTAGTGTATGGAAGGCTCAATGACTGGTTGGTTGGCTGACCTGACTGACTACTTGGATGGGAGTGTAGTTGACTGGATGGATGGATGGATGAATGGATGGATGGATGGATGGATGGTTGATGAATTTATGCATGGATGGATGGATTGCTTGCAGGCTAGATGGATAGTAGATGCATAGATGGATAGATGATGATAGGTGATGGATGCATTAAAGAGTGGATCATATTGCTGAGAACAGGACAGTATGCTGTGTTTCATTAAGTCAGTGTGAACTGTTATTGAGAGGCTTTGTTGTTTTAAGGTCCATCGTCTGAGAATGTTGAGTGTCTTTCTAAGAATTTAAGTGTGGTGTAATATCACTACAAACCTGGAGGTGGTGTTGTACTCTGACTGTATACCCACTGATATGGTCGACTGATACATTGGATGGTAGAAGCACTAATGACTCTGATTCATCTCATCTGGTTTTTGTCTACTCTTTATTCTTTTCAGTCTCTTCTGCAAACTGGGAGTTCTCGTCAGACACAGGATATCTTTATTTGGTAAGGAGCATTTCACTTTTTTCTGAAGACTGTTTCATGAAGCAAACAGCTTTTATACAGAAAAAAAACGTGATGCAAATTTATTGGTTGAGCTAATTGGATTAATAAATGGAATAGTTTTGACTGTGTTGAATGTTTGGTTTTGAAAGTAAAGGTTAATACCCCCCGTAATGCTAGAGGACAAATGAGCATGAATTCCATACGAATGAGGATTTGAACAACAATTCGAGCTGCAGTCAAAAGTCTCAAACATCATTCGTACAGCAGTCGGCAGATTCGTGTGACCAGAGCATATGCACTCTACATTCGTGTTGCACTCAAGTTGGAAAACATTCGAACGGCGCTCGAGTTGCAGTTGTACCACATCCTGACTGCCGTACGAATGCGGTACAACAAACACACAGCAATTCAAACTATTCTGACTGCGTTCATGGGGCTGTACGAAATGTTCGAGCGCATTGAATCCTGACCAAATGTCTCCACTGTCCTCCCCGTCACTCTAGAGAACGGATGAGCAGAAATGCTGTATGAATGGACATTCAAACGTCATTTGTGCATATCGAGCGGCAGTCAAGCTGCATTCGAATTCCTTGTACAGCATTTGTGTGGCACTTAAGAAAATCGGTCAAATTTGCACGGCTAGCACGGATGTAGAGAACATAAAAACCACTGTTGGGGTGCATTTGAACTGGGGAATATTCAAACAGCAGGTGAAGGGCTGTTGTACCGCAGTCTGACTGCGTTTGGAGCATTATGATATCATTCGAGGGAACTTCAAAATGGATCAGGCATGCCAAATCTCGCCGGTACATCACGATTGTGCCACTGATGAGCCCCCCCCCCCCCAGTGTATTCTGTTCAGGGCGTGCAAAGGAAATTCTTTAATGTGCAAAGTCTGTGACACACAGACGCGTTTTTTGAAGCAGGGCGTATTTTTTTTATGACACACAGGGGGCGGCACAAACACATAAGAATAAATAAATAATCATTGTCTGCGCTGCAAATCGGTGTGACAGTATCACTGTGTGGGGGTGGGAATTGGTAAATTGGTGCCCCCTCCCTGCAGCTGTAGGCGCCCCTGCTTGCTGAGCCGCACAGAACAGAACCAGTGTAAAAGGTTCGGCGGTTCTTTTCTGCGGTTGTTCCCCGGGACAGGTGCTCCCCTCCCCTGCGCTCTGCTCCCCATTGACGGACGGAGCATCCTGCAGTGCTCTGGCACAACTGTGTAGCTATAAATGACTGTTTGCCACCCTTTCCTGTTGGCCAGTCAGATGATTACACCAAATTTCACCAGCAGCTTTACCAACTCTAGGTTCCTGTCAATGATGGACTGGTAGAGCGCCGTCTGTCCTTCTAGGCAGAAGGAGTTGACATTAAATTCGCCATTTGTCATGTTCTGCAGCAATGAGTGCAGCTCTTTGGTGTTGCCTTTCTTCACCGCTTCTTGAAAAACCCTCTGTGGCACGGAACAAGTAGACACATACTTTGGAGAACAAATAACACAGAAGACAATTTCATTCATAGAGTGCAAGAATATTGCACAGAAAAAAGCACCAGAGCACACAAGGAAACATAAGTAATAACCTTTGTAAAAAAAAATTTAAGCAAGAGGACAGAAAACTGACACCAGAAATGGGATCCATAACAAAGCCTTCATGAATCAGCTGGGTTTGATTTGAAAAAATATACAGTCACATTTATTTTTACAGTCAGATTTATTCATAATTGGGGCATGAAGTTCATCAACTAACTTGTAACCAGTGTGGTTGTTCTGACAGCAGTACAGCAGGCTAGAGGCTGGCACGGTGTGTGATGGCTTGGTGGTTAAATAGTCTATTCGTGTAATTATTCCTAACGATAACCAGCACAGACACTAATGTTCCATCAAGGTTGTTCGGGTCTATGGACCAGCTGCTCTTAGTTGTCTCTAAAACACGACTAAAGACAAGGGGTAACCGTGTTTATTTCTGTTTAGTCCATGGGCCAAGCAGGTTTTCGGTACCACTTAAGGGGAATAAACAACACTTAGAATCCAGCCTCAGTGTATCATGGCCTACACAAAAATGTATGATAGCAATCACAGGGTGGTAGCTGTAGCCAGATAGGTGTCAGTGAAGAATTACACAGAGGTCAAACTTTAAAAATGCTCCAATCATGTTGAAAACTATATCACATTACTTGTCTGGTCACGATTCCAAAAAGGTATAGTTTGGACAATCTATGATGGAATATTTTGGAGTTATGGGGTAAAAATAGGAAAAATTGTGACAAAGGTCAGTTTCAGTTTGTACAGGGGTCAAAAGTTAAAGTTGCTTCAATTTCAGTACAGAATGATGCAAATTATTTGTTGAAATAAAAGGATTAATAAATGGAATAGTTTTGACTGTGCTGAATGTTTGGTCTCCAAGGTAAAGGTCAAACAAGGTCAACATCTATCCTGTAACATGTTAACTAAGCATGACAGATGGTGCAAACTATATCTTCCTCTCAGGATGGCGCTGTTAAATGCGCGCTCCGTTGCTAACAAGACTTTCATTTTGAATGATTATATTCACTCCAAGGACCTGGAATTTTTGTTTCTAACTGAAACCTGGCAGAGGGAAATGGAACACGCCCCCCTCATTGAACTCTGTCCCAAAAATTTATGATTCTTCAGCTCGCCGCGTTTGTGTGGACGTGGTGGAGGACTTGCTGCGGTCTGTAGGACCAGCTTTGTGTGTCGACATGTGAGTTCAGAATCGTTTCCATCTTTTGAATCACTGATTTTAAAAGTTGGGAGAACTAATCCTTTTTATTGTGTTTTAATATATCATCCACCTGGTCAATGCACTTCCTTCCTCAAGGAGTTTAGTGACTTTTTATCTACAACTCTCAAGCTGTCCAGACTTTTAATTGTTGGTGATTTTAATTTCCATGTTGATGATGCTTCTGATAAATCTGCTGCTAAATTCATCAGTCTGATGGAATCTTTCAACTTGATCCAACACGTGTCTGGCCCCACACACAGCAAAGGTCATGTTTTAGATCTTGTTTTTACTCTGGGTCTTAATATTGAGTCTATTTATTCTGAGGATATTTTTATTTCTGATCATGTTTGTATTCTTTTTAATTTGTCTCTTAATCTGGATTGTCCGTCTGCTCCTCCTGTGATCTGCTCTCGCATTTTTAATCATTTTACTGCAGATGTATTTTTTGCTGCTTTTAACCTTGATGAGTTGTTTAGTTCAGATGATGTTGATTGATATTTTTTTAATTCTTTTAATCATCATTGTCTCTCAATTTTGGACAGAGTGGCTCCTTTTAAAACCAGACACGCCCCTCTGAATAACTCCTCCCCCTGGATGAATGACAGTATTCGCAGCGTTAAGAGGTCATGTCGGAAAGTGGAGCGGTTGTGGAAATCTACAAAGCTCCAGGTCCACCTCCTTCATTTAAAGGAGCTTTTAATCTCTTTTAATAATATGGTGAAAGATGCGAGGGCTGCTTATTTTTCCACTTTAATTTCTAACAGCCGACGGAATCCAAAAATTTTGTTTGACACAATCAGAGACATTGTTACACCTGCATCTCCTGCTGCTATCATTCAGTCAAATGAAGACTGTAACAATTTTTTGTCCTTTTTTATCAGCAGAATTTGTGATATCAGGGCAAATATTAATCCCTCTCTTTCTTCTTCTGTTCCCTATCTTACCCGGCCACCAGTTCTGGATAGTTTTAAACCTATATCACTGAAAGAGCTCACTGGTCTGGTTGACAGATTGAAACCTTCCTCCTGCCCACTTGATATCATCCCTACCTCCTTTTTTAAAAAGGTCTTCCATTCTATTGGCCCGGTTGTCTTATTGATAATAAATAGATCACTGCTTTCCGGCTATGTCCCTCAGTATTTTAAACAGGCAGTTATTCACCCTCTTTTAAAAAAGCCTAATGCTGATCCTTCACTCCTTCAAAATTTTAGACCAATTTCAAAGTTGCCTTTTATTTCCAAAGTCTTAGAGAAAGTGGTGGCCAAACAGCTTAATGAGGTTTTAGCTGAACATAATATTCTTGATAAATTCCAGTCTGGGTTCCGCCACTTGCACTCTACAGAAACTGCCCTTCTCTGAGTTTCAAATGATATTTTAATGCGCAGAGATGCAGGTGAATATTCTGTGCTTGTCCTTTTGGATCTCTCTGCAGCTTTTGACACGGTGGATCATGGAGTCTTAGTTGAGAGACTAAGGACTTGGGTGGGCATTTCTGGGCCTGCTCTGGACTGGTTTTTGTCTTATCTTTCACACAGGACTTTCGCTGTTGCTGCTGGTAAATTTATGTCCTCCTCTGCCATGCTATCCTGTGGTGTGCCTCAGGGTTCTGTTCTGGGACCTATATTGTTTGCTTTATATTTGCTCCCACTTGGTCATGTCTTGAGTAGTTTTAAAGATGTCTCCTACCACTGTTATGTGGATGACATCCAGCTGTACATCTCATTCACTGCTCAAACGGTCTCTAGGGTATCTGCTCTTCAGAACTGTGTTGAGGTTATTGGTGACTGGATGGCGGCCAACTATTTGTCCTTAAATATAGCAAAGATAGAGGTCCTTGTTTGTGCCCCTGACGAGTTTGTTCCCACTGTGGTTGGGAATCTTGGTTCTCTGGCCCCTTTTGTTCGCTCAGCAGTGAGGAACTTGGGTGTTACGTTCAATCACTCCCTCAATTTTGACGTGTATGTTACCTGCCTGACACAGTCTTGTTTTTTCCATTTGCGCAATATTGCCCGTCTGCGCAGCATTCTGTCTCGGGCGGAGATGGAGATGATCATTCATGCATTTGTGTCATCACGTTTGGATTACTGTAACTCTCTATTTTTTAGCCTGAGCAAGTCCTCTTTGGACCGCTTACAAACGGTTCAGAATGCGGCTGCGAGGCTGCTGACGAGGTCATCAAAGAGGTCACATATAACCCCAATCCTCTCCTCCTTGCACTGGCTCCCCATCCATTTCAGACTCCAATTTAAAATTCTAATACTGACTTTTAGAGCTCTGCATGGTCAAATGCCATCTTATATCACCGAGCTATTACATCCATATGTGACAAGTAGGTCTCTGAGGTCTTCGGACCTGGGCCTATTGGTTGTGCCTAGGACAAGACTGAAGACCAGGGGAGACTGTGCTTTCGGGGTGGTGGCACCTAAAATGTGGAATGCATTGCCTTTGGACCTACGCTCCATGGACTCTGTTGAAACATTTAAAGTGAAGCTAAAGACCCTTTTGTATAGGCTGGCTTTTACCTAGTTTTTATGGTTTTATGTTTCTGCTGTTTTTAATTTCTCTGTTCTTATGTGAAGCACTTTGTGATTTCTATCTTGAAAGGTGCTATATAAATAAACCTTACTTACTTACTTACTTACCTTATTAGAACCCTATTAACCCAAACAATAATTTGCATCTTTTTTTTTACTGACTTTTAGCAACTTTAACTTTTGACCCCTGTACAAACTGAAATTGACCTTTGTCACCATTTTTGCTGTTTTTACCCCATAACTCCAGAACATTCCATCACAGATAGTCCAAACTATACCTTTTTGGAATTGTTATGACCAGACAAGTAATGTGATATAGTTTTCAACATGATTGGAGCATGTTTAAAGTTTGACCTTTGTGTAAATCTTCATTGACCCCTACCTGGCTACAGCTACCACCCTGGGATGGCTATCATGGATTTTTGTGTAGGCCATGATACACTGAGGCTGGATTCTAAGTGTTGTTTATTCCCCTTAAGTGGTACCGAAAACCTGCTTGGCCCATGGACTAAACAGAAATAAACACGGTTACCCCTTGTCTTTAGTCGTGTTTTAGAGACAACTAAGAGCAGCTGGTCCATAGACCCGAAAAACCTTGATGGAACATTAGTGTCTGTGCTGGTTATCGTTAGGAATAATTGCACGAATAGACTATTTAACCACCAAGCCATCACACACCATGCCAGCCTCTAGCCTGCTGTACTGCTGTCAGAACAACCACACTGGTTACAAGTTAGTTGATGAACTTTATACCCCAATTATGAATAAATCTGACTGTAAAAATAAATGTGACTGTATATTTTTTCAAATCAAACCCAGCTGATTCCTTAAATGGTACCGATTTGGTCAAAATTGATGAGTGGCTCATGGACTAGTTGTAGCTCCCAGACGTTGGAATGAGCACCCTCTATATGTTAGGTTGGCTCCCACATTGCCGGTTTTTAAAAGTCCTTTAAAAATGCATTTTTATTCCTTGACTTTGAAGTTAGAGTGACAGTGGTGTGTTCTTGTACATTGTGTCTCTTATGTCCTTTGTTTGTATTTATTGTTGTTTTATTGATGATCTACTTTACATCACTTTGTTACTGTTGTTTTTATTTTATTTTAATGTGCTCAATAAATAAAGAAGGATTGGATTAAACAGGACAAAGACATCTTCATTTTTGCTTCACTTTGGTGGTGTAACAAAGACAACATTATGAATTTGTGTTCCTGAATAAATATTTATTGACCTGATGGTTTATGGGATGTGCTGATTGACAGTCATATACAGTTTTAGTGTAACTTGTTTTTTCTATAAGTGTGTCTCAACATGACAGTTTAATTTATGATGACAGTGTGGGTATTTTTTTATTGTATTTTTTTTTTTATATGGGGAGCATTTTGTGTATATACAGTATATTCCTCCTCCTTCTGCATACATAATGAACAGAGTTATTCAGTTACTCAGAGATATGTGCAATATTACTGAACATCTTATGCAAATGTCTTCCAGCCATTTCATATAAATGTGTTGTACTTATTGTAAAAAAAAAGAAAAAGAAAAATAACAACAACAAAAACATTGTTCATTGCTCTGGCAAAATAACTTCCTTTGGCATTAATAAATCTTATATTTAAACGTATATTTAAAAATTATCTTATATTTAAACTGACAGGGCTATGTATTTATTATTATTATTATTAATAATAATATTAATAATAATAATAATATGTGATGTGAAAACGTATGTGTTTGGTATTAGACTTTACTGACAAGAAACTGTGATGGCAATTAAGTCATTGTCAAACCTCCTCTTGTTTCTAGGCAACAATGCCACATCCATAGTCAACTGCCTTCAGATCCTGGGACAAAGCCTGGATGCTCGGTACGGACACAGCCAACCTCAGTATGACAAACATCAACACCATTTCAGTCCATGCTGTGAAAGAGTAATGTTGGTGTGACATGAAGCCTTTTAATTCACATTCAAATGGAGAATGAGAACTCCACCCATATTGTTTCAGTTACTGGGAAACACACTATTAATAAAATAAATTAAGCTTAAAAGGTCAGAGTAGGTCAAGTCATCTTTGGGAGCATTTGGTCTAACCACATCCACCACAGAACCACCTTGAATCCTTGATGGCATCCATCCAGACACAGTGATGATCTTGGACTGTCAAGTGTGTGTGTGTGTGCAGGGGGAGGGGGGGGGGGCATGGGGAAATAATGACATTGACTTCCTCCCATGCTTCCTCCTCTCTCAAAAATGCAAGTTCACACCACTCACATAACACACTTACACAGTACTTAGTTGATCCCAGCACAATACAGAAACAATATCTCATGGGTATTATGGAACGTGTGGGAGCTATAGAACAAGTTAGTCAAGTCCAACAATCGTGGTGGTGGTGCCTGTATCATTGAGATGTTATGGAAGGGCTTGTAAAAGTCCCTGGACAGTGGTGGCCGGATGTTGTGGAAAAATGTTCCCTATCCTGTTGACGGTGAAATAAACACTTTAAATACCCCACTGGTCTCACAGAGTACAAAAGTCTGCAGGAGGGTGGAAAAGCATCCCCTGTGCTCCCTTGCCCCAGGGGCAAGGTATGCCCTGAGCTCAGAGAGGCAGCCAGACAGTTAAGGTGCACTGACATTGATTCATGCACTTGCATGACCTGTGTCGTGCAGGAGAGTAAACTCATCGATGGCAGGTGCAGACTGAATGTGAGAGGGGCTGGGTTGATACAAATAATAAATGAAACGTGGTGCAATACGGTTAAACAATCCTGGTTAAATAAAAAATAAATGCCACTCACAATGCCACCTGCAACCTCTGATTACCAGATGGAACCTTTACCACTGCACTACAATCACTGTCTTATAACAAGAGTGTGAAATGGCTAAAATCAACAAGGACATAAATGTTTTTTTTTAAAGCGAAACAAATGCTGTGATAACTGACCAAACTGCGTTTGTTCAGTTCTGCTGATACGTGACTGAATGTGGCATATGTGTCGCACTGTTGGCTGGTTGCGTGTCCTGTCAGACAGATGTGACATTCAGATTGCCTGCATGAACTGACGGTCCGTTCCAGCTGGAACCGAATTCTTCAAAAGACAAAGTGAACAAACAATGTGACTGGAACCAAATTCTTCAAAAGACAAAGAGAACAAATCAACAATGAGGACACCAAACTCAACTATGAACGCTTGATAGTTAGAAGAAGACTAACAAACAGAAGACCCAAGATGACGAGGGACAGCACACAAATGACCAGCAACAGAAAAACTATGGGAGTGGTTTATAAAACTGATTAACAACAGGTGTACTAATTGAGCAGACTGGATGAGCAGACTGGAATAAGTGCTGACAGGAAAGGAACATGGGGAGCAGCAAACTAAAACATCTGACAGATGTGTAAATGACCTAATAGTGAACATGTCAAATGACATTACCCCCCCAAAAAACACATAAAAATGCAACAAAATAAAACAAGTGACCACCCCAAAACCTAACATCATAAAGTACCCACAGAAAAAATAAAGACAGGACAAAAACTGAGAACAAATAAGAACTGGGGACACAAGACCATCTTATAACACACATGAGAAGAACAGCCTGAAAAACTGAGGACTAGAGGACAGTGGACGGGAACTACAATATATGTAGTTCCTCCATCCTCATCCTTCTCGACCTGAGTGCAACTTTTGACACAATTTCACTCAGCACTCAATATATTCAGTTAAAAACATTCACATCACAGCCATCTCCCCTCTCCTCTGGTGTTCCCCAAAGCTTTGTCCTTCTCCTCCTTCATTATCTATCTTCTCCCCCTCTGTAATATATTTTGGAAACATAATAGTGAATTTTATTGCTACGCAGACGACACCCTGCTCTACCTTTCCAACCACCAAGTTCTTCAACAACTTCACTGGCATCCAATTACTCACCGCATTGACTATAAAATCATCCTTCTAACCTTCAAGGCCCTCCACAACCTCACCCTGCCATACCTCATCGAACTTCTTCACACACACACACACACACACACACACACACACACACACACACACACACACGTGCGCGCGCGCACACCCGGCTGAACCCTCAGATCATTGTCTTCTCTCTGCCTCACCATTCCTCTTGTCCGCTTGACCACCATGGGATTTAGAGCGTTCAGTCGCCCTGCTTCTCACCTTTTGAACTCCCTTCCACCGAATATCTGTAACATTGACTCTCTGGTTATTTTCAAATCATGTCTCAAAACCCAGGGCAGCACGGTGGAATAGTGGTTAGCACTGTTGGCTCACAGAAGGTCATGGGTTCAATTCCCACTTGTGGCCTTTCTGTGTGGAATTTGCATGTTCTCCCCGTGTTTGAGTGGATTCCCTCCGGGTGCTCCGGCTTCCTCCCACATCCAAAGACACGCAGGTTAGGTGGATTGGAGACTTTAAAAATTGTCCATAGGTGTGCATGTGCGTGCGGGTGTGAATGTGTTTGTCTATATGTGGCCCTGCGACAGATTGGCGTGTTGCCCAGGGTGTACCCTGCCAAGCAATCTATGACTGCTGGAATAGGCTCCAGATCCCCGCAACCCTTAATTGGACTAAGCAGTTGAAGATGAGTGTGTGTGGGATCTGTGGACCCGCAAGTCATAGCTGGAGAACACATACCATGCTGTGAACGACCTCACCGTACAACACTCCACCGTGTGGCGCGTGCATGGGCATGCTGTCCTCATGTGGAAATACATAAACAGATATCACCTTTGCAACTGCCGTGAGTGACCGTGTCAGCGCGCACATCGGCAGGCTGTGCAATGTGAAAAGAACCTGAAAAATCATGTGTACACTCAGCTGGCGATCTGAATGTCACATCACCCACATCAGCTGTGGTCCACATGACGCAGTGTCCTTCAGAGTGCCATTTGCTGGACACACTGAGCCGGCTGGACATGCGTGCTGCACCAGCAGATGTGAACATGATAAGAGCGCAATGCTTCATTCATGTCATTTCATCACCATGGGTCATATACAGAGGAACAGAAGGATCATATTTGTATTGTTCGCTCGATAAGAGGGATTAAATATTAAAAATTGCAGTGTGGTTTTTTTTTTTTGGTGTGTGGTGTCCCCCCACAGCAGCGCCGCAATGTGATGTCACACGTACCACTGTCTTTATGCATGCACAGGAGCGTGCACGAAACCGTCGCCATGGTATTATTCCCAACTGACAGCAGGTGGAATGCTTTGTGGTTCCCCATTTCATTTTGTATTTTGCAGTTTTTTGGCCGGTTTCTGCTTCTTTTGCCCAACTTCGTGTTATGTGTGAATGGGCCATAAGTTTGGGAATGGCTGCTGTTT
Source organism: Thalassophryne amazonica (assembly GCF_902500255.1). Taxonomy (NCBI): domain Eukaryota; kingdom Metazoa; phylum Chordata; class Actinopteri; order Batrachoidiformes; family Batrachoididae; genus Thalassophryne; species Thalassophryne amazonica. Next base: position 5,123,427 of record NC_047120.1, on the reverse strand, counting down.
TCAGTTTAGATAGGTCTGAAGGCATTTTTCACTTTAAAATAAAACTGGTCAGACTGGGCCATTTTGGGGTGGGGGGTGGGGGGGTTGGATTATACTATAAGCAGTTTTTGACAGCTCTGAAGTCTGTACTCCAGTACCTGATGCCATCAAAAGAAAGTATAAAGTCAGCTGTTTCCACCCTACATCACAGTCACTGCACACAAATGCTCCAGGTGTTATTCCAACAATGACATTCCTGATTAGCTCCAAACATTACATCAGACCAGGTTATCTGAGTGACCAGTGGCTTGGGATGTTAATGACACTGTTTTCATTGTTCCACAGGACGGTGATGAAAACTGGTCTGGAATCAGTGAAGGCTGCACTCCAGTCATACTTTGACAGTGTAGCCGAAGATCTGGAGAAGACTCAGGAGAACCTGAACCTGGGCCAGTTCACCCACAGCAGGGAGCAGCCACGCGGGGTCACTCAGATCATCAACTACACCACCTTCGCTCTGCTGCCCGTCCTCTCATCCCTGTTTGAACACATCGGACAGCACACATTTGGAGAAGACCTCATATGTGCGTACACTTATTTTCTGATGTACATTTTGAACCCTCTGTGTTCAGTCTTATGTGCAGCACCTTCTGGTTTTGTGTGCCAAGGAGCATGAAGGACAGACGGTGTGTCATAGTACTTTGGCAGATGTTCCAAGTACAGGGCAGCATGATACAAATATTTCACAGTTGAAATGTTACATTATTATCCTCGCACCACTGTAAAAAGATATTGACAGGGGGTATGCAGTGCATCCAGAAAGTATTCACGGCACTTTTTCCACATTTTGTTATGTTGCAGCCTGATTCTAAAATGGATGAAATTCATTGTTTTCCCTCAAAATTCCACACACAACACCCAGTAATGACAAGAATAAAGATTTTTTTAATCTTTGCAAATATATTACAAATAAACAAAACTTAGAATGAATGAGTGAATGTACACTCTTTGCATTCACAACCTTTGCTCAATACTTTGTAAATTGCTAAATTCATTTTTTCCTCAATCCTGACTCGTCTCCCAGTTCTTGCTGCTGAAAAACATCCCCAGAGCATGATGCTGCCATCACCATGCTTCACTGTAGGGATGGCGTCTGGATTCCTCCAAACATAATGCCTGGTATTCACACTGAAGAGTTCAATCTTTGTCTCAACAGACCAGAGAATTTTGTTTCTCATGGTCTGAGAGTCCTTCAGGTCCCTTTGGGCAAACTCTAGGTGGGCTGCCACGTGCCTTTTACTAAGGCGTGGCTTCCGTCTGGCCACTCTACCATACAGGCCTGATTGGTGAATTGCTGCAGAGATGGTTGTCCTTCTGGAAGGTTCTCCTCTCTCTACATACGAATACTGGACCTCTGACAGAGTGACCATTGGGATCTTGGTGACCTCCCTGACTAAGGTCCTTCTCTGCCGATTGCTCAGTTTAGATGGACAGAAAGCTCTCGGAACAGTCTGGGTGGATCTGACCTTCTTCCATTTATGGAGGCCACTGTGCTCATTGGGCTCTTCAAAGCAGCAGAAATGTTTTTGTACCCAACCCCTGATTTGTGCCTCAATGGAATCATGTCTCTAAGGTTTAGAAACAATTCCTTTGACTTCATGCATGGTTTGTGCTCTGACGTGCACTGTCAACTGTGGGACCTCATATGTAGACAGGTGTGTGTCTTTCCAAATCATGTCCAATCCAGCCCAGGTGGACTCCAATTAAGCTGTAGAAACATCTCAAGGATGATCAGTGCAAACCTGATGCACCTGAGCTCAATTTTTCATAATTTACAAAAATCTAAAACCAACTTTTTTCACTTTGTCACTAAGGTGAAAAAAAGTGTGTAGAATTTTTGAGAAAAATGTATTTCATCCATTTTGGAATAAGATTGTAACATAAAATGTGGAAAAGGTGAAGTGCTGTGAATACTTTCTGGATGTACTCTAGTCCCACAGAGCAGCCTAGCTTGCCAAATCAAGTACTTTGATCTACCCCTATCTCCAGGCCAGAATGCCATGTGTTAGTAGTAGGGGACTCGATTACTCGCAAAGTCAGATTACAGATGCTAGCCGATGTTAAATGTATTCCTGCGGCCAGTGCACCCAACATTGTCTCTCACCTTAGGGTGCTGACTATGCGCAAGAGCAGATAGACAAAGGAACACAACATCAGTTATACCTACAAAGTTATTCATGGCAGTGCCAGTGATGTTAGGATGCAACAATCAGGGGCCGCAAAAATGGACAGAGAGAGGACGTGACCTCACCAGAAAGATCTGCTTTGATTTAGAGTCTCTGCTCCTCTTCCCTCTTGGGAAAATGACCAGAGGTGGGCACAGCTAACCAAAAACTTAACTTTGATAACAGTTAATCCGCTAACTGAAAATTTAACTTTTATAAACCTAAACCGATAAACCACTAAAAAAAAATTAGCAGAAGTTGCAGATAAAAGCTAAACCGATAACTTTCAGTATTTATTTCAGTACACTAGGAGCTACTGACACAACAACGAGCCAGATTAGCTTTCTTTCAGCAAAAAAGACTTAGCGACTGAGGCGGCTGAGGAAAAATAAAGACAGTTTCTCTTTACACCAAAATGACTCAGAGGTATATCACGCAAGTCATCAACAGGCATGCAGTTGTAACTTATGGTTAAAATTTTAACCAAACTAATTCCAGACAAGTTATTTAAATTAACGTCACATCTGGGTTTTATAAAGTGAAAATATCAGCTATATGTTTTAGTTTTAAAGTAATGCACTAATTGTAAAGGTTTTAGTGTTTGGACCACACATGCTGCACTGCATTATGGGTAATGTTTCATGACAGGACACAACAGGATGCTCTGACGAGGCTGCACTTTAACCACTGCACACAGAAAGCAGCATTAAACTCTTTATATGTTGTGCCTAAAACTCTCGTGAATATATTCTCTGGGTTTATAAACGTTGTTATTCTATTTGTTTTATGTAAATATGCCAGAAGCTCAGGTTTATTAAAAGTTTTCAGGGTCTCTACTGCCATCTACTGCCCAGTAGTTGGCAGTGTTCATGGCAGTATTTGCCATATCCCATAATCCTTTCCATGCCAGAAAGTTGCTGCAGTCTCTTATTAATGGGATGAAAATCATAAAAATGTACATTTTGGTTGTATAATGTTCATTTACAATTGTCGTTATGTGGATTCTCGCACGCAAAGGATTATGGAATATCTCATTAGGGTGAACAGTGCCATCTGCTGGCCAGTAGATGTCAGTAAAGACCCTGAAAACATGCTAAAACAAATATTCCAAATAATCTGTGTCTGCTACGTTTAATCTGTGTGGAATTTAATAAATGCAAACTGAATTTCAGACATCTTATATATATTACTCTGGAACAAAGAAGACAAACAGTGCTGTAAAGGACAATAAGTAGGACGATAAAGAGCAAACTTCACTTTCACCCAGAATGACATGAACAAGAAGCGATCGCAGCTCATACAACCTGAGCTTCTGGCATAATTGGAAGCTAACTGGCCTGCTGATGGTTTTCAAAGTTGTCTGAAAAGTTAATCCGATAATGAAACCATTAGCTTCAATAATTAGCGGTTAGCGGATTAGTGGAACTGTGCCCACCTCTGGAAATGACCTGGCATTTAGCAGGCTGGTATCTTTCAATAGGTAGCTGGTGCAGTTTTCCACCTACACTAAAACCATGCTCCCCATAAACATACTCTCCTTGGCTCAATGATCATTTATGTTGTCTCAAGCATAACTCTAGAGGTCTAAAGTGAAAATGGCATAGGTCAAAACTAGAAGTATTCCACCTTGGATGGCAAAATTCTATTCTGGACTATAAGAACACATTATTGGCTACAAAATGGCACTTTCCCACTTTGTCTCTTGTTTTCCGCTGAGTTAAATAATTGATGACATGTTCAATCCATGCTCCTCTTCTTTGGATTACAGCTGCAACACGCACATTGAAGTTTGTGATGACATTGCCACACATCTCAAGAGGGATTCTCCGAATTTCCTGACGGATATTGGTCTTCAGGGCCTCAATTGTCTGTGGGTGTTGTAGTACACTCTCTAATTGCACGAATTAAAAAAGTGGTAACATTTTATTGGCCCACCGTGTGTGTGTGTGTGTGTATACATGTGTGTGTGTATATATATATATATATATATATATATATATATATATATATATATATATATACACATGGTCTGTGTATCTGACCTTTTTATTTTTTTCAAAAACTATATGGATTTGAATCACGTGTGATTGCATCAGAGAAGCTTGAACCTTCGTGCGCATGCGTGAGTTTTTTCACGCCTGTCGGTTGCGTCAGTCACCTGTGGGCAGGCTTTGAGTGAGCACTGGTCCACCCCCTTCGTAGGATTTTTATTGTTTAGGAATGGCGGAGCGACTGCCGCTTTGTTCCATGAAAATTTTTCAGAAACTCTGCCAGACAGCCAGATAGAAACCATTTGGAAGATTCAGATGGCTTTCGGTGATGATTCTATCGGTATCACACGGATTAAGGATCATTAAAACTGGATTAAAAATGGCCCACAGCGGCGGAGGGCGTACCGCACCCCTAGCGGCCATCGACAGGCTGGAACGAGCAGATCACTTCCAAATTTAAGGCTCTGTTGATGCAGGACGTCGTGTGACTAGCAGAGAAGTTTCAGAAGAGGTCGGGATCAGCACTTTATCGGCACATTCCACTCTTAAAGGAGATTTTGTAATGAAAGACGTGCGGACGGATTCGCGCGTCGGGACGCAGCCGCTCATGGCGCGGGACAAACAACACCTCCGTGTTGGAAGTCTCACAGGACAAGTTGGAACATGCCCAGTTGTTAAACCATTTCTCACTCGACTGAAAAGCCACCGAAAGCCGTCTGAATCTTACGAATGGTTTCCAACACAGAGGGAGGTATGTCCAATAATCCATTCCACTGGCAAAACAAGGACGGAAGGGAGAAGGAATACATCAACACCTCTGGTGTCCTTGGACAAGATGTATCATCTGCATAGTCGCAGTCCAGCCAGGTGGAAATGGGTCCTGGTTTTGGATGGGGAAGTAACCTGTGATCAGCTGTCATCCCATCCAGAGGGAGTCAGACCCTCATCCATATAAGGCTACAGCATCTGAGGATTTTTCTAAAAACCTTAAGGACAGCATTTCAGTGAGGCAGTTAAGTTCTGCTCTGTGTGTGTGTGTGTGTGTGTGTGTGTGTGTGTGTGTGTGTGTGTGTGTGTGTGTGTGTGTGTGTGTGTGTGTGTGTGTGTGTGTGTGTGTGTGCGTGCGTGCGTGCATGCGTGCGTGTGTGCGTGCGCGCACATATGCACAGAGGAGGGAGGAAAAACTGTTGTTCACGCCGCAGGCCCTGAACTTCATTTATGTCTTTTTTATATGTGATAATTTGTTTTCTGGTGCTTCAAAAAATTGCCTTTTTAAGGCACTCAAACCAAAGGACAAGTGCAACATTGTCACAGTACTGAACCCTATCATGGAAAAACTGATTATGATATTATTGTTGCTGTTTACGAGCACAAGTTTGACTGTGGGTTTTGTAACCTAAGAAAAAAATGGATTAAAATCCAAAAAGTCCACCTGTCAACCCCACTGAAGTCCTTAGTCTGGGTCTCATTAACATAAGATCACTGTCCTCAAAATCATTGTTGATTAATGATCTAATTATGGATCATCACTTAGATACGATTGGGTTATGTGAAACCTGGCTTAAACCTACAGCTGTCCTCTCCTTAAATGAGGCCTGCCCACTGGCATATACATTTAGTCACATCCCTCATGATGCGAAGCAAGGCGGGGGTGTTGGTCTTATTTATAAATCTAGGTTTAGTCTGTTGGCTGTTGGAGGTCACAAATATAATTCCTTTGAACATGTGATTCTCTGCGCTGCCCATGATGCTACGTATTGCCAAGGTCAGAAAAATAAATATCAGCCATATTACTTTGTCACTGTATATAAGCCCCCTGACCTATACTCTGAATTCTTAGATGAATTTTGTGAGTTCATCTCTAACTTGTCGACTTGTGCAGAGAACATTCTGATTATTGGTGACTTCAACATTAATAAACATAAGCCTTCTGATCACCTCTGCAAATCATTTATGGAAATTATGGATGCATTAGGATTTCAGCAATGCATTCAGGCTTTGATGCACATTAATGGATTTAGTTCTTGCATGTGGCATTGTTGTCACAAATGTTGACATCATGCCTCTTACATCGGTGGTCTCTGATCACTCACTTATTAGATTTACAGTTTCACTGCTGTGTTTAGTGGAACAACAACAACCTTATTTATCACTACGGCAATGCACCAACACCAGAACTATGACTGAACATGAAGCTAGACTGCCTGATATCCTAGCTTCACATTTGGAAAATGCCTAGTCAGTAGACAGTCTTGTGGATAGTTTAAACTCAGTGCTCAAAATGACACTCGACATGATTGCGCCACCTATATTAACCCCCCCCCCCCCCCCCCCAAAAAAAAACAAAAAAACACAGTCACCTTGGTTCAGTGATTACTTGCGTGACATCAAGCATAAGGCTAGAGATCTGGAACGGAAGTGGTGTAGTTCAGAGTTAGAAGTATTCCGTCTCGTGTGGCATGATGCTATCTTAGACTATAAGCATTTCACTACTGCCTACAAAGCGGACCTATTACTCTGATTTGATCAACTTAAAACAAAAGAAACTCAAATTTCTTGTTTGACACGGTGGCAGCACTTATTCATGGCCAACCACCTATAAGTCGCTCTCCTTTTACAGCACAAGATTTCTTGGATTACTTCGAGAAGAAAATAGATGACATTAGGTTAAACATATCCCAGCATGCCTTAACCCAGCCACTACACCCTGCTATTGAGGTCGATGCCACTACTGAGGTATTACCTAGATTCACAGAATTTAATAGTATCTCACTAGGAGTGCTGAAGTAACACATGATGTCTACAAAAAGGACAGCCTACTTCTTTGATCCCATATCAACAAAATTCTTTAAGGACTTATGGCCCACTCTTGGGCCAACTGTGCTGGAAACTATTAATCTCTCATTAACCTCTGGATCTGTTCCTAAATGTTTCACATCTGCAGTGATTAAACCATTACTTAATAAATCTAATCTTGATTGAAAAACTACAAGTTTGATGTATAGCAATTTCCTACTTTTAAACTCTGATAAGACTGAAATGGTGGTTCCTGGTCCAGTGAGACATCGACATCAATTTGACCAGCTAACGCTTATCCTAGGTCCGTGTGTCATACGTCACACTGACAAAGTGATAGTGTGACTGACAAAAAATTACCATGGGGTTATTTTTGATCCTACGTTGTCCTTTGACCTCCACATTAGTGATATTATGAGAACTGCTTTCTTCCACCTGCAAAATATAGTGAAGATTCATCCCATCCTGTCTATGGCTGATGCCGAGACCCTGATTCATGCATTTGTCTCTTCTACATTGAACTACTGCAATGTTCTATTCTCTGGTTTACCACAGTCCAGCATTAGGGATCTCCAATTGGTTCAAAATACTGCTGCCAGAGGTTTGACAGGAAGCAGAACGTTTGACCACATTACACCTAATTTGGCATCTCTTCACTGGCTTCCTGTCCCTGTGAGATCAGATTTTAAGGTTCTGTTACTAACCTATAAAATTGTTATAAAATTGGACTTAGCTGACCTAATTAAACCTTACGTACCGGCCCGGGCTCTGCATTCTCAGGGTGCAGGACTCCTTTGTGTCCCTAGACTGAAAACAAGTCTGCGGGCCCCTGTTCTGTGGAATGATCTCCCTGCATCAATAAAACAGTCAGATTCGGTAGAGACTTTCAAGTCCAGACTTAAGACGCACTTACTTACCCTTTCGTATGGCTAGCGTACTGGCATAGTATGTTACTATGTTTTTTACCCTTTTAAATTAATTTATTAGGAAACGAAGCGGGCCGTGGCCTCAACTTTATCTAAATTCTGAGTCTTTTTGTGACGCTTCGGGCTACTGGACGGCGAGCACCTTAGCATTTCTTCTGTTTTTCTTGTTGCTTAATGCTGACAAATTATACTCTATTTGTTGTCTTTCCAATGCCTGATTCTGTTTTTTTTTTCTCTCTGTTTGAGGTGCGGATCCATCCAGAGATGGGAGTGGTGTCTACTTTTGCAACCCTCCCTTCCTGTGCACCGCCAAAATTTCCTGTGTATTCGTTTTGTCAATTGTTTTTTCAATTATGCCAGTAACATGGCCCAAGCAGAGGGTCGCCGCTTTGAGTCTGGTCTGCTTGAGGTTTCTTCCTTAAATCATCAGAGGAAATTTTTCCTTAGCACTGTCTCCTGTGGGCTTGCTCTGGGGGTTGGTAAGGTTAGACCTAACTTGTGTGAAGCACCTTGAGGCAACTTTGTTGTGATTTGGTGCTATATAAATGAAATAAATTGTAAATTGAGTAATGATCCAGAAATGTGAAATGTCTTGTCTGTCTGTTCTAGTGGATGATGTCCAGGTTTCCTGCTACAGAATCCTCAACAGCTTGTACTTTCTGGGAACCAACAAAAGCATCCACGTAGACAGGTACAACTTCCTCACAGTGTATGAAACAACCAACACAAGTCCAACATGCAATTACAGGATTACTGATATTAGTAGTAGTATATTAATACTCAATAACGTGTGTATGAATGACTGAGACCAAAGTGCCTGCATCTTGTATTGAAACCTTTTAGCTCCAAAGATGACATTTTGCTGAGCGACAAATGATCCTGAAGAGAAACTGGAGATCTGTGTGGTTCAGAGTTGGCTCTGGGAAATGCTACACATTTTCAATGGGTGACAGGTCTGGACTGCAGGCAGGCCAGTCTAGTACCCGCACTCTTTTACTATGAAGCCGCACTTTTGTAACACGTGCAGAATGTGGCTTGGCATTGTCTTGCTGAAATAAGCAGGGACGTCCCTGAAAAAGACGTTGCTTGGATGGCAGCTTATGTTGCTCCAAAACCTGGATGTACCTTTCAGCATTGATGGAGCCATCACAGATGTGTTAGTGCCCATGCAGTGGGCACTAGCACACCCCCATACCATCATAGATGCTGGCTTTTGAACTTTGCGCTGATAACAGTGTGGATCTTTTGTCCGGAGGACACAACATCCATGATTTCCAAAAACAATTTGAAATGTGGACTCATCAGACCACAGCACACTTTTCCACTTTGCGTCTGTCCATTTCAAATGAGCTTGGGCCCATTTTCTGGATGTTTCTGGGTGTTGTTGATGTATGGCTTTCGCTTTGCATGGTAGAGTTTTAACTTGCACTTGTAGATGTAGCGACGAACTTTGTTAACTGACAATGGTTTTCTGAAGTGTTCCTGAGCCCACGTGGTAAGATCCTTTACAGTACACAATGATGTCGGTTTTTAATGCAGTGCCACCTGAGGGATTGAAGGTCACGGGCATTCAGTGTTGGCTTTCGGCGTTGCCGCTTATGTGTAGAAAGTTCTCCAGATTCTCTGAATCTTCTGATTATATTATGGACTGTAGATGATGGAATCCCTAAATTCTGTGCAATTGAACGTTGAGAAACATTGTTCTTAAACAGTTGTTCACAAAGTGGTGATCCTCGCCCCATCTTTGCTTGTGAATGGCTGTGCCTTTTGGGGATGCTCCTTTTATACCCAATCATGACACTCACAATTAGTGTACTCAGTTCCCAAATGCTTATTGAGTGTTGTTAGAAGGAAAGGTGATGTAACACAGTGGTAAACATACCACTGTCCCAGCTTTTTTGAAACGTGTTGCAGGCATCCATTTCAAAATGAGCAAATATTTGCAAAAAAAATAATGTTTATCAGTTTGAACATTAAATATCTTGTCTTTGTGGTGTATTCAATTGAATATAGGTTGAAGAGGATTTGCAAATCATTGTATTCTGTTTTTAGTTACATTTCACACAACATCCCAACTTTATTGGAATTGGGGCTGTATATTGTCGCACCTCGACTATCGGGGGACACACTTACATGACATCTGTGTTGCGGGGACACACACACACACACCGCATACTCATGTGCCATTTGTGTTGCTTGGTAACGGCCCACCCGTGGGGAACTTTGAAAAGGCAGGGCCATTCGCGCAGCCAACTCAAAAGTGGTCTGCCTGCTCTCCACTTTTGTGCTGACTACGCAATTGGCCCTGCCTTTTCTGAGTGCCCTGCATGTAGTTTTGGATGTTTGTGGGTGGCACCTGGACTTCTGCCGAGAGTGGGTAGAATGACCACTCGTCCTGCATTCACTGTCATTCGGCTGCTGGTGTGAAGGCTGCTTCAATCGTGCTATTCAGCCAGGATTCAACGTAGCAGATGATTTTGTGCAGCCTCTTGGCCGCGGCACAATATGTCCGACCTGTGTTTGATTTGCCGTGCAAATGTTGTGAGCACCATCAGATGGCACCTCATCTTGCCCGCCATTCAAATGGGTTTCCAGAGCAAGCGGCACGCAAATGTAGTGTGCATGTGCTGTGCCCAAATGGATGTGGCAACTGCTGTATGAGGTGTTTGAGTGCAGCTCCGATTGTTCACAAGTGCCGTTTGAATCCTCCTTCCTGTGCCATTCAGCCTCATCCGTGATATATGTGAAGGGGCCCTAACAGAGTGTGTACTAATGTGATCGCTGGCCACCAGCCCTTTGCTTCACTAACAGTCCCAAAATTTTGGTATGAGACTGAGTCCCACTTCATTATTAGTAACATAATTTAAGATGGAGGGAAATTTAGTTCAGTACACAACTAATATGTTAATCATATGAAAGGAAAAACAGATGGGTCTTTAGTCTGGATATGAATGATTTCACAGAATCAGACTGTTTTATCTCAGCAGATGTTCCACACAACAGATAAGAAAATTTTTGGCCTGCTGACTTCTTTTTGACCTTTGGAAGGCACAGTAGTCCTGCCTCCTGAACACGTACCGGGATGTAAGGTTTAATTGGATCAGCCAGATATGAAGGCTCTAGTCCATGAAGGATTTGTTTATTAGTATCAAAAATTTAAAATTTGACCTCGCATGAACAAAAAGCCAGTATTTGTGTGTAAGCAGACTATGATGTCCAACAACTTGTTGGGGATCCCACAAATTCTCAGGAAATCCCAGAAAACAGTACAGTCAAGTGAAGCAAACATGCTGCAAAAGCCAACATGTTCTGCCAAAAGGTACAGAATTCTGCTAATTCACTTTTTTTGGTTTTATTGCTGTATTTCTCTCCGTTAGCACACAACATCCTCATCCTAGTGAAGCAGCAGGGGGTCTCCATCTTTCTCCTCCTGGTTCCTGTGTGTCTGAGTGTGGTTTTGACAAGATAAATTTATCTGTGATGTTTTTACATTTTATCTGATTCTTTGATGTAGTTTAGATGTGCCAGTTGTTGCATGCAGAATGTACCTTGAAGCATGTGACACATGTTTTGCCTCCTCTGCAGACAGCGTCCAGCATTAGGAAAGTGTTTAGCTGCCTTCTCTGCAGCCTTCCCCGTTGCCTTCCTGGAGACTCACATCAACAAGTTCAACAGCTTCTCCATCTACAACAGCCAAGGACCTAAAGACAGAGCTGGTACGCAGCGCTCCCACTCTCATGCCGGTGCTCGGACCTGCAGTGGTCTGAGCTGAGCATCTTAACCCTCTGGGGCTGACGCCGTCGTATACGACGGCTGAGTACAAGTTTTACTAAATTATAAATAACTTTTTAATGATATGAGACAGAAGCATACTTTTTTACTTTTACACATGAACTTCACTGACAAAATGTTGTCAGGAACTGTGGTGTTGTGGCACAACAGGCAGGTGGACACTCATGCACGACACAGGTGAGAGTATTAGAAGAAGGTTTAATCAAAAACAGGCGGTACACAGGATGACTATCAGACAGGTGTAGGTACAGATGGTCGTGAGGCGGAAGTGTGGTCAGTCAACAAGTGGAGTTTCATTACTGGGAAACAGGTTCACAGGAGGTGGCAAAAACGAGGTCTGAAAACAAGCAAGGTTCAGGCACGGAGAAGCAGGTTAACAGGCTGAGACAATAAGCGTAGTCAAAAACAAGCGCGGGTCGAGAACGGCAAGAACACAGACTATGGCAGAACGAAGGTGGGCTTGGAATGAGGCAGGATGCACAATGAACTAGCACTGGATTACGGAACACACGGGGTTTAAATACTGAGGGAAATCAGGGTGTGATTTGGAGCAGGTGCAGGGAGGAAGGCGTGGCCGGATGAGACAGAAGACAAGAGACAGAAGACAAGAGTGGAGTGACAGGTGGGCGTGTCAGACAAAAGCAGCAATAACAGAAATGTGACAGTGACAAGACAAATCCCAAAGACCTAAAAAATAAACATACCTATAATCAAATCGTGAGAGGAACCCAGAGTGACAAATGAAAGAAGATCAACAGAAAAATAAAAGGCTGGGTCTAAACTAGAAGAGAACTTAACATGTGGCTGAAGAATAACAGATAAACACCAGAGACTAACATGATGAAAACAGAATAACTGAACAACCAGAAAATAAAAGAAAAAGACTAAACTAGAACAGAACTCATCATGTGGCTGAAGAATAACATAATAGAACTATAACCAATGACTTAAGCGGAAAAAACAACATCAATAATCGGGACTGGACAAAAGGACAGAGAGGGAAGCAGACCAAGACAGTGGGGCAAAACATGACAAATGTTACTCCACCTACATCCCACCCACTGACTGTAAAGACATAAACAATGTTCTTCAGCTCACTTGTTAGTGGTCATCATGTTATGGCTGGTCATGTGTGTTTGTGTAGATATATTTGTTTAAAGACAGTCACAATAGTTTGAATTAATCCATTTCTATCAATCAATTCACTTCTCCTTTCTTGGTTGTAGGTCTTCAAGGTGAGGTTGGTGATGTTTGCCCCCTGATCCCAAACTTAGTCAAGTTTTTGGAGGAGATCACGGAGTTAGCAGAGTCTGGCGTCAGATACACTCAGATGCCCCACATCATGGAGGTACAACAGGTTCTAACGTCCACTGCAGAACTGGAACAGTGGTTCGCTATCATTTCATGTTTCTGAAGGACTTTACGCACCAAGTGACATGCAAATAAATGACATCAAATTAATGAGAACCTGTCAGGTCCATTTTAGTGCCATGGCCTGTGGTTATTTGCAGATTTAATGTGGTAAAATGTGGCATCATTATAGTGGCAGCTCACACAGACACAACTGATCCAGAGTACAACAAGAAACTCTCCACATGTCAGTGTGCATGAAATGTTCAGACAAATAATACCAACAAATTATAGAACACACAGGTGGTTTGGTTTCACACAGCAAGTCCATCTTTGATGGCCACCATGTGAAGTGCACAGTATTTCCTCTCTGATTTCCTGCGGCTTTTAGTGGGATGTTGTTCTGTAAACGTGCTCAGCCTGTTTATTGATTATGTTCTGCACCTCTTCTCAGGTGGTGTTGCCAATGTTGTGCAGCTACATGTCTCATTGGTGGGAACACGGACCAGAGAACAACCCCGACAGGGCTGACAGCTGCTGCACCTCCGTCACGTCTGAACATATGAATGCTCTCCTGGGGAATATTCTGAAGATTATCTACAACAACCTGGGAATAGATGAGGGAGCCTGGATGAAGAGACTGGCTGGTATGTGGACGTTATACACACACACACACACACACACACACACACACACACACACACACACACACACACACACACACACACACACACACACACCACTGTGTGTGTTGTTTTTTGGCCAACACAAAAACTTTTTTTCAATCAGAAATAGTGGTTGTGTGAAGCCATTTATTGTCAAACAGCTGTGTTTACTTTTTTTAAATGGTAAATGGACTGCATTTATATAGTGCTTTTCCATCTGCATCAGACGCTCAAAGCACTTTAGAGTTATGCCTCACATTCACCCCGATGTCAGGGTGCTGCCATACGAGGCGCTCACTACACACCGGGAGCAATAGGGGATTAAAGCCCTTGCCCAAGGGCCCTTAGTGATTTTCCAGTCAGGCGGGGATTTGAACCCATGATCTTCTGGACTCAAGCCCAACACCTTAACCACTGGACCATCACCTCCCCTTTTTAAATCATAATGACACCAGAAACTACCCAAATGACCTGATCAAAAGTTTACATACCCCTGTTCTTAATACAGTTGTATGTAAAAGTTTGGGCACCCTTGATAATTTTCATAATTTTCTTTTTTAAATCATTGGTTGTCTGGATCAGAAATTTCAGTTAAATTTATCATGTAGCAGACAAATGAAATGAAGTTTTGAGGATTTACAGAAAGTGCAATAATTATTTAAACAAAATTAGGCAGGTGCATAAATTTGGGCACCCCAACAGAAAAAAATTCTAGCAATATTTAGTAGATCTTCCTTTTGCAGAAATAACAGCCTCTAAACTTTTCCTATAGCTTCCAATGAGAGTCTGGATTGTCGTTGGAGGTATTTTGGACCATTCTTCTTTACAAAACATCTCAGGTTTGTTGGTTTCTGAGCATGGACAGCCGGCTTAAAATCACACCACAGATTTTCAGTAATATTCAGGTCTGGGGACTGAGATGGTCATTCCAGAACGTTGTACTTGTTCCTCTGCATGAATAGTAGATAGTAGTAGTAGTAGTAGTAGTAGATTTTGAGCAGTGTTTAGGGTCGTTGTCTTGTTGAAAGATCCAGCCTCGGCGCAACTTCAACTTTGTCACTGATTTATGAACATTGTTCTGAAGAATCTGCTGATATTGACTGGAATCTATGTGACCCTCAACTTTAACAAGATTCCCACGACCTGCACTGGCCACACAGCCACACAGCATGATGGAACCACCTCCGAATTTTACTGTAGGTAGCAAGTGTTTTTCCTGGAATGCTGTGTTCTTTTTCTGCCATGCATAACCCTTTAGTCCCCCCCATGTCCAAATAATTCAATTTTAGTTTCATCAGTCCACAGCACCTTATTCCAAAATGAAGCTGGCTTGTTCAGATGTGCTTTAGCATACCTCAAGTGACTCTGTTTGTGGCGTGTATACAGAAAAGTCTTCCTATGCATTACACCATCATACAGCATCTCCTTGTGCAAAGTGCGCTGTATAGTTGAGAATTGCACAGAGACACTATCTGCAGCAAGATCATGTTGTAGGTCTTTGGATCAGGTCTGTGGGTTGATTATGACTGTTCTCACCATCCTTGGCTTCAGCTTATCTGGAATTCTTCTTGGCCTGCCACTTCAGGCCTTAACTAGTACTGTGCCTGCGGTCTTCCATTTCCTCACAGTGGAAACTGACAGCTAAAATCTCTGAAATAGCTTTTTGTATGCTTCCCCTAAACCATGATGTTGAACAGACTTTGTTTTCAGGTCATTTGAGAGGTGTTTAGAGGCTCCCATGTTGCCACTCATTAGAAGAGATGCAAAGAGGAGAAACATTTGCAAATGGCCACCTTAAATAACCTTTCTCATGATTGGATTCACCTGTGTAAGGAGGTCAAGGGTCAATGAGCTTACCAAACCAAATTTGTGTTCCAATAATTCATGCTAAATGTATTCAGATCAATAAAATGACAAGGGTGCCCAAATTTATGCACCTGCCCAATTTTGAAACGCAAAAATGAGACCTGATTGAGTGCGCGAGAGATAGAGCCCTTGCTGTGGACAGCTGTCAAACTGCCGCAACCCGCTGCAGGCATCACCCTCACAATGAGCACGATCGTGGACCAGGAACAAGCAGGTAAACATTACACAACAAGACAACCCTAAGGGCCCCTTCACACATAACACAAAGTTGGGTGACAGAAGCAGAAACCGGTCGAAAAAGGACGGAACAAAAACGAACTGGCGAGCCTTGAAAAATTCCAGCCGCTGTCAGGAGGGACAGATGGTTGGACAGGTGTGAAGGATCCCACAATGACTGTTTCATGCACGCTGTGTGCACATGAACAAATTGTGAACACGTTAGAGATGTGAGACCACATCTCGCTCACACAGCAGCAGAAGGAATTACATGTGCAAATGTACATAAATCAAGGAAAATGTCTAAGGAAAAATTAATGAGAGAGCACAGAGACAATCATGTTACTGGAAATGAGTCTGTCCTCACTATAATAAAATAAAGAAAAAGAATAAATAACAAAAAAGAAAAAGAAAACCAATTTACTGTGACTGTTTTGGCACTCTGGCAAAACGGTTTTCTTCGGGATTAATAAAGTTCCCCTGATTATTCTTATGATGTGTAATTGATCCCTGATAGCGTGATGGTCTGTGTTGGAAATGATGGATCAAATGGATTGCATTTTGTCTGGTAAAATATTTCATTCCTGGTATAAAGAGCAGCCAATACAAAAATTAACATCCCTCTGTCCCCTGTAATTAATGAACTGATATGACTGAATTAATCATGAACACATCAACCGGCTCTGCGTGTCCAGCTGTCAAGTGTGCGGTGCACCAAAGGACACCACCTCATGTAGACTATCACTCACGTGGTGAACATGACATTTGGATCATCAGCTGAGCGGTCATACAATCAGACGGATATATTCATATGGAGCAACCTTGCTGATCACGTCTGCAGTGCGCAGTGAAGCGCTGCTGAAGGCGTTATGTGTTTTTATTTCTTACCACCTCAGGAAAACATGCCGACACGTGTGCATCGCAATGCATACATGTTGGCATGTCAGCATCACAGTGCACACATGTCGGCAAGTTGTACACCTTGCCAGTGGCCTGCCTGCTCTCCATTCTTGTGCTGGCAGCGTGAATGACCTTGCCTTTTCTAAGAGCCCTGCATCCCTGTGTCCTGCTGTGAAGGCTACCTTGATCGCGCCTTTTGGCCATGGTTTGACATTACTGATAATTGCAGCTCCTGTGTACGACATGCCGTGTGACTGTTGTGAACACGATCAGATGACAGTGCAACCTCATCTTGCCCGTCATTCAAATGGGTTTCCGACATGGGCTGCACACGAATATAGCGTGCATGTGCTGTGCCTGAATGGATGTGGTGACTGCTGTACGAGGTGTTCGAGTGTGGCTCTGGTTTTCCAACGAGTGCCATTTGACTTCTCCTTTGTGCGCCATTCTGCCTCAGTCGTCTTTTGAGTGAAGGGGCCATAACCTAGGACACAGAAATTGGAACTCTTCAGGAGTGAAACATATCAGACCCTGAGGACCCGAAAGACAAGACAGGTGCCACACATGGCTGAAAGGCAACCATACTTGGCAGGAAAACAGAGGAAGAGACGAGGAAGGAATGCTCATTCACACACTCACAGACACCCCAAGAACATGCACACCCAGGGACTGAAGTGCACAGAAAGGGATTGCACATTCCCACACACCTCCCACAAGACAGACTAACCACACACACACACACACACACACACACACACACACACACACACACACACACACACACACACACACACACACACACACACACACACACACACACACGCAGGACAAGGAAGTAGGAGGCATGCAACCATCACCTTTGCCAATGCACCTACATACACGCAGGGCCTAGGGACCACGGAAGGAACAGGACAGGTGAACAGAGATATAAAAGGGACACGGGGCACAAACCACATAAAAGGAACACCAAAAACCAAGTTCCAACAGAAACACGGCAGCACCCGGTTTGGCCAACCCCTTGTTTGTTGTTGAAGAAGTTGAAGTCAGTACCTCACGATTCTGTCTTTCACTATGATTATTGCTTCCAATATGGCTTTGTTGTCAGTGTCATTTTGGAATGTGACCAGTCAGGACCATAATTCAGTTTGGATGCTTTCAAAACAGCAAGTCTGATTCTTCTAAGGCCTGTTTTCCAGTGATAATCACCCACATAGTACAGGGTGGTAAGGAATAGTATAAGTATGGATAGACTGATGAAGGTTTTACTTGGTGCTCTGAGTCTCACCATGTTGTGTTTCAAAATACTGCTGTTGGGTCTCCTTGGACTGGGTTTTCAAGAATGCATAGTCTTGTGGGTGCTCAGGCTCAAGCATTTAGATCCAGGGGAGGCCACACTGGTCTGTCACAAAAACACCTACAATCCTGCTTTTTTGAATTGTTATTTGAATCTGGTCCACTTGTACCCTAGGACATTCCAGGGCATTGCAGGAGCAGTACCTCTTGGGTATACCTGATGTAGTACTTTGTAACTGCCTGGATGTGAGCACCAATTCATGAAACTGCCATCTGTTATCTCTGTATACAGTGCGCCCAGAAAATATTCCCAGCACTTCACTTTTTCCACATTTTGTTATGTTCCAGCCTTTTTCTAAAATGGAGCAAATGGAGTAAAACACCCCATAATGACAACATGAATTTTTTTTAAATTGAAAATATAAAAACCAGTAAATCACATATGCATAAGTATTCACACCCTTTGCTCGATAGGTTGTTAATGCACCTTTTGGCAGCAATTACAGCCTCAAGTCTTCTTGAATATGATGCCACAACCTTGGTGCACCTATGTTTGGGCAGTTTTCCTCTTTGCAGCACCTCTCAAGCTCCATCAGGTTGGATGGGAAGCGTCGGTGCACAGAATGTTCAATCAGATCCATGTCTGGGCTCTGGCTGGGTCACTCAAGGACATTCACAGAGTTGTCCTGAAGCCACTCCTTTGATATTTTGGCTGTGTGCTTAGGGTCATTGTCCTGCTGAAAGATGAACCGTCGCCCCAGTCTGAGGTTGAGCGCTCTGGAGCAGGTTTTCATCCAGGGATGTCTCTGTACATTGTTGTGTTCATCTTTCCCTCAATCCTGGCTAGTCTCCCAGTTCCTGCTGCTGAAAACCATCCCCACAGCATGATGTTGCCACCACCATGCTTCACGGTAGGGATGGTGCCTGGTTTCCTCCAAACATGACACCTTGCATTTACACCAAAGAGTTCAATATTTGTCTCATCAGACCAGAGAATTTTGTTTCTCATGGTCTGACAGTCCTTCAGGTGCCTTTTGGCAAACTCCAGGTGGGCTGCCATGTACCTTCTACTAAGGAGTGGCTTCTGTCTGGCCAGTCTAATATACAGGTCTGATTGGTGGATTGCTGTAGAGATGGTTTTCCTTCTGGAAGGTTCTCCTCTCTCCACAGATGAATGATGGAGCTCTGACAGAGTGATCATTGGGTTCTTTGTCACATCCCCGACTAAGGCTCTTCTCCCCCAGTCGCTCAGTTTAGACATGCGTCCAGCTCAAGGAAGAGTCTTAGTGGATCTGAACTTAATCCATTTACTGATGGAGGTCCTTGTGATGATTGGGACCTTCAAAGCAGCAGAAATGCTTCTGTACCCTTCCCCAGATTTGTACCTTGAGACTATCCTGTCTCAGAGCTCTTCACGCAATTCCTTTGACTTCATGCTTGGTTTGTGCTCTGACTGTCAACTGTCGGACCTTATATGTAGACAGGTGTCTGTCTTTCACAATCATGTCCACTCAACTGGATTTACCCCAGGTGGACTCTAATTAAGCTGTAGAAACATCTCAGGGATGATCAGTGGAAACAGGAAACACCTGAGATCAATTTTGAGTTTCAAGGCAAAGGCTGTGAATATTTATGTACATGTGATGCTTTAGTTTTTAAAATTATTTTTAATAAATTTGCAAAAATCTAAAAAAAAACCCAACCTTTTTTCATATTGTCATTATGGGATATTGTGTGTACAATTTTCACAGGGAAAAAATTAATTAGATCCATTTTTGAATAAGGTTGTAATATAACAAAATGTGGAAAAAGTGCAGTGCTGTGAATACTTTCCACATGCACTGTATTGTAATATCAAAATATCAAATGTCATCACCAACTATCAAGTCCACAAATGTGCTGTGCTTTGGTACAGGACATCAGGCTGCTTAACTTGTTTCAAGGGGGCAGCAATGCTGAATTAATACCAAATTAATTTTCTAATTTCTCAAATAGAAACATAATGCAACAAACAAAATGTAAATGAAATTTCATTCTTCTGCGACTGAGCATTGTGTTACTTGTTCCTGTTCCCTAGTGTTCTCTCAGCCAATCATCAGCAAGGCCAACTCCCAGCTGCTGAATACCCACTTCCTACCTTTGATGGAGAAACTCAAGAAGGTGAGTTTCTGTTTGTTTTTGTGTTCTGATTGTGTCTTTGTGTGTTTGTCTGTCTGTGGGCTGTGACTCCCCAACAAGAAGAGAAATGGGAACATTTGTATTTGCAAGAAAAATGTGAAGTCTAATTGAGCTGAGAACAGAATTTGGAGTTAATCTTTTGTTTTGAACATTTTGAGACATCCTCATAAAAACTGAGACTTGCGTGTGTGTTTGTGTGTGTGTGTGTGTGTGTGTGTGTGTGGTACTAATCTGGCCACATTTTAAACATGTTTAACAATGTACATACTGACATTTTCACGTTTTAAATAGTGTCTTTATCCTGTCATAAAATAAAAAACTGAGTTTCAGAGATTCACAGTATTCACAGATCTTCTTAAGTAATAGTCCAGACAATGTCCAGATGATGGATCACACCTACTTTATGTTCATTCTAAATACAGGAACTAAACACAAAGCTTAAGACATTCAGACATGGCTAATTTATTATCCTTAAATGAAATAGTTTAAATGTGATGAAGGTGGTACATGAGAATAGTAGCTGATCTGTGAGTCTCCTTGTAAAAAATACTGTCTATTCTGTCTGGATTCTACTTTCTATCATCAGTTACCAGAAAGGGGTCGACTGATTCTCGGCCTGGCCAATTATTGGCACCGATAATTAGCATTTTTGCAGTTCCTTCTGTGTCTGTAGCTGTTGTCACATTCAGAAATTAACAGTTTATTTTAAAGTTTTTTTAGATTATGTCTCTCACAGTGGACATGCACCAAAGTTGAAAATTTCAGACCCCTCCATGATTTTTAATTGGGAGAACTTGCAAAACCGCAGGGTGTTCAAATACTTATTTTCCTCACTGTGTATATATATATATATATATATATATATATATATATATATATATATATATATATATATATATATATATATATATATATATATATAACATTAAACAATAAAACTAATACAACCCCAATTCCAATGAAGTAAAATGTAAATAAAAACAGAATGCAAAGATTTGCAAATCCTCTTCAACCTATATTCAATTGAATACACCACAAAGACAAGATATTTAATGTTCAAACTGATAAACTTTATTGTTTTTGTGCAAATATTTGCTCATTTTGAAATGGATGCCTGCAACACGTTTCAAAAAAGCAAGGACAGTGGTATGTTTACCACTGTGTTACATCACCTTTCCTTCTAACAACACTCAATAAGTGTTTGGGAACTGAGGACACTAATTGTTGAAGATTTGTAGGTGGAATTCTTTCCCATTCTTGCTTGATGTACAACATCAGTTGTTCAACAGTCCAGGGTCTCCGTTGTCGTATTTTGTGCTTCATAATGCGTCACACATTTTCAATGGGCGACAGGTCTGGACTGCAGGCAGGCCAGTCTAGTACCCACACTCTTTTACTACGAAGTCACGCTGTTGTAACACATGCAGACTGTGACTTGGCATTGTCTTGTTGAAATAAGCAGGGACATCCCTGAAAAAGACATTGCTTGGATGGCAGCATGTGTTGCTCTAAAACCTGGATGTACCGTTAAGAATTGATGGTGCCATCACAGATGTGTAAGTTGCCCATACCATGGGCGCTAACAGACCCCCATACCATCACAGATGCTGGCTTTAGAACTTTGCACTGGTAACAATCTGGATGGTCTTTTTCCTTTTTTGTCTGGAGGACATGAGATCAATGATTTCCAAAAACAGTTTGAAATGTGGACTCATCAGACCACAGCACACTTTTCCACTTTGCATCTGTCCATTTCAAATGAGCTCGGACCCAGAGAAGGCGGCGGCATTTCTGGATGTTGTTGATGTAGGGCTTTCACTTTGCTTGGTAGAGTTTTAACTTGCACTTCTAGATGTAGTGATGAACTGTGTTGACTGACAGTGGTTTTCTGAAGTATTCCTCAGCCCACAGGGTAAGATCCTTTACACAATGATGTCGGGTTTTAATGCAGTGCCGCCTGAGGGATCATCAGTTTGCTGATTATCTGTTATTGAAGCTAAGTTTTTTGGTTAGCTGTGCCCACCACTGCTGAGAGACCAGTTAATGGCCTTTGAAGGTGTTTTGAGTTAATTAGCTGATTAGAGTGTGCCACCAGGCGTCTTAAATACTGAACCTTTTCACAATATTCTAATTTTCATTTTCATTAGTTGTCAGTTATAATCATCAAAATTAAAAGAAATAAGCACTTGAAATATATCAGTCTGTGTGTAATGAATATATACATTATAAAAGTCTTACCTTTTGAATGGAATTACTGAAATAAATCAACTTTTTCATGATATTCTAATTATATGATCAGCACCTGCACATAATTATTCACATTCTTTGTCATGAAGCTCTAAATTGAGCTCAGGCACATCCTGTTTCCTCTGCTCATCCTTGAGATGTTTCTACAGCTTCTTTTCAGTCCACCTGGGGTAAATTCAGCTGATTGGACATGATTTAGAAAGACACACACCTGTCTACATATAAGAGCCCACAGTTGACAGTGAATGTCAGAGCACAAACCAAGAATGAAGTCAAAGGAATTGTCTGTATACCCCCAAGACACGATTATCTTGAGGCACAAATGTGGGGAAGGGTACAGAAACATTTCTGCTGCTTTGAAGGTCCCAGTGAGCACAGTGGCCTCCATCATCTGTAAATGTAAGAAGTTCAGATCCATCAGGACCCTTCCTAGAGCTGGTTGCCTGTCTAAACTGAGCGATTAGGGGAGAAGGACCTTAGTCTGGGAGGTGACCAAGAACCCAGTTGTTCCTCTGTCAGACCTCCAGCATACCTCTGTGGAAAGAGGAAAACCTTCCAGAAGGACAACCATCTCTGCAGCAATCCAACAATCAGGCCTGTATAGTAGAGTGGCCTGATGGAAGCCACTCCTTCGTAAAAGGCACATGGAAGCCCACCTGGAGTTTGCCAAAAGGCACCTGAAGGACTCTCAGACCATGAGCAACAAAATTCTCTGGTGAGATGAGACAAAGATTGAACTCTTTGGTGTGAATGCCAGGTGTCCTATTTAGAGGAAACCAGGCACCATCCCTACAGTGAAGCATGGTGGTTGCAGCATCATGCTGTGGGGATGTTTATCAGCAACAAGAACTGGGAGACTAATCAGGATTCAGGGAAAGATGGATGCAGCAATGCACAGAGACATCCTGGGTGAAAACCTGTTCCAGAGTGCTCTTGACCTCAGACTGGGGTGACAGTTCAAGATACCAAAGGACTGGCTTCAGGACAACTCTGTGAATGTCCTTGAGTGCCCCAGCTAGACCGGAAAGTCACTACGGGCCCTTGGGCAAGATCCCTAATCCCCTAGGTGTGTCACCAGGTGGGCACCTTGTATGGCAGCAGCCTGACATTGGGGTAAATGTAAGGCATTGATGTGTAAAGTGCTTTGAATGTCTGATACATATAAATGCGCTATATAAATGCAGTCCATTTACCATTTATTCACCATATAGCATTGACAACCCCATTTAATGTACAACCCCTGGCAAAAATTATGGAATCACCGGCCTCAGAGGATGTTCATTCAGTTGTTTAATTTTGTAGAAAAAAAGCAGATCACAGACATGACACAAAACTAAAGTCATTTCAAATGGCAACTTTCTGGCTCTAAGAAACACTATAAGAAATCAAGGAAAAAAGATTGTGGCAGTCAGTAACGGTTACTTTTTTAGACCAAGCAGAGGAAAAAATATGGAATCACTCAATTCTGAGGAAAAAATTATGGAATCACCCTGTAAATTTTCATCCCCCAAATTAACACCTGCATCATATCAGATCTGCTCGTTAGTCTGCATCTAAAAAGGAGTGAACACACCTTGGAGAGCTGTTGCACCAAGTGGACTGACATGAATCATGGCTCCAACACGAGAGATGTCAGTTGAAACAAAGGAGAGGATTATCAAACTCTTAAAAGAGAGCAAATCATCACGCAATGTTGCAAAAGATGTTGGTTGTTTACAGTCAGCTGTGTCTAAACTCTGGACCAAATACAAACAACATGGGTAGGTTGTTAAAGGCAAACATACTGGTAGACCAAGGAAGACATCAAAGCGTCAAGACAGAAAACTTAAAGCAATATGTCTCAAAAATCGAAAAATGTACAACAAAACAAATGAGGAACGAATGGGAGGAGACTGGAGTCAACGTCTGTGACCGAACTGTAAGAAACCGCCTAAAGGAAATGGGATTTACATACAGAAAAGCTAAACGAAAGGCATCATTAACACCTAAACAGAAAAAACAAGGTTACAATGGGCTAAGGAAAAGCAATTGCGGACTGTGGATGACTGGATGAAAGTCATATTCAGTGATGAATCTCGAATCTGCATTGGTCAAGGTGATGATGCTGGAACTTTTGTTTGGTGCCAATGAGATTTATAAAGATGACTGCCTGAAGAGAACATGTAAATTTCCACAGTCATTGATGATATGGGGCTGCATGTCAGGTAAAGGCACTGGGGAGATGGCTGTCATTACATCATCAATAAATGCACAAGTTTATGTTGATATTTTGGACAATTGAAAGGATGTTTGGGGATGATGAAATCATTTTTCAAGATGATAATGCATCTTGCCATAGAGCAAAAACTGCAAAAACATTCCTTGCAAAAAGACACATAGGGTCAATGTCATGGCATAGGGTCAGTGTCAATGAGCAGATCTGATTTGATGCAGGTGTTAATTTGGGGGATGAAAATTTACAGGGTGATTCCATAATTTTTTCCTCAGAATTGAGTGATTCCATATTTTTTTCCTCTGCTTGGTCTAAAAAAGTAACCGTTACTGACTGCCACAATCTTTTTTTCTTGATTTCTTATAGTGTTTCTTAAAGCCAGAAAGTTGCCATTTGAAATGACTAGTTTTGTGTCATGTCTGTGATCTGCTTTTTTTCTACAAAATTAAACAACTGAATGAACATCCTCTGAGGCCGGTGATTCCATAATTTTTGCCAGGGGTTGTATTTTTTACATAATATTTGAATCAAACATGCCCCAATCACTCTCATATTTGAAAGTGAGGTGCAGACTGGCACTCATGATCACCTGACAAAGTTTGATCCTGATCTGATCCTGGCTTTGGATTTCATGGACATTTGAGGTTAATATTGAAAAGCCCATTTGGTGTGCATTTTGCATTTGATCACTCAGACATTCCCCTTTTGTTGTTCCAGAAGCGGTTCCTGGAGCCATATGACTGTCATTGATTTGCCGTTGTTATGTAACTTGACCTGGAAATGTCATTTCTCACCATGACTTGGGTTCTCGCAAGGCTGGAAAGTCATGTCTATGAGTACTTGAGAATTGTATAGACCTTATCAAGCTGACCTACCAACCCCCTTTCTAAGTGTAGCAGGATGAAGGTCCCGGGTCCTGATTGAAAAGATGTTCCTGCTAGCTTGTCTAACGGGGAATTCCCCTTTGGCTGACCTGGTAGAGGAATGGTCTTTTGTGCGAGCCGTCTGGGGTTCGATCCCACTACCGTGCCGGCACAACGTGGGGAGCAGGTTCTAAGCTAATGCTAAATTGGCATAGAGCATGGTGCCAGAGGCTGCTCCCAAACGTGGGATCTCATCGCATCTCAATGGACAACTACCGCCTGCCTCAAGCTGGGTAGCCCCCTGGCTAATAAGGTGCTGTCCCACCATGTTCTGCCTTCCTAATTGGATGGAGGTGGATTAGGAGCAAACTGAATGCCAGGCTGCAAATGTTACACGTCTCAACAAGAAAAGAAATGAAATCAGCTGGAAGCTGGAATATATGAACAATGATGCCAGGCATTTCTGAGAAACTTCAGGACATCAGGAGTACTAGGACAACAGCTTTTATCAACAATGAGGTCATGCGATTGAATGTTGACGTAACCCTCCTTCAAGAAACACAGCTCAGGCTTGAGTACTCTTAAAAAGAAAGAGTACACAGTCTACTGACAATGGAAAGAATCTGATGAATCCAGAGTGCATGGTGTCTGCTTTGGAGTGAGGAACACCCACATGAGAATGGTAGAACTAGGCAAAAGGACCTCACAGAGACTGCTGACTTTCCGCCTCAGTATCAATGAGTGTCTTATTACTCTTGTCAGGATGTATGGCCCAACACTGTTCCCAACTTCAGACACACAAGACGTGATCTATGAGAATCTTGCATCCATCAACAAGAAAACCCCAAACAAGGAGCAACTTGTTCTTCTGGGCAATTTCAATGCCAGAGTGGGTGCTGATCATGACTCATTACTCTACTGTTTAGGCCAGTTTGCTGGAGGCAAAATGAATGATAATGGATAGAGATTGCTTGAGCTGTGCACGTACCATCAGCTCTGTATCTCCAACTAGTATGACCTGCACACTCATGCCTGCCACAGGGCTGATTGTGACAGACTAGTCATTGTAATGTTGCAAGATTGGGTTGCAACCAAAGAAGTTCCACCTCACTAACAGACAGTTGAACCCTCACATTGACACAAGCAACATGTCTCAACCAGACTATGCATAGCAGTTTGCAGTGGCTTTTGAGAAATCACAGTCTTGAGACTCTACCACAGACAAGTGGGAAACACTGTGGTACATTATGTACCGCACCACACTCACCAAAGTTTGGGAAGCAGACTCCAATGTCTTATGACTGGTTCATGGCCGAGTTTGCCATGAAGTGTCCCATCTCTGAAGCCAAGCTTGCTGTCCTTATAGAATACAAGCAGTCACCCAACGAGAAGAACGTACAGATTCTTAGGGCTGTTTGAAGCAGTGATCGGCAGACTGCACAGCATGGTGCCATTGAGTACCATTCTGAGATCAATGAAAACATACAACTAATGGCCATTAGTAAAAACATCAATGAAATGTATGATGGCATGAAGAAGGCACTCTGTTCTACCTAGAGCAAGAGAGCTCCCCCTCAACCCCCAAATCCTCCTCTGGGCAAGTTGTTACTGACAAAGGTCAACAGATGGAGAGATGGGTAGAACACTTTTCCAACCTTTACTCTACAATGTGTGTCCCTCACAGCCCTTGGTGCCACTGGGTGTCTCACAACCATGGTTGACAGAAAAAAAAAGGCAACAGTAGAGCTCAGCAAAGTGATTGACAGCTTTGTGTTATGTGTCGGACGCAGCTCGGAGAACCGACCAGCGTTTGAAGGACCCAGTATGAAATAAGCAGAGCACGGTACAAAGGCTAACTGAATTTAATACATAACAGTGATAACAACAAAAGGTGCGGCCTGGCGTGGTGCGCTCCCAGCAGCGCTAACGGTCCGGAGCCAGAAGTTGTTTCGGACCCAAGGACCCCGCCGACACCCCCCAGGTGGCCGCAACAACCGAGTCTGTGAAAGAAGGAACCATTATGTGAGTCCACACTCTACACACAGAACACTTAAAGGTGTACAAACAGCAAACACTTCCTGGCTTGATTA
This sequence comes from Thalassophryne amazonica, assembly GCF_902500255.1. Lineage (NCBI taxonomy): Eukaryota > Metazoa > Chordata > Actinopteri > Batrachoidiformes > Batrachoididae > Thalassophryne > Thalassophryne amazonica. Next base: position 5,095,838 of record NC_047120.1, on the reverse strand, counting down.
CTGATCAGCTTCCCAACCTGCAGGCATGGAACATCCGGTTCACAAAACTCCACTGCAGTGGAAGCTGATACATGACTAACAAACAGCTCAATACAATAAGGTGTGAGGGACACCACATTTACTGACTGTATAACTGTTAGTCACAAAATCTAACGTACCTCAGGAAGTGTGCTGACGAGCGTGAGACCTCACCCCCTCCTCTTTCACAGACTGTGCATCAAACCTGGACGTTCTCAGCATCCGCTGCTGATGAGATGGCTCCCGAGACGACGATCTCACCCGTCTGGTCACAAGGTCGAGTCTCTGGCAAATACACACTGTGCACTCCAGTCTTAAATGCCAACATGTTCCAATCCATCCAGATGCACCACAGCTGTGAGTCCTGACGAGTCGCAGGTGATCAGGGTGAGGTCCTGACAGCCTCAGCAACACAGCCACTCAGTCCCAAACGCAAGCCACCTGGGAGGAAAACCAAAAAACAGAAACAAACCGGCAGCCAGGCCCCCCCCCAGCCATATAACAGTACCCCACCCTCACGGGAAGCCTCCCGGCGACCACACACACCTGGCCCAGGAGAAACACCCCCCTCCAGGGACTATGGCTGGAAACCGCGTCTGCGTTCATCCTCCAACAGACTGGTTGAACTGGCTGCATCTTTGCCCTTGTTTCTGACAGTCTCTTAGCACAGGTGTGGCCAGGAGTTCTTACACCTGTGCGGTCAGCCCTTATCCAAACATGTGTGATTAGTCATAAAACAAAACAACCAAAACACCCCCCCCTCCCCAGGGGACCGTCCCATCAAACCCCAGGGAAGGGGAGAAAGGAAAAACAACCCAAACCCAAGCCTACAAACAAAAATACTAAAACACCCCCCCCCCCCCCCCCCAGAGGACCGTTCCATCAAACCCTAGGGAAGGGGAGAAAAGAAAAACAACCCAAACTTGAGCTCACAAACAAAAATGCCAAAATACCCCCCCTCCCCCCCCCCCCCAGAGGACCGTTCCATCAAACCCTAGGGAAGGGGAGAAAAGAAAAACCCAAATTTGAGCTCACAAACAAAAATGCCAAAATACCCCCCCGCCTCCCCCCCAAACGACACGTAGGGACCAACACCCCCCAGAGGGCCACCCGCCAGCTCCAGGAGTAATAACCACGGCCGAGGTCCCTCTGGGATCCAACGTCACCCACGGGGACTACCAGCGCCTCCCAGAGGACCACTCGTCAACCCCAGGAGATGCCTCCCCTCATGACTAATGGACCCAGCCCCGGCCGTCCACGGCTAGATGGACCCAACGCCCTTTCCCCCCCAGAGGACACCACAGTCAAACCCTGAGGGCGGAAACTGGGGGGGGGGGGAAACAAAAAAAAAACCCAAACCCCCCCCCTCCCCTCCCGGGTGCAGAGGCCACCTGGGAAACGCCCAGCACAACCTAACTGCACCCCTCCAGCAATGCCGACACTACGGCACACCCGGCTGGAGTCAGAGGAGAAGAGAGGGCATAACAAAAAACAAAAAGAAAAAACAACCCAAGTACCAACCCCATCACCCCCCAGGGGACCGTTCCATCCAACCCTGGGGATGTGAAACAAAAAGAAACAAAAGAAAAAACAAACAGACCAACACACAGTTGTTTGGGTCCCTGTTTGTGTTTTTTTTTTTTTTGTTGTTTTTTTTTTTTGCAAAGGCTACAGGGTCACACCCCCAGACAAATAGTGGACAACAAAAAAATAAAATCCCACACAAAAACCAACTCAAAAAACACCCACACAAAATGAACTAACACAAAACAAATCAGTGAGTTATACCGTCAAGCTCAACCAAATGGAACACACCTGTTCCTACTCAAGAGCTTGACGGTAACGTGATTCAGTCACCACAAGGGGGAACCAGAGTGCTAAAAATGAAAAAACCCCTTTGGCGACAGAAAAAAACAAACGAGCTGCTTTTGTGTGCGCAGCTGAGTGCAACACACAACCAAAATGTGCTCAACTAAATAACGCCGGAGCTGATACAACAGACGCAGTAGTTACCTTTGTCCGGGGAAACGAGGCTACGACTGTAACACAGGAAGCCCAGCGACCCGTGCCACAGAGCTCCGCCGTGCGCGTGAACCCATTACAAACGCACTCTTGCAGCTCCGTTTAAACCTCTTATCCGGTCGGAGTGTGACGCGAAGCCGTCGCCAGTCACACTCCACCACGACCCACGGATAAGGCACAACACAGGAATACGGCTGCAAGAGAGCACAAATCAGTATCCAGTAATGGGTCTCAAACACGCACCTTCCGGGCGGAGAGCCCCGCAACTGATCCGGATAACCACTGAACGTCTGCTGCCGCCTTCCCGGCGCGTTACCGTCTCTGCTACCGCTGGGTCCGTGATGTTTGGCCAGAGACTACTGTTATGTGTCGGACGCAGCTCGGAGAACCGACCAGCGTTTGAAGGACCCAGTATGAAATAAGCAGAGCACGGTACAAAGGCTAACTGAATTTAATACATAACAGTGATAACAACAAAAGGTGCGGCCTGGCGTGGTGCGCTCCCAGCAGCGCTAACGGTCCGGAGCCAGAAGTTGTTTTGGACCCAAGGACCCCGCCGACACCCCCCAGGTGGCCGCAACAACCGAGTCTGTGAAAGAAGGAACCATTATGTGAGTCCACACTCTACACACAGAACACTTAAAGGTGTACAAACAGCAAACACTTCCTGGCTTGATTACTGATCAGCTTCCCAACCTGCAGGCATGGAACATCCGGTTCACAAAACTCCACTGCAGTGGAAGCTGATACATGACTAACAAACAGCTCAATACAATAAGGTGTGAGGGACACCACATTTACTGACTGTATAACTGTTAGTCACAAAATCTAACGTACCTCAGGAAGTGTGCTGACGAGCGTGAGACCTCACCCCCTCCTCTTTCACAGACTGTGCATCAAACCTGGACGTTCTCAGCATCCGCTGCTGATGAGATGGCTCCCGAGACGACGATCTCACCCGTCTGGTCACAAGGTCGAGTCTCTGGCAAATACACACTGTGCACTCCAGTCTTAAATGCCAACATGTTCCAATCCATCCAGATGCACCACAGCTGTGAGTCCTGACGAGTCGCAGGTGATCAGGGTGAGGTCCTGACAACCTCAGCAACACAGCCACTCAGTCCCAAACGCAAGCCACCTGGGAGGAAAACCAAAAAACAGAAACAAACCGGCAGCCAGGCCCCCCCCCAGCCATATAACACTTTGTCACTGGCAAGGCCACAGGAAGTGACAGGACCCCAGTGATTGTATCAAGTACTGCAAGGACACTCTACTCTTGCCTTTGCACAAAATTCTTTGTCAGTGCTGGCATGAAAAGACCATGCCTCAGGACATGAGAAATGCCAAGATCATCACTGACAGTAGAAACAAAGGGACAAGAAGTGACAAGTAGTCACAAGTAGTTTACTCAAAAGACCAAGATTCCTTGCGGATAGGATGTGTGCAGAACACAAAATAATGTTCCTTTCTATGGGGATATCCCGATGCGCGTTTATAAGACCTGATGTTCGGGTTAGAAAAAGAGTAACCCAGGGGTCATATTTGGGTTTTTAAAAACCGGAATATGAGCATATTCGGGTTTTTGCAGGTGTTTACATGGCCATGCGCAACTGGGTTATTGCTAATATTCCGGTTATGAAAGGGTTATTGGCTGCATGTAAACGTAGTGGGTGTTGGGTTGGTGATGGTTGGTTTTGTCCAATAACATGGACAAAACCGTGTCTCTGCAGTCTGCAAGTTATAACAGGACTTTCAACAAATGAATAAAGTGATGCAGTCAGCATACTTTAAGTGGTAAACAGCTTCAGCCAATCTGCACTGAGTGAATGAATCCAGCCTTTAAGGAAAACTCATCTTCTTTAACTATGAAGTACATATTCTATTAGACATGATACAGTATTAAAGAGTATAACTTTGTCTTGAAAACAAGCTCTCTGATGATACACGTGCACAACTAAATACAGGACATATGTGCATATCAGCCATGATCATATACCTCTAAATGATACGCCAATATGATTGGATAAAACACTAAAGAATAAATAGCAATACACCCTTTTTCGCGGAAGGGTAATATTTTTCGTACCACCTGAGTAATCAGCCAATCTGGACAGCGGAGCGGCGCCATGACGAAGAGGCACAGTGAGAGGAACTGTGAAATACTAGTAAGTCACTATTAATAATTTCTTACGTGTCCAGCCTCGTAGGTTGATCATTAAAATTAAATTCGTTAGTTCTAAAAGCCATCATAATTATTTGTAGGAAAACGTTCTATTTTTTTTCTACTAAGGTTTGAACTTTGAGTGTTTACACAGGAGAGAAAAGTGAGAAAATGTTAATGCCTGTTTGAGAAAAGTGTATAAAGTGTGTAGTGAGGGGTTTTACAGCCTTAAAACATCCGTAATAATTGTGAAAAATAACGCTGACTACTTTGCGGATTTCGCCTATCGCGGGTTATTTTTAGAACGTAACTCCTGCGATAAACGATGGACCGCTGTATATGATAAAATCGTTATCAAGTTGTTCACCAATGAATATGGCTTTTTACACCCTTCAGAAAACCATACAACATTTATCATTTATAGGTATATGATAAAATCGTTATCAAGTTGTTCACCAATGAATATGACTTTTTACACCCTTCAGAAAACCATACACCCTGACCTCAGGTATGGAATAACTTGATAACTGATATTATTTGTAAAGTGTCTTGCACACTGAAATGAGTCACACTTTGAGATTTCAATATGCTGCTTTGACTTCACTGGAGTACAGCTGTTCACTGATGTCATTTTGAGAACATGATCCTGCACAAAGAAAAGTGCCGGGAACTGAGGCTGAACATCTTTCTACAGAGATCCAGATGTAATGGATGTTTTTTGTCTCAAAGTGAAAATAATTCATATAAGTTATCTGAGTGTGAATGTAAGTTTGTTCTACTAAAACAGCGTCATAGTACTTCCTAGTTAGTTGCAGTAAGATTCAGTCAGTAACTCTGTGCCAAATGTAACAGACAAGTGGTTCACAAGTGCTTCTTCTTCGCCAATTCCTGATACTTGTTTGATAGCAATGCTGGCATTCACACAGAGCAAGAAATATCATATTGTAGTACATATAATTATAATTTTTTGTCATACTCCTGGCCTACAAACCAAAACAACTATGTGGCTAATTATTTCTGTTGTTTGTTTCTTGCCAGTTCTACGGTGTTTCGTCTTTGGTACTTGGTGTTTAAGTGAACAGTAAACGTGTGAAAAAGTAACTCTTGTCTTCATGTTGTGACTGAGGCTGGTAAAAGTACTAAAATAATGCAAATCTTCTTGAAAGTTTAATTTCAAGAGAAACATGTTTGTTGTTAGTTGTCACCCCCCACCATGTATAGACAACAAGATCAATAATTGATCACAACGCGAGCCCAGATTATGCCAGTTTATGTATTTGTGATGGCTATTTTGAAAAACTGCATTTTTAACCATGTTAATGACCTCAGGTCACGTGTGTCCTCATCTTATCTGAATGAGCAGGCAAAAATCTTGTACCCAAATTTTGCCACTTATTTTAAAAAGCGAACATTTTTTTCCTAATCTGCCAGACTACAATAAAACCAATCCTGTCCATGTAAATGTTCATTCTGTGGACTCATATGGCGCATAAACGTTAAGGGCCTCATCACACTTAGTCCGAATGAGCAGGAACGAGCCAAACCGAATCAGGCAGAATGTCAAAAAACAAACAAACAAACAAAAAACATAATTCGTGCCACATCTGGGAGGGAATAAGACTTGCGGAGGACAGCTGCTCTGACCACAGGAATCTGCTGTGTATCAGAATGCTGATGCAGAATGCAGAATGCTCTCAGAATGCTGTCCGACGTCCTCGAATGGACCTCAACACTTCCAGAATATGGGCCGAACTTTCATTCAGACGGCATTCGGCCTCTAGTGTGACGGGGTACAAGGATAACAAGTTCTTTGTTTTTGTGCTTCAGTTGTACAGCGATGCATCTGTCAACTTCAGTTGTGATGACATTAATCATTAATTACTGAGTTTTGTGCAATAAGATGGCCACAGCTCCTGCTATCCTTCCTCTGCCTGTAGTAAGCTCTGCTGTGGATTCCCCAGCTCCATGAATTGTCATCAAAAGAGTTCAGTTTCCTTAAGTAAATGGACTACAAATGGACTGTATTTATGTCGCGCTTTTCCATCTGCAACAGATGCTCAAAGTGCTTTACACATCAATGCCTCACATTCACCCCGATGTGAGGGTGCTGCCATGCAAGGTGCCCACTACACACCGGGAGCAACTAGGGGATTAAGGACCTTGCCCAAGGGCCCTTAGTGATTTTCCAGTCAGGCTGGGATTTGAACCGAGGATCCTCTGGTCTCAAGCCCAATGCTTAACCATTAGACCAACATCAAGTACTGTTGAGATAAAATGTTTCTTGGAGACATAATGCCCCCCACAGTTATATGACACTGCATGCACAATCTATTATGAGGATAGTGCAGCCGCAACTCCAGTGGACACCGCTGCATCAAGACAGCAACAAAGGGTTGAAGGGGTCTTGCTAGACCCTGTAGCTCCTGCCTTGGTTGGCTCACCAGTGTGTTCACACAACATCACAGACAAATATTTCTTTAAGATAATTAGCCAGGGTTACTGCATCGAGGGCTGGTGAGAATTTGGTGGCAAAAACTTTTACCAGTTTCATTTGCACCACTTGAATGTTGCTTTATGCACCCGTGCAAACAATAGGTTTGGACCTGTTCTGTGCACCACTGACCGTACACTGCTCCATTTCGGTACATTTGATAAAGCAGTGGTGCCTCCTGGGTAACCGTTCCCCATGTCAGCCACTGTACCTGTCCCACCTAGACCCTCCTGGGCCTAGGACGCCACTGTAATTGAAGTTGAAGCTGATCCATCAGTCACAGATTTACCAATGTCTGTCAAGCCAGAGGTGACAGCCACGGCAGCAGGTAGACCCCCCCAAGTAATCAGGAGCTCCAGGGGAGATGCTGTTTCAGCAACAATTCATGTCATTTTTTGGAAAATCCATGCTTGGCAGCACAGCCAAGCCCCTGAGAGCTGGGCGGAAATTTGCCACCCACCGTAGCTGGAAGCCTGCTCCTTAACTGCGGAAGAGACCTCTCTCAAACAGACAAACAGAGGCTTCAGCACAGAAACCTCCTCCTCACACTCAGCAGCAAACAGAACAGAGAGAAAGCAGCACTTGAGCAGTTTCACAGACGTGGCTCCTCTCCCACATCGGAAAACGCAGCAGGTTGTATCGGAAATTTCAGATACTTAAATTACGTTGGTATCGGAAGCCGATGCCAGTATTGGATCGCATTGACCCCATCCTTAAATACAGTTCCAGGAGCATCAGATCCACCCAAGACTCCAGTTATGATTCTATTCTTTCTCTTATCAGTACAACTTTTTCTTACTATCGTTTGTTGTCTTCTGGTCACAGTATTGGCAATGTTTTACTTCTGCTCTGTTTCATCTTCATGTGACCATAAATTCTTGATTTTTTTTTTTTTTATTTAACCCTCAGCTGTTAGTGGGTTATAGAACATTTTAAGTAGAACAGTAATAGTGATTCTGATCCTGTTTGTATATCTAATCACTGTGTAGAAAGCAGCAGTGGTGCTGATGGATGAGGAGCACAGTAAGGCAGAGGTGAGGGGTGAGATGTCAGAGACGGAGCTCCTGATCATGGATCAGTTCACCATTTTGGTCAGAGACTTGTATGCCTTCTACCCGCTTCTCATACGATTTGTTGATTACAACAGGTACTGGACATGGATTTTCATCTTTTCTTAAAAAAAAACCCTGTTAGATGACTAATCAGCTATGAGTCAGTTTCTAACACACAGCTGAGCTTCTCGTTTTGGTGCTCTCAGCTAACTGCCTTCATGTCTGAACAGAGCCAGGTGGTTGAAAGAGTCCAACCCACAGGCGGAGGAGCTGTTTCGCATGGTGGCCGAGGTTTTCATCTTCTGGGCGAAGTCCCATGTAAGTAAATCACTGCGAGAAACAACAGAAGTATTATGAGGATTCCATCAGGAATCATCCATCCATCCATCCATCCATCCATCCATCCATCCATCCATCCATCCATCCATCCATCCATCCATCCATCCATCCATCCATCCATCCATCCATCCATCCATCCATCCATCCATCCATCCATCCATCCCTTGTAACCTAAGTGAATAAGACTCTTGGATCTCTCAGAAAGTGCTGCAGCTGCCACATGTTTAAGGAAGAAGTCATTTTCTCCCTCCTTCATTTAAGACATGACAGTGTTAGAAAAAGAAGAGCCTTATAGCAATATGATACTAAAATTTAGCAGGGAATGTGTGGCTGATTTGAAAATTTTTTTAGCCAAATAATGTACTGTGATATATTTCTTCAGAACTTCAAGAGAGAAGAACAGAACTTTGTGGTCCAGAATGAGATCAACAACATGTCCTTCCTCATCACTGACACCAAGTGTAAGATGTCTAAGGTATGGAACTGTGAGCAAAATATTTATTTAGGCGCTTACAAAGTGTGATTTTGGGTTAGTCCACATTGAATCATCACAAAGAACACAAAGGAGACACACGAAGGGATGGTTGATAATGAGTGGGACTACGGCTCAGCTGGTCCAGTGGATTGTCCAGTAATGGTTGGATTTCCCAAGTGAAGCTGAGCAGTAAGTAAAAACAACAAAAAAAACATTCATAAAGAAACTCAGTCATCCTAACAAATGGTTCAGAAGACAGGTGGAAAATAAGTGACAAGAATTATTTGATTCACAGAAATATGATGAACTTAAATGTTGTAGACGCTCAATCAAACATAGACCAATAATCACCTTTCAGGGAATTGCTTCAGACCAGGAGAGGAAGAAGATGAAGAGAAAGGGAGATCGTTACTCGATGCAGACGAGTCTTATTGTTGCTACTTTGAAACGTTTGCTGCCTGTTGGACTGAACATGTGTGCCCCCGGAGAACAGGAACTCATCACGCTGGCTAAGAACCGCTTCACCCAGGTCAGTCCAATGTCTGCAACTGCTGAACTCTTTATATGTACAGAATTTACAAATTATTATTCATGAGCATCTTCTTTACTATTGCCTATATAAACTCTCAAAGTGTGGAAAACTAAACACGTTTCCAATGCACCATTTTTTTGTACCCTTGCTCAATGAAGTTGGGGGGGGGGCATTGTGCTCCCACCCTGTTTGGGCGTCGGTCCATCCATTCAGTAGTCTGTCTGTAATCTTTTTGTTTCACCACATGAACTAAAGAGCACTTATCTGATTAAAGCCATTTCTTGGTGGTAAATTGGGAAGATTAGAGGAAGATTCCTTTCACAAACGGGCCGGGGGGGCATTATTTGATGTGGCCACCACAGGCAGCATTTTGATTTTCACTTCTACGCAATAGCTAAAGTAGGTCTTATCTGATTGAAACCATTTCTTGGTTCTGTACTGCAGAGGGTAGAAGAAGAGTCCTTTTAAAAATGGGGGTCTTCCATCATCCAATATGGCCACCATGGCTGCCATGTTGATTTGTGTTTCTGTGCAATTACTAAATAACACCGTATTTGACTGAAACCATTTCTTGGTGGTGTATTGGGGAGGTTAGAGGAAGTAACCGTTTGAAAATGGGGATCAATACACAACATATCTGTTACGGCTGAAAACCCAGAGCGTGAGAATTAGGACCCAAATGGCAAAGAACAGAGTGTGATTGGGAATGCCTCGGGGTTCCCCCGGAGGACCTGGGGGAGGTGTGTGTGGATCGGGAGGTCTGGGCGGCTTTGCTTGAGCTGCTGCCCCCACGACCCGACTCTGGATCAAGCGGAAGAAAATGGATGGATGGATGTAAATAATGAATAGGACAATGGTGGAAACAAGTGCTGGAGAAAAGAGGCCTGACTGTAGCTCAGAGCAGGATTGCAGTCCAGGACTTAGACAAGGCCATAGAGTTTGTAGCGTGGAAACATGAGCGGTAGAACAGAACCAGGCCGCCACGACGGAGCTGACAGTCAGCAGGTAATCTGAGGAAAGACAGTAAAAATGATTAGTCCAGGCTAGGAGTCGAAGGAACAGAGGAATATGAGCCGAGGTCAGGTACCCTGCAGGTAAACTGAGTTTCTGGTGTCTGATGAGTGGCAAAGCAGGGTATAAATACAGGTACTGCTGATGAGGAACAGGTGAGACCAATCACCTCCATGACATGGCGCCTGGAAGACACAGGAGGGGAGGGGGGAGAGAGCAGACCAAGACTGCACGACACATATCAAATTGTAAAGCAGCAATCTTACACAAATACACAGTATAGCACCGATAAAGCACCGCTCTGTCACTACTGAAATAATTTCCACACTTCTTTGTCACCTCTGACACACCATTGGCACACCATATTCCAATGTAACATATGGCGGGGGGGCATATGCCATTCTTTGCTTTGCTCTTTTTCATTTTGCTGCTGCTTGCTGTCTCGTGATTGATTTATTCCAAGGTTACATGAAATTTTCAGTACGTTGTCAGTCACTTTGGATCAAAGCAGTTTCCTGACACTTTGATCAAGCATGTGTCATTTAGTTTCTTAATTCACGTTTATTTCTTTTTTTAACAGAAGGATACGGAGGCTGAGGTTCGAGAGATCATCAGCACCAACCTGCATTTACAAGGGAAGGTAAGATGTGATTGATGTGAGCAGAAATGTAATGATGGATTGATTTTGGTGCAGTTGCCAGGATCAGTTCAGAGGTCTCTGATAAGGACACACACTAAGAAACATCACATGGAATCATGAGGTGGAAAATCAAGATGTGCAGCAGAGAAGCGTTATTTTAAGGACTATTTTTTTTATTATTCGGCTAGTCAAAAGCCACTTATTCAGTTCATTTAATCCTTAAAAGAATAGACCAGCTGGAGCTGCCACCACTCCCTTCACTCAGTGAAGAACGTGCACTCGAAAAAAGGAACTGCTGTCTCAACAAGAAAAATTGATGTAACAAGTTATTTCAAGTTAGTTATTTCAACTTTCAATTAAGAGTTAATGCCACAAGACTTCTAAGTTGAAATAACTTAAAAAACTGCTAAAAAAAAATGTTTTTAGAGTGTGTGTTAAATTTGGCAGGTGAGTTAGTCGGCTCAAACGGGTCGTCTGTGCCTAGTAAATGAATGCAGGTATTGTCTTCATGCTAATGCTAATGTTTTTTGTATTTGTGATTTTGTGCTTATATTTGTTCAAATAAATGTCACATTTGTGTTACACCATGAAGATTCAAAATTGGCTTAGTTCATTCAGTGTCATATTTAGTCGCAGACTAGTCGATGATAATGGTACCCGACTGATCGACTAATTCATTGTCCCAGCCCTAACAACACACAAAACATGTTTCTGTGAAGGCTCTCAGTTGTCCAGGTGGTTTCCATAGTAGAGAAGCTTGAATCTTCGACTGGACTGGGTTGCTTGACCTGAGGACGTTTTGCATCTAATCGCAGAACCTTCCTCAGCTAAATTTCTTGCTCTGGTAGTCTGACTTCTGTCTTGACTCTTGTAGAGAAGAATAACAGAAGCCAGCAAAAGCTGGAGTTTTAAACCTAACCAGACCCCTACTACCGAGAGGCAGACTGCTATTGGCTAGTGACTAACAATTGCTCTAATTAGCACCTATTGTGCTCTAGTTAGCACCCTCCTAATGACAGGGTAGCTGTCCCTCCTAACAGTAGACTGATGCCTCTCCTGACGACCCCTGACGACATGAATGACTCATTACCATGAACAAAAGACTGAAACTGCTTTGACCTGAGTGCCCCTTTGTAAATAGGGAACAAAGCGTGTTTCAGACCCCCTCCCCGGTTAGGGCTGGGTTTCAACTGTTTCACATACAATGCTTCCTTCGCTCCCCTCTCAAACCATTTCTTTTCTCTGGCTAAGATTTTAACTTCCTTGTCCTCAAACATGTGGTTAGTGTCTTTAAGGTGGAGATGAACTGCAGACTGAGGTCCAGTGGTGCCCTCTCTGCGGTGCTGGTATAGCCTTTTGTGCAACGGCTGCTTAGTCTCACCTATGTAGTGTTTGTTACAGTTTTCCTGACATCCGATAGAATACACTACGTTGCTCTGTTTGTAACTAGGGATCCTGTCCTTAAGGTGAAGTAATTTCTATCTCGAGGTGATAACAGGTTTAAAGTCAACTGGGATTTTGTGCTGTCTGAAGATCCTCTGTAGTTTTTCCCCTACTTCCGATAAATAAGGGAGAGACACTCCTCTACTTCTTGGCTCCATCTCTTGTCTGTCTGGTCTCTTTGTTCTTTGGGACTTCTGCACTTTATCCAGGGACCATCGTGGGTACCCACATACTGTGAGGGCTTTCCGGACATGTTGTTGTTCTTTAGCCCTTCCCTCTGTAGTTGTGGGCACCTGTAGAGTCCTGATCACCCCGAGCTTGTGTTCAAGGGGGTGGTCTGAGCCAAAGAGCAGATATTGGTCAGTGTGAGTGGGTTTTCTGTAAACCCCTGTCTGAAGCTGCCTGTTCTCTCCAATCGTAACATCACAGTCCAAGAAGGCTAAATGGTTGTTTCTGGCATTCTCATATGTGAACTTGATATTGGGGTCCACCGAGTTGATTTACACTGTAAAGGCTTCCACTTCCTGTTGCTTGATTTTAACCCATGTGTCATCGACACAGGCATCTCTCCCAGTCACTGGTTCAGTGTGCGCGTGCGTGCGTGCGTGCGTGCGTGTGTGTGTGTGTGTGTCACTCATGTCTGATGTGACACTTGCAGTGTGTTTCAGGCTTAATAATAACATGGATGCATCCTGGGACAGTCATGGTACAGAACCATGTTTTGAGTGTTTCCAATGTTGTTCCAGTATGTGAAAGTACAGCAGGAGATTAAAGAGACGCTATGTTCCCCAAACACTCATCATGCAATGCTGGTTGCATTGTGTGCAGAAGACAGAAAATGAGGATTACTACATGGACACACAGATTGAATTTGGTCACTTGCAATGTAAACAGTCAATCATTGACATCAAATGTAAATCAAATATGCAGTTAATATGATTTGAACTGGCAGTTTGAATAAAGCACTCATGTGTTGCTTAACACCTTGAAGAGGTTTTAAATGTGGACCTCTGTGTGTGTGTTTGTGTGTGTGTGCGCGCGCACACTGCAGCTTGAGGATCCAGCGATCCGTTGGCAGATGGCTCTCTACAGGGATCTGCCCAGCCACAGTGAGAGTACATCAGACCCAGAGAAGACTGTGGACAGAGTGCTGGACATTGCTCACGTGCTATTCCACTTGGACCAGGTGTGTGTGTGTGTGTGTGTGTGTGTATGTGTGTGTGTGTGTGTGTGTGTGTGTGTGTGTGTGTGTGTGTGTGTGTGTGTGTGTGTGTGTGTAAAAAGAGCTGCTGTAAAAAAAATAAAAATACTGCTCATAATTAATGCTGTTAACCAACTGAAATTTTAAATTGTGATTAAGCGCATGATTGTCCATAGTTAATCACAATTAATTTCACATTTTTATCTTCAATACACGGTGCTTCTCAGTGTCTAAAATCTTTTTTTAATTAAGTAAACAGACGTTTATCTCATCAGTTCTACGTAGTATAGGGCTGTTGCAGTAAAAGTAGGACGCTCAGAGTGACTGAATGTAAGTGAATGAATGATGTTTCAGTTGTAAAAGGATATTTATTATTATTATTATTGTTATTATTATTGTTGTTGTTGTTACCAAAATGTCTTTAAAATGTGTTCAAAAGTGGACCTTTTCTCCAACAAGGGAGGGAAAGCAGGGTCTCTCTGTGGCTCTGCTCCTGTTCATTATCACTGTAAAGAAGACTTAAATAGGTGATGGTGAGGGAAACTCAACTTTTTTTGGAAATCACTGCCTGATTGCCCGTTAAGAAGGTAATATATTCAGAAAACGTATTTGTGCATTTGAAGCGTTGTGTTTTTTATTGCAGATTCACACTTGAGTGTTTGGACGGTGACACAGTTTACACTAATTAACACATAATATAGTGCATCAGAATTTGTGCATAATTATCAAATTAAAATATATGTTTTATATTTTCACATTGTACAGATGACAGCATTGACATTAATGGGTGATTCTTTAACTACGGGCACTTATTATGTCCTTTGATCATATTGTATGAAAAACAGAAAAAAGGGGAAATTTCACACTTTTATAGTTATCTTTACAATGAAAGTGTTTTAAGAAATTTGTTCTAGTAGTCTATGATGACTTTTTCACCTTTTTTCAGCATCATTATATGCAAATATTGCCGTTTTGTGCTTGTCCCACACCCAGACTTTTGATCTTCAATGATAAAAATGAATGGTAAAAAAATGTTTTTTCTAATGTTTTAAAATATCTCTGAATAAAATATCAGTAAAATAATCAAAACATAATTGGGGTATTCAGTGTCATACAACTGTTGTGATGTTTTTAAACAAAATGTAGTTGTCCCACACTATTGCCGTAATTTCCACCACAACACTGTAATGTCCCTTTAAACAGTTTGTATGAAAGATTGTTTGGGTAGTTTCTATGGAGATAAACAGTGACATCAGAGCACATGTATATAGCGCCAAATCACAACAAACAGTTGCCCCAAGGCGCTTTATATTGTAAGGCAATGGTGTGGTGGAAATTACATTTACAAGGCCAATAGTGCCCGTAGTTGAAGAATCACCCTAATGTAGTTATTCTGTCCAGATTCATTAGATTTATAAATCAAGACCATAAGTCAAACCTGTTTTCCTTTTCAAGATGTCTGCCTCACGGCTGGATCACCGTATGCTGTGAAGGATAATGACTTTTGTTTTTTGTTTTTTTTGTGGCAGTCTGTTAGCCAGGACTCAGCTTCTCTTAGCTGCTTGAGTGCTGCAAAACATGTAGCAGACCGGAACCAACGTGTATGATTTCACAGTTTACAAATGTTAGCTGACTAAATTAGTGGAACTAAATTTAGCGGAAGCAAATTGGCCCACTGATGGTTTTAAAGTTAGCTGAAAAGCTGATCTGCTAACAAAAAAGTTAGCTGTGCTAATCTTTGGAAATGAGAGGAAGCTGGAGCACCCAGAGCAAACCCACACAAACACGGGAAGAACATGCAAACTCCACACAGAAATGACACAGGTGGGAATTAAATCCCATGACCCTCTTGCTGTGAGGAAACAGTGCTAACCACTAAGCCATCATGCTGCCCGACCAAGGACCAGTTAACCAATAAATTTAAAAAATATCAGATGTCTTTAAACAGTAATAACTCACGTATGAGTTGATTTAACAATGAAAAGAATGCATTTGTGCTATCAGAGTTTGGAGTCACGTTTAAAACGTTTCTATAATTCACTCATTTTCTATATCTGCTCACTGCAGTTGAGGGTCACGGAGCACTAGAGCGTATCCCAGCAGTCATAGGGCGAGAGGTGGAGTACACCCTGGACAGGACACCAGTCTATCACAGGGCTTTAAACAGTCTGTCAGAGAGAATAATCACTAAAAACCCCTCGGAAACGTTCCCATTGTGCAGTCGAGTGCACTGCATGCTGACATTGGTGTGTGAGTGTGTATTTGTGTATGAATGGGTGAATGCAAGGCATCGCTGTAACGTGCAGCGAGTGTCTGCCTCTTTATAATTACTGGTCCAGTGGATCTCGGTTGTCCAGGTTGTTTTTGCCTTTAAAGACAGGGACCCCGCACATAAAAGTGCTGTTATTGCTCCACTTCTCTGGCTTCTGTGCACCCACAATGCAACAGCTGCAGGCCCGCCCCCTCTGTCACATGTTCCACTTGTATTCAGGTTGAACATCCTCAGCGCAGTAAGAAGGCGGTGTGGCACAAACTGCTGTCCAAACAGAGGAAGCGTGCCGTGGTGGCTTGTTTCAGGATGGCCCCGCTGTATAACCTGCCCAGGTACCTGTTGTGTACCCACAGACACACTAAAACACACCTCATGTGAGTGCACGATCTCTGACTAGTCACTGTCTCTCCGTTCCAGGCACCGGGCGGTGAACTTGTTCCTGCAGGGCTACAAGAACTCATGGATTGAGGCAGAGGAACATTACTTTGAAGACAAACTCATCGAGGATCTCGCTGTGAGTTTGTGCACAACACAGACACACTGAACACGGAGCCACAGTGTGTTCACTATGTGAATGTGTTGTGGTTGTAGAAACCAGGTGATGATGTCCCATGTGAAGAGGATGAAGGGCTCAAAGACATCGATCCGCTGCACCAGCTCATACAGCTGTTCAGCAGAACGGCCCTCACTGAGAAGTGGTACGTTCTGTTCACATCCACGTTTTTGTCTCTCACTGTGTGTTCCATCTTATGTGGAGGTCACAGGTCACCAGCCAAGACACCAAGAAACCAGAGACATATAAATACACCATCATCCTTCCCTCTGGAACAACACTGACACAAGATACTGCCGTCACACTGCTTTCGTTATGTAGATTTGGGGATTTTGTTTTTTGTTCGTTTGTTTCTTTCCTGTTCCGAGTAAGGTAGTAAATTTTTTTTTTTAAATTACAGTTGTCATTTAGAGGTTTTGCACCTGATGTCATCAAACTTCCATTCTGCAACACAAATCAGAAAAAGTTGGGATGTACAAAAAAATACAAAAAAACAAAAAACACTGATTCTGACACTGAATTCTGTCTGACAGAATGAACTCAGGATGTTTCATGTTTGTCTGCTCAACTTCATTTGTTAATATTCCTCATTCCTGCATTTAAAGTTGAGAGGGGTAATTTTAATTGTGACTTTGTTAAAAGCAGTTTCCACGAACAGCCGAGTCTGTGAGGAGCAAACATGGGAGATGATCTCTAGTTTGTCAAGAAATAGAGAAAATGATTAAAATGTTTCAAAACAATGGGCCTTAAAGAAAGATGGGATGGGAAGGGATTTGCTTATTTCTTCCTCGACAGTGTGTAATCTCCTTAAACAATATAAGGAATCTGGAGGAATTTCAGTGTGTAAAGGTCAAGAGTGATGATGGGTGATTCTTCTGTATATATAATCTTCAAATACACGTTGTGGTGTATTGGAGTATAAGTTGCAGGACCTCTCAAAGTAGAGAAAAAAATCCCCTGCAATTTATACACTCCAGAAAATGGTGCCAGAAAGTGGGGGCAGTGAAGATGTGTATGTGTTTTTGGAGTTCCAAGGAGAACATTTCTGTAGGCATTGTTTGGATCCATCTCACTGCAAAACATCCTTCAACAGATTTTCCTCTCAAAGCCAGAATCAAAGGCATGTGGAAGAACGAAGGACTCGTCCCTCAGCTCATCAGAGGGCTGTGGGAAGGGAAAGGATGTTTGTGCTTTGATCAGATTTGACTAACACATTTGGGCAAATGGCACAAAATATACTGGAGTAGTGAAAAAAGATATTGTAGTCATGGAGTGTTAACTTTTCATCGTCACATTTTACTTTCAGTGTTGTGTATTTTGTGTTGCAGTAAATTGGATGAGGACAATCTCTACATGGCCTATGCTGACATCATGGCTAAGGTACCAACAACATCACCTCAAAGACACTTTAGTGACTTACTGTAGCACAGGACAAGAAGAAGATGGAAAAATGAACAATAGTTATAGTCAGTGTGGAAGTAAACTCCAGTTTTGTTATAATAAACCCTTCATGCCCATGCCTCTACCAGAGCTGCCATGATGAAGAAGATGAGGTTGGAGAGGAGGTGAAGAGTTTTGAGGTAGGTACTGAGTCACCCTGATTTAAGTGGACATGGTCCAGGGTGCTGCACGGTGTCAGATCTATATTCTGCTTCAATGAACAGGAGAAGGAAATGGAGAAGCAGAAGCTTTTGTATCAGCAGGCTCGGCTTCACGATCGTGGAGCTGCTGAGATGGTGCTGCAAACCATCAGTGCCAGCAAAGGTAGGACCATTTCTTCTAAAAGTTTTTTTTTTTTTTATCCATCATGAAAAATAAACTTTAATAACTCTGATTGCTTTTTTCCTTCACCATGTCTGGGACAGTGTGGAGACTGTTAGGAAGAAAAAGGCATTTAGTTTTATGTAGTTTTTACAGGAAGGTCCATGTGGTTTTCAACCAACATCTGAACTGTTGATAAAACATCTTTAACCTGTAATTTGATCCAAAAAAAACCAAAACATTAGAAATAATAATAATAATAATAAATTTTATTTATAAAGCACCTTACATTTGACAAGCAAATCTCAAGGCGCTACCATAAAAGTCTAAAGGATAAAACACAGTACAAAAAAAAACACAGTTAAGAAAAAGCTTTTAAAAACAGACAAGACTTTAAGTGTTTTTTTTAAGTTTCAGTTGGTTGTGGCGCTCTTAGATGGTTGGGAAGAGCATTACACAGTCAGGGTGCAGCTGTCTGGAAGGCCCTATCTCCCATAATGCGGAGTTTGGCCTTCAAAGGCTGGAGTTGGTGACTGTCAGCAGAGCAAAGTAGGCATGATGGGTTGTAGGGACTGATCAGATCTTTGAGGTACACCGGTGTGCTGCCATAGACACACTAATGGGTCAGGAGACAGATCTTATATTCATTCCTGAACTTAACAGGGAGCCAGTGGAGGTTTTGAGGATGGGTGTGATGTGCGTGGACTTCTCTACCCCCATCAGGATCCTGGCAGCGCACTTCTGAATATACTGCAGTCTCTGCAGGCCCCTGCCAGGTATCCCGATGAGGAGTGCATTGCAGTAGTCCAGCCTGGAGGAGACAAAAGCAAGGACCAATTTCTCAGCATCGGGTAGGGACAGGGAGGGACGGAGTTTGGCGATGTTCCAGAGATGAAAGAATGCAGTTTTGAAGAGGTGTTGGATATGGGTGTCAAATGACACGTGGGGATCAAACCATACCCCAAGGTTCGTGACGGAGGAATTGAGGGGAATGTTGTGGCCAGCGAATGAAAAAACAGTCAGAGGAAAGGACCAAAGCTGGTGAGGGGTCCCAATGAGTAGACCATCAGTTTTGTTACTGATAAGCTGAAGAAAATTATTAATCCACACCCTTGTCTCCTCCAGGCAGGCCCTGAGAGCAGTTATTGAAAGTGAGGGTGATGTAGGGTCCAACCTGACATAGAGCTGAGTATCATCAGCATAGCAGTGAAAGGCAACTCCATACCTTGCTGATGATGTGGCCCAGGGGAAGCATGTAGATGGAGAATAGTGTGAGACCGAGGACTGACCCTTAAGGTACTCCACAGGTGACAGTGTGGGCACTCGACCTGGCTCCCCCCGAGCCACATATTCAGCTCTATCAGTCAGGTATGACCAAAACCACTGGCGTGCTGTGTGGGAGATGCCAATGAAATATTGCAAATGGTGGACGAGAATGGAATGGTCCACAGCGTGGAAGGCAGCTGAAAGGTCCAAGAGTAATAAGAAAGATGGAGATCCCTGGTCAGAGGCCACCAGCAAATCATTGGTGACCCTGACTGCTGTGTGCGGTGCAAAACCCTGACTTCAATATTTCATAAAGACTGTGAGACTGTAGATGATTGTGAATTTGGGTGGTAACAATTTTTTTCTATGATTTTGGAAAGAAAAGGGAGATTGGAGATGGGCCGGTAACTAGATAGAATATCAGGATCAAAAGAGGGTTTCTTTAGCAGGGGGTTCATAAGAGCTGTTTTGAAAGAAGTTGGGAGGGATTATGGAGTTGATATTCGATTTAATCAGGGCATGTTTTTGATGAGGGCTTCGACCTGTCCCTCTGTGGGAAGGAGAAAATGAGAAAAGGTAAATGGTATAGTTAGGGCGGTAGATGGCAGAGTACTGTGAGGTGTTAAACTAGAAAGGATGGTATCAATTTTTGAGATGAAAAAAATCAAGAAATTTATTACACATAATCAAAATTCCAACTGAAAAATAACTCACTCACTCACTCACTCACTCACTCACTCACTCACTCACTCACTCACTCACTCACTCACTCACTCACTCACTCACTCACTCACTCCATGTGTAATAGAATGCAGGTTCGTCAGTTTTTCCCTTACTATTAACAGTGCTGCAAGTGATGTGCCTCAGGATGGACCTGTCCATTACAACCCTTCCTTTAATCTGCACAGAGCAGTGGAGGCAATACCCCCTATTCCACAGAGCGCCGTTCCTTCCTGTTTCATCCAAAATAAGCATCATAGTCACTTCTTGATCTATCTTTTTCAATATTAAACAAACTTGGGATATGTAATAGTCACGACCATCATCTGCACTACATTTGAAATGCGGGTTAAATTTTCGAGCTGTGGTGCATGTTAACTTCTGGGTGTTTGTAATCGTTACAGGTTCAATCATGTTTGAACATTTTTACACGGGGTAGTCCTAGTGAGTACAACATGAAACTTGTTTGATCATGCTCCAAAATTGATTGCGAAGCAGCCCTGATGAACCCCGCACCACGCTGTGGTGACCACACACCTCCACAGTTCAATGCAGCTCTACCTCAACAAAAACTAGTCCCACCCAGTTTGTCGACTAACCAGTCACATATCTCGCAACCGCATTGGCCCACATCATCACTAGGACCGTTCCCAAGTGCTGAAGCAGATATAAGGCACGATACCGATGTGCCCCACCTTTCCCTGTTGCGATTTTAGAGATGACAAATTTCCACATTTCTATGCATTTTTCTGAATTTGAATGACAGCTATCATGCGTGGTCGAGGGTGCAAAACTCAAGGAGACAAGTATATATTTTTATATCATACTGTTTAAGAATTCATTGTAATCTTAATCTTTGTATATAGTAAAAATGGAGCCAGTGGCTGGTGATGGAGTCAGTCCTCACCAGCCAGCAGTGGCTGACCAGCTTATGCACTTCAGTCATGAAGTCTTGCAAAACCTGCTACTCAGGGGTGCTGGACCAGGCAACTGTTTGGTGAGTGGTTCAGCTCGGTGCTGCAGGAGCTGCCGCTGGACTTGTACGGGAAGTCCCAAGACTTAATATACTCCACCCTCAATAAACTGAGAGATGAGGCCAGTGGCACTAACCTTGGAAGTCATGAAGTGCTTTGAGTGTCTTGTCCTCCACTACCTTAAGTCCTTTTATTTATTGATTTAACCTATATAATATAATATGAACAGGTTAGTCCCACCGCGATCAAGATCTCTTTTGCAAGGGAGACCTGGGGAATTATAAAGTTTCCAATTCACCAAACCTGCATGTCTTTAAATGTGGGAGGAAACCCGGAGGAAACCCACACAAACACAGGGAGAACATGCAAACTCCACACAGAAAGGCCCGTAGGTAGGACCTTCTTGCTGTGAGGCAACAGTGCTAACAACTAATCCACCATGCTGTCCTACCTCCCTCCTAACATTGACCCACACCAGTTTGCTTATCGGGCAAACAGGTCATTAGGTGATGCCCACCACCCTGTGCCACCTGTAGGAACCTGGAACCTGCGTCAGGATGCTTTTTGTGGATTACAGCTTGGCTCTCAATACCATCCTGCTGGACCTGTTAGTCAAAAAGCTGATTGACCTGGACTTTCCACCCCTTACCTGTAACTGGATAAAGGACTTCCTGATTAAGCATCCACAAACAGTAAAGGTGGATCCCCTCAGTTCCTCCACCCTGACACTCAGCACAGGCTCCCCCCCCCAGGGCTGTGTGCTGAGCCCCTTCCTGTATGCTTTATATACATATGACTGTGTCCCTTCCCACCACTGGAACATGGTTGTCAAATTTGCTGATGACACATCAGTGGTGGGCCTGATCACAGGAGATGAAACAGCATATCAGGGGAGGTCCAGAGGCTTGAGGCATGGTGTTCCACAAACAACCTAATGTTGAACACCACCAAAATCAAGGAGATGGTCACAGACCTCAGGAGGGAGGGAGGAATCCATGCCCCACTACAGATCATTGGCTCCTTCATGGAGAGGGTCTCCCTTATCAGGTCACTGGGGGTGCACCTTTCAGATGACCTATCATGGTCCACTAACAAGTCAGCAGTAGTCAAAAAAAGTCCAGCAGAGGCTGCACTTTTTAAGACTCCTGAGGAAGTGCCATCTGGAGGCTGGCATGTTGAGGACCTTCTACTAAACCACAGTGGAAAGCATCTTGTCAAACTGGATCGCAGTGTGGTTTGCAAACTGCATGAGCTGGGGACAGGAGAGCCCTGCAGCGAGTGATTAAAGCAGCCCAGAATATCATCGGCTGCCCCTGCCCTCCCTGGTAGCTATTGCCACCTCCCGTGGCCTTAGCAGAGCACAGAAAATCTGCTCAGAACAGCCGCATCCAGGCCAAACTCTCTTCTGCCTCCTCCCCTCTGGCAAAAGAGTTAGAACCTACAGGTGCTGGACTAATCGCCTCAAAGTGGGTTTTTACCTGCGGGTGATCAGACTCTTGAATGCACATGTGAGACCCCCACGGATTCCAAATCCAAAGAACAATCCAAGTGCAATATTTATACCTTTTGATACCTATTCCACTGAGATGGTTTATATATTTACATATTTCTTATTTTATTTTATTTTATTTTAGGATCTGTTTTCGCCGTCATATAAAACAAATAATGAATGTTTTACATTCTTTCAATGGAACGGATATTTTGGTGAAAAATGAAAAGTACCATTCAGCGAGGCAAGCCTTGTTGAATGATACTTTTCATATTTCACCTCATGAAATATTTGTACCATTGAACTCATAAACATTCATTATTTGTATTCTATTCTATTCAACGCTGAATCTCTGTTCTGGCAGCACAGACCCAAACTGTTGTGACTGGTGCAGTGGGTGCAGGCTTGACCTCCACCCCAACACGGCCATCAGCCCCCCAGGCAGGACCTCAAGGTTCCCCAAAGATCATATAATTCCAACCAATACCCATTGATAATCAGTGCTGGCAGCCATGACCAGAGCAGTGGCCCATGAGCCCACCTAGCATCTTGGTATAGGCCTCCCAACAACCAGGCTACATTAATCAAGTCTTGCTGGCAACCTGGAGCAGCAGCAGCACAAAGGACACAGACGTGGCTCATGTCCTTTCCCAACCACAGCTTTCAAGACCATCGGAAGTGTTAAGGGCATGTGACCAACTTCAGCAACATCCGGAGGGGCACAGCTGATTGTTTCGAGCAGGAGAACTCTAATCAGCAGTCACCTATTGACTCTTGAGGACAATTTTATAGAGACAATTTTGTTTGTTTATAGTTTATTTGGTTGTCTTTTATGGAGTTTTTAGTCTGCCTGCTTGTACTTTTTGTAGTTTTTAGTAAATTGAGTAATTGTAATAAAGATATTTCCAAACATAAGAAAACCTAAAAATCCAAATACTGACTGAACCAACAAAGAATAGATCTGTCACATTTTATTAAATAAAAAGAAGCAAAATGAGTGAATAAATGAATAAAATTATAATAAGACAAATACAACTACTAAGAAAAAAAACTACAAAGAAACACACATCATACAGAATAATTCAACTGGATAAGATCTCAGTCACAGATGTTTCAGACGGAATCTGATGTATCAGTGAACTGTGAATGAGTTGAGAAAAGTTAAGGCCCCGTCACACATTGCAAGAATGTGCAGGAACCAGGTCGACACGGCAAATATGGTCATAATCCAGACACAAATGGGAGGGAAAGAGGCGTAGTCAGCTGTGTTAGAACATAGCGCAGCCTGCACGATGCAGCCCAAAAATATTTTAGAAAACAGTCAGATGATACAGACTGCTGTCAGACATGACCAACATTGGCGCTCTCACTCACTCACTCACTCACGCAATCAAATATTCACTCGTCCTCACATTCCCAGTGCTGAACTGACCTCTCATCAGGAGGAGGGTGCGATGGCAGGAGTGTGTGTCTCTCACATGACAGAGTGTGCGCGTGTACGTATGTAGAACAAGTGATCCAACCAGCGTGCTAGTGTGTGGCCAGATGAAATGTTCTCTCAGGTGCGTGTATGTGTGTTCACAATGGCTGTATGAGCCACTCCACGTGAGCACGTGCACCCCACGTGTGTGTGTGTGAGCACAGGAGCTGTCCATCCAGACTGCACACAAAAAGGTTGACAACTGTCACTGATCGCCTGCTGTTGTATAGTCCGGCAAAAAAATCCCTTTAGGTGTTTAATCAGTATATACTTGCATTGCTAGATTTTATTCGTCCGGCTAGACACCATAACTGCTGCTGACCTGTGCTGGCAGTGTGCCAACTTCCCTTGTGCTCAACATTTTTCAGACGCAGCTAGCAAACTTTTTCTTGTGTCTTTTTGTAACTCTTTTTTTTTTTTGGCCATTTCACTTGATACGCATCTTAACACAACAGTAGTTGGATTTTTGCTGCGGGACAGCACTTCACATGGGATTTACTTATGCCAGAGGTGGATTATGCATTTGTGAGCCAATCGATGTTGTCAGCACACAGCGCAGCCAGGTGAGAGGGCCTTCATCAGGTGTCTGCACTGCGCTGCTCCTGGGGCCGTACCAGAGGTGAGTTGCATGTGTATTTATGTTGTCATGGGCTGGGGAAACATTTCCACATCATACCTGCTACAGGCTTCGGGGTGAACATGTAATAATACATGTATTACAGCGGGGACATCCCGTTCAGCTGTGTTGCGGGGCGCTGCACCGAGCCTCTGACGCACACAATGACAGCGTGCGCTGGACGATGTTGACTTGCAGTGGCACACTGTGCTTTTGTTTTGATGTGCCACATGCATGTTATTACATATCGACATTTCCTTTGCGCTCCCTGGCCGGGGTCCAGTGGAGGTGGACATATGTGGCACAACATGCCGGCAGGATTTGCCGTGACCAATCAATGTCACAGCTCAATCAACCGCGAACAGATCGTTTCAAACACTGTTATGATGCTGTCAGAATATGTAGATTGAGATCAGATGGTGCAAAACTGCACATAGACTGAGACAGATGTGCATCCCATGTCAATGGTGCCAAGACTGTTTTGAACATGTGCAACACATTCGTGACAGCTCAGTGAATGGGACCAAATATGTAGACTGTCCATCTGTCTTCAGACCACACCTCAACTGTGGGCAGATGTGTCATTCTGATGCAATTCGGCCTCAATCGGTGTATGTGTGACGGGGGGTTTACTGTTTCATTTGGGATTCATGCAGTGAAACATTGCCAGGGTGTTTCCAGATGAAAAGAATAATACATTTGTGCTGTTACCATCACAGAACATGCTATGTTAGTGAAAACTGATGATAATGACAGAGAAATGGGGGAAAGTTGAGCAAAGGAAGATGTAATGGAAAAGGTGGTTCAGTTCTGGACTGTCTGGCCTAAAAACCATCGAGTCAGATTTTGGAAATGATGATGAGAGAGGAGCTGTTGGATCTGAATGAACGCGGTGCTGCTTCGGATCAGACTAATGACTGATGGTTGGCTGTTTTCTGCTTGTTTATCTCGTCTCCAGGTGAGATGGGTCTCATGGTGGCCTCGACCCTGAAGCTTGGCATTGCCATCCTTAATGGTGGAAACTCGACTGTACAGCAGGTACCAATATCACTGTGTTTGGTCTCATCTGGAAACCGCCATGTTTCAGATTTCTTACCTCGGCCAATCAAAAGGGCGGGATACAGTTTGTGGGAAAATGTTTGTTTGTTGGTGTGTGCTGCGTGTTTTGTTTTTTATTTTTTCCTTTTTGCTAAAGTTAACACTTAGCTGCTATGCTGTTGTAGCCACAAGGTAGCCAAACATTAATTCCACATTTGGCCTCATCGACATCTATATTGACAACACGTTAATGCTTGGTGGTTTAATTTATCTTGAATAAATTAAATTCACTATTTGGTCATGTTGCATCAAAAGCATTTGTGATTTTAGTGATTTTTTTAAGTTAATGCTGAAGTTTCTAAGCTTTTGTGGACACAGCATCATTAGATTACCATTAGCTAGCTAGTTAGTTATTAGTTATGGTCATGTTCACATTTAGCTGAATTATTGAATCTGGTTTTTCATGGCATTTTCAGATGTTCTGTACCATTTTGTGATTGATAGATAGTTGCTTGGTTTGTCCAGCCAAAACTGCGAAAGTCAAAATTGTTCAGCAAAACTAAAGGGAGATAAAAAAGACAAAAAAACAAAACAAAACAGAAAATCTACATAGGTTGATATTTAAGAAGCACACTTTGATTTATATTACATGATTTATTGATTGTCTAATACCTATGGTGTCAGTGTTTTAATATATTTTTTATAGGGAGCAGGTGTGGTCCATTTCAAAGTTCCATGTATGTGTAATGCTTTAGTTTTAGAAGGCATAGGATAAATATCGTAGTATTGATCTATTGTAATACATTTAACCTGAATTAACTCTACGATGGTTCACAATGTTGATTTTTTTTTCTCCTGTCACACTTAAACTATTTGGGACACATTGCTGATGACACTGAGTATCAGGCTCGATGGGCAGGATAGACTGGATGCAAATACAAAACGCAGGAACACAGCTCAGTGGAGAAAAAACATTTACTGGGTGAATAGGTTGGGGTCGGTACACAGAAAGGCATTCCAGGCAGAGCAACAGGATCAAAAACATCAGGCAAAAAGGCGTGGTCGGAGTACACGAGCAGGTAGTCAAAAAAATGATGAGGCAAACAAAGCAAGGCAAGAGTACAAGAACTGAGCTGGAAGGAAGGCACAAGGCACTTCGATCTGGCGAAGGACAGAGGCAAACTGTGAGGCTTATAAAGCACCCAGGTGATTAACTGCAAACCAAGAACAGGTGTGTGGAGAAGCTCCCAGAACTGGGATGTGGCCAGACAGAGGGAGACACTCACCACCAAGAGCCAAGAGAGGGAAGCAAGAAACAACAGGACAGAGAAAACCAAAGCAGAAAGACAGAGCAAGAGACAGAGCAAGAGACAGACAGAGCACAAAAACAACCCACTAAACCAGGAACCTGACACTGAGTGGCCAAAATTCTGAAAACCCAAGAGTCATTCTGGTCTTCCTGCACATGGTGCTGCTTCAACATGTTGTCATGACATGTTTCATGCATGTTATGATACAATCATGGCAGTTCACAACTTCATTTTTGTGACAGTTTCTTAATCACTCTGGGTTTTTTGTTTATGAGGTTTCCTTTTGGTGAGCTTGTGATTATTCCTAACTTCTCTTGGTTCTCCTATTAGGCCACAGTTATTGTATTTATTGGTTTACAAATTGTTCTGGGGTTTGAGGGCCCTGGGCGGAATATTAGACAAACGCAGGTCACTTGCCTAGCCAAGTCCACAACCCATGTACACCGAGGGCTGAGAAAATGCAGATAAAGTGTCTTGTTGAAGGGACACAGACTGGGCATATTCTCCAGGGCAGGGTACAATTGCTGCAGTGGTGGCTAAGGTGAGCCATTCAATAATTAACAAAAAGCTAACTAAGGAAGTTGTCAAATTGTAGTCATATAGCTGACTTGCCATTGTCTTGTCACCTCATGTAGCAATAAAACCAGCAACCACCAGATAGCAACACAACACATAGATTTCCCTTATGGCAGAGGTCTCAAACTGATTCCAGAAAGGGCAGAGAGGGTGCAGGTTTTTGTTGCAACCATCAACTCCACCAGGTGATTTCACTGATTAACTGATTCCATTTGTTCAAAGTGATGTTAATCAGTGAAATCTTCTGGTGGAGTTGATGGTTGCAACTAAAACCTGCAGCCTCTCTGACCTTTGGCCTCTGTGGATATCTATGTCCAGTTCATTGTAAAAGTGTTTATGAATAAAATTAAAATCCCTGACTACAGTGACTGAACTGTGGGTATCAATTTCAATTTCAATTTATTTTCATTTATATAGCACCAAATCACAACAGAGTTGCCTCAAGGTGCTTCACACAAGTAAGGTTTAACCTTACTAACCCCCAGAGCAACAGTGGTAAGGAAAAACTCCCTCTGAGGAACTCCCTCAACATCTATGTGGTCATCTTTCAGAATGCCCTTTGAACACATTTTTATCTTTTTACAAATCTGGCAACTTCAATATTGAAAATCACATTATGAACATATTGAGGCGAAAGGTTGTCATTAACAATACAAATTACTATAAATACCCAAAGGGAACAAACGTAAAGGAAAACCACCTGGCTGCTCTATGCACAAAAGGTGTGCAGGTGACGCTGGGGTGAAATCAACCCTAAGGTGCAGTGATGAAAAAGGGAAGGAAAATATAAGAGAACTAAGATGCTGAGGAAACTAATATGCCCAAGAAGAGAGAGTAATCGTGAGTGGGACGTGGGAGAAAAAGGAAAGGCAGGGAGAGAACGACCAGTAAAAGCCAAGAGAACCACACACCTACAAACTAGCAACACTGAGGAATATTGTTATTAAACATTTTTGTAATTTTCAGATGTACATTTTGGGCAAAATGGAGATCCTCTGCCCATCTTTGCTCAGCCTTTCAAACTAAATCATGATCACAATCACCCCCTGACATCACCTGTTTGAAATAGCATCATTGTTTGTTTGTTTATCTCTTTACAAGCTCTAAATTGTCCCTGTCTCTTTGAGTGACCTTGTTAAATTAATGTGGATAAGTGAGTGTGATGTCAAAATGAAGAATCAGTATTCAACACCATGAGAACAAATTGTATCTCATAGACTTTTCACTTATTGTGTGTTTGTCCCGAATTTGTTCAGTCATTCATGTACTACTATAAGGGCCCCTTCACACATAGTGCAAATTTGGTCGATTTGTGCATAAAGTGCACATGAAGCAGGAATCTTATGCAAAACATGTAGAATTGTAGCTGCTTCCATCGCTTCGTACACCTGTTGCTGCAAATATTTGTGCACACCAGCGGCTGAAAGACAGAGTGTGTGCTGTGCAAGCCCATCGAACCCTCTCATGGCAGGTGTCGGACAAATTTCAGGTGACACACACGTACATCTAACATCACTCGCATGGCGCTTAGAAAATGTGTGGCCATTCGCACTGTTAATACGACAACAGTCAGCAGACAATCACTGTGTGTGTGCTGAACTGACAGGAGGTGTGGCCGCCGACAGAAGCGGCTGTGGCGATCTGTTGTTCTGGACATCCCAGCTGGACAACACATACTGTGTTTTGACAGAGATGGACTAACAACTGCCCACTGTGTCTGCTTGCTGTCATCACGTGGACATAAATAAAAACATATATCGCTGTGGTGACGGTCTGCATCTACAGAAGAACAGACGGTTCATATTTGTACTGTCCACTTGATAAGAGGGATTCAGTATATGCAATGTTTTTATATGGTGTGTGTGTGTGTGTTTTTTTTAAATACATCCATTTCCTTCCTGATATCAGGCAGTTTCCTGCACCTTTCACAGGCCAGCGATGGTAGCTCAGTGGTATAATTTCTGACTGGCAATCAGAGCTTTTGGAAAGTGCGGGTTCGAATCCCATGGCATGAACCATTGCACCGGCATCGTGCACGCCTGCCCGTCAGCGTGATGTTTCGTGATGCGCTCATACGAGCTGTTCCGACGGGAGCTGCCCTGAGTTGTACATATTCGTACTATGCGTGAAGGGGTCCTCACATCTGGTATCTGTGGAATAAGCTCTGTCTCTGTCAGTCTTGTTAATTGTCTTTTGTCCGCTGTATTGTCATAGACTACAGTGTATATGATGTCGCCTCAGACTGGGAGAAACCTGCGATGGATACGATCTCTCAGCTGCCAAGTCAGCTCATGATTTTAAATTTACAAGTAATGAGCACAAACCTCAATTCTTGCTCGATTCGTAGCAAAACTAACTCACAGCCACCAGCGTGTAAGATATTCACATTTTGCAACTAATGATTTTGTTTGTTTGATAGTGGAACAGATGATGTTACCGACAACATCCCCCAACCTTCACTTTGCATGTGAGGAGGTTATTTGACAGTGTTAAATGACTCTTGACCATTTTAGTTTCTTTCTCATTTTGACTCCGTTTCTTTACCAAATGGAAAACAGTGATGAGAGTAAAATGTACTTGGTGTTTTCTTGACATGTTACCTAAAATGCTTGTTAAAGATTAATGTACTTATAGCTTACTACAGGAAATATTCCTGCAAGCTGCCATGATGAAATCTTAAAAAGCCACTTTGGACTCTGGGAGTTTGAATAAAGGATCTAAAATTTCATCTATGCACAAAAAAGCCTTATTTATTGCCAAATTCTGTCCACAGTTTTGTTAAAATCCTTGTTAGTGGTCACTTCACCAGTGCAAAGAAAATCTGTCCACCTGACTTGCCAAGGTGCTGACCGCATGATTGAGAGTCAGACCAGACAATCACTAATGTCCTTAATCTCCAAATTGCTCTAGCTGAGCGGCTTGCATGGCAGCATGCTGACATTGCTGTGTGTGTCTCTGTGTGTGTGAATAGGTGAATGTGAGGCATCACTGTTCTTTTCATGCACCGTGTGAGCTTGTGACTTGCTGATGTCAACACTGTGAACCGAGTCGTCCCTGGTGGTGGTATGAGCAGGCACAAGCTCGGATCAATGAACAAAGGTCCAAATTATTGATGACAATTTGAATGCAGAGTTATGGCAATGAGATCCTGAGGCCTGTTGTCAAGCTCTTCGACTGCCGCCAGTACCGCATGTTGCAGCGTCATAATGCACCGACCATGTTGGCAGGATCTCTAAACACTCACCAGACATGTCACCTTGTTGACAGTACTACAGTTCAGCGTGTAACAAAGATATTTTTTTCAAGATCCACGGTAAATTTTAGTGTCCTTTTATTATGACCAGTCCAACTCAGACTCCTGCAGTAATCATGCTGTTTAATCAGGATCTTGACATGCCTGCCTGGTCGATAGATTTTCTTGACAATAGTGAGTTGTTGACTAACATGGATTTCAACAAATCTGTGCTCAAAGTTTTAAAGAAATAAGCCTTTTAGTGAACATAATACAACCCCAATTCCAATGAAGTTGGGACGTTGTGTAAAATGTAAATGAAAACAGAATACAATCCTGAGCCCGGTAAGATCCTTTACACAATGATATTGGTTTTTAATACAGTGCCGCCTGAGGGATCAAAGGTCACGGGCATCCAGTGTTGGTTTTCGGCCTTGCCGCTTACGTGTAGAAAGTTCTCCAGA
The DNA here is from genome assembly GCF_902500255.1 of Thalassophryne amazonica. Lineage (NCBI taxonomy): Eukaryota > Metazoa > Chordata > Actinopteri > Batrachoidiformes > Batrachoididae > Thalassophryne > Thalassophryne amazonica. Next base: position 5,064,702 of record NC_047120.1, on the reverse strand, counting down.
TTCTCTGAATCTTCTGATTATATTATGGACTGTAGATGATGGAATCCCTAAATTCCTTGCAATTGAACATTGTAAAAGATTATTCTTAAACTGTTGGACTATTTTTTTCAAGCAGTTGTTCACAAAGTGGTGATCCTCGCCCCATCTTTGCTTGTGAATGGCTGAGCCTTTTGGGGATGCTTCTTTTATAACCAGTCATGAGTGTCCTCAGTTCCCAAACACTTATTGAGTGTTGTTAGAAGGAAAGGTGATGTAACACAGTGGTAAACACACCACTGTCCCAACTTTTTTGAAATGTGTAGCAGGCATTTCATTTTAAAATGAGCAAATATTTCCACAAAAACAATAAACTTTATCAGTTTGAACATTAAATATCTTGTCTTTGTGGTGTATTCAATTGAATATAGGTTGAAGGGGATTTGCAAATCATTGTATTCTGTTTTTATTTACATTTTACACAATGTCCTAACTTCATTGGAATTGTGGTTGTACATCTGATGTTGCAGGTCACTGTGTCCACCATACTGTGGAGCCTCCTTCCTATTTTTGTTCAGTGGTTTTCCATTCATTTTTTTATTCTTTTTCTTTACCCTGTTATTTCAGTTAAGGGTTACAAGGTAGCTGGAGCCTATCCAGCTGTCAGTGTCAGCTGTCTTCCTGTCAGTGAGTGACAGACGGGGTTCATCTTGGACAGGCTGCCAGTCTGTAACACTCTCACTCACACTGGTCTTCAATTTAGAGTCACCAATTCACCCAACCCGTATGTTTTTGGAAGTGGGAGGAAACCGGGGCACCCAGAGGGAACCCATGCAAACTCCACACAGAAACGGCCAGGTCAGAAGTGACCCCAGGACCTTCTTCTTGTGAGGAATCAGTGTGAACCACTAAGCCACTGTGCCGTCCAAACTGGTGGTTTTCAATTTGTCCTTTTCCTTCAACTATTGGAAAGTTTAAGGATAATCCTTTTTTATATATTATGTATTCTAGGCTGATATTTCCTGTTTGACATTTGAATTGCAGATATCTGATGTGTTCAAAGTTTTACGGTTAGGGGTCCAGACGGGACCGGACCGGTACTTGGCGATGGACTTAAATGCAAGGGAGCAAGAAACAGGACAGAATATGAACGAAAGGAGATTTATTAACACTAAACAATGAAATAAAGGTGGCCTGCTGAGGTGAGAGTCAGCCCGCTCGTAGTGGTGGAAATCCGGGTGCTGCAGGATTCCAAGCCAGTCTTGAAGGAGAATGTCAACTATGGATTCAAGGACCAGGACCAGGTGGAACACTCGCCTCCAAAACCAGGAACTATGTGGAATAAAGACACACAGGGTGAGTGAATGCACTCATATCGCTGAAGCCTCAAAACCATCACAGTTCATCAAAGGGTTAACACAGGTTGTTTCAGAGTTCATGAAATAAAGTTATCTTCTTAAGAAATAACGTTCACTGTTGAGCAATTGTTCATAGTCCATAAGTTGTATCCAAAGGTCAGGGGTCAAGTGCTGCATGTTGAAGCGCAGCACCAATTAAGCAGTACTTGATACAGCTGGGCTGGGTTCTTCGATTGTTTGATATCAGAGTTCATGCAGTTCTTAAACAGAGTTCTTGGGATAGTTCTTTATCCTAGCACAGTCACAAACAGGGACAAATGAGAACGGGATCCAACTGAGATTAAGGAGAACCTAACTGGCATTTAATTGAGACGCGCTCCACGCCGGGAGCCAAGGAGTTCCCAAAGTGACATTGCGGTGCAGCTAGTTAGCACCAGGGTCCAGGTCCACGTGGGAGCCGTAGTGGAATCGTCTGGAACATCAGTAAAAGACAGTTTGCTCTAATGCGGGAATTAAAGGGGGAAGCCAGCGTTACCTGAGCTTAAGCTGCGGAAAATTTCGGTGTCTTTGAGTGCACAACTGGAAGATGTGGTCAAGGTCACAAGGCGGCAATCAGATTTGGTCGTCCTGGTATCTGTCTGGATCATAGCCGAGGCTTTGGAAGCTGGCGAGGCAAAATGAGGAAAGTAAGGCAATAGACAGCAAAGGACATGCAATATGCAAGTATCTGGCTTGGCTCTTCGAAGAATCCGGCAATTAAAGAACAGAAAGTCCGGGTTTAAATACTCAGTCACTCATCTGATTCAGGTGTGAAACAAAATTGAGAGCGCCATCTGGTGGAGAAACTAACACATTACACTGGTAAAAACAAAGTTAAAACCAGGATCCGGGGGAAATCCTGACGCAAAGTGTATCATGCCTTTAGTTTATGTCACAGGATGGCTGGTCTTTGGTTGTAATTGTGTCTGTATCTGGAGCTTCTTTCTCATGACACTGTGTTGTAGAGTCTCTGACTTTTCTGTGTGTTTGACAGAAAATGCTGGATTATCTTAAAGACAAGAAGGATGTGGGCTTTTTTCAGAGTCTGGCTGGCCTGATGCAGTCTTGCAGGTATGTTCATGCCACTTTGCTCACTCATATAGCTGCAAACTAACAAATTACCATGCACCCACTAAACCTAATAGGCTAAACAGTGAATTCAGGCTATTTCTTTAGACTTGCACTTTGTAACAGTCAAGTGTTTGATGTTAGTAAAACATTTTCTGATGGGATATTATCATTCCCTTTTGTGGCATTGATTTCTATTCCATCCTCATGTTTAAACATTATGCTTCTGGGTTTCAAGATCAATTAGCATTCACATTCACTCTTCATAAACAGTTTCATGCGTTATATTGTCTTACGTCACATCTTTAGTAACAAATTACTTTTTTTCATAAAGTGTTGTTCCTAATATAAAGCTACCCCCTTTATTGAAGACATATTTTGAAAATAAATATTTTTTTAGATATAAAATGTTGTATTGTATTTGTTTATTTATTGTTTGATTTTAATTTTTTATTGGCACCCCCTCATTTCTTTTTTTATGTACATACCGACACATTCACCTGTTGTAACAGATTGCACTATGTCACACTGTTATTTCTTGGCTGCTTACAGTTGTTTGATGACTCTTCTGCTTTTATCAACCTTGAGCTTATTTTGAATCAAAACATTTCAATTCTACAGGACCTGTTTTTACATAGCATGCTCCCCCACATATATATGTATGTATATATAAAATTAATTATGCATTTATTATTTACATTAATTATTAATATCCTATTGTCTTATGTACAATTTGTACATGCTCAATAAAGCCCCTCTATCAATCAGTCAATCAACAAATCAATCATAAACAATATTTTATTTACGTTTTAATGGTGTCTGCTGGAGGGTGTGCGTGTGCATATACATGAGCTTTTGACAAGTGTGGAAGTTAGCTTGCATGCTGCAGTCCATAAAATGTCTTTAGTTACATAGTACATATACAGTATTTGTATGTTGCCAGTTTGGCAGCATGTCCAGTTTCTTTCAATGTGGATTTTTCATGTTATCGCTGTGTTTGTATGATTTTCTCTGGTTTCCTCCCACCATCAAAACATCCATATTATTTCTTCTTTTGGAATTGTAGATGCATCAGGAAAGACAAAGAGCAAAAAACCTGTTCCAAATCAGTACACGGATCATAAAAATCTGAGTTTAGTGCTCTTGTTGGAGATGGATGATAACTGTGTGGACTTGAGAGTGGCAAAAAAACAAAACAAACAAACAAAAAAAATCTTATATACATGGAAGTCAGGAGTTTAACTGGGCTTAGTTGGCTCAGTTGAAATTTATTGGAAAAAATAAAGCAAAAAAGTGAAATTTAAGCACTCATCTGCAGTGATATAAAAATCTTATTTTATGAAAATTTGTCTTTTCACATTTAATGGATATATCATTGCATCCCATATTTTAATTGTACCTGTTGCAGGGCCGTGCCAAAATTCTTGCCAAGTCTTGAGAAACTTTTGAGAAACTCAGTAACTCAAAGCTTCTTCACTTAGCATCCTATAAGGTGGAAGACATTTAATGTTTGTTTGTTTTTTCAATTTTACATTTTGTTTCTTTAGTGTTCTGGATTTGAATGCATTTGAAAGGCAGAACAAAGCAGAGGGATTGGGGATGGTGACAGAAGAAGGATCAGGTGAGCCCCATTCATCTATATTTTAATGTTTGAGTGGTGCCATATATGTGTATGGATTATGTGAAAACTGGGGTGAGTTAACTTGTGCATGTACATCTCTTGACCCAAGGACAAACCTTCAAAAATGACACATCAGTGGGATCATTATTTGCTGAGACACCAGTAATTTTTGTCCCAAATGGGCTAAAATGACTTGGCTGAACACATAATTTCATTATTAGTCTCATTTCATGAACTCCACAGAGCGAACAATGTCATCTGCCACGTTCTCAAATGAAGAAGGCAACATACCAACGAGGCAACATCATGGCAACATAACAAACATACGTAATTATGACATCACAGACTTTAGTAACAGAAAATCAATAAGGCAATGTTGCCCTGAGCTCATATGACCTTCTCAAAGTGAACCACGCCCCCAACTGACAACGCAAAGTCAAAACGTGTGTGTGTGTGTGTGTGTGTGTGTGTGTGTGTGTGTGTGTGTGTGTGTTGTACCCTGAGATTACAGTCCTACTAAAGTGGCTTCTAACAATCATCTTAAATAGAGTTAATAGATTAAGATTCACATTATGATGCGTACTACGCAGGATTCAAGATGCGGTTTACAACTGTGAGCTACACGATGAACTTCCAGTCACTTGAAGTTGGCATACCCATGGGTTGCACTATATCGCCGATACTATTCGTTATGGCCATGGCAGTCCTTGTAAGAGCTGCTCGTGTAGGACGAGGGGTAGAGATTGCTCCTGGACAAGAACTACCACCAATACGCGCGTTCATGGACGACCTTATGTTGCTTCATCCGTCTACAGAAGATGCGGAAAGGACGCTTGATAGATTAGCTATTTTGGTAGGATGGTCTCGAGTGAAGTTCAAAGCCAAGAAGTCCCGTAGCTTGACACTGAAGAAAGGACGGATCGCTGATGTACACTTCCAGATCGGGGATGAGGTGATACCAACTGTTTCAGAAGAACCTGTAAAGAGTTTAGGTCGTTGGTACACTAAAGCACTTTGAGACACAGATAGAGTAGGGGAGGTCAACCAGCAGCTATTTGATGGATTGGAAAGTATAGAGAGGAGTGGTCTACCTGGAAACCTGAAGCTGTGGTGTCTGAAGTTTGGCCTGTTTCCTCGGCTGATGTGGCCCCTGATGGTCTACGAAATCGCTATGACCAGTGTTGAGAAGATGGAAAGGAAAGTGTTCGAATTCGGAAGTGGCTCGGCGTTCCACCTTGTTTGACGAATGTGAGTTTTTACAGTCACAATACAAAGCTGCTATTGCCCGTCAGCCCTAACTGAAGAATTCAAAGTCGAGAAATGCCGCTTGTTCATGACTCTGCGTGATTCAGAAGGTGCGAAATATTGTTCCTGATGTGAAGACTGGACGGAAGTGGTGAGCTGCGTCGCACGTTGAGGAGATGGAACAACGATTGAGGCACAGAGATATTGTTGGAGCTGTTCAGTCCGGACGCGCGGGATTGGGTATGCAAAGGATGCAGTTCTTTAAAAGTTCGACGGCTAAGGAGAGACGAGTTCTTGTCAGTGATGAGATCAGGAAAGACGAAGACCAGATGAGGATATCAAGAGCCGCTGGAATGGTGCAGCAAGCTCAATGGACTGGATGGGAAGAAGTGGAAACAAGAAAGCTACGATGGAGAGATATTTGGTCCATGGATGCCTTGACGCTAAGATTCTTGGTAGGGTCTGTGTACGACGTGTTACCATCACCACACAATCTATGCAAGTGGAAGAAGATTGAGAGCTACAAGTGTTCTTGCGGCGAAGTGGGATCACTAAGGCATATACTATCTGGTTGTAAGAAGAGCCTTGTTGAAGGGAAGTATACTTGGCGACACAATCAAGTACTTCGAGTTATTTCGAATGCGCTGAAAGCTGAGGTTATGCGTGTGAACAGTCGTGAGGATAGTATTGTTGGTGTGAAGAATGGTATATGTTTTATAAAGGAAGGTCAGAAAAAGACGTCAAGTTCGGAGCGAACGTCACCGCATGGTCTTTTGTCAAGCGCCTTGGACTGGAAATGTGAGGTTGACCTTGATGAGAAGCTGATATTTCCCGCAGAGATCTCAGCAACGAACTTGCGCCCCGATATCCTGATATGGTCAAGATCGAGTAAAACACTACTGATAGCGGAGCTCACTGTACCGTGGGAAGAAAATGTAGAGAGTGCCTGTGAGTTAAAGACGACGAAATACGCTGAGTTAGTGGAAGATTGCAAGAGAGGAGGCTGGAAAGCCCACATGTTTACTGTTGAGGTTGGGTGCCGAGGGTTTGCCGGGAAATCACTGGGTTATTTCCTGCACAAGATCGGTATGTCTTGTAGGAAGAAGGTGAAGATTGTTGAAGAAGTGTCAATGGCTGCATTACTTGCGTTGTTATCAATCTGGCAGCGTTTCAAGGCTGACCGGGGTGGTGTCTGACAAGACACTGCTGGCCCCACTCACCCATTTGGTCGTTCTAGGTTAAGGGGCTGAAACGACCAGGTGAGATTCCTAGCTGATGCCGGTCAGGGAAAGCGCAATAACATCTTGCGTTTTGATTCTTCTAGGCTAGGTTAAGGGGCGGAAACGACCGGGTGAGATTCCTAGCTGATGCCGGTCAGTGAAAGCGCAATAACATCTTGTGTTTCGATTCTTCTCTTTTGAAATAATTGAAAGCACAGCCAGTGATGCTTCTTGATATAAAGGTGTTACTTCTTGCACAGAAACAACAATTGTTTTGAAAATACAGGTAGTAGAGAATGACACTTGAATTGGGTTGATATTTGTCACGAGGGGTGCAAAACTGACATCCAAAATGAAAACACAATTACACTGAAATCAGGTTAAATAAAGTAATTTTACAAAATAGCAAAAATGTTTTATTAAATTTAAAAATATAAGAGAAAGGAATTAACCAATCCAAACATGAAGTCCAATGTCAGCTGGGGTGGATCCCATGGAAGCAAAAGCTGGAGTTTTAAGGTACCAGAACAGACAAGATTGAAACAAAATATTATGATCTGGCAGGAAGGAGTGGAAAAGGAGACAAAACCAGTGCACTGAAACCAAAGTGGAACTTAAAAATGGCTCAAGTATGAAACTATGCTAATACACACACTCAAGGGGGTAGGTAAGAAGAGAGGTTATCCCTGTAAAGCACCTTGGAGAAACGATACTGAGATGCACTGGAGAAACATATTCAATATAGATGCATGCAGCTATGCCTCAGCACATGCACCCAGTTATATTCAAGTCTGGAGCCACCTTGACCCTTTCACAAATTTGATCCCCGCACCGGCTGTACGCGGCTGTGTGCAAGTGCGCAAAGAAAGTTTTGAAATGTTCAAAATCTCTGGCACACATTACTTTTGTGAACTAGACATGAACATTGCGCAGTCTATTAAAAAACACTGAGTCAATGCGTGTCGTTGAGATGTTACATCCACAATAAACATAGTTTTACAGATACATCATCTAACTCATGAGAAGGAATGAAAATGCATCTGTTTTACCAACCCATTACAGTATAAATATTACAAATAAATACAGGGATGAAAGTAGTGAAAAACAAAAAAAGCTGAAACCCAAAATTACCGGGTTAGGCCCCCCTAACTCCTAAATCCCCCCACACTCCCACGGGGCCCTTAACCCAGGGGGGGAGGGTGGATTTTTGAAGTCTAGAAGCTCTGAAAATTTTAATTCTAGAAGCTCTGAAATGCAATCTGGGGATATTCCAGGCGATAAATTGCAGTGAGTGCACCATCCATTTTTGTGAGAAAAAAACCCAACATTCCTTATTCAAAATCACTTCTCTAGTAGTATTCTGCCCTTAATATGATGTAGAGGTTTTGACCAAAACAAACTGTCATTCAACTTAAATAAGACAAAAGTTATTCGGGAACTGCAGAAGGAATGAGCAAGTACAAATACAGATAGATAGGGTGCAGATTGAAAGGATTAATGAAAATAAATTCCTTGGGGCAATAATAGAGGAGAAAATCAGTTGGAAACCACACATCAAATATATACAACGAAAATTATCAAGAAACGTTTCAGTGTTAAACAGAGCAAAACATGTTCTGGATCATAAATCCCTCTGCATCCTACACTGTTCCATTGTCTTATTTCAATGACTGTGTAGAGATCTGCGGCAATAACTACACGAATTCAACAAAATCACATCAACTATTCTACTCACTCATTCTTCTTAAAGTCAAAAATATTAAAATGAATAGACATGAGTCATTAATTATTATACATAATGCAAAGGCTCACAAAAAAATTGCTACCTTTATGGCCCCTTCACACATAACACGAAGTTGGGGGAAGAAGCAGGACCCCAACAAAACACCGCAAACAAAATACGAAATGGGGAGCCGTGAAACATTCCCCCTGCTGTCGGGAGACACACACGGTTGGACAAGCGTGCATGATACTGTGGCGACGGTTTTGTGCGCGCTCGTGTGCGTGCACAAACACAGTGTGAGCACATGGAATGTGTGACACCACATTGCGCCACTGCTGTGGACAGTGATCGCACTCCAGCCACCTCAGTGGCGTGAGGGGGGGTGATGGCACACTCCTCATGACATCTGTGTTGTGGGGGGGGGGGCAACACACTCTTATGCCACGTGTTGCAGGGGGGCTTGCATAACCTGTGTGTTGCTTGGTAACAGCACACTCATGGGGCACTTTGAACATGTGGGGCCATTCACACATCCAGCTCGAAAGTGGTCACCTGCTCTCTATTCTTGTGCTGGCAGTCAGAGTGGCCCCGCCTTTTCTAAGTGCCATATGAGTGGTGTTGGATGTTCGTGGGTGGTACCTGGATTCCGGCTGAGAGTGGGTCGACTGACCATTCGACGACTGTCAGCCACTGGTGTGAAGGCTGCCTTGATTGTGTCAGCCACGGTTCGACGTGGCTGATGATTTCGTGCAGCTGCTCAGCTGTGGCACGAAATGTCCGACCTGCGTAGGACATGCTGTTCAAATGCTCTGAACACAATCAGATGGCAGTGCGACCTCATCATACGCGCCATTCCAATGGGTTTCCGGTGCGAGTGGCACACAAATATAGAATGAATGTGGTGACTGCTGTATGAGGCATTCAAGTGTGGCTCCGATTTCCCACGAGTGCTATTTGACGCCTCCTTCATGCACCATTCTGCCTCAATCGTGTTATGTGTGAAGGGACCCTTGACACTGAAAATGCCATAGACATGCTAACGTGTTAGTATCGCTCCATTCTTAAGTTATAAAATACAACTACCACCTGTACTACCTGTTTCAGAAGACCATAACAGGTAAGTTTAACATAAAAAAGGTAAGTATTACTCAGACATATGCTCTTTAGGGTTTAGCAGGGAAAAATAAGGAGAATGAGGAGAAAAAAAGCAACAGGTTTGCTTCAAGGGCCCCTTGAATAATAGACTAATAGACAAAGCTCTATGATAAAAGCTGTACATATTCTTTCTTATAACATCACCCACTGTAGGGATTTGTAATGCATTTAACAAATGTGAATGATGCTGCCTTTTTCTTAGACCCATAACATTTTTAATTATACTACCCTGGGCAGATTTTAATGAAGCAATATCAGACCTACATAGTGGGATGCAACACATAGCACACAACACTGTGGGACAACAAGGTGACAGTGCATGTTAATCAGACGTTCTAGCATTTCTTAAAGCACAGGTAAAAGATGAATTAAAGTTGGTGGTGCTGGACTGCCTGAGGTTGCGACAAGCGTTCTGAAAGACACAATGTGCACGTATGCAAGAATGAGGGTAATGGAAACCCACCTCACATTAGTCACAGCCAGGGTTGGGAGGGTTACTTTAAAAATGTATTCCGATACAGTTACTATTTTCCTGTTGAAAAATGTAGTCAGTAACGTAATCCAAGTACCATAATATTAAAGTAATGTAATTTGATTGCTTTCAGTTACTTCTGGATTACTCCAATATCAAATATGCTAATACAGACAAAAGAAACTAAATATAAATAGTCTTGACTACATAGTACAGTTTATTAAGCAAAAATAAAACTGTTGCGGTGTGCAGATGAATTTGTGATTAAAAATGGCTTGCAGAACAATATACAAAACAAAAAAAGTCTGCTACTTGTTCAGTAAACATAAAATTATCTTACTTTAGTCTTTCACATGGCATTCACACCATGTTTAACATATCAGTCCACTTATTGAACTTTCAAAATAAGAACAACAGCATAATGAAAACCATTAAGTAAATGCTGTCAGTAAGGAGGCGTGATCACCATTTTAATTCTGGGCAAGTTAGTGATTTGCGTGCATAGAAGATCAAGAAACAGGTGGAATATGCCGGAAAGCTGCGCATGTTGGCAAAACCACAAACGGAGGAACAAGGGAGACAATATTTCCTTCCATAAGTAAGTGGTTTTGGTTCTTCTTGTCACTTTGTCCGTGATATTTGGATGATAAACAGCTGTATGTCTCCTGCCGTACCTGTGTCGCCCGATGATTTTAATTTGCACCTTAAAATAATGAGATTATAATGACCCGCGCTGTGCCGCTCCCAGTCACACCCACACACCACTGACTTCATGAATGAAAATCGGTCAATAAAGGATAATTGTGTAAAAATATAATATGTATATAAATGTAATGGTTTTAGGAGCTGCGTTGAACAGCAGCTGCTGCAGCAGGACGCGTCAGCTCAGCAGCTTGAACAGCGCAGATCCGTGTAACTTTTAACACTAATATTTGGGAATGTGTCTGTGTGTGTGTGTGTGTGTGTGTGTCAGAGTAAGTTTAATACTTTCCTGACATAATTTAATGTAATTTAATTTTACTGTCTCGATATCCAGGACAAAATGGCATTTTAACATGTATTTTGCGAGCATTATTCTGAGTGTGTTCAGTCGCGAATCTCCATTGAAAATGCATTAACATCTGTGTACTTCATCAATATTTTGTCGGTTAGGAGACGTCATGTCGCTGTCCATGAAGGGACGTTTTCGTTTCCAAGAAAAAAATATATATTATATACAGATAATATCATAAAATGCATTAAAATTGTAATCCTGCGAACTAATCCCCATTTTTACTAAATATACCTGTAATCTGAATATGACTTTTTTTCTATAACTGTAGCGGAATACAGTTACCTTTTTTTTTGTATTCTAATTACTTAACGCCGTTACATGTATTCCGTTACTCCCCAAGCCTGGTCAGCCTGGACAGATCATGACATAAAATTAGTAAGAAAGAGTATTTACTCAATGCAAATGACCACATTTGGCTCCTTGAACTGCAGGCAGCAAGTAGCTAATGTATAATAATGGCAGTTGAGCCCCGGGTAAAACAACACACCACTGATATATACTTGGCATATATGTGATGGAGGCCAGCAGGAGTTACTGTGGAATAGTAGTCAGTAAACTTCACTCCCCAGTAGCTAAAAGGATTCTTCAACCACAAGGCCAGAACCCTGGCTTTTGGCCTTCTGGTTAGAGAGCCCACCTCCCATGCCAGAGAAAGTGAGTTTGTGTCCAGAGGGTAGCGAGTGGGAGGAGTCAAATCACAAACAATGCAGAGCACGTTACTACATATGCATATGTAAAAAAATAGTAAAGGCATGCAAACTCACAGACCAGAGAACAGAACAGAATGACAGCAGGTGGACGGTAACGGCAGCACACAAACATCTGTGTGGGTAAAATTAAGATATTTCAGCCAGTTGTAGTTTTTTCAGGGTGGTTTGAAATGTGCAGCCAGGGTCAGAGGTAAAGTCAGTATTGCATCACCCATGCTCAACAGGCATCCATCCACCATCAACAAAAAGAAAAGGCTGCACACTTACCAGGATAGTGTGGAGGCAACCTGAGGTGATGGAACACCTTGATGAGCAGAACCTGGGTGGAAGAGCAGCTGTGAGTCTTGCAGTGAGGCAGTGTCACATCTGTCAGGCAGGCAGGCACCGTGAAGGAGGTGGTGGCCAGAGAGTGGAGAAAATCTTCAGTTGTCAAGGAGAGCATCTGTCCATCAAATGGTGGAAACCAGGAGATGAATCTTAACACTGACAGCAGGTGAAGGAACATTTTTCAATCAGTCCATCAAGTCCAGCGACACAACATACAGATGATATCATACACAATGGACTGTAAACTGTAAAGAACTGTAAGCTTGGTGGAGCAGCAGAGATGAAAGTTCCAGTTCATGCCAGAGTGAAGAAGGAGGCATCTTAAGGAGGTCGTAGTTCATAATGATCAACATTCAAAATTAAAAAATGCTTGAAGCATTTTAGTTTATGTGTAATGAGTCTAGAATATGTAACATTTTTGACTTTCTGAAAACCAAAATGATAAAACTTTTTCACAATATTCACATTGCACCTGTATGTCCATGTTTGTTTCCTCAGGATCACTTGAACTTGATATTATACGGTTTTGGTGTTCAGACCCATTTTTCTAACCCATGCAAACAAAAATGTGGTTGGATGCTGTATGTCGGTATCATCCTCTCCATCCCATCTGCCCATCTGAAACCCAACAGCTCCTAAACCAGTTGGTGGAATTCAGTGAATCTCCACACAGCTGGAGTACATCATATGAATAGAATAGAATAGAATAGAATGCTTTTATTGTCATTATACACAAATTACAATGAAATTAAGACAACTCCCGTAGTGCAAGGGTGTAAAAAAGTAAATATAAAAAGACAAATAAGAATATATTACATGCATTTACAAGGAGCCAGTAGGTGTATATAAATAGAAGTCTGCACTATCCACTGCATTCACCTTTATAAAAAATAAATGCAATGAATTGTGCAGACTGAAGGCTAATGTGCATTCAATACCCGTATTGCACTTGGGTAGAACATGTTGAGTCTGGATGTGCGGGCCTTGATGGACCAGTACCTCTTTCCTGAGGGCAGCAGTGAGAACAGGCTGTGCCTGGGGTGTGAACCATCGAAGCTGATGCTTCTGGCCCTGCGCAGACATCTGGTGTTATAGATGTCTGACAGAGAGGACAGCTGCGCTCCTATGATGTTCTGTGCTGACTTCCTGACTCTCTCCAGAGCCGTCTTGTCAGCCTGAGAGCAGCTCCTGTACCACACCAAGATATTGTTGGTGAGGACGCTCTCTACAGAACACCTATAGAAGGACAGACGCTGCTGTGCCTTTTTCACAAGGGCAGTGGTGTTGGTGCCCCACATCAGGTCCTGAGAAATGTATGTTCCCAGGAACTTGAAGTCACTGACCCTCTCTACGGTGTCTCCCTGAATGGGGGGGGGGGGGTCCCTCCCTCTTCCGCCTGAAATCTAGCACCAACTCCTTTGTCTTTGAGGAGTTAAGTGCCAGGTTATTTAGGGAGCACCAAGTAGAGAGGTTCAGGACCTCCTCTCTGTAGGCTGTCTCATCGTTGTTGTGAATCAGCCACAGTAGTGTCATCTGCAAATTTGACAAAGATGTTGCTGCTGTGGGTTGGTGCACAGTCATGGGTGTACAAAGTGTACAGCATGGGGCTGAGCACACAGTCCTGAGGGGCCCCAGTGCTCACTGTCAGCACTGAGGAGTGGTGGGACCCCATCCTGACTGACTGCAGACAGTTGGTGAGAAAGTCTCTGACCCATCTGCAGGTGTGCTCGCCAATGCCCAGACTGCGCAGTTTGAACAACAGTCTGCTTGGAACAAGTGTGTTAAAAGCAGAACTGAAGTCCACGAACAACATCCTCACATAATTGCCAGACTGTTCAAGATGTTGACACACTGTGTGGAGGGCTGTGTTGATGGCATCACCTGTGGACCTGTTGGCTCTGTATGTGAATTGGTGCCGATCAAGGCTGGGAGGCAGTAAGGATTTTATGTGCCTCAGCACCTGCCTCTCAAAGCACTTCATCACAGTTAAAGTAGCCACAGGTCTGTAATAATTCAGACTGCTGACCGACTGTCTCTTGGGGACGGGCATGATAGTGGCAGATTTTAGGGCCCTGTCCCACTGGCGTTTAGGAGGATTTGCGTATGGATTGCGCACAAAATTGGCCCATATTCGCCAAACATCTGCAATATCCGTGTAACATGCCTGTATGAGTCGTCCGTCATCCGAACACGCCCGTGATCACGGGCGTGAGCACGCATGTGATCACGGGCGTGAGCACGCATGTGATCACGGGCGTGAGCACGCATGTCCGCAGCCAGCATTTTTGAGCTGTTCAAAAATCTGAAAGTGGATAACATCCGCCTCACATACAACATATATACTCAATTCATACACAATACACAGTGGCGGTCCTAGAGTGATTTATTCCCCGGGCGAAACCCCCTGCGTGCCCCCCCCCCGCACACACTAATGTGGCCACCACCTCCGCCCCACCACCCATGAAAACACAAACTTCATCCAGAACACCCACAATCCCACAAATTAACTCACAACAGCTATTTTCAAGAACAAATTTCCGGTTTTAATGACTACTGCAATAACAAACACAAAGATAAACAATAATTACTTCAATAAAGTTTTTGAACATAAAAAAACAAAAGACTCAGTGACTTCACATTACAACTATGTACAGTACAGGTATTTAAGAAAGTACAACTGCACTACAGCATCACCCGATGGTCAAAATATTGCACGTCATTCAGTTTCACCAACAGAGTGCACTTTGCATTATCATAGAGTACCATTCACCATAATGAACAAGAATTAAACCTCCATTAAAGTCGCACCATATAAATAACAAAAGATGTTAAACAATCTGTATATTACAGAATACCATGAAGTGACAAAAAATGTACAAAAAAAACCCCCTATACATTAAAGTGGCAAAAATGGTAAAGCGCAATCATGTATCATAAATAAATGAACTAACGACAGGTAAATTCTATACCCGTTACTGTACACATAAGAAGAAATAACAAACACTATTGTGTATCATAAGTAACAGGAAGCAACAAGTGAAGAAGTTAACACTCTTTAAAGTAAAAAATGGCAAACCACAATAATTTGTCACAAATAACAAAGTGCAAAAGAAGTAAGAGGAAAACAGTCTATATACAAAAGTTTGCAGGAGGCATCATAAATGTTTGCCACAGTGCTCACTATCCATGATGTGAAATTCCATCGAGTAGGAGCATTTCTGGGCAACCTTGAGCAGCCTGCAGACTGAAGAAAAGACATCCTCTTTGTGGATTTTGAGAAAAATGTGGCAAACCCAGAGAGTGATGCAAAAAATATTCTGCACTCAGATAAGCGAGGCTAGTGTGAAGTGTGTCCGCCTGTGAGTGCTTTGTGACGGCGGAGGAGCTCAGCAGCACCCGCTGCTCGGTAGGAACAGAAACTGCGATAGAAGTCAGAAAGAGTGATAGAAGTCAGTCTCCAAACACAAGGAGCTACAAAAAAAACCCACCAGAAATAGAAGCTCGATTTGTCGCTAGTCGTTTTTAACAAAGAAAATGCTGCTAAGAGGATTAGGAAAGTCTCCGGTTCAACTCAGAACAGAATGAAAATTAAAAAATGCTCCCACGGATGTCTACACCAAAAGTTCGCTGATTCGCTCATTTCGCTGTCAATCAAAAAGGGATTCAGCCTCAGACAGATCATCCAATCATCATGCGGAAGCTGAGCGTCCGGGCCAGCCGAGGCCAGCCCACTGCCCCATAGACCCCCAAACACGCTGAGCATCCGATGGGCGGGACAAAGCCCAGCAATTATCCAATGACTCGTCTCGTTTCGCTGCACTCTTTGCTTCGGTATTGAACTCTGTGGACACTCAGCGTCCACACTGTTTAAAGTACTGTGAAGCTGCGGGAATACATAAATCAGTACATACCTTTTTTCTTTGCTCGTTTCTCCTCTTCTTCTTTCTTTTTCTTTCGAAATTGTGCACCTGATGGCTTTGATCGTTTCCTATCCATGATTATGTCTTACTCCGTTTCGACCACCTCCTCGACCAAACATTGAATGATTCCCCCCTCCCCCTGCACAAACTCTGCACTGTGCAGCGTTGCTCACCTAACGCGAGAGGTGAGACTGTCGCTGAACCGTTTCAACTTGACCAATTGACCACCACGACCACCATAATCTTGGGAATTCTTTCGGTTCATCATTCACAACACAGAATCAAACCTAATGGGAATGTAGAGAATTTCGCAACCTTTATTTGAAATATTATACAATAATAGAGCAGAGCGTGATGACAGATGACGATGTGATCTGAGGACAGTGGATTGTACAGGCGCCAGATGCGCACCTCCCATCATGGGATGGGGAGGGGAGGGGGAAGATGGGGGCGCCGCTCTGCCGTAACACAACCACAAACCCCCCCGTCGCCCCGTTTTTTTTTTTGACCCTTTATTTTTCTTTCCCGCATGGTCGTACCGCCCCCCCCCCCCCCCCCCCCCCCGCGATGCCGCCCCGGGCGGCTGCCCGATCAGCTGCCCGATCAGCCCGCCTCTAGGACCGCCCCTGACAATACATACTCACTCTGTGCGCTGTATATCTGCCATTAACCGTTGATATCTGCAACTGACGGGGATTTGTGGCTTCACAGCGGACTGAGACAGTGTGTAAAACAGATATATATCGTGCCTGTAATGTCCACATCACAAATTAAAATATGTTGAGTGACTACATACAGATCGGCCACGAATAAAGCGTTTTTATTACATCTACTTTGCAGCTGATTTGCAGACAATCTGTGAATGCATAACAAACGTAAACCCAAAGTACTATATGTGGCAGAAAGGTACATACCTGCCAGTCAGTGCCGGTCCGGCTGTGTAGATCCACAAAGACGTAATAGCTGCTGCAATCCAGGACTTTTATTTAACACCAGCAAAAGGAAGAGTTGCTGTTTAGCCACAACTCACGCTGAAGCCTGTTGTCTGACGCTCTAAAAAAAAAACAAAAAAAAAAACACTGTCTCACACCCGAGCGGCTTCCCCCCTCCCGCTCCCAAAACTCATGAACAGTTAACCCTCGCATGCCAACAAGAACATTAACTCTGTGATCAGCTTGTCCAAGTCCAGATAATACTCCAGAGGCTGTATTTTTGGCGTAAATAGTGATGTCGACGGCCTGAGTGAGCTTCTTTTATGACCGCAATGCAGATGCCGTGCACGCGCAACACGTGCGCGATGCATTCATAATACACCCGTAATGCTGCCGTGATAATCTCAATGTGTCGGATCAGTTTCCTCACTACATGCGTTATATAACCGTGATTGTTCATCATATATTCGCTGTATATTATTAATATATCTGTGATTCATACTGGGACATTTGTCATTTTTGGCCATTTTTGTTGCAGATGACAACGAACACCCACAATTTGTATACTCAATTCATACGCAATTAATCCTTTCCCCAGTGGGACTCGGGACTGTGCAGGCAGCCAGCGAGAGGTTAAAAATGATAGTAAAATCCTCTGCCAGCTGGTCTGCACAGCCCCTCAATACCCTCCCCTGGACACCATCAGGACCAGCAGCCTTCGACGGGTTCACACCCCAGAGCACCCTCCTGACCTATTCTGTGCTCACAGTGAGGGCCAGATTGTCAGCGGGTGTCAGCATGGGGACACTCTCTTCCTCACTAACTTCAAACCTAGCAAGTGAATGAAGAAAAATAATTTGGGTCATGACGCAGGCTGAACACTTTCTTAAATTCAGGTGTTTCAGCACATTCAGGTATTTATTATGGATGAGCAGAGGATATCATCATCTTAGCTTTCACCAGTAAAGGATGAAATAATGAATGAATTATACATGTTTTACAGCAGCTCTGTGACATGCACAGTGGCTCTGTGACATGCACAGTGGCTCTGTGACATGCACAGCAGCTCTGTGACATGCACAGCAGCTCTGTGACATGCACAGCAGCTCTGTGACATGCACAGCAGCTCTGTGACATGCACAGCGGTTTAGTGACATGCACAACAGCTCCGTGACATGCACAGCAGTTTAATGACATGCACAGCAGTTTAGTTACATGCACAGCGGCTCCGTGACATGCACAGCAGTTTAGTGACATGCACAGCGGCTCCGTGACATGCACAGCAGTTTAGTGACATGCACAGCGGCTCTGTGACATGCACAGCGGTTTAGTGACATGCACAGCGGTTTAGTGACATGCACAGCGGCTCCGTGACATGCACAGCAGTTTAGTGACATGCACAGCGGCTCCGTGACATGCACAGCAGTTTAGTGACATGCACAACAGCTCTGTGACATGCACAGCAGCTCCGTGACATGCACAGCTGTTTAGTGACATGCACAGCGGTTTAGTGACATGCACAACAGCTCTGTGACATGCACAGCGGTTTAGTGACATGCACAGCGGCTCCGTGACATGCACAGCGGTTTAGTGACATGCACAACAGCTCTGTGACATGCACAGCGGTTTAGTGACATGCACAGCGGCTCCGTGACATGCACAGCGGTTTAGTGACATGCACAACAGCTCTGTGACATACACAGGGGTTTAGTGACATGCACAGCGGCTCCGTGACATGCACAGCGGTTTAGTGACATGCACAACACCTCTGTGACATGCACAGGGGTTTAGTGACATGCACAGCTGCTCTGTGACATGTACAGGGGTTTAGTGACATGCACAACAGCTCTGTGACATGCACAGCGGTTCTGTGACATGCACAGCGGTTTAGTGACATGCACAGCAGCTTTGTGACATGCACAGCAGTTTAGTGACATGCACAGCGGCTCTGTGACATGCACAGAGGTTTAGTGACATGCGCAACAGCTCTGTGACATGCACAGCGGTTTAGTGACATGCACAGGGGCTCTGTGACATGCACAGGGGTTTAGTGACATGCACAACGGCTCTGTGACATGCACAGGGGTTTAGTGACATGCACAGCAGCTCTGTGACATGCACAGGGATTTAATGACATGTACAGCGGCTCCGTGAGACGCACAGTGGTTTAGTGATATGCACAGCGGCTCCTTGACATGCACAGTGGCTCCGTGATATGCACGGCGGTTTAGTGATATGCACAGCAGCTCCGTGACATGCACAGCGGCTCTGTGACATGCACATTAGTTTAGTGACATGCACAGCGGCGCCGTGACATGCACAGGGGTTTAGTGACATGCACCACAGCTCTGTGACATGCACAGGGGTTTAGTGACATGCACTGCGGCTCCGTGAGACGCACAGTGGCTCCGTGACTTGCACAGCAGCTCTGTGACATGCACAGCGGTTTAGTGACATGCACAGCGGCTCTGTGACACGCACAGCGGCTCCGTGACATGCACAGCAGCTCTGTGACACACACAGCGGCTTCATGACATGCACAGCAGCTCCGTGACATGCACAGCAGTTTAGTGACATGCACAGCGGCTCCGTGACATGCACAGCGGTTTAGTGACATGCACAGCAGTTTAGTGACATGCACAGCGGCTCCGTGACATGCACAGCAGTTTAGTGACATGCACAACAGCTCTTTGACATGCACAGCAGTTTAGTGACATGCACAGCGGCTCCGTGACATGCACAGCAGTTTAGTGACATGCACAGCGGCTCCGTGACATGCACAGCAGTTTAGTGACATGCACAGCAGCTCCGTGACATGCACAGCTGTTTAGTGACATGCACAGCGGCTCCGTGACATGCACAGCGGTTTAGTGACATCCACAGCGGCTCTGTGACATGCACAGCGGCTCTGTGACATGCACAGCAGCTCTGTGACATGCACAGCAGTTTAGTGACATGCACAACAGCTCTGTGACATGCACAGCAGTTTAATGACATGCACAGCAGTTTAGTTACATGCACAGCGGCTCCGTGACATGCACAGCAGTTTAGTGACATGCACAGCGGCTCCGTGACATGCACAGCAGTTTAGTGACATGCACAGCGGCTCCGTGACATGCACAGCAGTTTAGTGACATGCACAGCGGCTCCGTGACATGCACAGCAGTTTAGTGACATGCACAACAGCTCTGTGACATGCACAGCAGCTCCGTGACATGCACAGCTGTTTAGTGACATGCACAGCGGTTTAGTGACATGCACAACAGCTCTGTGACATGCACAGCGGTTTAGTGACATGCACAGCGGCTCCGTGACATGCACAGCGGTTTAGTGACATGCACAACAGCTCTGTGACATGCACAGCGGTTTAGTGACATGCACAGCGGCTCCGTGACATGCACAGCGGTTTAGTGACATGCACAACAGCTCTGTGACATACACAGGGGTTTAGTGACATGAACAGCGGCTCCGTGACATGCACAGCGGTTTAGTGACATGCACAACACCTCTGTGACATGCACAGGGGTTTAGTGACATGCACAGCTGCTCCGTGACATGCACAGGGGTTTAGTGACATGCACAACAGCTCTGTGACATGCACAGCGGTTCTGTGACATGCACAGCGGTTTAGTGACATGCACAACAGCTCTGTGACATGCACAGCGGTTTAGTGACATGCACAGGGGCTCTGTGACATGCACAGGGGTTTAGTGACATGCACAACGGCTCTGTGACATGCACAGGGGTTTAGTGACATGCACAGCGGCTCTGTGACATGCACAGGGATTTAATGACATGTACAGCGGCTCCGTGAGACGCACAGTGGTTTAGTGATATGCACAGCGGCTCCTTGACATGCACAGTGGCTCCGTGATATGCACAGCGGTTTAGTGATATGCACAGCAGCTCCGTGACATGCACAGCGGCTCTGTGACATGCACATTAGTTTAGTGACATGCACAGCGGCGCCGTGACATGCACAGGGGTTTAGTGACATGCACCACAGCTCTGTGACATGCACAGGGGTTTAGTGACATGCACTGCGGCTCCGTGAGACGCACAGTGGCTCCGTGACTTGCACAGCAGCTCTGTGACATGCACAGCGGTTTAGTGACATGCACAGCGGCTCTGTGACACGCACAGCGGCTCTGTGACACGCACAGCAGCTCCGTGACATGCACAGCAGCTCTGTGACACACACAGCGGCTTCATGACATGCACAGCAGCTCCGTGACATGCACAGCAGTTTAGTGACATGCACAGCGGCTCCGTGACATGCACAGCGGTTTAGTGACATGCACAGCAGTTTAGTGACATGCACAGCGGCTCCGTGACATGCACAGCAGTTTAGTGACATGCACAACAGCTCTTTGACATGCACAGCAGTTTAGTGACATGCACAGCGGCTCCGTGACATGCACAGCAGTTTAGTGACATGCACAGCAGTTTAGTGACATGCACAGCAGCTCCGTGACATGCACAGCTGTTTAGTGACATGCACAGCGGCTCCGTGACATGCACAGCGGTTTAGTGACATGCACAACAGCTCTGTGACATACACAGGGGTTTAGTGACATGCACAGCAGCTCCGTGACATGCACAGCGGTTTAGTGACATGCACAACACCTCTGTGACATGCACAGGGGTTTAGTGACATGCACAGCAGCTCCGTGACATGCACAGGGGTTTAGTGACATGCACAGCGGCTCTGTGACACGCACAGCGGCTCCGTGACATGCACAGCAGCTCTGTGACACACACAGCGGCTTCATGACATGCACAGCAGCTCCGTGACATGCACAGCAGTTTAGTGACATGCACAGCGGCTCCGTGACATGCACAGCAGTTTAGTGACATGCACAGCAGTTTAGTGACATGCGCAGCGGCTCCGTGACATGCACAGCAGTTTAGTGACATGCACAACAGCTCTTTGACATGCACAGCAGTTTAGTGACATGCACAGCGGCTCTGTGACATGCACAGCAGTTTAGTGACATGCACAGCGGCTCCGTGACATGCACAGCGGTTTAGTGACATGCACAACAGCTCTGTGACATGCACAGCGGTTTAGTGACATGCACAGCGGCTCCGTGACATGCACAGCGGTTTAGTGACATGCGCAACAGCTCTGTGACATGCACAGCGGTTTAGTGACATGCACAGCGGCTCCGTGACATGCACAGCGGTTTAGTGACATGCACAACACCTCTGTGACATGCACAGGGGTTTAGTGACATGCACAGCAGCTCCGTGACATGCACAGGGGTTTAGTGACATGCACAGCGGTTCTGTGACATGCACAGCGGTTTAGTGACATGCACAGCAGCTTTGTGACATGCACAGCAGTTTAGTGACATGCACAGCGGCTCTGTGACATGCACAGGGGTTTAGTGACATGCGCAACAGCTCTGTGACATGCACAGCGGTTTAGTGACATGCACAGGGGCTCTGTGACATGCACAGGGGTTTAGTGACATGCACAATGGCTCTGTGACATGCACAGGGGTTTAGTGACATGCACAGCGGCTCTGTGACATGCACAGGGGTTTAATGACATGTACAGCGGCTCCGTGAGACGCACAGTGGTTTAGTGACATGCACAGTGGCTCCGTGATATGCACAGCGGTTTAGTGATATGCACAGCAGCTCCGTGACATGCACAGCGGCTCTGTGACATGCACATTAGTTTAGTGACATGCACAGCGGCGCCGTGACATGCACAGGGGTTTAGTGACATGCACCACAGCTCTGTGACATGCACAGGGGTTTAGTGACATGCACTGCGGCTCCGTGACTTGCACAGCAGCTCTGTGACATGCACAGCGGTTTAGTGACATGCATAGCGGCTCTGTGACATGCACAGCGGCTCTGTGACACGCACAGCGGCTCCGTGACATGCACAGCAGCTCTGTGACACACACAGCGGCTTCATGACATGCACAGCAGCTCCGTGACATGCACAGCAGTTTAGTGACATGCACAGCGGCTCTGTGACATGCACAGCAGCTCTGTGACATGCACAGCAGCTCTGTGACATGCACAGCGGTTTAGTGACATGCACAACAGCTCCGTGACATGCACAGCAGTTTAATGACATGCACAGCAGTTTAGTTACATGCACAGCGGCTCCGTGACATGCACAGCAGTTTAGTGACATGCACAGCGGCTCCGTGACATGCACAGCAGTTTAGTGACATGCACAGCGGCTCTGTGACATGCACAGCGGTTTAGTGACATGCACAGCGGTTTAGTGACATGCACAGCGGCTCCGTGACATGCACAGCAGTTTAGTGACATGCACAGCGGCTCCGTGACATGCACAGCAGTTTAGTGACATGCACAACAGCTCTGTGACATGCACAGCAGCTCCGTGACATGCACAGCTGTTTAGTGACATGCACAGCGGTTTAGTGACATGCACAACAGCTCTGTGACATGCACAGCGGTTTAGTGACATGCACAGCGGCTCCGTGACATGCACAGCGGTTTAGTGACATGCACAACAGCTCTGTGACATGCACAGCGGTTTAGTGACATGCACAGCGGCTCCGTGACATGCACAGCGGTTTAGTGACATGCACAACAGCTCTGTGACATACACAGGGGTTTAGTGACATGCACAGCGGCTCCGTGACATGCACAGCGGTTTAGTGACATGCACAACACCTCTGTGACATGCACAGGGGTTTAGTGACATGCACAGCTGCTCTGTGACATGTACAGGGGTTTAGTGACATGCACAACAGCTCTGTGACATGCACAGCGGTTCTGTGACATGCACAGCGGTTTAGTGACATGCACAGCAGCTTTGTGACATGCACAGCAGTTTAGTGACATGCACAGCGGCTCTGTGACATGCACAGAGGTTTAGTGACATGCGCAACAGCTCTGTGACATGCACAGCGGTTTAGTGACATGCACAGGGGCTCTGTGACATGCACAGGGGTTTAGTGACATGCACAACGGCTCTGTGACATGCACAGGGGTTTAGTGACATGCACAGCAGCTCTGTGACATGCACAGGGATTTAATGACATGTACAGCGGCTCCGTGAGACGCACAGTGGTTTAGTGATATGCACAGCGGCTCCTTGACATGCACAGTGGCTCCGTGATATGCACGGCGGTTTAGTGATATGCACAGCAGCTCCGTGACATGCACAGCGGCTCTGTGACATGCACATTAGTTTAGTGACATGCACAGCGGCGCCGTGACATGCACAGGGGTTTAGTGACATGCACCACAGCTCTGTGACATGCACAGGGGTTTAGTGACATGCACTGCGGCTCCGTGAGACGCACAGTGGCTCCGTGACTTGCACAGCAGCTCTGTGACATGCACAGCGGTTTAGTGACATGCACAGCGGCTCTGTGACATGCACAGCGGTTTAGTGACATGCACAACAGCTCTGTGACATGCACAGCGGTTTAGTGACATGCACAGCGGCTCCGTGACATGCACAGCGGTTTAGTGACATGCGCAACAGCTCTGTGACATGCACAGCGGTTTAGTGACATGCACAGCGGCTCCGTGACATGCACAGCGGTTTAGTGACATGCACAACACCTCTGTGACATGCACAGGGGTTTAGTGACATGCACAGCAGCTCCGTGACATGCACAGGGGTTTAGTGACATGCACAGCGGTTCTGTGACATGCACAGCGGTTTAGTGACATGCACAGCAGCTTTGTGACATGCACAGCAGTTTAGTGACATGCACAGCGGCTCTGTGACATGCACAGGGGTTTAGTGACATGCGCAACAGCTCTGTGACATGCACAGCGGTTTAGTGACATGCACAGGGGCTCTGTGACATGCACAGGGGTTTAGTGACATGCACAATGGCTCTGTGACATGCACAGGGGTTTAGTGACATGCACAGCGGCTCTGTGACATGCACAGGGGTTTAATGACATGTACAGCGGCTCCGTGAGACGCACAGTGGTTTAGTGACATGCACAGTGGCTCCGTGATATGCACAGCGGTTTAGTGATATGCACAGCAGCTCCGTGACATGCACAGCGGCTCTGTGACATGCACATTAGTTTAGTGACATGCACAGCGGCGCCGTGACATGCACAGGGGTTTAGTGACATGCACCACAGCTCTGTGACATGCACAGGGGTTTAGTGACATGCACTGCGGCTCCGTGACTTGCACAGCAGCTCTGTGACATGCACAGCGGTTTAGTGACATGCATAGCGGCTCTGTGACATGCACAGCGGCTCTGTGACACGCACAGCGGCTCCGTGACATGCACAGCAGCTCTGTGACACACACAGCGGCTTCATGACATGCACAGCAGCTCCGTGACATGCACAGCGGCTCCGTGACGTGCACAGTGGCTCCGTGATATGCACAGCGGTTTAGTGATATGCACAGCAGCTCCGTGACATGCACAGCAGTTTAGTGACATGCACAGCGGCTCCGTGACATGCACAGCGGTTTAGTGACATGTACAGCAGTTTAGTGACATGCACAGCGGCTCCGTGACATGCACAGCAGTTTAGTGACATGCACAACAGCTCTGTGACATGCACAGCAGTTTAGTGACATGCACAGCAGCTCCGTGACATGCACAGCTGTTTAGTGACATGCACAGCGGCTCCGTGACATGCACAGCGGTTTAGTGACATGCACAACAGCTCTGTGACATACACAGCGGCTCCGTGACATGCACAGCGGCTCCGTGACATGCACAGCGGTTTAGTGACATGCACAACACCTCTGTGACATGCACAGGGGTTTAGTGACATGCACAGCAGCTCCGTGACATGCACAGGGGTTTAGTGACATGCACAACAGCTCTGTGACATGCACAGCTGTTTAGTGACATGCACAGCGGTTCTGTGACATGCACAGCGGTTTAGTGACATGCACAGCAGCTTTGTGACATGCACAGGGGTTTAGTGACATGCGCAACAGCTCTGTGACATGCACAGCAGTTTAGTGACATGCACAGGGGCTTTGTGACATGCACAGGGGTTTAGTGACATGCACAAGCGGCTCTGTGACATGCACAGGGGTTTAGTGACATGCACAGCGGCTCTGTGACATGCACAGGGGTTTAATGACATGTACAGCGGCTCCGTGAGACACACAGTGGTTTAGTGACATGCACAGCGGTTTAGTGATATGCACAGCGGCTCCGTGACATGCACAGTGGCTCCGTGATATGCACAGCGGTTTAGTGATATGCACAGCAGCTCCGTGACATGCACAGCGGCTCTGTGACATGCACAGCGGCACCGTGACATGCACAGGGGTTTAGTGACATGCACCACAGCTCTGTGACATGCACAGGGGTTTAGTGACATGCACTGCGGCTCCGTGAGACGCACAGTGGCTCCGTGACTTGCACAGCAGCTCTGTGACACGCACAGTGGCTCCGTGACATGCACATCAGCTCTGTGACACACACAGCGGCTCCGTGACATGCACAGCAGCTCTGTGACACACACAGCGGCTTCATGACATGCACAGCAGCTCCGTGACATGCACAGCGGTTTAGTGACATGCACAGCAGTTTAGTGACATGCACAGCGGTTTAGTGACATGCACAGCAGTTTAGTGACATGCACAACAGCTCTTTGACATGCACAGCAGTTTAGTGACATGCACAGCGGCTCTGTGACATGCACAGCAGTTTAGTGACATGCACAGCGGCTCCGTGACATGCACAGCGGTTTAGTGACAGGCACAGCGGTTTAGTGACATGCACAGCAGTTTAGTGACATGCACAGCGGCTCCGTGACATGCACAGCAGTTTAGTGACATGCACAGCGGCTCCGTGACATGCACAGCAGTTTAGTGACATGCACAACAGCTCTGTGACATGCACAGCAGTTTAGTGACATGCACAGCGGCTCCGTGACATGCACAGCTGTTTAGTGACATGCACAGTGGCTCCATGACATGCACAGCGGTTTAGTGACATGCACAACAGCTCTGTGACATGCACAGCGGTTTAGTGACATGCACAGCGGCTCCGTGACATGCACAGCGGTTTAGTGACATGCACAACAGCTCTGTGGCATACACAGGGGTTTAGTGACATGCACAGCGGCTCTGTGACATGCACAGCGGTTTAGTGACATGCACAACACCTCTGTGACATGCACAGGGGTTTAGTGACATGCACAGCAGCTCCGTGACATGCACAGGGGTTTAGTGACATGCACAGCGGTTCTGTGACATGCACAGCGGTTTAGTGACATGCACAGCAGCTTTGTGACATGCACAGCAGTTTAGTGACATGCACAGTGGCTCTGTGACATGCACAGGGGTTTAGTGACATGCGCAACAGCTCTGTGACATGCACGGCGGTTTAGTGACATGCACAGGGGCTCTGTGACATGCACAGGGGTTTAGTGACATGCACAACGGCTCTGTGACATGCACAGGGGTTTAGTGACATGCACAGCAGCTCTGTGACATGCACAGGGGTTTAATGACATGTACAGCGGCTCCGTGAGAAGCACAGTAGTTTAGTGACATGCACAGCGGTTTAGTGATATGCACAGCGGCTCCGTGACATGCACAGTGGCTCCGTGATATGCACAGCGGTTTAGTGATATGCACAGCAGCTCTGTGACACGCACAGCGGTTTAATGATATGCACAGCGGCTCCGTGACACGCACAGTGGTTGCTGTGCCACTCGTTGCTCTGGTGAAGGCATCATGGAAGGTAGTGCAGAGGTTGTACAGAGTATTTGAAATATACCGGACCAGTAGTGGACTGAACACGTGATTCTTTTGTTTTTTTTATTCAGATAATTAGTGTTTCATCAGTGTCTCTTGAAATAAATAATTTCTACTTGGCAGCTCAGTTATGTTGATGCCAGGCTACAGTGCAAGCTAAAATTAAAATACAGTGCAGATTGTGTTATTTGTAAAGCAAGTGGTGGGTGATTTCTGTGCAGGGGGGTGAAAATGACCAGACTGAGCAGCGAGTGATGCGTGTGGTCATGTTTTTTAAATCTACTCTGGAAATATAATGTACATCTGTCATCCCATGAAACATGCTGCACTCTTCAGCAGAACACAGTTTTCAGATGTTACCAGGTACTTTTTTGTTAGGGCCCTGTCCCACTGGTGTTTAGGAGGATTTGTGGATGGAATGTGCACAAAAGTGGCCCACATCCGCCAAACAACCGCAATAACCGTGTAACATTCCTGTATGAGTCGGCCGCCATCCGAACACATCCGTGATCATCCGCAGAGGCACTCATGTCCGCAGCTAGGTTTTTTGAGCGGCTCAAAAATCCTGCTGCGGATGAGATCCGCATCACTGCCTGAACACATACTGAAGACATACGCAGGACATACACAACCAACGCACTTCATATCCCCTGTCATCCGCTGATATCCGCAACCGACGGGTTGGCGTGGCTTGGCGGCTGACCGGGACAGCGTGCAAAACAGATATGACGCGTGCCCAGCACGACCACATCACGGTCGCAAATGGTATGTCGCGCATGCAGACAGAGTGGGCACGGATGAAGCGAGTGCATCACGGCCGCTGTGCCCGTCATGGGGGCGCCTCTGCGGTCACATTCTCTTATGTTCCCTGTTATATCCGCTTTTCTTCCTCATGTATTTGCTGATCCACCCCGGGACATTTGTCATTTCCGCGCACCTTTGTTGCGGACGCTCAGCTTTTGTCTCCTCATTTCATTCATAAATCCTCCTAAACACCAGTGGGACAGAGCCCTTAGTAAAGTCTTGTTATAACCACAGACATTAGTGCGTTGGCTGTACCGTTGTGTGCATGTCCAGTAGCTACCGTGCTATGGGCCTGCATCCAGTATCACTTGCTATCTGTACTAACCTGGTGTATAATACTATAACACACAACTTTAGACTGCTGTTTCAGACCCAGTTTCCTCATTTTTGGAATGGTGACATCAATCAGAGCCAGAAATCATCAATGGGAGACCAGATTTAGTGTCAATTTTAAATAAGCCACAACTACAATCAAAGTTGACGATGTTTGTTTAACAATAGCCATGATATAAAGTTGTTCCTCTGTCAGTGGTTGTGTTGATTGACGTGAGTAAAAACGAGCTTTTGGACTTTGTTTCTATAGTTTTTCCTGAAGTGTTTCTGTTCTTGTTAACCTTTGGATGAATTGTTTTCTGTCAACACTTCATTTTTCTTTTGAACAAATAAACCCTGAAATTCTGAATATTTTTCCCAATATTTAATGT
This sequence comes from Thalassophryne amazonica, assembly GCF_902500255.1. Classification (NCBI taxonomy): domain Eukaryota; kingdom Metazoa; phylum Chordata; class Actinopteri; order Batrachoidiformes; family Batrachoididae; genus Thalassophryne; species Thalassophryne amazonica. The sequence continues at coordinate 5,035,672 of NC_047120.1, read as the reverse complement.
TTTCTTTTCCTTGTTTTCTTTTCTTTTGTCCTTTTTTTTCCCCATTTTGGTTCACTTCCCTTCCTCAGTCATCAGTCATGGGCGTGGTAATTATACCTCTTCCAATTTTCTTGTGTGTTGGTTGGTTTCTTGTTCTTGTTGGTTAGTCGTTGTGTCAGTTTTGTCCAGTTCTCTGGTTCCTGATTGCCCTCTTCTGTGCCTGTCACATTGTGTCAGCAGCTCTCTTTTTTAACAATAACCTGTTGACTACTATATTTGTACTTTGTTTTCATCACACCTGTTTAGTAGCCTTGAAGTACAAAACAGCAACATCAGAAGAAACAGACCTGACAACATATTTCTGACACAATTGAAATTAGTTTAAGACATTGAAATGTCAGAAAACACAGCATTTCAAATGACACATTAGAAGAACTCCAAAATCCTAGAAACTTCTGTGTGATGGGTGACTTTGGACCTCAGTAACCCTGCTGGAGATCACGTGCACAGTTCCTGTCTTTCCCTGCTCTGGCCACACCTGATGGACCAGGTCTAGTGTCTGCACAGGTTTTATTGGTGCAGCACAACACCTGAGTCTGTTAATCACAAAGAGAGCAGGCAAAGAGGGAAACAGGTGATTTCCAAGTTGGTGTTCACTATGATTGCCAGCCAAAATGTATCTAACATGAATTGATGTGTTTCTGTTTGTTGTTTCATGTGTTTCCTTCAGTGTTGTTGTCTTTTGCACTTCAGGCAACATTTATTCCAATCCCCTTTTTTCTTTTTGGGGGGGGAGGGGAGCTGAAAGCACTGCACATTTTCCATTTGTCCCTGAACTATTCAAAGCATAACAGGTTGGACTCAACTGGTTAGTTCAGGAACAAATGGAAAATGTGCAGTGCCTTTGGTCCCAAGGACCAGGATTTGGAAACACTGCTGTATACAGTATCAATTATCGACACCAAGATGGAAAATCATTATGTTTGAAAAAGTATAACCGGGTTACAAATATACATCCAGGCAGATGTGTATCCTTGATATGTATTTCAGAACCAAAGCTCCAACTGGATTTGTGCAGTTGGTGCGGCACTCGAAATTTATTGTGGTATGAGAGTTTAGCTTGTACGGTCCACATGGTCATCCACTGCTCTCCCAGCCATTACCTGTCAATGCATCTGGCTGTTGTGTGTGGTTTTTGGAGGTGGTTCTTGTCCTGGTTGTTGTGTGTTTTCAAACATCTCCTCCGTTCTTTTCTTTGTGACTCACTTTCTTTGGGCTGCAGTGAACACAGAGAAACACAAACCAAGAAAAGTGCTGAATAAAGTGAAGTTGCATACATTCTGCTGTGGGCAACATACAACCTTAACGAAAAAACTTCAAGCTCAGTTTTTTTCTTCAAGCTCAATTTTCAGACAAAGCCATTATTGTAAACTCAACGTTAAAAAACCTTAAGAGAGCTTTACAGTTGATGACCACCACAAAAGTTGAGCTTTTTTTTTTGGATCAGTTTTAGATTCATGGCCAACAGCCTTCAGATCATGGTGATGAATGCATTCTGAAATTTTAATGCTGTCACATTCCTGTGTCACGCTCCTTCACCAAGTCCTTAGCTATGATCCTGAAGTTCTGTCTGTCCTTCAGAAGAAAGCTTTTTATTCCTGGGTGATGTACTGAGCCTCCTTTGTCAGTGATGCAAAGTCTGTGCTCAGCATGGGACAACTGAGTGAAAACTCAAGCAGTTCTTTTGATCTCAGCCATGTATGTATTGACTTCAATTGAGCACAAGATCGTGCTCCCCATACACACACACACACACACACACACACACACACACACACACACACACACACACACACACACACACACACACACACACACACACACACACACATGCACACATTCACTACAGAGAGTTGTGTTGATTTATTCACTTTTCTGGCCAGTTTTCAAATATCAAAATCTGTTTTGTATTTTAATTTTAGTTTAATGTGTAGCTACATCAAAATGTCAGCCAAACGTGTGTGTCTCTGGTTCATTCCTGCATGCTGCACAGACCTCTCACCATGGAGAACACAGACACACACAGAAATCATCTTGAGTCATTTCAACATCATAACAGCAACCAGTAACAAATAAAATAATTAACAACTTTTACTGGACTTTCTATGAGTGGAAAAGAAGGCAAACATAAAAAGCAGTAGTTTAAAAACCATTTGACAAAAGTCACAGTACTGCTGTCGGGCTCCTTTCTGCTCTTTCAATTTTACTGAGCTCCGCGGAGCTCTGTGATCAGGATTATACTGAAGGTATAATCTGTACTGATGGTAAAATTCTTAAATTTATACAACCCCACTTCCAATGAAGTTGGGACGTTGTGCAAAATGCAAATAAAAACAGAATCTAATGATTTGCAAATCATTTTCAACCTATATTCAATTGATGAGCACCAAACGTGCACACACGCATGACATCTTATCTTCTGTGACTGTATTTTGGCAACAGAAGATAAGAACAAGCAGAGTGTGGTGTAAAAGAGCTGAAATGCAGCCAAACAGACAGTTGCATTTGTTGTCCAACACACAGCAGCTCACCTGCAGGAAAAAAACAAAAAAAAAACAACCTTCCTGTTTGGCTCTTGTCCTGCTCCTTATGGAGGTAAGAAATGTGTGAGAATGTGATAACTTGCAGACAGATTAGCAAAGGTTGCAAGCAACCACCAATTAATTTGTAAATACAGACACATTGGCCACATATTGCAGTCAGTTGGAGGCATCCTGTGACCCATTGTGAGCCAAGCATGAATCAGATAACCTCATGTGAACCCACAACACATACATCATGCGCACACACCACCCACTCAATCATCATTCCAAAGGCACCTTGCGACTTGCACGAATTTGATCCCCGCACTGGTACGCAATCTGGCGTCCCAGAGAGTAAACTCATTGTAAACTACGTGCAAGTGCACAAAGAAAATTTTTGAAATGTTCAAAATCTCTGACACATTAATTTGTGAACTACACGTGAATATTGCGCAACCTATTCAAAAACACTGCGAGTCAATGCGTCAGTGCAGAGCACCACAGCGCAGCTCATCTCGATGATTATGACGAGATGTTAAATCTATGATAAACATAATTTTACAGATACTCATAAGAAGGAATGAAAATGCAACTGTTTTACCAAGCCAGTACAATATAAATATTACAAGTAATTACCTTTTAGACAATTCCAAATGTAGTAAGGTTCCATTTTCAGAAAAGAAGCTTGTATAAAGTGCCCAAGGCATTTTTTGTTAAATGCAGGCAACAGACTGATTCCTATGCATTTTTACCTGCTGAGTTCAAAAATTGCTGTTGGCATGCTGTATCATTACCCCTTCACCCCCTAATTTGCATAAAGCAAAATGGCTGCCAATTACATCAAAATTTCCACAATTTTGGTTGTATATGTACTATAAAAGCAAACTAAACATCATTTTTCTATGTATTTCGACCTGCTGAATTCAAATATTGTTGTTGGCAAGCTGTATCTTTACCCCATTCAACCCTAATTTGCATGGCCACTCATTTCATGAAGCTTTTCAAAAGTCTGCTTGTGCTTGCATTAGAAGAAAAAATAAAACTTCTATTTCTATGTATTTTGACATGCTGAGTTCACTTATTGTTGTTGGCAAGCTGTATCTTTACTTCTTCACCCATAATTTGCATAAAATGGCCGCTTGCTTCATCAAATTTGTCAGACGTGTGGTGCTATTTGCTTTGGTGGAGAAAATACAACTTACATTTCTATGTAATTTGACCTGCTGAATTTAAATATTGTTGATGGAAAGCTGTATCCCTACTCCTAAACCCCATAAATAATTTAGTGACTGCCTGGTATTATTACCGGTAAAAAAGTAAGTCATCTTTGATTTGACCAAGGCAAGCAAATGAGCAAAATGAAGTAAAAAAGGATGATAGTTTGAAATGAAACATGTTTCTTGGATAAATATGCATGTCTCTAAAGGTCAAATGGGGGTTAAACTGTTCTAATATTTTGCTTCTGCTGCCATGAGATCACCATAACCAGCAAGAGCAATGTGCAGATCACGATCAAACTCTGCAGCCTTCAGTATCTTTTCATTAATCTTGAAGGTCTCAACATTGTCCAGAGTCTTGTTAGCCTTTTCCTTCTGGCAGAATATGCAAAGGGCCCATTTGAAAGTACTGGAGGCACTTCTGAGTCTTGTAGCTGGACCAGTGGAGGGACCTGCAATGGGTTCCTTGGTGTCTTGAGACTTTGACCTTTTCTCTAGTCTCCTAATATTTGCCTTGTTGGTGAACCAACTGTAACAGGATCTATGCCATTTTAGAGATGTCTCATCAGAACTCGGTATCCTCTCAGTTGTGAGTTTGTTCTCTATATCTTTGAGCTTGTGAAAGACTTTTGCACTATTGTGCAATGTAGCCCTTCCTTTGTCACTACCCTGAAGAAGATTTTCTTTAGAGCAGTCCTGATAAATGCAGACATCACCATCCACTGAAGAATCTCGTTTCATGCTGCCTAAAGCCTCCATTTTTTAAATTCAAGACAACAGAGATTGTTACCTAAATAAGTATTGAGAACAGTCAAAATGTTTTGTTCACCACTGAAGTATGCAACAAGAGAAAGTGCTAACAAGAGGAAGTCACTCCACAATTGATGTGATGAACACAACTGAGCCTAAAGAACACAGAGATTCAACTATATTATCTTACTACCTAACACTTTCAAGATTATATGCAAATCAGTCTAGTGACAAGGGGTACTAGCAACCTAACATAGTGTATATAAAGTGAATCAACAGACAGGAGACAACACAAATCCAAGCTAATGCTACTAAGTATAATATAGTACAAAGCCAATACCACAAACCAACACACTAGAACATGAACATGCACAGATATAGTTGAACAAAGTATCTCAGAGTCTCAGAGTGTGAAAGGATGAACTCCAAAAATATATCAGGGAAGAATGCAGTTTTATTGACCACATCTACACTGTGGCTGCTGCTGCTACTGTTGAGGCACTGTGGCACCATGTGCTTGGCTACTGGCCAGTGAGGCCTGCCCTCGTGTTGAAAGCAGTAGCCATCTGGTGTTGAAGCTGTATACATTATCTGTGCTGTACTGAGCCAATTATATAGGTTTTCACATAGTGTTATCATTATATTGTTCAGCATTTATGATGAAAAAATACACAAGAGTCATTCACATGAATATAATGATATTGTGATTTTTAAATCCACAGGAGATATTTTTCAACAGGCCAGTATAAGTATGATTGACAAATACATGCATTTGTAGGCCTGATTGTGCAGCAGATGCACGGGGAAAAATAGTTTTTGTTATCAATTTCTTTTGTACAACAAGCTTCTACAAAGTATGAAAACAGCAGGCGGCCATGTTCTGTCATGCATATTAGGGATGAAGGAGAAGAAGATACAGCTTGCAAATAAGAAACTATGAACTCAGCATTTCAAATAACACAAAGATAAGAGTTTTCATTACCTTTCTTGAGCAGAAACAAGCAAACCTTGGGAAACTGTGAAAAATCAGGTGGCCATTTTGTTTTATGCAAATTAGGCAGTGAACGAGTAGAGATACAGCGTGCTAACAACAATATTTAAATTCTGCAGGTCAAAATGCATACGAATAGAACTTTTTTCTGTTTCTAAGGCAAATACAAGTAAACTTGTGGATAATTTGATGGAATGGGTGGTCATTTAGTTTATGCAAATTAGAAGGTGAAAGGGTAAAGATACAGCATGCCAACAGCAATTTTTGAACTCAGCAGGTCAAAATACATAAGAATCAGACTGTTGTCTGCTTTTAACAGAAAATGCCTTGGGTAGACTACTTATCTGAAAACAGAAGCTGCAGCTGTAGAAAATTCCTCTGTGATTCCGGGAGTGATTAGAAGTCGTTTGATCACTGTAAGAGTGTTCCATGATACATAACACAAAATGGCTGACACACATCCAAAATGTCCTTGTAATGGGGCAGATAACTGTAACAATCGTTCATTTCTGGAAACAAGCACCAAAATTGGCACACATACTCCTTAGACATTACGCTTTTGTAAAAGCACATTAGCCACCTAAATTTTCAATAGGCAGCCACGTAGGGTTCAACTGAAGAATTACACAGGGGTCAAAATTTACAAATGCTCCAGTGACATTGAAAACTATACCACATTATTTGTCTGATCACAAAGATTCCAAAAAGGTATAGTTTGGACTATCTGTGACTGATTACTGTGGTGTTATGGGGTAAAAACAGCAAGAATGGTGACGAAGGTCAATTTCAGTTTGTACAGGGGTCAAAAGTTAAAGTTGCTCCAATTTTGGTAAAAAGTGTTGCAAGTTATTGGCTATGCTAGTAGGATTAATAAATGGAATAGTTTGCACCATGTGTCATGCTGAGTTATCATGTTACAGGGTAACATATGTCACGTCATAGAATCCAATGGACGTTGACCTTATTTGACCTTTATTTTGGAGACCAAACATTCAGCACAGTCAAAACTATTCTATTTATTATTCCTACTAGAACAACCAATAATTTGCACCACTTTTTACCAAAATTGGAGCAACTTTAACTTTTGACTCCTGTACAAATTGAAATTGACCTTTGTCATCATTCTTAACTGTTTTTACCCCATAACTCCGTAACATTCAGTCACAGACAGTCCAAACTATACCTTTTTGGAATCTCTGTAATCAGACAAATAATGTAGTATAGTTTTCAACATGACTGGAGCATTTGCAAATTTTGACCCCTGTGTAATTCTTCAACTGACCCCTACCTGGCTGCCTATTGAAAATTTAGGTTGCTAACATGCTTTTACAAAAGAGCTCGCGTCAAGCAACCCAGTCCAGTCGAAGATTCAAACTTCTCTACTTTTACAAAAGAGTAATGTCTAAAGAGTATTTGCACCAAATTTGGTGCTTGTTTCATCATTTGAAAGATTCCTCTGTAAATATTCTGTTATCTGCTTCGCTATTGTATTTGCCAAAACTATCAGATCCTTTTACAGCTGTCTAATTGATAAAACCATCTGATCTTTTTATATATGTTTAAATGATACAACCAAAGTATTTATGTGTATTTGGAAAAAGAATCAGCATGATGGAACACTCTGTTTTATTGCGTGAAACTACACTACATACATAAACACACACTATAAGATTTTTACATAACAACCATGAACACACTGCAAAGACACCGCCCACTCTCACCACCCTGCAGCCAGCTCACATAGACACTGATTCAAGCCAGGTTCAGGACCACCCATATGGGGGTGGCTTAGGCTAGTTCTAAAAGTTAGAGAACAAAGAAAGTCTGGGTTCTTTGTTCCTGGTGTTTTCATGCAGCCAGGTCAAGATCCCAGTGCTGAGATAACTCTGTACCGGTGCAACAACTCTTTTTAGTACAACATCTACACTTTGAAATCCGTTTCCTGTCCAATTCTTTTTGGAGGTCTCACTGTGATAAAAGAACCTAACATCAGCTAGGTTCGGAGAGCAAATAATTAATCCACTACAAAATAACCATTTTTTATAACGCAACATCCAGTGGCACAAAGTGCACTATTCATGCATGCAAGTGTCAAGGTGCCTTAACTCTCAGTAACTGAAGCCATAACTGCTTTCATTGGACAGTGACACTGATAAGAAGCCTCCTGGTTCTGTGTGTCAGCTGGTTTCTGAATGAAATGTGCTGTCTGTGGTGTTGAAACTTGCAAAAAAAAAAGTGTCCTGCTGATGCAGGTCACACAGACAGAGCATATTTGAGTGTATATTAAAACAGAGATGGGCACTTTCGGCTTGAATGCTGTTTTTCTGATGCGAGTTTATTATTGAACCCACATGTCGACACATGATAACTTGCACAGCATGTGACAGTTTTGATCAGGACAGGATGGACACAGTGAGAATGTAATAATTCATGTGGTGCAATATGATGGTAATAAGGAATTGGATGCTGTCCAGCTGTGATCATGTGTGGTAAGAAAGCATTGTGATCATATAATTTTTACTCCTCCATGATTTATTTAATCCACTCTTGACCGACCAGCAATTAATCAGAATGTTTGTTTGTTTGTTTGTTTTTGTTATGCTTGGTGTGCCACACACAGACACTTCTCTTCTGTCTGGAGAGCCATGACATGACATGATGTGGGGTTGTCATCTCCACACCTGTGATACACAATAAATACCCTTGAGTCAATTGCTGCATGCAAATGGCATCAGATGTACAGCAGATGGCAACAGATGCATTGTTCCATTGTTTTTCATTCATATCACAGTCATATGAAGATTAATTCAACTTTGCAGTGAAGACACCAGTGGCTCAAGTAAAACTGTTTATTGGAAACATTCTTGAACAAAGTGCAAACAATAGTCCAACAGAAAATCTGCAGAGTCCAGTCCAGTAATGAGCACCAGAGGGAATTAAAGCAAACAAAAGGTGACGAGACCTGGAAACTGGTAGGATTGAACCAGGAAGTAGAAACACAAAAAGAAACAAGGAAAAAAGGATAACAGAACAGATCAAGATCAGAAACTGAAACATTAAGCCTCAGGACTCCAGAAACATAAATATCGATTGATTTGGACTCACCAGCAAGTCCATGAACCATAGAGGGTTAAAGTAAAATTACTAAATGTTGGTGAGTGAGGACCAAAAAATTTGAGGACAAACATACAGGACACAATGTAATCCTAAAGCAACCAGACACATAGACCTGAGACTAACCTAAAGAGAAACTAGATCGCTGTTCTATGCACTCAGAAACCCAAAAGTAAAGAAACCACAGGAGTACTATACAAATGAAGGAATGCAGAGGGGAATGAGTGAAAGAAAGGCAGAAAGACAGAGCGAGAGTGAGACAATGGAGGTGCAGAATGCCTGTGGGGAAAACCTACTGTGCATCTTGAATGTATTCACAACACTTCACTTTTTCCACATTTTGTTATGTTACAGCCTTATTCCAAAATGGATTAAATAATTTTTTTCCCCTCAAACCTCAACAGACATACCCCATAATGATAATGTGAAAACTTTTTTTTTTTTTAGATTATTGCAAATCTCTTACAATTTAATAAAAAAAAAAAACAATAAAACACTTATATGTAAGTATTCACAACCTTTGCCATGAAGTGCAAAATTGAGCTCAGGTGCATCCTGTTTCCACTGATCATCCTTGAGATCTTTCTACAGCTTAATTGGAGTCCACCTGGGGGTCAATTCAGTTGATTATACATTATTTGAAAGGCACACAGCTGTCTACATATAAGGTCCCACAGTTGACAGTGCATGTCACAGCACAAACCAAGCATGAAGTCAAAGGAATTGTCTGTATACCTCTGAGACAGGAACATTTCTGCTGCTTTGAAGGTCCCAATGAGCAGATGGGCCTCCATCATCTGTAAATGGAAGTTCGGATCCACCAATACTCTTCCTAGAGCTGCCTGCACATCTAAGCTGAGCGTCTGGGGGAGAAGGGCCTTAGTCAGGGATGTGACCAAAAACCCAATGGTAAATCTATCAGAGCTCCAGCATTCCTCTGTCCAGAATGACAACATCTCTGCCGCAATCCACCTATCAAACCTGTATGGTAGAGTGGCCTGATGGAAGCCACTCCTTAGTAAAAAGCACATGGCAGCCCACCTGGAGTTTGCCAAAAGGCACCTGAAGGACTTACACCATGACAAACAAAATTCTCTGGTCTGATGAGACAAAGATTGAACTCTTTGGTGTGAATGCCAGGTGTCATGTTTGGGGGAAACCAGGCACCATCCCTACAGTGAAGCATGGTGGTGGCAGCATCATGCTGTGGGGATGTTTTTCAGCGGCAGGAACTGGGAGACTAGTCAGGATTGAGGGAAAGATGAATACAGCAATGTACAGAGACATCCTGGATGAAAACCTGCTCCATAGCGCTCTTGACCTCAGACTGGGGCGACGGTTCATCTTTCAGCAGGACAATGACCCTAAGCATACAGCCAAGATATCAAAGGCGTGGCTTCAGAACAACCCTGTGAATGTCCTTGAGTGGCTCAGCCAGAGCCCAGACCTGAACCCGACTGAACATTTGTGGAGAGATCTGCCCAAAGATTGGTGCACCAAGCTTGTGGTATTATATTCAAAAAGACTTGAGGCTGTAATTGCTGCCAAAGGTGCATCAACAAAGTATTGCGCAAAGGCTGTGAATATTTACGTACACGTGATTTCTTAGCTTTTTATTTTTAATGAATTTGCAAAAAAAAATCAAAAAAAGCATTTTTCATGTTGTCCTTGTGGGGAGTTGTGAGTACAATTTTGAGGGGGGAAAAAAAACCAAATTTGCTCCATTTTGGAATAAGACTGTAACATAACAAAATGTAGAAAAATTGAAGTGCTATGAATACTTTCCGGATGCACTGTACAAATTGTTACATCCCAATAAATCAAGGAAAACTGCAACACCAAAATATGTTTAAAAAAAAGAACTGAAAACAGGAACTGCAAGACATAAAAGAAACATGTCAACAACAAATAGTCACTGATTCTGGTGGGTGGCCTGGAGCCAACCGAGGATACTTACCTTCAGTCAGCCATGGGGCTGATTGAAGGTAAGGCTGTTGACTGAAGGCCAGCAGGAGCCATCTGGAGGGAAACAAAGTGTCTGGGAAACAGTCATGTGGCCCAAGGAGGGCAGGTTGGATGTCTGGAAAATGGTCAAGTGGAATGCTGGGTGCAAGGAAAGAGTTAAGACCATGGCCCCAGGTCAACTTGAAACTGAGTGATGATCAGGACACACAGAGGCACACTGGCTTTGGGCCACCTCAATCACGGGGTAGCAGTAGGTGAGGTGTGTCAGTTGACCCTCTCTGGAACTGCAACTGATGAAGTCTACTAGGCTCTGGCTGTGTGTATTACAGAGAAAGAGATGGGCTGGCCTTGAACTGTCTCCAGGGAAGGAGGCAGGAAGGTCCCTGACCACCACTGGAACAGTTGAAGTGCACCAGCTTTTGGCCACCCCAGACAGAGAAACATCAGCAGCCAGTTGTGTGTGACTCTCCCAAGTTGTTCCAGAGATAAGAGCTGCTGCAGCCGGTGTGACTGTACTACCCTTCCAGCACTGGAGCAGCATGAGTGCATGGTGGTCTCTCTTTGCTGCAGCTGCTTGAGAGTGCTGGTCTTTCAGTGCTGGTGGAATGCATTGCCTCTCAGATACTGTAACCTCTTCTATGCATCACTCAATAGCTGGTGCTGTCACTTGAGCATGTTGCTCCTCAGCCTCAGCCTCTCCCACAGAAACAAAATAGCAGAAACTGGGCATGCAAAGCATTGCTCCATGGCCTCCTCCGGAATCAAAGCACCTTCTGCCAGTAATGATTATTGTCCCTCATTTTTTCTGGGAACTAGAGCTGACAACTGCTGGTGGAGATAGTCAACCCATGGCCCCTTCTAGAACGGGGTCAGCAAGTGCTGGTGGAGCACACCATGCCATGGACTGTCCTTGATCTGGAACAGCTGCTGCTGGTGGAGACCACCATCCCATGGTCTGTCTGGAAATGGGAGCATCTTTTGACCCTCTGGGGAGTATCATCCCTTGGCCTCTCCTGGAATTAAATGGGCTTGGCGGGAACTGGAGGAGCTGCTGCCAGTGGAGAGCACCATTCCTTGGCCTCTTGAAACTGGAGCCGCAGCTGCCAGTGTAGAGGGCCATCCCACAGCCACTTCTGCAACTGGAGTAGCTGCTACCAATGAAGATCACCATCCCATGGCCTCTCCTGGATCAGAAGCAGCAGCTGTCATGCAGTGCACCATTACATGGCTTCTCTGGAGACTGGAGCAGCAACTGCTGTTGGAGAGCATTGTCCCTCAGCCTCTTCAGAAACAGAAACAGCTGTGAAGGGGCTCAAAAGGTGTAAAATGAAAACATCAGTGTCAGTGAGTAAACTTGGTCTGTGGCTATGAGGGATGTTTAAGTTAAATGTGACAAGGTTTGTCCAAGGCAAGGGAATTGTGAACAAAGAGGACTTCTCATGTGAAAATCAGAATATGAAGAAATTTCTGTGACAACTAACTCTGGTTGGGAAGTGAGGGAGAGGACAAATTCAAATTCACCCAAGTGGAGAGATAGGCCTAACTAAACAAACAGCCAATTTCATTTCAATGAATCCTAGGGGGGAAAGGGGACAAGTGAAGATTTTTGTCCAGAAGGGAACAGGCATTATCCAAAAATCATGCCCAAACCCTTGGGCTATGCAGAAACTATGCAGAAAATGCATAAGGTGAAGCAGAGGACCCTGCAGGCCCAATAAAACAAACAGTTAATCAGCAGCAGTAATAACAAGCATTTCATGTCAAAAAGGTTTGTCTAAAAAAATTCAATAAGCAAAATTTTTAAACAAAAACCAACAAAAGGATCAATAAAATGATCAGAGTTGAGGTACATTCGATTAGAATAGATTAGATTACATAAGATTACATAAGATTACTTTAAATTAGATTAGATTAGATAGAATTTTATTAATCCCTTGGGAAGACTCCCTCAGGGAAATTGAGGTTCCAGCAGCATTGTATAGCAGCACACAGGGTAAGAAGCACATAGCGTATCAAAAAAATGCAAATATAAATATATAAATACACAAACACCAGAAATACTGCTTGCTAGTGGTTTACTGGCTGCTACTGTTCCTCTCCTTCCCGTCCTCTGTCTTCCTGTTATTCCTCTCCCCCCTGAGTGAGAAGTTGTACAGTCTGATGACCAGAGGGACAAAGGAGTTTCTCAGTCTGTTGGTCCTGCACTTGGGAAGGAGCAGTCTGTGGCTGAAGAGGCTCCTCTGGTTGCTGGCATTGTCCATAATGTCCAGCAGTTTGTCCAGTGTTCTCTTCTCTGCCAACGTCACGAGAATGTCCAGCTTCATGCCAACCACAGAGCCAGCCCGCCTGATCAGTTTCTCCAGCCTGGATGCGTCCTTTTTGGATGTGCTCTCTCCCAACACACAACGGTGTAAAAGAGGACGCTGGTGACCACGGAGTGATGGAACATCCACAAGAGTTTCCTGCAGATGTTAAATGACTACAGCCTCCTCAGAAGGTACAGCCTGCTCTGTCCCTTCCTGTACAGGTGGTTGATATGGGTTGTCGGTCCAGTTTGCTGTCCAGCCACAGCTTGAGGTACTTGTAGTAATCCACAGCCTACACCTCATCGCACAAACAGGAGTTGAAATACAGAGAATCATTAGCTCAGAGAATGCTTAAATATAAATGATCACCAGAGTGGATCAGGAACTCACAACTGGATAATCAGTGGTAAAGAGACAGTGTTCAAGAGCAAATAAATAGGTTGACTATAGGTGACGTGCGGGAACAGGACCTGGATGGATTAGGCAATACATGACGACGGAGAACAGTGACATGGAAGAAATTCAAACTATAACACCAACTGAGACATCACTAAGCGGGCATACAGAGGGAACATACATCAAATCATAAAACCAGAATGAGCATACAGAAGTAATGGAGAACAGTAACCAGAAAAAAAAGAGAAAACATAACACCATTCAAGCGCAAATCACAGTGTGTGAGCAAAGTGAAAACACAGGGGGCCGAATAAATCACTTCAGCAGTTACATAAAAGCCAGAAAAAAAAAGGGTGACGGCAATGAAGACAAGGGGGGAAAAGCCAAGAAACATGATGGGAGTTAAAGGAACCAAACAGTGAGGAGACTGAGGAACTGGGAGAATCAAACCTGGAAGTAGAACTATAAGGAAACAATAATAACAGAACAGAAAAAGATCACAAAACAAACATTAAACTAACAATAATAAGGGTGAGAGTGAGGAACAAAAGGTTTGGGCAGAACAGGAACACAAGGTAATCCTAAAGACCCAACAGTCACCAAAAGAGAAACCTGACACCTGTTCTGTGTGCTCAGAAACCCAAACAAAAAAGAAACCATTTAGGTACTTTGTGAATGAGGAAATGCAGAGGGAATGGGAGAGAGAAGCAGTGGAGGTGCAGATGTAGTGAGAAGAAAAACAATGAAAGAAACCCATCCATCCATTTTCTTCCGCTTTATCCGGAGTCGGGTCGCGGGGGCAGCAGCTCAAGCAAAGCCCCCCAGACCTCCCGATCCACACACACCTCCCCCAGCTCCTCCGGGGGAACCCCAAGGCGTTCCCAAGCCAGCCGAGAGATGTAGTCCCTCCAGCGTGTCCTGGGTCTTCCCCGGGGCCTCCTCCCAATGGGACATGCCCGGAACACCTCTCCAGCGAAGCGTCCAGGGGGCATCCGGAAAAGATGCCCGAGCCACCTCAACTGACTCCTTTCGACATGGAGGAGCAGCGGCTCGACTCTGAGCTCCTCTCGACTGACCGAGCTCCTCACCCTATCTCTAAGGGAGTGCCCAGCCACCCTGTGGAGGAAACCACTGTTGTTGGGACGTGGAATGAAAGAAACCCTTACAAAGAAACCAGTGACATATGTGAAGGAATCTATTGTACAGAAAATACTGCGGAGCAATAAACTGAAAAACACATTGAGCAGTGACATGGAGAGAGCAGTGGAAGAGTGGAAGCAACACAGACAACTATATGGAAGGACAAATTTGCTCAGCAAAAAACATAAGAGCAGAAAACAGAGAGGCCCAAGAGAGTCAAAACTAAACACAAAAGCGCCACGCCACAACATCAAAACATGCATGCCTGTGATACATTTGCGATATTATTGCATACAGATGGCATGCAATTGCCAACTTAGACCCCTTGTCCCACTTGTCCACCAATAGCAGATGACTTGCACTCCATGGCCAAGTAAGTTCGCACATACAAAGAATTGGTTCTGGTGTTATTGGTGCATAAACAATAAGAAATGGAAAACACTTCTGTAGCAGTAAAAGAGTCAAATAGAAGTCCACGAGTGACTTCTACACCTATCTCCAGGCTGAAGCACCGTGCGTTAATGATAGGGGATTCTATTACACTCAAAGTTAGATTACAGATGCCAATTGACGTTAAAAGCATTCCTGGGGCCAGAGCACCCAATGCTCACCTTAGTGTGCTGACATTGCACAAGGGCAGACAGCCAAAGGAACACAACACTAAATATTGCTACATAGTAATTCACGTTGGTGCCAATGATATTAGGATGAGACACTTGGAGATCACAAAAGTGGACATAGAGAGGACGTGTGACCTCGCAAGAAAGATGTGTCAGCATCAATTAATAGCCTCTACGGACAGTGTAAAAACAGGTGATTGGAGTACAGAGCAGTACTTTTCAGTGCAGGGATGACCAATCTGCTTTATGATAGTGGGGGAGGGAGGCAGAGTAAGTGGGGGACTCTGGCAATGTTTATAACTCCAGCTGCAAATGGAAAGAAGCTGTTTTTGTGTCTTGAGGTTTTAGTTCTGATGGACCTCAGCCTCCTGCCAGAGGGGAGGTTGACAAAATGTTTGTGGCCTGGGTGGGAGGGATCAGCCACAATCTTCCTTGCTGCAGTCTGCTTCTATCCTTAGCAGTGGCAGCAGCATACCAGACGGTGATGGAAGAGGAGAGGATGGACTCAAAGATGGCAGTTGGAGGGATTGCCTTATCAGTGGGAGATGTTATCTCTGGTCCTCATTGGTGCAGCTGATGGCCCTGTAATGAAGTCTGTTTTTTAGTCTGTTTGTGCTGCCCCTGCCTGAGGGCATCAGTTGAAAGAGATGGTGTGCAGGGTGGGATGCATCCTTCAGGATGCTGCTGGCTTTCCTGAGGCAGCAGAAGTTGTAGAGCTTCTCTAAGGAGAGAAGACTATCTCGGCTTTCAGTGCTTACCAGTCCAGTAAGTATCAGTGAAATTGTGGAGAGCTGGACATGTCCAAACTTGTCCTCTGACACGCCGAAACGGAGGTGTTCCTTTGTCTCGCTTCCAAAGCGAATCGGTCGTGACGCGCGAAGCCTCCGCGCAGCTTTCCATGACAAAATCTCTTGTTAAAAGTGAAATCTGCCGGAAAATGGCTGATGTCCAGCTCTTGTGATAACCAGAGAAAGAGCACACGACGGTCTCGTATCCACAGAGCCATCAGCTCAGAAATGGGCCGATGGCTTGTGCCGTGTCGCCGCAGCTCGGAGCGCGGCACGCTGAGCGTCCTTAAAGGGGTCCTTAAAACTGTACTACCAGACCTTATTCTCTGTGAAGCCCATAAAATTTTCACCGAAAGCCAGATACATTTTTCGAATAGTTTCCAGGTGCCAGTCTCTAACAGCTTCTGAAAAAATTCTGATGGAAAAAAACCCCAAATCATTCCGCCATTTCCAGACAATGAAAATCCGACGACGGGGCGGGACCACTCCTTCCACAAGGCATGCTCACAGGCGAATGACGTCACCGACAGGCGTGGAAAAACTCACGCATGCGCACAAGGGTTCAAGCTTGTCTGACGTGAAAACATGTGAATCAAATCCATATAGTTTAAAAAAATAAATAAAAAGGTACGATACTTTATGGACAGACCTCGTATATATATATATATATATATATATATAGTAAAACTCGTCTAAACCATCATCATATAAACCGGATATTTGCACTCACCGGACAAAAGTAAAAGTTCAATTGCTTTTGTATGATTTTCCATGTAATAAACACCGTATACAAGGTCTATTAGAAAAGTATCCGACCTTATTATTTTTTCAAAAACCATATGGATTTGAATCACGTGTGATTACATCAGACATGCTTGAACCCTCATGGGCATGCAAGAGTTTTTTCACGCCTGTCGGTTACGTCATTCGCCTGTGGGCAGTCTTTGAGTGAGGAGTCGTCCACCCGCTCGTCAATTTTTTTCATTGTTTAGGAATGGCTCAGAGACTGTTGCTTTGTTTGATAAAATTTTTTTCAAAACTGTAAGGCACAACTGAGTGGACACCAATAAATTCAGCTGGTTTTCGGTAAAAATTTTAACGGCTGATGAGAGATTTTGGTCTGTAAGTGTCGCTTTAAGGACGGTCCACGGCGCCTGACGGCGATCTGCGCTTCGAGGCGGCAGCGTCTCGCCGTTTCAAGTTGAAAACTTCCACATTTCAGGCTCTGTTGACGCAGTAAGTCGTCAGAGAACAGAGAACTTTCAGAAGAAGTCGGCATGAGGAGTTTATTCGGACATTCCATTGTTAACGGTCATTTTGTAATGAAAGAATGTGCGGGCAGAGTCGCATGTCAGGCTGGACCCGACCGCGGGGGGTCGCGGCAGGAAAAACACCTCCGTTGGAAATCTTAACGGGCAAGTTGGAACATGCCCAAGCTGTTAAACAATTTCTCAGTTACTCACTTGTTGAAAGCCATTAAAAGCCGCCTGAATTCTACAAATGGTTTTCAACACGGAGGTGTTTTTCCTGTCGCGGCGCACACAGATTTGCCGAGTCGTCACGGAAACGACTCGGCGAATTTGCGCGTACGTCTTTCATTAAAAAAATGTCCTTAAACAGTGGAATGTCCGCATAAATTCCTCATGCCGGCCTCTTCTAAATCTTCTCTGTTCTCTCACGATGTCCTGGGTGAATTAAGCCTTAAATTAGGATGTTTTCAGGTCGAAACAGGCCAACGACAGCGCCTGGAAGCGCTGCAGGACGTCCCGCTCCGTGGGAAGTCCTTACACCGACAGAAACACCCCATAATCTCTCATCAGCCGTTAAACTTTTCACAGAAAACCAGCTTAATTTCTTGAATAGTGTCCACTCGGATATTCCTCACAGGTCCAGAAAAAATTTTGATAAAGCAACGCGCGCCGTCTCGAGCAGCGTGTGAAACAAAGGAATTCAGCCGAGAGGGCGGGACCACATCTCACTCAAGGCCTGCCCACAGGGAAATGACGTCACTGACACGCGTGAAAAAACTCACGCATGCGCACGAGGCTTCAAGCATGATTGGTGTAATCGCATGTCATTCAAATCCATATAGTTAAAAAAAAAAATAAAAGGGTCGGTTTATTATCTAAGAGACCTCGTATAATGGATTTTGTATAATGGATTTTCGCTCACATCAGGCAAAATGTCCCATCCAATCACAATGCATTTCCACTAAGAACCCCTCACATATACCAGGCAGAGCACTGTGGAAATACCCAGCAACAGAGGTACGAATCTCATCCATCAACCTGTCCATCACCTCTGCAAAAAGGCTCTGAGCCAATCCTTGATGTCACCTCCACTGTGAATGCATTTGTGATTCCTACTGTACATCTCACCGCTGTCATACTGTCTTTTGTACATACACTGCGTTACTTCCTCGTACAATAATACAACTCCTCCATTGGTACCCTATCATAAGCTTTCTCTAAATCCACAAAGATGCCAGCAACTCTTTCTGGCATTCTGTGTACTTCTCCATCAACACTCTCTCAACAGATATATTATTGAAATCCAGTTTGTGTTACGTATTTGCATATTTAATGTAGCACAACTTCCATCAGATGCCCCTCACACAGCTCTTCTCACTTATCAGGGTTTGGGACTCCCACTTACCCATTGGGGTACTCAAATAGGACTGACTTCATCTTTCTCTATCCTCTTTCTCTTCATATTTTCTCACATAAACATTAGCAAGTGGCACTTCTTCACGTCTCTCTAAGGACTAGTCACATTTTCTCCCTCTTGCGTTCCTTATTAATTTCTTCTCCAGTTGAACATGTGGACCACCTCAACTTATCTTAATAAATATGTAGCACAGAAGATTAGCAGTCACCCTGTCATTCTTATGACCACTGGCACAGAGGCTCTGGAAGCCAGTCAAGAGTTAGGGACAGACTTTAGGGTCAGTAATGACATCATATGAACTGCTGCGCAGCAACGCAACATTCATGATTTTTGTGATTTTAATGCGTTGTACCCTCCAATAAATAGCAAATGTTAAAAACAAAATGATTTATGTTAGATCAGCAAATCATATACAAATTATTATTATTATTAACAACAACAACAACTCCTTGGAATTCCTCAGGAAGGAAGAGTTAGAGGAACTAGCAGAGAATAAGCAACTGTGAGATGAGGTGCTTCATTGACTGCCACAGCAAACCCATAAGCATCAGAAAATTAATGCGGCATTTCAGATAATGAAGCTGATATATTGCTCATCATCTTGTCTGTCTTGTGATTGTGTTGAAAATAAACCTGAAATTGCATTTGAAGAGTTACACAATCAGTTCTAGAAACTGCTCACTGTTTTAGAACCAGTTATAACATTTCAAATTTAAATTTTAAATTCTTGTTGTCCTTTTGGCTGCTCCCATTTGTTCGGGGTTGATCCGCATTGGCATTTGGCACAAGTTTTACACCAGATGCCATTCCTGATGTAACTCCACTTTTACCCGGAAACACAAATAGCCCCTGGCATTCTGGAGAGGTCTCCCAGCCAAGTACTACCCAGGCACCACAGTGCTTATCTGACAGGATCAGGCTGACACAGAGCAGTCAGTCTTTTCTGTTAAAGGCCCACTTAGCACGAATGAGCAAGAATGAGGCTGACAGGGCAAATCGGAAAAAAGCCAAACTTCGAGATGCAGTCGGGAGGGACAGACATTTGGACAGCTTTGTACGAATGCCCAGAATGTTTGCCAAAGCCATCTCAAATGATTCGTGTGCACATTCGGTGTGCCGAAGCCACCTCAAATGATTTGTGCACACATTCGGATTGTAGCAGCTCCCAAATCCAGGTCAACTGCAGCTGGAACATAGTACGAATATCCAGAGTGCAGGTCGAATGCGGCCAGAACACAGCACAAAACCCCACAATGCCGGCAGAATGCAGTAGGAATATGCAGAATGGACCTTGAATGCCATATGTGTGCAATCTGATCGCCACCCAAGGTGGAAAGTTACCAAGGGAAGGGGCGTGGCAGAGCAAGCACCATGGTCTGCTCTTTTGAACACCTGCCATGTCTCACTGCTGGATTTTGAATGCCATCCAACCCATGAACTGATTACATGTAAACCAGTGTCCCCTGACATCATTGTAGTGCATGTGATGTGTGTGATCAGATGATTACAGACATCATTGCACTGCAATAAACCCATGATCAGGGGACCCCACATTACATACATCAGTCCATATATTGGATAAATTACGGAAACCAGAGAAGAGGTCAGGCAGGTCCTGATATTAATGAATCTCACACTCTCTTTCTCTCTTGCTTACCCACCAGGAAATCAGCTGTTTAGCAGATAGCAGAATGCTCCACTGTCCAAATGGGCTCATGCACGTGCAGCAAAGAGATCAGCTGATATGGGCACATACACGCAGCTGAGTGACCATTTGGCCCAGTCTCACGCACGTGCAGCGGATCATTCAGCCGTTGTACTGTGTTGTTATGACTGTTTCATTCAGGCACAGAGTAATATAACCTTACTTGTTCATTTCAGTGGGATTCATTATCACAGTCTGATTAACACATATCCACATTAATCCTCCTGATTTTGGAAAACTACATCTAAAAATACTTTAATTCCTTGTCGTAGTTGGAAACATAGCTTTTTAAAGGAAGTCCCTCAGTGGTTTTTCTGCTCTAGGTGCGTTTCTCAGAGGATGTCGGTGATACGGTCTGATCACCCAACAGATCACGACTGACACTTTGATCAGTCTCCCAATCTGACCAGTCAGATGGATAATCGATCAGACAGGGACTGGGACTTTTGATCAGACCCCCGGTGTGATCAACCCTATCCCCCAGTCTGCCATGAATAAATGAACCTCTGTGACTCTTAAACTTTTAAAGCGCCAGCCACGATCAGACTGCTCCCGGTGCTTTAAAAGTTTAAAGAGCCACAGAGGTTCATTTATTCATGGCAGCGTTTACCACTGCCATTAGTTGAGTCATCAGCATTCTGGTTGCGATGAAAATGATCCACTAAGACAAAATAATCTTAAATTGCTCTGTTTCTGACCAGCAACAGACTGTGCAGTTCCAACCCGAACCACTCTGTGGAAACAGGGCTATCGGCATATGTTGGCTAATCATCAAAGTGTGACAGCTGCATTAATTTATTAGACATATAGCATATGCCAGCATTTTTTATATGGTTGGCATATGCAGGCTAAATCGTCAAGGTGTGAGAGGACCCTGAACCTCAGTCGAGAACTGCCAGCAGGATTTGGTGTGCCTGGACCATTTTGAGGTTCCCCCAAATGCGATCAGAATGCTCTGAATGCTGTTGACTTAACATTTCAAATGCTTAGAATACAGTCAGATTGCACTGGGTAGTTTCTGTTGTTATTATGATTATAAAAGAGTAAACATAGTTGTTTAACAATAAATGGCTTCACCCAACCACTAACCATAAGTGAAAAAAAAAATGTTCTCTGAAAAATGACCAAAAAACAAAAATTCTGCCAGAGTATGTAAATTTTTGAGCACTTCTGAATCTAAACTAGCTGGAAGAGGGCTAAGCC
Source organism: Thalassophryne amazonica (assembly GCF_902500255.1). Taxonomy (NCBI): domain Eukaryota; kingdom Metazoa; phylum Chordata; class Actinopteri; order Batrachoidiformes; family Batrachoididae; genus Thalassophryne; species Thalassophryne amazonica. Next base: position 5,014,249 of record NC_047120.1, on the reverse strand, counting down.
ACCAGAGTGCAGGCTCATTGCCAGATCCCGGTTGAGGTGATGAGTTGGAGCATTGGTGCGGTGGTTAAAACTGGAAGAAAGACTAGCTGTGGTCCAGATTAGTCAACACAACTAATCACAAAAACCCAAATGTCAGGGCTCGAGGATGCATTTTTGTGCCCTCCCACAGAATGCAGACTCAAGGACAAGGTGATATAAGTAGAAAATAATCTTTATTGTTTTCACAAGCAGGAGTATGGTACATGAGAAGGAAGGCAGCGAAACAGGGGTACAGATAAGTGCTAGACAAAAACATGGTTGAGAGACAGGCTGGGTTCAAAAAGATACTGAGATACTGTATCATAGGCTGAGGCAAAAACAAGGTCCGGTAAACAAAGCAAGGTCGGAACACAATGAGGCATAAACAAGACAAAGGCAAAAGGCTGGAACGTGGATACAAGGATCACGACATGGCAGAGCAGTAGAGAAAGTGAAGGGCTTAAATACACAGGTGCTGTAATTAGAGTAACAAGGTCCATGTGTGGAAGAATGTTCTGGAAGGGAGGCCTGGTCAGGTAAATCCAAGAGGAGGGCAGAGATGCAAGGGAAAGAGGGAGTGATCAAGGCAAAATCAGTGACTACTAAGGTAAGAAACTAAACACATGGCTGAAGTTCAAAAGATAAACATAAAGTACACAGCATAATATAACAGCATAATTGCATAACAGAAAACAAAACCCAAGACAACTGTATAAAGTGTAGCACAAAAAAGGAATGAAACAACTAAAAACTACATAATAAGAAGCAGAAAATAAAACCAGAAACAAAATGGGAAAGAAAACATTAACTGGACAGAAACTACAACAGAATAAACCACATGACTAAAGTGTATAAAACAGAAAATACAAAATGCACAGGAAACAAAACCAGAGACTACAGACTACTGAACAGAAAATAAATGATGAACTCAGAATGAAACTAATGACTAGAATATTGAACTGTGGAACGGAGAAATAAGAGACTCGACACCACCCTGGGGCTGAAACCTGACACCAGTGCAGTCTGAAACTGAGGACCACTATCTGAGATGACATCCAGTGGTAACCCATGTGAAGGAGGAGGTCATCGATCGCATCAGCAAAAGATAGATTACGCAGGGAAACAAAATGAGCCATCTTAGAGAAATGATCTAAAATGGACAAGATGACACTGTGGCTGCCTGGGGTAGGTACAATTCTATTCAAAAATCAACTGTATGATTCTAATCATACAGTTGAAATACACAAGAGCTACAGAAGTCCAACGGGGGGTTGAGAGACCTTCAGTAGACTGAATCCTTCAGGACTCAAGGTATCACAAGAGGTTAGAGTAATGTTTCCAAGCCACAACCTCTGAGTGATGTGATGGAGGTGCACACAAACAGCTATGGAGTTAGTTGTGAGGACTGGAATGGTCCTGAAGACTGAACTTAACACTCTCTTCAATTTCCACAACCACAAAGACATGTGAGTCATGGAGGATGAGTCAGAGAGAGAGTAGATGTCCTGAGATAATTTTTGGGGGGACTGGGCATCAAGCTTAATGTTCAAGGATCTGGGGTGGTTGGACAGCATGAACCAAAAATGATTAAGAACCCAACAAACATGACAAGAATAGAGTCTCTTAAAATAGTTGATGTACTCCAGAATCTTGTGATCAGTCCCTATCAGGAAAGCCTAAGAAAGCCCTCTCACCAGTGCCTCCTTGACTCTCAGAAGCAGGGGCGTAGCACCAAATTCTGGGCCCTAGGTACTAGCCATATTGAAGACCCCCCCCCCCCCCCCCCCACTGTTAAGTTCTTTTTTATTAACGCAAACACCAAATTTCTAATGCGTAGTCAAACCAGGTCTAAATCATATAGATCACACCTGAGAGTCAGAACCCTTTTTAAAGTTGGGGGAGCGATTATTGAGTTGGGGGGTCTGGGGGACCAAATTGCACCATTGAGTTGGGGGGTCTGGGGGACCAAATGCACCATTTTTCTTGAAACTCAATATAGCTAGCTTTCAAGCTCACCTCTCTTTTCAAAGAATTTGGTTAGCAGCTGCTTTCCCTCATTTAGTTTTCTTTCCCTGACCTTTTTTCTCTTCTTTTTTGAAATCCGGACTTTGATTTTTTTAGGAAAGACATATTTTATTTCAGCCTAAACACTTGGGCTGCAACTATTGATTATTTTACTAATCAGTTCATCGGTCAATTATTTTTTCGATTAATCGTTTTGTTTTGTTTTGTTTTTTTACTTACATGTGAGTTTTGCCATTATTTCTTTAAGTGAGTTATTATTAAAAGGCCTTTGTCACACAACATAACGTTTGACCTTGTAACAAAGTTATGTTATATTCTCGTGAAAAACATACCTGGAGTAGTGTTTTGTTTTATTTTGCACATACATACATCACCGACACACCACAAAGAGATTTCCATCAGGTTTAGATGCCTACAGCAACTATCTCAACAACTGACAACATATTACAGCAAGAGTCCACAAAAGTATTTTAAAGGCCTGACGAAAGTGTAATATGTTATACGAGGTCTGTCCAAAAAGTATCGAACCTTTTTATTTTTTGCAAAAACCATATGGATTTGAATCACATGTGACTGCATCAGCCAAACTTGAACCTTCTGTTATGTGTCGGACGCAGCTCGGAGAACCGACCAGCGTTTGAAGGACCCAGTATGAAATAAGCAGAGCACGGTACAAAGGCTAACTGAATTTAATACATAACAGTGATACAAAAAATAACAAAAGAAAGTGCGGTCTGGCGTGGTGCGCTCCCAGCAGCGCTAACGGTCCGGAGCCAGAATCTGTTCGGACCCAAGGACCCCGCCGACACCCCCCAGGTGGCCGCAACAAACCGAGTCTGTGAAAGAAGGAACCATTATGTGAGTCCACACTCAACACACAGAGAGAACACTTAAAGGTGTACAAACAGCAAACACTTCCTGGCTTGATTACTAATCAGCTTCCCAACCTGCAGGCATGGAACATCCAGTTCACAAAACTCCACTGCAGTGGAAGCCGATACATGACTAACATACAGCTCAATATAATAAAGGTGTGAGGGACACCACATTTACTGACTGTATAAATGTTAGTCACAAAATCTAACGTACCTCAGGAAGTGTGCTGACGAGCGTGAGACCTCACCCCCTCCTCTTTCACAGACCGTGCATCAAACCCTGGACGTTCTCTGCATCCACTGATGATGAGATGGCTCCCGAGACGACGATCTCACCCGTCTGGTCACAAGGTCGAGTCTCTGGCAAAAACACACTGTATACTCCAGTCTTAAATGCCACCATGTTCCAATCCATATAGATGCACCTCAGCTGTGAGTCCTGACGAGCCGCAGGTGATCAGGGTGAGGTCCTGATAACCTCAGCAACACAGCCACTCAGTCCCAAATGCAAGCCACCTGGAAGGAAAAACAAAAGACAGAAACAAAAAGGCAGCCAGGCCCCCCAGCCATACAATAGTACCCCACCCTCACAGGAAGCCTCCCGGCGACCACACAAACCTGGCCCAGGAGAAACACCCCCCTCCAGGGACCATGGCTGGAAACCGCATCTGCATTCGTCTTCCAATAGAATGGTTGATGTCCTCTCCTCTGGCTGCATCCTTGCCTTTGTTTCAGTCAGTCACTTAGCACAGGTGTGGCCAGGAGTTCTTAAACCTGTGCGGTCAGCCTTTATCCAACCATGTGCGGTCATTAGTCATAAAACAAAAAAGACAAACACAAACAACCAAACCACCCCCCCCCCCTCCCCAGGGGACCATCCTATCAAACCCCGGGATGAGGAGAAAAGAAAAACCCCAAACTTAAGCTTACAAATAAAAGCGCTAACCCCCCCCCCCCCCCCCCCCAAACGACATGTAGGGACCAACACCCCCCAGAGGACTTCCCGCCAGCTCCAGGAGTAATAACCACAGCCGAGGTCCCTCTGGGATCCAACGTCACCCACGGGGACTCCCAGCACCTCCCAGAGGACCACTCGTCAACCCCAGGAGACGCCTCCCCTCACGACCAACGGACCCAGCCCCGGCCATCTATGGCTAGATGGACCCACAGCCCTTTCCCCCCCAGAGGACACCACAGTCAAACCCTGAGGGCGGAAACTGGGGGGAAAACCCCCCCCCCCCCCCCAGGTGCAGAGGTTACCTGGGAAATGCCCAGCATAACCACACTGCACCACTCCAGCAACGCCGACACTACGGCTCACACGGCTGGAGCCAGAGGAGAAGAGAGGGAACAAAAAGAAAATACCCCAAACCCCCCCCTCCCCTCCCGGGTGCAGAGGTTACCTGGGAAACACCCAGCACAACCTAACTGCACCACTCCAGCAACGCCGACACTACGGCTCACACGGCTGGAGTCAGAGGAGAAGAGAGGGCATAACAAAAAACAAAACAAAAAAAAAAAGAAAGAAAAAACAACAACCCAAACACCCCCCCCCCCCCCCCCCCCATGACCCCCCAGGGGACCGTCCCATCAAACCCTGGGAGGTGAAACGGGAAAAAAAAAATAAAAAGAAAGACTAACAGACTGACATAAGGTTGCTCGGGTCCTTTTTTTTTTTTTTTTTTTTTTTTTGGCAGAACTGCAGGGTCACGACCCCAGACACTAAATAGTGAAAAACAAAAAATAAAATCCCACACAAAAACCAACTCAAAAAACACCCACACAAAATGAACTAACACAAAACAAATAAGTGATTTAGAGCGCCTTGGGGCAACTGTTTGTTGTGATTTGGCGCTATATAAGAAAAAAGTTGATTGAGTTGATACCGTTAAGCTCAAACAAATCGAACACACCTGTTCTAACTTAAGAGCTTAACGGTAATGTGACTAAGTCACCAAAAGAGGGAGCCAAAGTGCTAAAAATGAAAAAAACCCCTTTGGTGACAGAAAACAAACGAGCTGCATCTCCGTGCGCAGCTGTGTGCAACACACAACCAAAACGTGCTCAACTAAATAACGCCGGAGCTGATACAACAGACGCAGTAGTTATCTTTATCCGGGGAAACGGGGCTACAACTGTAACACAGGAAGCTCAGCGACCCGTGCCACAGAGCTCCGCCGTGCGCGTGCACCCATTACAGACACACTCTTGCAGCTCCCGTTTAAACCTCTTGTCCGGTCGGAGCGTGACGCGAAGCCGTCGCCAGTCACACTCCACCACGACCCACGGATAAGGCACAAACACAGGAACACGGCTGCAAGAGAGCACAAATCAGTATTCAGCAATGGGTCTCAAACACGCACCATCCGGGCGGAGAGCACCCGCAACTGATCCGGATAACTACTGAACGTCTGCTGCCGCCTTCCCGGCGCGTTACCGTCTCTGCTACCGCTGGGTCTGTGATGTTTGGCCAGAGACTACTGTTATGTGTCGGACGCAGCTCGGAGAACCGACCAGCGTTTGAAGGACCCAGTATGAAATAAGCAGAGCACAGTACAAAGGCTAACTGAATTTAATACATAACAGTGATACAAAAAATAACAAAAGAAAGTGCGGTCTGGCGTGGTGCGCTCCCAGCAGCGCTAACGGTCCGGAGCCAGAAGCTGTTCGGACCCAAGGACCCCGCCAACACCCCCCAGGTGGCCGCAACAAACCGAGTCTGTGAAAGAAGGAACCATTATGTGAGTCCACACTCTACACACAGAGAGAACACTTAAAGGTGTACAAACAGCAAACACTTCCTGGCTTGATTACTAATCAGCTTCCCAACCTGCAGGCATGGAACATCCAGTTCACAAAACTCCACTGCAGTGGAAGCCGATACATGACTAACATACAGCTCAATATAATAAAGGTGTGAGGGACACCACATTTACTGACTGTATAAATGTTAGTCACAAAATCTAACGTACCTCAGGAAGTGTGCTGACGAGCGTGAGACCTCACCCCCTCCTCTTTCACAGACCGTGCATCAAACCCTGGACGTTCTCTGCATCCACTGATGATGACATGGCTCTCGAGACGACGATCTCACCCGTCTGGTCACAAGGTCGAGTCTCTGGCAAAAACACACTGTATACTCCAGTCTTAAATGCCACCATGTTCCAATCCATATAGATGCACCTCAGCTGTGAGTCCTGACGAGCCGCAGGTGATCAGGGTGAGGTCCTGATAACCTCAGCAACACAGCCACTCAGTCCCAAATGCAAGCCACCTGGAAGGAAAAACAAAAGACAGAAACAAAAAGGCAGCCAGGCCCCCCAGCCATACAACACCTTCGTGCGCATGCGTGAGTTTTTTCACGCCTGTCGGTTGCGTCATTCGCCTGTGAGCAGGCTTTGTGTGAGCAGTGGTCCACTCCTCTCGTTGGATTTTTATTGCGAATAAATGTCTGAAGGATTTGGAGCTTTGCTGCATCAAATTTTTCCAGAAACTGTGAGAGACCTCCAGGTGAACACCAATCGGAAAATTTAGATGGCTTTCAGGGACGATTTTATGGGGATTACACAGATTAAGGAGTGCTCCAGACGGTTTAAAGACCGCCCACAGCGTCTGAGAGTGCAGCGCGCTCTGAGCACCAATCGACAGACTCAAACCCCGCTCAAACAACCAGATCATTTCCAACGTGAAGGCTTTGTTGATCCGGGATGTCGTCTAACTTTCACAAAAAAGGCAGAAGGCGTAGACATCAGCACTTTTTCGGCACATTCTACTGTTACAGGAGTTTTTTTCATGGAAAGAGAAGCGGAGGATTGCGCCACCATGCCGCTCTTGGCGCGGGACAAAACCACCTCCGTGTTGGTCTCACAGGACGGCTTTCAGGTGGCTCAGATGGCTTCCGGTTGCTGTTCAGTCGTGTGAGTATCCGAGAAATTGTGTATGAGCTGGACATGCCCCAACATGTCCTGTGAGGCTTCATCACGGCGTTGCTTTGCGGCATGTGGCTCCGCCGCGACGCGCGGAACTCCTCCACTCCTCTTTCCATGACAAAAACTCCTGTAACAGTGGAATGTGCCGTTCATTTCTAAACTGGACGCTGTCTTGATCCAGTATGTTGTCTGACTAGCACAGGAATTGCGGAAGACATGGACATCAGCACTTTTTCGGCACATTGAGACAGACGTGCGGAGGAACTCTCAGACGCTGTGGGCGGTCTTTAAACCGGCTGGAGCACTCCTTAATCTGTGTAATCCCCATAAAATCGTCACTGAAAGCCATCTAAATTTTTCGAATGGTGACCAGCTGAAGGTCTATCACAGTTTCTAGAAAAATTTGATGCAGCAAAGCTCCAAATCGTTCAGACATTTAGTCGCAATAAAAATCCAACGAGAGGGGTGGACCACTGCTCACACAAAGCCTGCTCACAGGCGAATGACGCAACCGACAGGCATGAAAAAACTCACGCATGCGCATGAAGGTTCAAGCTTGGCTGATGCAATCACACGTGATTCAAATCCATATGGTTTTTGCAAAAAATAAAAAGGTTGGATACTTTTCTAACAGACCTCGTATTTAATAAAATATTTTCATGAAAAAAGACACAAATGTGCAGTTTACTGCATTTTATTTTTTTCTTGTGTGAAAACACAGCTTAGATGTGGTCTGACCGAAACAAATTGTCATTAAACTTAAATAAAACAGGGATGAAATGGAGGTTTAAGAGTCACTAGGTGTTCACAGGAAACAGTTATTTCTGTATTTATTTATGTTCATTGTTAGTTGGTTTAATCTTTTCTGTTTTGTTTTATCATATTCTTTTTGTCTGTTTCTCTAAAACTGTATTGTGGCATTATTAGTTATTACTATTATTGTTGTTGTTTCTATTATTATTATTATTGATATATAAATAAAAATAAATGAATAAAATATTACAATTTGTAATACATTTGACTCTTACAACAACAAACTCTGAGCCATGAATTATTATACAGAAAACAAATGTGCTGAGAGCTGCAGCAGCTTAATGCTAACTTTAAAATTGAAAACGCCATTAAGTTATAAAATACATCTATCAACTGTTTCAGAAGACCATAACAGGTCAGATTAACACTCACAGACACATGCTGTTTGGGGTTTTAGTGGGGAAAAATTAAGATTAAGCGAAATAAAACGCTGAATCAACAAAGCACCAGATCGAAACACTGCTTCGATCTGCGAATCACTGCTTTGATTGGTTCAAGGTTCAAAGCAAAGCTGCGCTGCAGAAACGGTTGATTTATATGTAAGAAACGAAACATTTGCTGTAAAACAAAGTTATTCAACAACTAACTGATCACTAAATTAGTTGACAACTATTTTAATAATTGATTAAATCGATTAGTTGATTCAGCACTACTAAACACCTCTTTCTGTGAGATCCTGTTTGGGATGTGTGTGTGTGTGTGGGGGGGGGGGGGGGGGTGTCATCTGTGCGCCTGGACTAAACCATTGTACAACTGTGCAGGGGTGGAAGGGCCCTCAGAGATCTTTCAATATTATTGTTAGAGCAGAATTATGTTTTCCAACATTAATACATTCATTCTAATTATATTCTTTTACAACATGAATTGTATGGACATTAATAACATGCAACACAAAAATGTATTTAATGCCAGTTTTTTGTGCCCCCCCCCCCCCCCCCCCCCCTGGCTCTGGGCCCTGGGTACATAGTACCGTTTACCCCCCCCAGTCCGACGCCCCTGCTCAGAAGCTTGCAATTTTTTTGGTGTGGGTGTTACAATATAACATTGACCCCAAGAATACATCAGAGTTGTTTGTGGAACACATTTGTTTGTTGGCATCCATCTGTCTCGTGAGAGAAGGCAGTCAGCACTGAGCTGTGTCAACTTCTATGTTGCTCTACAATGTCTGCTGTGGCTAACGTTAAGCTTTAAGAATGGGTTTTGCAAAGTCCTGATGTCAAGCCTACAAAAAATATTTGAACTATCCTTAAGAGTTGGGACTGTGGGACACTAATGGCTGAGAGCTGAAGGCATGAGACACAGTGTGTGGTTTGTAGCATGCCCCAGTTCAAATCCCAACTGGGACAAAGTCTTCAGTGTCTCACAGACTCTGTGGTTCCTGCCTATGTCATGAAGGCTGATATGCCCCAAAAAATACATTTTAAAAAGTTGATTCTGTGCGATGAAACCAACAAATTGAAACTGATCTCTAACACTTCTGCTATGATGTATGATAAAACACGGAGGTGGACTTGTTGGATTACTGACCTTCAGCTGTTACTCCAGATCAAGAAAATGTGCTGAATTTGTATGATTTATGTTTTGTGGGCATTATAAGATTATCCAGGAACTGGAAACTGTCATGAACTGTCCCTTATCCGGACCTATGTAACGGCGTGTTCCCTGTTTGTATCCACGTTCCCGTCCATTAATTTACTGTCTGGCCCCATTCCTTGATTATCTGTTTATCTGTTATACTTTAGTCATTTGTTGAGTTCCACCTTAGTTTTGTTTTGTTGATCACTTTCCTGGTTTTGCCCTTGTTTTCCTAGTTTGTTTCTTTGTTCCCTTCGTGTTGATTCTTTATTATAGGCCTTTGGTTTGGCTTATCTTTGTTTTAGGTATTTTATTTTGATCACTGTTGGTTTTGGGTGGGGTTATTGTTACTAGTCCTTCTTGTCTCTGCTCCTTTCAGTCCCGTTTGTCACTGGCCCCCTTGTCTCTTGTCTTCCCTCTTCTTTGTCTCATCTGACCACGCCCCCTTCCTGAATGTTCTCCGCACCTGTCTCTCATCACGCCTCAATTTCCCGCTGTGTATTTAAGCCTCATGTGTTATGTTTGTCATTGCCAGTTCATTGTGCTTTTTGTCTTGTGTTTTGCCTTTGTTCCAGCCTTTATATTATTATCATCGCCGTAGTTATTGTTATTGTTCTTCTGCCTAGCAGTATTTGACCCTGCTTTGTTTTTGGACCTTGCTCTTGTCTCAGCCTTTGACGTTTGTCTCTGTGTTTTTGAACTTTGCTTGTTTTTTGGACCACGCCTCTGTTTCACAGCTGTCTGTTACCTCCGCCTGGCTGTCTGTCAAACTGTGTTCTGAATCTCTACCTGATTTCTAGATAAAGCCTTTTTGATTTCTCCTTCACCACAGTCTGTGAGTCTGCATTTATGTCCGTCAGCTTTCTGTGCCATGCCTTGACGTCATGACAGAAACTGGGAATAAACAGCCTTTCTTTATATATGGATGTGGGATATGTATATTGTTATGTCTTAATTTGTGCATTGGGTGATGGAAGCATCAACACAACTATAATTCTGGATTCTCATGTCCTGAAGTCTTGTGGTTATGTGGTTATATTTCTGTGATGCATTAACCTTCACTTTTGTGTAGGTTTTTAGGAACCTACTACAAATCATCAAACCCAAAGTGGACTTGGTGGCATTGGAGTGATCAACACATCTACCAAACACTCCTCATGAACACATAATTGCACTTTCAGTCTTGTTTTGAACTCCATACCTCTGTCCCTCAGCCTGGTCCAGTTTGAGTGACATGATGTGGACATACTGCATTGTGTGTTCATTGACAGTGATGTGTTACTGTATGATGTCTTGACCTTTCATCTTCTGCTCTCTGTGCATTCAGTATTTGGTCTATGTTTCGAATTGAAGTGTGAAGTCAGCTCATTTTCTTTTTCAGCGACACAGAAACCTGAAAAGCTTCCAACAACTGTAAAACAAAATGCAACAAGTTCTAAAACAATCCATGTTTGCATATCTCACTGATCAAACCACTTCCAACACCTTGACTTTGAACAGAGACTATGGAAATCCTGTCCTGAGTGTAAAACGCTGCCACTCAATGGGTGCGCTGTGTGAAGACACAAACGTTCCACTCTCATTATGTGACGTAATGCACTGGACGGTCCAGGAGAGTCACTGTTTTCATGTTTAAATATACATCAAACATGAAACTGAAAGACATAAAATTAAGTTTTAGCATTAAAAAATTCCAATGTTCAATCACATTCTAAACGTTCTCGAATGCTCTACATGTGGCTTTTTCAAAATCCAAGGTGGCATCCAAAATAGCTGCCATTTCTTTGATAATAAACAGATTTTAATGTTATAGATATCGATACCATGAACAGTACTTATGTCACCTTATGCGGGCAGCACAGTGGCTTAGTGGTTAGCACTGTTGTTTCACAGCAAGAAGGTCATAGGATCGATTCCCACCTGTGCCCTTTCTGTTCTCCCTGTGTTTGCGTGGCTTTGGGTGCTCGGGCTTCTTCTCGCATCCAAAGACATGCAGGTTCAGTGGATTGGAAACTTTAAAGTTGTCTGTAGGTGTGCGTGCTGGTCTGTATGTGTTTGTCTATACATGGCCCTGCGACAGACTGGCATCCTGTCCAGGGTGAACCCCGCCTCATGCCCTATGACTGCTGGGATAGGCTCCACCTCTCCCCTGACCCTTAACTGAAGTGAGCGGTTGAAGATGAGTGAGTGAGTGAGTGATGTCATCTTCTGCCTAATCATTACCACGTGCTTATGGGTTGGCTCTCACTTCAGTTCATTTGTCATGGTAGAGCCGTGTGATGACATCATTGTGGACAAGCTCAGGTTCTTTGTATTTTGACCAGCTGCAGGTTTTGTGTTTTCAATTTGCATTGCACTAATTATGCATAAAAACCTTTGAAACCAGAGCAAAATGTGACTCAGGTGACATGTCACATCGTGAACAGAAAGTCTGTTTCTGTCCAATCACAGTCCTGTGTGTGTGTCAGTGTTTGTGTGTGTGTGTGTGTGTGTATGTTTGTGTACACTAATGCAGACATGTATGTGTTTCCTGTCACAGGTGAGAAGGTCATGCAGGATGATGAGTTCACCTGTGACCTTTTCCGCTTCCTGCAGCTGCTGTGTGAAGGACACAACTCAGGTGTGTGCACGTAAAGTGTGTGTGTGTGTGTGGGTACTCAGTTAAGATCTCCACCAAAGCCCAAAATGCACTTTTGTTCCGTCCCTCCCTTTGTTTCAGCCCATCACGTTGCCCAGCATCACATGCACAGCATAGCAGACATTCTGCCCTCCCGGCAGTCCTTCAGGCCTGGCTGCAGTTCCATATCTGACCATTTTACATATTTAAATTGTGGCGTATTGTGGAATTTCCATGATGGTCAGACCTTTTTTGAGTGAAGACTGCCATCTGGTGGGCTTAGAAGAAACACCAGATTTTTAATGATGTTTTGCCATTCAATTTATTTTCATTTATATAGCGCCAAATCACAACAGAGTTGCCTCAAAGCGCTTCACACAGGTAAGGTCTAACCTTACTAACCCCCAGAGCAACAGTGGTAAGGAAAAACTCCCTCTGAGGAAGAAACCTCAAGCAGACCAGACTCAAAGGGGTGACCCTCTGCTTGGGCCATGCTACAAACATAAATTACAGAACAATTCACAGAACAATTCACGGATGAATATACAAGAAATGCTACTGGCGCACAGGACAGGAGGATCGCCAACACGAACACAACTCCCATCTCTGGATGGAGCTGCAGCTTAAACAGAGAAAAAACAGAATCAGGTATTAGAAAGACAAAAAATACTGTATAATTTGCCAGCATTAAACAACAAGAAAAACAGAAGTACTAAGGTGATCGCCAGCCGCTAGCCCTAAGTTTCACTAAAAGACCCAGAATTTAGGTAAAGTTGAGGCTGCGGCCCCCTCCAATTACTAATAAATTAATTAAAAGAGTAAAAAGCGTAAAACAAAACTGTACCAGTATGCTAGCCATATGAAAGGGAAAATAAGTGCGTCTTAAGTCTGGTGTTGTGAAAGTGTAGGTACACGGACCCACAAAGGGGGCGCAATGAACGGACAATGGAGAAAGGTAAAGAACAAGTTTTACTGTTGTGAGAAGAGCACACTAATACAACAATTAACAATTTGGAGGTGTAAGCCGAAATCTGCTGGTGTCGTGTGGGCAGGCCCGAAGGTAGGAGACGTCCGTCCTAGTCGAACCGGAACCACCCAGATCTCCTCTGCCACCGAAACCCAGAAGTACTGGAACCGCCAAGTCCCGAATTCCCAGGTGGCCACTGCCTTCGCTCGTCGGATCCGGTACTGCTGGCGGAAAAGAGCACAAACACACAGGTAGGGATGCGACCGCACCCAGTAGATGGAGAGGGGCGAAGCCGCCTCCACCTCTTGTTACACTGAAGCAGGAAAGGGGGCGTACTTGTCCAAACACTTGGCCTTCAGTAGTCCGCTGTCCTGAAAGGTTTATCAAGTATTGTCAAAAACACAGAATATGCTGCAGAGGTGATTACCTTAAACTCAAGGCAATATCTCGGCACTGAGGTGGAGACGCTGTCCTGCTGATATACCTCCGTGCTGAGTGCAGTCAGCTGTGTCCAGTAATGGGTGACAGCTGTCACCCTGGCGGCTCTCATCAGGCGGCAGCGCCCTCTGGTGCCTGGAGCCCGCACTCCAGGCAGGGCGCCCTCTGGTGGTGGTGGGCCAGCAGTACCTCCTCTTCAGCGGCCCACACAACAGGACCCCCCCCTCAACGGGCGCCTCCTGGCGCACGACCGGGCTTGTCCGGATGGCGTCGGTAGAAGTCGGCCAGGAGGGCCGGGTCCAGGATGAAGCCCTTCTTCACCCAGGAGCGTTCTTCGGGGCCGTACCCCTCCCAGTCCACCAGGTACTGAAAACCCCGGCCCATTCGACGGACATCGAGGAGCCGGCGCACGGTCCAAGCCGGTTCCCCGTCGATGATCCGGGCAGGAGGTGGTGCCGGACCCGGGGTGCAGAGGGGTGAGGTGTGATGGGGTTTTATCCGGGAGACATGAAACACTGGGTGAATCCGCAGTGAGGCCGGAAGCTGAAGCCTCACTGCGGCGGGATTGATGACTTTGAGGACTTTGAAGGGACCGATGTATCGTTCTTGGAGCTTGGGGGAGTCCACTTGAAGGGGAATGTCCTTGGTGGACAACCACACTTCCTGCCCAGGACGATACGTGGGGGCCGGGGCCCGCCGCCGGTCTGCATGTTTCTTCGCCCTCGTCCGGGCCTTCAACAAAGCAGAGCGGGCAGCACGCCACACCCGACGGCACTTCCGTAGGTGGGCCTGGACCGAGGGCACACCGACCTCTCCCTCGACCACCGGAAACAAGGGGGGCTGATACCCCAAGCACACCTCAAACGGGAGAGGCCGGTGGCTGATGACACTTGGCTGTTGTGGGCGTACTCGATCCAGGCCAGGTGGGTACTCCAGGCCGTCGGGTGCGCGGCTGTCACACAGCGTAGTGTCTGCTCCAATTCTTGGTTGGCCCGCTCTGCTTGCCCGTTGGTCTGGGGGTGGTACCCGGACGAAAGGCTGACCGAGGCCCCCAGTTTCCCGGCAGAAAGCTCCTCCAAACGTGTGAGGTAAACTGGGGGCCGCGATCGGAGACGATGTCTGATGGTATACCATGCAGACGGACGACGTGGTGGACCAGGAGGTCCGCTGTCTCCTGGGCCGTTGGGAGCTTCGGGAGGGCCACGAAGTGGGCCGCCTTGGATAAACGGTCCACTATCGTGAAGACGACGGTGTTTCCCTGGGACGGCGGGAGACCCGTGACAAAGTCCAGGCCGATGTGGGACCAGGGGCGATGAGGCACGGGCAGTGGCTGTAGCTGCCCTGAGGTCTTTCTGTGGTCGGCCTTGCCCCTGGCGCAGGTGGTACAGGCCTGGACGTAGTCCCGGACGTCGGCCTCCAGGGATGCCCACCAGAAGCGTTGCCGGACGACTGTCACGGTCCTTCGCACCCCAGGGTGACAGGAGAGCTTAGAACCGTGACAGAAGTCCAGGACTGCAGCCCTAGCTTCTGGTGGGACGTATAGTCTGTTCTTTGGTCCGTTTCCGGGGTCCGGGTCACGGGTCAGGGCCTCCCGGACGGTCTTCTCCACGTCCCAGGTGAGGGCGGCCACGATAGCGGACTCCGGGATGATGGGATCCGGGGGATCCGACGGTTCCGTTTTGACTTCGTCTTCGTGCACCCGGGACAATGCATCCGATCGTTGATTCTTGGTCCCGGGACGGTAGGTAATCCGGAAGTCAAAACGGCCAAAGAACAGTGACCAGCGGGCTTGCCTGGGGTTCAGCCGCTTGGCGGTCCTGATGTACTCCAGGTTCCGATGGTCAGTGAAAACCGTGAATGGCACGGCTGTTCCCTCCAACAGATGTCTCCACTCTTCGAGGGCCTCTTTCATAGCAAGGAGTTCCCGATTGCCGACGTCATAGTTCCCGTTCAGCGGGGGTCAACCTGCGGGAAAAATAGGCACACGGGTGAAGGACCTTATCGGTCTTCCCGCTCTGGGAGAGCACCGCTCCTATCCCTGAGTCCGAGGCATCCACTTCAACCACTAACTGGCGGCTAGGATCGGGCTGCACCAGAACTGGTGCAGACGAAAAGCGCCGTTTCAACTCCTTGAACGCGGCTTCGCACCGATCCAACCAGGTGAAGGGGACTTTTGGTGAGGTCAGGGCTGTCAGGGGGCTAACTACCTGACTGTAGCCCTTAATGAACCTCCTGTAGAAATTAGCAAAGCCGAGGAACTGTTGCAGCTTCCTACGGCTTGTGGGTTGGGGCCAATCTCTCACCGCCGCAACCTTGGCCGGATCAGGGGCGACGGAGTTAGAGGAGATGATAAACCCCAGGAAGGACAAAGAAGTGCGGTGGAATTCACACTTCTCGCCCTTCACAAACAGGCGGTTCTCCAACAACCGCTGCAGGACCTGACGGACATGCCGGACATGAGTCTCAGGATCCGGGGAAAAGATGAGTATATCGTCCAGATACACGAAGACGAACCGGTGCAGGAAGTCCCGCAAGACATCGTTTACCAACGCTTGGAAAGTCGCGGGAGCATTAGTGAGACCGAACGGCATGACCAGGTACTCAAAATGGCCCAACGGGGTGTTAAATGCCGTTTTCCATTCGTCTCCCTTCCGGATCCGAACCAAATGATACGCATTCCTAAGATCAAGCTTGGTGAAGATCTTGGCTCCATGCAAGGGGGTGAACACCGAATCCAACAAGGGCAACGGGTATCGATTGCGAACCGTGATTTCGTTCAACCCCCTGTAATCAATGCATGGACGAAGTCCGCCATCTTTTTTACCCACAAAAAAGAAACCAGCACCCATCGGAGAGGTGGAATTCCGGATCAACCCGGCAGCTAATGAGTCCCGGATGTAGGTCTCCATTGATTCACGCTCCGGCCGTGAGAGGTTGTACAGCCTACTGGACGGGAACTCACTGCCTGGAACCAAATCAATGGCACAATCATACGGGCGGTGGGGAGGAAGCGTGAGAGCCAGATCCTTGCTGAACACGTCAGCGAGGTCATGGTACTCCGCCGGCACCGCCTTCAGATTGGGCGGGACTCGGACCTCCTCCTTAGCTTGGGAGCCGGGAGGAACCGAGGAACCTAGATACTCCCGATGGCAGGTTTCGCTCCACTGAACCACTACCCCGGACGGCCAATCGATCCGGGGATTGTGTTTTAGCATCCAGGGAAAACCCAAAACCACACGGGAGGTGGCCTGAGTCACAAAGAACTCGATCACCTCCCGGTGGTTACCTGACACCACCAGAGTTACTGGAGGTGTCTTATGCATGATTGGTGGGAGTAGGGAGCCATCTAGTGCCCGAACCTGCACAGGCGAGGTAAGAGCCACCAGAGGGAGCCCTATCTCCCTGGCCCATCTACTGTCTAGCAGATTTCCCTCAGAGCCCGTGTCCACCAGTGCTGGGGCCTTCAGGGTTGTATCCTCAAACAGGATCGTGACTGGGAGTCGTGTGGCAATGTGGGTGTGTCCCACGTGAATGTTTTGGCCCACCCCTGGCCCAGTCTCTAGGGGCGGGCGTTGGAGTTTAACCGCTCGGGGCAGTCGTTTGCCAGATGCTCAATCGAGCCACAAACAAAACAAGCTCCGTGGGCCCGCCTCCTTTGTGCTCCAGGTGCCCTAAATGTTGCCCTGCTCGTGTCCATAGCTTCGTCAGCAGGGGGAGCCGTAGGCGCACGGAGCGCAGGAACAGAGGAGCGTGGGGAGGGCGGAGCTCGATCGGAACCGGAAGGGAGAGGGACGACGCGTGCCTGGCCACGCCCCTCGCCTCGTTCCCGACGGCGTTCTTCTAACCGGCTGTCGAGTCGTATGACCAGATCGATGAGCCCATCTAAGTCCCGCGGTTCGTCCTTCGCCACCAGGTGCTCTTTTAGGACCAGTGACAGTCCGTTTACAAAGGCGGCGCGGAGGGCAGTGCTATTCCAGCCGGATCTCGCCGCCGCGATGCGGAAGGCGACTGCATAGGCAGCTGCGCTCCGACGCCCCTGTCTCATTGACAGTAGCGCGGTTGAAGCGGACTCTCCTCTGTTGGGATGGTCGAACACCGTTCTGAGCTCCCGTACAAACCCATCGTATGTATGAAGGAGCCGTGAGTTCTGCTCCCAGAGCGCTGTAGCCCAAGCGCGTGCCTCCCCGCGAAGCAGATTTATTACATAAGCTACTTTGCTAGCATCAGTCGCGTACATCACGGGACGCTGTGCGAAGACGAGCGAACACTGCATCAGAAAATCTGCGCACGTCTCCACACAGCCTCCGTACGGTTCTGGAGGGCTTATGTATGCTTCTGGGGACGGAGGAAGGGACCGTTGAACGACCAGTGGAACGTCACTTTCACGCGCAGTGTCCTCGGGAGGGAGAGCCGCAGCGGCGCCCGGAGGGCGCGCCTCCACTTGTGCGGCGAGAGCCTCCACCCTGCGGTTTAGGAGAACGTGCTGCTCGGTCATTAAATCGATCTGAGAGGTGAAAGCGGTGAGGATCCGCTGCAACTCACCGATTACCCCTCCCGAAGCCGCCGACGCGCCTTGTTCTTCCATTGGCCGTTCAACAGCCGGTTGACGCCCCTCGGGGTCCATGACGCTGGCCGAGATATCCTGTTGTGAAAGTGTAGGTACACGGACCCATAACAGGGGGCGCAATGAACGGCAATGGAGAAAGGTAAAGAACAAGTTTTACTGTTGTGAGAAGAGCACAACTAATACAACAATTAACAATTTGGAGGTGTAAGCCGAAATCTGCTGGTGTCGTGTGGGCAGGCCCGAAGGTAGGAGACGTCCGTCCTAGTCGAACCGGAACCACCCAGATCTCCTCTGCCACCGAAACCCAGAAGTACTGGAACCGCCAAGTCCCGAATTCCCAGGTGGCCACTGCCTTCGCTCGTCGGATCCGGTACTGCTGGCGGAAAAGAGCACAAACACACAGGTAGGGATGCGACCGCACCCAGTAGATGGAGAGGGGCGAAGCCGCCTCCACCTCTTGTTACACTGAAGCAGGAAAGGGGAGTACTTATCCAAACACTTGGCCTTCAGTAGTCCGCTGTCCTGAAAGGTTTATCAAGTATTGTCAAAAACACAGAATATGCTGCAGAGGTGATTACCTTAAACTCAAGGCGATATCTCGGCACTGAGGTGGAGACGCTGTCCTGCTGATATACCTCCGTGCTGAGTGCAGTCAGCTGTGTCCAGTAATGGGTGACAGCTGTCACCCTGGCGGCTCTCATCAGGCGGCAGCGCCCTCTGGTGCCTGGAGCCCGCACTCCAGGCAGGGCGCCCTCTGGTGGTGGTGGGCCAGCAGTACCTCCTCTTCAGCGGCCCACACAACATCTGGACTTGAAAATCTCCACAGAATCTGACTGTTTTATTGACGCAGGGAGATCATTCCACAGAACAGGCGCACAATAAGAGAAAGCTCTGTGACCCGCAGACTTCTTATTCACCTTAGGGACCAAAGTAATCCTGCACCCTGAGAACGTAAGGTTTAATTAGGTCAGCTAGGTAGGGAGGTGCCAGTCCATGAATAATTTTATAGGTTAGTAGCAGAACCTTAAAATCTGATCTCACTGCGACAGGAAGCCAGTGAAGGGATGCCAAAATGGGTGTAATGTGGTTGTACTTTCTCCTTCATGTCAAAAGTCTGGCTGCAGCATTTTGAACCAATTGGAGACCCCTAATGCTAGACTGTGGTAAACCAGAAAATAGAACATTGCAGTAGTCCACTCTAGAAGAGATAAATGCATGAATCAGGGTCTCAGCATCAGCCATAGACAAGATGGGATGAATCTTCGCTATATTTCGCAGGTGGAAGAAAGCAGTCCTCATAATATTTCTAATGTGGAGGCCAAAGGACAACGAAGGATCAAAAATTACCCCAAGGTTCCTCACTTTGTCAGTGTGATGTATG
Organism: Thalassophryne amazonica; assembly: GCF_902500255.1. Classification (NCBI taxonomy): domain Eukaryota; kingdom Metazoa; phylum Chordata; class Actinopteri; order Batrachoidiformes; family Batrachoididae; genus Thalassophryne; species Thalassophryne amazonica. The sequence continues at coordinate 4,995,044 of NC_047120.1, read as the reverse complement.
ACACACGAGCCGAGGCTGGTCAAATTGATGCCGATGTTTCACTGGACCAAGAACCATCATTTCAGTCTTATCAGAGTTTAAAAGTAGGAAGTTTCTAGACATACAACTTCTCACTGCTGCAAGGCAATCTTCTAAGGATTTTATGTGAACGAGATTACCAACAGTTATTGGCATGTATAACTGAGTATCATCTGCATAGCAGTGAAAGGTAATCCCAAAACACCGCAATATGTGCCCAAAGGGTGCTATATAAACGGAGAAAAGCAGGGGGCCTAAGACAGACCCTTGTGGAACCCCAAATTTCATGTCACTAAGATTAGAGGTAGTGTTACTGTACAAAACACAGTGAGAACGACTGGTCAAGTATGACGTCAGCCCAGTAATCCAAAAATGATTTTCCAGCCTATCAAGTGTATCAAATGCATCCATCACTGCATTATTGGAGAGTGTTCTGTGAGGTGTGTCTGGAGGTAGTTTGTGAAGTGTAACTTAAACATTGTAAACATACTCTTATCCACTACTGACTTGTTACTGTGTTATCATTTTTATTTACTTTTCAATTAAGTGAAAGTTTCACTTTTCATTATAAAGGTGGACAAAACGGCTGTTTTCAAATTTATTTTCCAAAGCAACGTGCGTGCAGGTGTGAAGACCACAGTCTTCATTCTCATGGACACCATTCAGTAAATGGACTGCATTTATATCACACTTTCACACTCAAAGCACTTTACAGTGGTGCTTCACATTCACCCATTTACACACACACACACACACACACACACACACACACACACACACACACACACACACACACACACACACACACACACACACACACACACACACACACACACACACACACACACACACACACACACACACACACACACACACCAGTGTCAGGGTGCTGTCATGCCAGACACTCAGCTGCAAACCTGGAGTATCTGTTATGTGTCGACGCGGGTTGAGGAGCGGACCTGCGTCAGACGGAACCCAGCGCTAAAAATAAGCAGAAAGCGGTTCCAATAACAAAAACAATTTATTTATTTCACCCGCTGGTGCATAATAAAGTGTAAAAACTAAAATAGTGTCCTTCTGGTGGAGTGAAGGCTGGCACGCTCTCCAGCGCCCAAAAGGATCGAAGCCCGGCGCTCCCGGACTCACTATCACCGCCAAACACCCCCCAGGTGGACACGACAAACCGACTCTCTGCGAAGGATAGAAGAGGTGAGGTAAGTCAGCAGTTACAACTAATATCCTTCAAAAGACACACACTATCAGCAACACATTCAGGTCTGTATTTTAAGTTTTATGCAAATGAGCAGCTTCTCACAACAGGTGGAGGATCACTTGTCCGCACACCACAGCAGTGAGAAGCAAGCTGCACAATTCTCATCACAATTCAAATATACTGCGTAACAAAATACCAAGTTACTTTCAACAATTAGTCAAACACTTAATCACCTCTGATGTGTGCTGACAGCATGTGTCCCTCACTCTTCCTCCTTCACGGGCTCAATGTGTCAAACCCAGGCGCGGTCCTCAGCGTCTCACAAACGAACATCACAAGGTCGAATTCCCGGCAATTCTGCTTGAATCACACATGACTTAAATGCAGAACGCCATCCAATTATCTACTTCAGCTGAAAGTCTTTAAGGCTGCACGTGAGCACCATTCACAGGTGCTGCACATGATGTTGATGAGGGTGAAGGACTCTTCAGCCAGCACCTTCTCCACAGACAAATCAGTTTTCATGCCACCTGGAGAGCAAAGAAAAGAAAAGAACACCAAAATGTCCAGCCACACCCCCCAACACACAACAGTACCCCCCCTTTAACAGGAAGCCTCCCGGCGACCGAACAGACCAGGCCCGAGAACAGCACCTCCCTCCGGGGTCCTCGTCAGGAAGCAGACAGCACAACGCTCCCAAGGTCCACCACAGACAGCAGGACAGGGCACTGCAGCTGGAAGGCCGGCTGGCATCAACAAAAACCCCAAAACAGTCCCCAATACAATCCAACACACAAGAAAAAACACAAAACCCACCCAAAACCTCCCCAGAGGACCGTCCCATCCAACCCCGGGAAGAAAAGAAAAACACCCAAACGCAAAAACTCAACACAGCCCCACAAACACAATACAAACATAAATGCATAAAAGAAAAATAACAAACAACCCCCCCAGAACGACCTGCAGAGCCCCCCCCCCCCCCCCCAGAAGGCCTTTACCGCCAGTTCCAGGAGGAACAGCCAGAACCAGAATCCCACAAAGGTCCCCAGGTGTACATGGAGCAACGGCGCCCCCCAGAGGACCGTACCATCAACCCCAGGAGGTACCCTCCCCACAACCCCGGACCCCAGACCCGGCCACACTTGGCTAGTCGGCCCCAAGCCAATTCCCCCCCAGAGGACCGTCCCATCAACCCTGGAGGTGGAACCCGGAAGGAAACAAAACAAAATCAAAATCCAACCCCCGGAGGACTACCAAAAACAACCCCGGGGGCAAATAAAACAACCGTAAACCCTGTCACCTTCCCCGGCACCCCGAAAGACCCCAGGCCCCTCCCAGAGCCCCTCGGCGGCTCAATTTTGGCAAACGGCTCAAAACATTAAGGGAACAGGAAAAACTAACCCAGCCCCAACCCCAAGGCGCAGCGGAAAACCGGAAATACGTCCGGTGCCCCAACTCGACCATACCCCAGCCTCTCGGGAGGGGTGCAACTACCGAAATGGCGAATGGCAACAGATCGGCCCACCCCTCCGACTGAGGTATGTTCCCGCTGCACCACACCCCGGCAACACCAATGACGAACGGTACAAAGGCTCACCGAGGCTGGAGTGGAACCGGGCCCTAACCAAATCAAGAAAAACGCCCCTAACACCCCCCCCCCCCCCCCTTAGGTGCAGAGGTCTTCTGAGAACGCTCAGCGTGACCAACCTGCACCACCCCACAACCCACAAGACGAACGGTCTTGGGGCAAGTGAGGTTGGGGTTAGGGATGTAGGGAAATAAAAAACAACAAAATAAAACGACCCAACAACCCAAACAGAAAATACCTAAAAACACATAAAAAAACAACAATCAAGTGAGCCCAGACGGGCTTCTAACCGCCTAACATTCACTCCACCAGACATGCCTCTGACTCCCAAAACAAATTATAACCCCTATTTAAAGAAAACAAAACATTAACCCATACAAGATTTTTTTTTTGTGTGTGTGTGTGTTATTTTGCCTGTCCCAGAACACCTGGAGATGCGTCACCATTATTTTTCTTGACGCTTATATGTCGGGGCAATACAGTGATCTCCGCTCGTCCGAGCTGCATGGGCTCGTCAGCAAGAGGAGCCAGAGGTCCCGTCGGAGGAGCCTCAGTGGGGCGAAGAAGAGGCGGCCCAGATCTGTGTCGGGGAAAGCCCCGAGACGAAAAAAACCCGCTCTGATGGCCGCCCTCTCTCGCGTCCACGCTCCTTCATCCGATCATCTAGACGAATCACCAACGATATTAGCTCATCTAAATCGTTTGGCTCGTTACGGACTGCCAGCTCGTCTTTTAATGACTCATTTAACCCATCTACAAACACTCCTTGTAAAGCTGCGGCGTTCCAACCTGACTGAGCAGAAAAAATCCGGAAGTCTACGGAATACTCCGCCGCACTCTGCCTCCTCTGCCTGAGATTCAGCAACCGTTGGGCAACGGTATTTGTTTTCACCGGATGGTCAAAAACCAGTCGGAACTCACGGGAGAAATCCTTAAAGGATCCTAACAATGGCGAGTTGTTACTCCACAACGCTGTGACCCAAGCTAAGGCGTCACCTCGGAGCAAATTTGTCACATATGAAACACGGCTCCCATCAGAAGAGAAGGAAGCCAGTCGCTGAGCAAAAACCAGAGAACATTGCATCAAAAACGAAGCACAGGCTTCGACGTCTCCCGCATAAGGCTCCGGATGACAAATAATCGATTCAGACGCTGAATCTCTGGGTGACGGACTTATCTGCACCGGTATCGATGGTGCCGCAGCTGGAGCAGCAGGAAGCGGAACGGCTTGCGCTGCAAGCTCTGTAACACGGGCGTCTGTTTGTTTAATTTGGTTTGCGAGATGCTGTAATTGCTCCCATATTTTCTCCAAGTGTTCTTGAACTTTTTCGGCAAAAGGAACCGCCTCTGCCGCTGGGTCCATTATGGAATGGCCGGGAACTACTGTTATGTGTTGACGCGGGTTGAGGAGCGGACCTGCGTCAGACGGAACCCAGTGCTAAAAATAACCAGAAAGCGGTTCCAATAACAAAAACAATTTATTTATTTCACCCGCTGGTGCATAATAAAGTGTAAAAACTAAAATAGCGTCCTTCTGGTGGAGTGAAGGCTGGCACGCTCTCCAGCGCCCAAAAGGATCGAAGCCCGGCGCTCCCGGACTCACTATCACCGCCAAACACCCCCCAGGTGGACACGACAAACCGACTCTCTGCGAAGGATAGAAGAGGTGAGGGAAGTCAGCAGTTACAACTAATATCCTTCAAAAGACACACACTATCAGCAACACATTCAGGTCTGTATTTTAAGCTTTATGCAAATGAGCAGCTTCTCACAACAAGTGGAGGATCACTTGTTCGCACGCCACAGCAGTGAGAAGCAAGCTGCACAATTCTCATCACAATTCAAATATACTGCGTAAGAAAATACCAAGTTACTTTCAACAATTAGTCAAACACTTAATCACCTCTGATGTGTGCTGACAGCATGTGTCCCTCACCCTTCCTCCTTCACGGGCTCGATGTGTCAAACCCAGGCGCGGTCCTCAGCGTCTCACAAACGAACATCACAAGGTCGAGTTCCCGGCAATTCTGCTTGAATCACACATGACTTAAATGCAGAACGCCATCCAATTATCTACTTCAGCTGAAAGTCTTTAAGGCTGCACGTGAGCACCATTCACAGGTGCTGCACATGATGTTGATGAGGGTGAGGACTCTTCAGCCAGCACCTTCTCCACAGACAAATCAGTTTTCATGCCACCTGGAGAGCAGGTGGAAAAGCAGGAGAAAAGAAAAGAACACCAAAATGTCCAGCCACACCCCCCAACACACAACAGTATCTTGGGAATTAAGCACACTGCCCAATGGACCTTAAACACACACACACCAAATGTGTGATGTGTGTATTTAATGTGGTCATCATATTTAAAGTCTTCTTTAGTCATAATTGTTTTTAGTAGAGTGTGGATTCTTTTCAGTGTTAGAATGCCGTGTGTGTGTGTGTGTGTGTGTGGTGTGTGTGTGTGTGTGTGTGTGTGTGTGTGTGGTGTGTGTGTGTGTGTGTGTGTGTGTGTGTGTGTGTGGTGTTAGATCTCATGTTTGATGTGTCATTTTATTGCCATGTGTAATTTCAGACTTCCAGAACTACCTGAGGACTCAAACAGGGAACAATACGACGGTGAACATCATTATCTCTACTGTTGACTACCTTCTGAGAGTGCAGGTTAGCCACGTGTACACTTCACTGGAAAATTAGGAAAAAATACTTTGTTCTGTGTTTTTAAATTTTTTTATTTGTTTTTTTTTTGTTTTGTTTTGTTTTGTTTTTTGGCAGGAATCTACAACTAACATAAAATTGTCTCTCGGAAGAGTGAAACACCTCTTTGATTCATCCTCATGAATTCTTTGTGATTCAGTGACACCATCTCATTTGGATTGTATAACATTTGAACAATTCTGAATAACACTAACTCCAAAACATTCAGTCATAGATAGTCCAAACTATACCTTTTAGGCCGCAAGCTCATCACTAATTGAAGAAAATAAGAATAACCTCAGGTTTCTTTTCAGCACTGTAGCTAGCTGACAAAGAGTCAGAGCTCTATTGAGCTGAGTATTCCATTAACTTTAACTAGTAATGACTTCATGACTTTCTTTGCTAACAAAATTAGAGAAAAAATTACTCATAACCATCCCAAAGATGTATCGTTATCTTTGGCTGCTTTCAGTGATGCCGGTATTTGGTTAGACTCTTTCTCTCCGGTTGTTCTGTCTGAGTTATTTTCATTGGTTGCTTCGTCCAGGCCATCGGCGTGTTTATTGGACCCCATTCCTGCCAGGCTGCTCAAGGAAGTCCTACCATTATTTAATGCTTCAATCTTAAATATGATCAATCTATCTTTGTTAGTTGGTTATGTACCACAGGCCTTTAAGGTGGCAGTAATTAAACATTACTTAAAAGTCATCACTTGACCCAGCTATCTTAGCTAATTATAGGCCAATTTCCAACCTTCCTTTCTCTCAAAGATTCTTGAGAGGGTAGTTGTAAAACAGCTACTGATCACCTGCAGAGGATGGTCTATTTGAAGAGTTTCAGTCAGGTTTTAGAATTCATCATAGTACAGAAAACAGCATTAGTGAAGGTTACAAATGATCTTCTTATGGCTTCGGACAGTGGACTTATCTCTGTGCTTGTTCTGTTGGACCTCAGTGCTGCTTTTGATACTGTTGACCATAAAATTTTATTACAGAGATTAGAGCATGCCATAGGTATTAAAGGCACTGCGCTGCGGTGGTTTGAATCATATTTGTCTAATAGATTACAGTTTGTTCATGTAAATGGGGAATCTTCTTCACGGACCTAAGTTAATTATGGAGTTCCACAAGGTTCTGTGCTAGGACCAATTTTATTCACTTTATACATGCTTCCCTTAGGCAGTATTATTAGACGGTATTGCTTAAATTTTCATTGTTACGCAGATGATACCCAGCTTTATCTATCCATGAAGCCAGAGGATACACACCAATTAGCTAAACTGCAGGATTGTCTTACAGACTTAAAGACATGGATGACCTCTAATTTCCTGCTTTTAAACTCAGATAAAAACTCAGATAAAACTGGCCCCACAAATCTTAGAAGCATGGTGTCTAACCAGATCGTTACTCTGGATGGCATTTCCCTGATCTCTAGTAATACTGTGAGAAATCTTGGAGTCATTTTTGATCAGGATATGTCATTCAAAGCGCATATTAAACAAATATGTAGGACTGCCTTTTTGCATTTACGCAATATCTCTACAATCAGAAAGGTCTTGTCTCAGAGTGATGCCTGAAAAACTAATTCATATGCATTTATTTCCTCTAGGCTGGACTATTGTAATTCATTATTATCCAGGTTGTCCCTAAAGTTCCCTAAAAGCCTTCAGTTGGTTCAGAATGCTGCAGCTAAGTACTGACGGGGACTAGCAGGAGAGGAGCATATCTCACCCGTGTTGGCCTCTCTTCATTGGCTTCCTGTTAATTCTAGAATAGAATTTAAAATTCTTCTTCTTACTTATAAGGTTTTGAATAATCAGGTCCATCTTATCTTAGGGACCTCATAGTACCATATTACCCCATTAGAGCGCTTCGCTCTCAGACTGCGGCTTACTTGTAGTTCCTAGGGTTTGTAAGAGTAGAATGGGAGCAGAGCCTTCAGCTTCAGGCTCCTCTCCTGTGGAACCAGCTCCAATTCAGATCAGGGAGACAGATACCCTCTCTACTTTAAGATTAGGCTTAAAACTTTCCTTTTTCGCTAAGGCTTATAGTTAGGGCCTGGATCGGTGACCCTGGACCATCCCTTGGTATGCTGCTTTAGACGTAGATTGTGGGGGGGTTCCCATGATGCACTGTTATACTTTCTCTTTTTGCTCCGTATGCATCACTCTGCATTTAATCATTAGTGATCGATCTCTGCCCCCCTTCACGGCATGTCTTTTTCCTGTTTTTTTCCTTCGGCCCCAACCAGTCTCAGCAGAAGACTGCCCCTCCCTGAGCTGGTTCTGCTGGAGGTTTCTTCCTGTTAAAAGGGAGTTTTTCCTTCCCACTGTTGCAAGTGCTTGCTCATAGGGGGTCGTTTTGACCGTTGGGGTTTTTTATAATTATTGTATGGCCTTGCCTTACAATATGGAGCGCCTTGGGGCAACTGTTTGTTGTGATTTGGCGCTATATAAGAAAAAAGTTGATTGATTGAAGCTGAGCTGGAAATGTGCCTAGAAAATAAGTTTATGTCATGGAAAAATAAATATATTAATTATGCAATGATATACACATAATATAATCATATTATATACCAAAGGATTAATAACGTATATCACAGAGATCAGTTGGAAAGTTCATAATGAAAGTTTATTGACAAAAATAGAACTTAGTTGGAAATTAAACTTCTCTATCCTCATAATGGATTCACATTACACATCTATGGGCTCCTATATTGTTACTACCTTGTAGAGCAATATTGATGTTATTACAATAACGTGTCAACACCTTCCAAGTGATTAACGTCCAAATGATATGGGGTTTAGTAATTATGAAATTAAAAATGCTTCTGAGTATTAATCCTGGTATAACGCTGTACAGAAGAAACGCTGTACTCGTGAACAGTCAAAAGTAATCAGTGGTAAAATTGTTGCTCTGAGGATAAAGAAGTGTTTAAAAGTTACATCTTTCTGGAATTTTTTGTGTTTCTTGATAGAATTCTTGATGTCTGTTACTCAAACACTACATCATCCTCATCATCACTGTCATCACCCTCTTGCAACTGCTGCGCTGGTCTGGTTTCAGTGATGTTCACACAGTTTACACAGGCACACAGGAATCGGATGCAACACAAACCTGACTTGCGACAGCTGACACTGCAAAACCTTCGCACATTTGCAGCTTACAAGTTCCAGAACAGATTCTGAGGTGGGGGCTCTGTCCTTCCATCTGATGGACAGCTCATTGTTTGACAAAATCCATCATAATCCTCAGGTGATGGGGGATTGCTGACAGGCTGTAGCGAGCGCCGAAAAATCGCAGCTTGGTATGAGGCACGCCATGTGTGCTGAATCAGAGCATCCTTGTAGGAGGCATACTCTGTTTCACATGGCGAAGATGATGCAAGACAGAAGATTCTGTATCTTGCATTGCTGATTCCGTCCGATACCATAGAGATGGCAGACAAATCTTTCAAGGCAGTCAGTCAGTGACACTGGTGGGCTAAATTGATGACCAAGTTGAATGAAGGCACTGGTAAACTCCTCTGATGCTGTCAAAATGGAAAGTGCTTTCCGTTTGCCTTTCCCGTAAAATGCACTTGTTGAATCACAACCAGTGAAGGTATGAAGACCGATCATAGCAGCAGACACTTTCAGCCCTAACTCTGATGCTACCTTGGTTAGATCTATTATATGTGCTTTGTTCTTTACTCCTGTGGCAAAGTCCAAATGGGCATGAATGTCCTGGTTGAGAGACAGAGCTGTGATATGCCACGTCTGTATCCAGGACTGTGAACACAATGCTACTGTGTGTATGCTTGCATGTTTGGAATGAAGGATACGTGTGTCTACCTCTTCATGATCACAGCCGAGCTCATCTGTCAGCTGCACTGACAGAACTGATTCGTGAATATTCAGCTGATGACACTCTGATCCATGAGCAATGAAAATGCTAATGTCACTTGTAAGTGCACCAAATTGCCATTCTTCCACTCCATGAAGAGAAATTCCACAAGGGCCTCTTTGTTTTTCCCATTTGCGAGGAATTTTTTCCACTGCATTGGTGTTTACTGATCCCTGTTATAGATGCAAAATGTCTGTCTCCCATCATCACCACGACATTCCCTCTCAGCACTTTTTATGCTGATGGATGGATATCTGTCAGTGAAAAAATCCACTCGATTGCACTATTTCTTCATCAACTGAATAAGTCGACTCAATATTTGATCAGCAAGTTCTCCAAAACGTGAAGCTGTAACCGCATGCTGGGTAGGAGACCCATTCCATCGATGATGAGGGCACCATCATCTGGAGTTGTTGAAACCAAACAGTCCTTGGAGCTTTCAATACTATCAAGTAGTGCAGATTTGGGTGGTCTTTCCCAAGGAGCCATCAGCTGTTGAACATGGTGTCCTTCAGGGGTCTGTTTTTGGCCCATCCTTTTCCTGTATTTATCACCATTTGGGAGGACTAGCCATGGCTTTCTGTTGAACGTTCAGATCTGCATTTGTGTGTGCCACTGTCAGCATGAAACACTTGTATGTTGTCACTTTGGAAAGATTGAGAGCTGTCTGGTTGCAGTAAGGGGTTTGATGTCGTCTTACTTAATACTGTTGAGACTGAGACTGTGGGTGATTGCGTGATTAACCTCAGTGATGCTGTTAAGCATCTTGCAATTCTTGATGAGTTGCTCTCTTTTGATACAAATATTAGAGGAGTAGAAATGGCTGGACGTAACCATGTGTGAAATATTGCAAAGATTAGACCAGTTTTGTCAGAAACTAATGCTGAGATTTTGAGCCATGCTTTTGTGTCGTCAGGCCAGCATAGTGGCTAAGTGGTTAGCACTCTTGCCCTCACAGAAGAAGTTCTGGGGTTCAATCCACCATGCTTTGTTCCTTCTATGTGGAGTTCACATGTTCTCCCCATGATTGCGTGTATATTCTCCAGACAGTCCGAATTCCTGCCATTATCAAAAACATGCTCATTACGGTCTATCCATGACAAGGCAGTGTCTCTACATCTGAAGTTGGTCCCCAGGTTTTTTGAGCATATGCTTCAGGGGAGCATTAACATGGCTAAAACCATTCAGCATCTGGGGGGGCTCCGCCCCCAGAACCCTCTAATTACAGGCCTCTTACCCCCTTGCCACTTTAAGCTTTTTTAAATGTAGATGTAAATTAATATGTAAAGTTTTCAGCTAGATGACAGTAGGGCTGTACAATATGGCCAAATTATCATATCTCAATATTGTCATATCAATATGATATACAAGTATGATATGAATATGATTTGACACAAAGTGCAGCAGCAATGAAAATTAAACATTCTTAAACAAAACAGTAATAATACCACACTCATTTTTGCACTCATCATGAGGTTAGGATACAGTGCCCACCAAAAGTATTGGAACACTTGGTATTTCACACATTTTAATTTGTTAATGCCATTTCAAATACAAGAAATACAAAAAATATAAAGAATAAAAATTTATAAAAATTTCGTCAAACTCAAACTGAAAATAAATCTCTAAAACTGGATAAAACCTGTAAATAATAATCCGTTTTATTACCAGTTTTCTTCAGACAAGTCAGGGGATGGAAACATGAACATTTCCAAGTCACTGAATATGTTTTGGACTTTATTTACATCAATTATGAAGAAATACAAAAGTTTCTTTCACCAAACATCAAATCTAGGCTTCATCTCAGATGTAATTTGTGCAAATTTCAGCTGAACATTTAGGTCTCTTTTGAAGAAAATCCTCCTCTACACCACTTCATCAGGAAGATGGATTTTATCTTTTTAATTAATTTATATCAAGTTGTAGAGATTGCTTTCAGTTGAGTTTAAGGATGATAACTTTTGACTTATTTCTCTAAGTTGTGTCACTCAGACAGTAAAATTAAGAGGTTACACAGGTTTTATACAGAACATAGGAGGAGTAACTTACCTGTATTTCGTTCAGCTGAGCATCTTCATGTTATTCCTCATGAATCAACAGCTGCCTGCTTGTTTGAAATCACTGGAGAAACACATATATATAAGACAACCCAAATTAAAGGAAAAATGCCGCTTTTAACAACCTGGACCTCATATCTAGCATAAAATATGGCCGTTTACTCACCAATATAACTTTGGTGTCCTATGGCGTCAGATCAGTGACAAAAGCCCTCGCAGTAAAAAATGCATTCACACGTAGATATTAACTGCACGCGAGCAAATAATCACTCCGCATGCGCAAATTATCTCTGCGCGCAGATGCAAAGGTGCTGCGCGTGAGGACCAGCGCTCCCCCTGCCTGCTTGAACTTGATTTCTGCTTGCGCAAAGTTTATTTCTGCTTGCGCGCAGAGAATTCCTGGCTCGCCTCGCTTGAAGCTTATGGCACTATGGGGGAGGGAACCATGTCGGCACTGGCTCTGCTGTGATTGGCCGTCTAGAGAGCAAGGTTTGATTGACAGCCTTCCTCTGACGCGGAAGTCAGTTGGAAACAAACGGCGTTAAGTGATTATCACCTCGTTTCTGCTTAAAACTTCACCTCCAGTCATCAGCTATCTCAGCGACAGATGTGTGAAGCTTCTGTACAACAATCATTTCCACATAAATTCAGCATTATTTCATAACAAATTATACAAAGTCCTAAAATCACCCCCTGACACTCGTCTGCAGACTGACTCTGTACACCCAAAACCAATCAAAGGGAATAATGTGATTATTAACCATCAGATGACAAACTAAAACCTCTTAAATCACGGTGCAACCCACTGGCAGCTCAAATTTGGCTGGAAAGTGAAAATTTGATAATTCAACCACAGGTTTTGACATCTGAATAGTGATGCACCGTTTTCGGTGGCACCTGCCTTTGAAAGAACACAAGAGATGGGTTTATTTCATATTACAACCATGATTAATTAGCTGACTAAATTCAATCCCTTTGCACACTGCCCCTCACTTTGCTATTTACACAGCATGTAATCTGACACAGCCCAGATGTCCTTGTGCGATGTGGTTTAGACTGTACGGGATAAACTATATAAATCAGGCCCTAAAAGAACACAAATAAGATCTAGTTTTAGAAGTGTCTATTCCTTAATGCTGCATTTTTGACCATCATTGTGGTTTTAAAGCGATGAGTGTTTTTCTTCAGCATGTTCTCATATAACTGATTTGTCCTGTTGACTTGTCACTTCCTGTTGTCCCTGTCCCTCCAGATCTATCAGTGATTTCTACTGGTATTACTCAGGAAAAGAGGTCATCGACGAGCAGGGCCAGAGGAATTTCTCCAAAGCGATAAATGTGGCCAAGCAGGTGTTTAACACGCTTACTGAGTACATCCAGGTATGAGAATCCAGTGCAGGAGGTCACAGTGAGGACGTTCTGCAGAGCCAGAGGTCTGAGTGCTGTCATGTGATCGTACAGGGTCCGTGCACCGGCAACCAGCAGAGTTTGGCTCACAGTCGTCTGTGGGACGCGGTGGTTGGTTTTCTCCACGTCTTTGCTCACATGCAGATGAAGTTGTCTCAGAGTGAGTCACGGAGACGTTCAGAGCCAGGACTGACAGGCTCAGACCTTTGGACAGACTCCTTCATCTGTCTGTGGAAGTGAAAGTCTGATCACATGAATGTGAACGTGCGTTCACTGATCCAAAGAAATCAGAACTGTAAGAAGATCTGAAGGTGGAATGAAGTCAGTCACAAAACCAATTAATCCTGTTCAGCTCTGCTCACTGAGTATGAAAGAGTGTTCACACACAAACATGGGTCCATAAGTATTTGGATAGTGAAGCTTTTTGACATTTTACCTCTCTGCATCACCACATAGCAAATTAAATGAAACCAACAGGATGTTCCTGCAGGGAGAAAGAAATATAGACACAAACAGGGAGACATACCGAGACAGCGAGAGAGACTTGCAGAATCAAACAGAGACCCATTTTTAAGGACATCTTCTTTGCACCTTCTCATTTTCATGGCACAGGAACATGATGTAATAAAGGAACTGCCAGCTGCAGCTTGTGATTTGTCTGCTTTTAGGACTCCAGTCAAATAGAGCTGCTGAAGGAGCTGATGGATCTGCAGAAAGACATGGTGGTCATGCTGCTGTCCATGCTGGAAGGTATAGTCGCCACCACACTGTCATATCTGATGGAGACAAGATCAGATGTTTCATCTATCATGCTGAATGCAACATCATTTATAATGTCCATTCACCACATTTACAAACACTGCTGTCACAATGCAGCATCAGCGTTACCACCGATAAGCAAAAAACACAGTCTCAGTACAGAATCCACAACATGCGACATCCACAGAATGACAAATCCACCAACGTGTGAGCAACAGACCTACAACAGAAAAAGTACTGCAGTGCCACATACTCGAGAAAAAATAGGACACCAACCTTGTTGTGATGAGGGAACATGCATTGGGTCCAAGTGGTAAACTTTTATGATGTCAATGAAGTGTAAAAATGTTGCAGTTCCTTGACTGTCTGCTTGATGTTGTCTCCAAAAGAGAGCGCATTATCATAGGAGTCCATGTTAAAATGTCCAACTTTAGGGCAGAAATAGACATGTTTACAGCCTGGTACAAAAACAGTTTTGGTCTCTATAGATTCTCATTTCTTTATTTTAAGACATTTTAGGTAATAAAGTTCTGTATAATTGTGGGCGTTGGTCACTTTGAGTGACTGCAGCTGAGTCCGGTGACTCCTCCTCTCCTACTGTCCAACCGTAACTCAGACACAGCAACAACACAACAGCCAGCAGCAACATCAAGTGGACACTATTTTGAGTATTTTTTTTACAAACACCTGGAATAATACGGATGTTGTGATGAAATGTCCTAACTGATCTTCTAAGACGTCTGTGCTGCAATATTCATGCTGAGTGATTTTGTATTGTATATATATTGTTGGGAAGGTGTCGTAGCACGGACCCACAACAGGGGGCGCAAAGGAACGGACAATGAATAAGCCAAAAAGTAACAATTTAATGTTGTGACAACACACAACTAAACACACAAGATCAGTAAAGTCAGTTAGCACCAGGTGACGTGTGGGCAGGCTCGAAGATAGAAGACCCCCGACGAGAGATGAGCCGCGTCCCACACGGCTTCCACCACCAACGGTCTGAAGAACACTGGAACCGCCAAGTCCCGAGTCCCCAGGTGGCCTCTGTCTTCGGCTGTCGACCCTGGTACTGCTGGCAGAAAACAAAAACAGTTCTGGATGAGTGTGAATTCGCACACTCAGTAATCCACAGTCTGCACTCAGTTAGGAGGGAGCACCTCCACCTCCAATCACACACTCGTGCAGCTCCTGTTTAAACCACTTATCTGGTTTGGGGTGTGAGGCGAAGCCGTCGCTGTCACACCAAACGCCAGTCCCACAGATAAGGACGAACACCACAGGATAACGGCTGCAAAAGAAGTTCAGATTATCACTCAACGATATGAGTCAGCAGAGAAAATTACCTCTTCGGTAGTTGATTTCTCGGCGAGGAGGTGGAGTTGCAGTCCGGCCTTTATGGTGATGATGATGATGATGAATGAGTGACAGCTGGTGCTGAGGATGAGTGACAGCTGTCACTTGTTCTGGGTCTGGCGCCCTCTCGTGCTTGGAGCCTGCAATCCAAGCAGGGCGCCCTCTGGTGGTGGTGGGCCAGCAATACCTCCTCTTCAGCAGCCCACATAACAGGACCCCCCGCTCAATGGGCGCCTCCTGGCGTCCGACCAGGCTTGTCCGGGTGTCTCTTGTAAAAATCGGCCAGGAGGGCCGGGTCCAGGATGAAGCTGCTCTTCACCCAGGAGCGTTCTTCAGGTCCATACCCCTCCCAGTCCACCAGATATTGGAACCCCCGGCCCTTACGACGGATGTCCAGGAGCCTGCGGACTGTCCAAGCAGGCTCCCCGTCAATGAGCCGGGCAGGAGGCGGCGTAGGTCCCGGAGCACAGAGGGGCGAGGTGTGGTGTGGTTTGAGACGGGACACATGAAACACAGGGTGGATCCGCAGTGAAGCTGGGAGTTGGGGCTTCACTGCGGCCGGGTTGATGATCTTGAGGATTCTAAGGGTCCTATGAATCTGTCCTTCAATTTTGGGGAGTCCACACAGAGAGGGATGTCCTTTGTCGAGAGCCACACTTCCTGCCCGGGCTGGTATGTGGGGGCCGGGGAATGCCGGCGGTCCGCATGGGTCTTGGCCCTCGTCCGGGCCTTTAACAGGGCAGAGCGGGTGGTCCGCCACACCCGGCGGCACCTCCTGAGGTGGGCCTGGACCGAGGGCACACCGACCTCTCCCTCCACCAGCGGGAACAATGGGGGCTGGTACCCCAAACATGCCTGAAAAGGGGAGAGGCCGGTAGCAGACGAGACTTGGCTGTTATGGGCATACTCGATGCAGGCCAGATGGTGACTCCAGGCCGCCGGGTGCGCGGAGGTGACGCAGCGAAGGGCCTGTTCCAACTCCTGGTTAACCCGCTCTGCCTGGCCGTTTGTCTGGGGGTGGTACCCGGACGAGAGACTCACGGTGGCCCCCAGCTCCTTACAGAAACTCTTCCAAACCTGCGAAGAGAACTGGGGACCATGATCTGATACAATGTCCGATGGTATCAGATGGTCTGCCGTCTCCTGGGCCATCGGGAGCTTCGGGAGGGCCATGAAGTGGCCGCCTTGGAGAACCGGTCCACTATCGTGAGAATGATGGTGTTGCCCTGGGACAGCGGGAGGCCCGTGATGAAGTCCAGGCTGATGTGAGACCAGGGGCGGTGAGGCACCGGCAGGGGTTGGAGGAGTCCCGAGGTCCTCCGATGGTCTGCCTTACCCGTGGCGCAGATGGTACAGGCCTGGACGTAGTCCCGAACGTCGGTTTCCAGGGACGCCCACCAGAAGCGCTGCTGGACCACTGCCACGGTCCTACGCACCCCGGGATGACAGGAGAGCTTGGATCCGTGACAGAAGTCCAATACGGCAGCCCTTGCCTCTGGTGGGACGTACATTCTGTTCTTGGGGCCGGTCCCCGGGTCCGGGCTCCTTGCCAGGGCCTCCCGGACGGTCTTCTCCACGTCCCAGGTGAGGGAGGCCACGACAGTGGACTCGGGGATGATGGTCTCGGTGGGGTTCGACAGCCCCGCCTTGGCTTCTTCTTCGTGCACCCGGGACAATGCATCCGATTTTTGGTTTTTGGTCCCGGGGCAGTACGTGATTCGGAAGTCAAAGCGCCCGAAGAACAGAGACCAGCGGGCTTGCCTGGGGTTCAGCCGCTTGGCGGTCTGGATGTACTCCAGGTTCCGATGGTCCGTGAAAACCGTGAAAGGCAACGACGCCCCCTCCAGCAGGTGTCTCCACTCTTCAAGAGCCTCCTTCACCGCGAGGAGCTCCCGATTGCCGACGTCATAGTTCCGTTCAGCTGGGGTCAACCTGCGGGAAAAATAGGCACAAGGATGGAGAACCTTATCAACCTCCACGCTCTGGGACAGCACGGCTCCTATCCCTGAGTCAGAGGCGTCCACTTCCACTATGTACTGGCGATCAGGATCAGGCTGCACCAGAACTGGTGCCGTCGAGAACCGGCGTTTCAACTCCTTGAACGCGGCTTCGCACCGATCCGACCAGGTGAAGGGGACCTTGGTGGAGGTCAGGGCAGTCAGGGGGCTAACTACCTGACTGTAGCCTTTAATGAACCTCCTGTAGAAATTTGCAAAGCCGAGGAACTGCTGCAGTTTCCTGCGGCTTGTTGGTTGGGGCCAATCTCTCACCGCCGCAACCTTGGCCGGATCAGGGGCGACGGAGTTGGAGGAGATGATGAACCCCAAGAAGGACAAAGAAGTGCGGTGGAACTCGCACTTCTCGCCCTTCACAAACAGCCGGTTCTCCAACAACCGCTGTAGGACCTGACGTACATGCTGGACATGGGTCTCAGGGTCCGGGGAAAAGATGAGTATATCGTCCAGATATATGAAGATGAACCGATGCAGGAAGTCCCGCAAGACGTCATTTACCAAAGCTTGGAACGTCGCGGGGGTGTTAGTGAGGCCAAACGGCATGACCAGGTACTCAAAGTGACCTAACGGGGTGTTAAATGCCGTCTTCCATTCGTCTCCCTTCCGGATCCGAACCAGGTGGTACGCGTTTCTAAGATCCAATTTTGTGAAAATTTGGGCTCCATGCAGGGGCGTGAACACTGAATCCAACAGAGGTAACGGGTATCGGTTGCGAACCGTGATCTCGTTCAGCCCTCTGTAATCAATACATGGACGGAGTCCGCCATCCTTTTTGCCCACAAAAAAGAAACCAGCACCCATCGGGGAGGTGGAGTTCCGGATCAGCCCGGCAGCTAAAGAGTCCCAGATGTAGGTCTCCATTGATTCGCGTTCCGGACGTGAGAGGTTGTACAACCTACTGGACGGGTACTCAGCGCCCGGGACCAAATCGATGGCACAATCGTACGGTCGGTGCGGGGGAAGAGTGAGCGCCAGATCTTTGCTGAAGACGTCAGCAAGATCGTGGTACTCCTTTGGCACCGCCGATAGATTGGGGGGAACTTTAACCTCCTCATTAGCCGTCACGCCGGGAGGAACCGAGGATCCTAAACACTCCCGGTGGCAGGTTTCGCTCCACTGCGTCACAACCCCGGACGGCCAATCTATCCGGGGATTGTGCTTCACCATCCATGGAAATCCCAAAATCACTCGGGAGGTAGAAGGTGTTACATGGAACACTATCTCCTCCCTGTGATTTCCAGACACAACCAAGGTCACTGGCTGTGTCTGATGTGTGATTAATGGAAGCAGGGTGCCATCTAGTGCTCGCACCTGCAATGGTGCCGGAAGAGCCACCAGGGGGAGCCCTACTTCCTTTGCCCATCTGCTATCCAGCAGATTCCCTTCCGACCCTGTGTCTACCAGTGCTGGGGCGTGAAGGGTTAGATCCCCACAAAGGATTGTCACTGGGATTCGTGCAGCTTTGCGGGATTTCCCCGCGTGCGTGTTATGGCCCACCCTTAGCCCAGTTTCTAAGGACGGGCGTTGTAGTTTGACCGTTTTGGGGCAGTCCTTCTGCATATGCTCACAAGAGCCGCAGACAAAACACTCCCCGCGGGCCAGCCTCCTTTGTCTGACGTTTGTTTTTACTTTGGCCCTGCTCGTGTCTCAGCAGGGGGAGCTGTAGCCACACGGAGCTCTCTGGCAGTGAAGCGTGGAGACGATGTCACCCTTTTGGAACCGGAAGGGGGAGGGACGGCTCGTGCCCGGTCACGCCCCCCGGCCTGCTCCCAACGATGCTTATTCAAACGGTTGTCTAAGCGTATAACCAAATCGACAAGCCCGTCAAAATCCCGCAGTTCCTCCTTAGCCAGCAGGTGCTCCTTCAGGACTGGAGACAGTCCATTTACGAAGGCGGCGCGGAGCGCAACGTTATTCCAGCTGGACCTCGCTGCCGCGATGCAAAAGTCGACTGCATACACGGCTGCGCTGCGACGCCCCTGTCTCATTGACAGCAGCACG
Organism: Thalassophryne amazonica; assembly: GCF_902500255.1. Taxonomy (NCBI): domain Eukaryota; kingdom Metazoa; phylum Chordata; class Actinopteri; order Batrachoidiformes; family Batrachoididae; genus Thalassophryne; species Thalassophryne amazonica. Next base: position 4,976,050 of record NC_047120.1, on the reverse strand, counting down.
CTCGAAGCGGTCTCGCCTCTGTTGGGATGGTCAAAAACTTGTTTGAACTCCCGTACAAACCCAGCATAAGACGTTAGGAGCCGTGAATTCTGCTCCCAAAGCGCCGTAGCCCAGGCACGTGCCTCTCCTCGAAGCAGATTAATAACATCAGCCACCCGGCTGGCGTCTGACTCGTACATGACAGGACGCTGTGAAAAAACGAGCGAACACTGCATAAGGAAGTCTGCGCACGTCTCAACACACCCTCCGTATGGTTCCGGAGGGCTTATGTATGCTTCAGGGGACGGTGGGGGTGGGGGGGGGGGGGGGGGGGTCGTTGAACGACCAGTGGAACGTCTGTTACAGGCCCAGGACCAGCAAGAGGAGTGGCTGCAGCAGCGCCCTGATCACGCGCTTCCACCCTGGCGTGTGAGAGCCTCCACCCTCCGGTTAAGGAGAACATTCTGCTCGGTCACTAAATCCAGCTGAGCCGTGAAGGCGGTTAAGATCTGCTGCAGCTCACTCAACACGCCTCCCGCTGACGCCTGCTCTCCTGGCTCTTCCATTGGCCGTTCAAGCTCGGGTTGACGCCCCTCGGGATCCATGACGAATGGCCGAGAAATCCTGTTGGGAAGGTGTCATAGCACGGACCCACAACAGGGGGCGCAAAGGAACGGACAATGAATAAGCCAAAAAGTAACAATTTAATGTTGTGACAACACACAACTAAACACACAAGATCAGTAAAGTCAATTAGCACCAGGTGACGTGTGGGCAGGCTCGAAGATAGAAGACCCCCGACGAGAGATGAGCCGCGTCCCACACGGCTTCCACCACCAACGGTCTGAAGAACACCGGAGCCGCCAAGTCCCGAGTCCCCAGGTGGCCTCTGTCTTCGGCTGTCGACCCTGGTACTGCTGGCAGAAAACAAAAACAGTTCTGGATGAGTGTGAATTCGCACACTCAGTAATCCACAGTCTGCACTCAGTTAGGAGGGAGCACCTCCACCTCCAATCACACACTCGTGCAGCTCCTGTTTAAACCACTTATCTGGTTTGGGGTGTGACGCGAAGCCGTCGCTGTCACACCAAACGCCAATCCCACAGATAAGGACGAACACCACAGGATAACGGCTGCAAAAGAAGTTCAGATTATCACTCAACGATATGAGTCAGCAGAGAAAATTACCTCTTCGGTAGTTGATTTCTCGGCGAGGAGGTGGAGTTGCAGTCCGGCCTTTATGGTGATGATGATGATGATGAATGAGTGACAGCTGGTGCTGAGGATGAGTGACAGCTGTCACTTGTTCTGGGTCTGGCGCCCTCTCGTGCTTGGAGCCCGCACTCCAAGCAGGGCGCCCTCTGGTGGTGGTGGGCCAGCAGTACCTCCTCTTCAGCGGCCCACATAACATATATTGTATGCCAACAGCGTTAGCACTTTTAGAAGGTGTCGGTAGCTTCATCTGTTAGTTCCACTTAATGCATGATTACTGAGAAAATAAGCAGCTTATAACTTTTAAAGTCCACAACAATGCAAACCGTTAAGAAAGCCATTGCACAGTTTCCAACAATCTGATTTAATAAACAGCCAAAATAAGGTTTGCAGGCTGGAAAGAAAATGTAGCCAAGCTCACCCAGTGCTTTTGCAGTGATGTCAAAGTCTGCTCCATGACAATAGTGATGGACTGTTTTTCTTGTTTACTTTGTACATAGAACTATGGAGTATTTAGTGCACACAAAGCTGAGCCAGAGATGCACAATGACTTCTTTTTTCTTTCAAATGTGTCTTCTTGGGCCTCCATGTCTGACATAAAGAGTGGAAAACTCCTTTTACACAGACACTTGTGTTCGCACAAGCTTGCTATTATCTGAGGTAATGTGATGTAATTTCTATGGATCATGGGGTGGAAACCAAATAGTGTGCACTGAAGTTGTTTTCAGTGCAGAAGGTTCTCGGGTCAAACCTCACCCCTTACCACATTGTTTCTTGTAATGTGGAGTTACATCAGGAAGGGCATCCCATGTAAAACTTCTGCCAATTCAACATGCAGATCCACCTCAAATCTGCTGTGACGACCCTGAGTGAAAACATGGAAGAAGCCAAAGGGACCTACTTTTTACTTTTAAAAAGGTTAAAGGAGCAGACTGCACAGATGCATGCAGTCCATCGGTCATTCACTGCAGTGAAGTTAATTTGATATTGGATGTTAATCATATAAAAAAATACATTTAATTTGCAACTATCAGTGGATTTTTGTCAGACCAGATGTAATGTAATACAAGTACAGGTCACATGTTACAAGATCTAAAATTGTTTAAACATGTGCCATCTCTGCTAGGATAGTGACACTTACCACATTTAGTCCTATTTCACTGGTTATGCTGTTGCAACTCATGAACTCTGCAAAAAGCACAACTTGTCTTTTTGACCCAATGCCAACTAAACTATTTAATGACCTGCGGGCTACACTTTGATCAACTGTGCTGACAATTATTAATTTGTCACTAACCTCAGGTTCTGTTTCTCAGAGTTTTAAAACTGCAGTGAACAAATCTATTCAAATCAAATCAATTTTATTTATATAGCACCAAATCACAACAGTCGCCCCAAGGTGCTTTATATTGCAAGGAAAAAGCCATACAATAATTACAGAAAAACCCCAAAGGTCAGAACGACCCCCTGTGAGCAAGCACTTGGCGACAGTGGGAAGGAAAAACTCCCTTTTAACAGGAAGAAACCTCCAGCAGAACCAGGCTCAGGGAGGGGCAGTCTTCTGCCTGGACTGGTTGGGACTGAGGGGAGAGAATCAGGAAAAAGACATGCTGTGGAAGAGAGCAGAGATCAATCACTAATGATTAAATGCAGAGTGGTGCATACAGAGCAAAAAGACAAAGAAACACTCAATCAATCAATCAATCAATTTTTTTTTATATAGCGCCAAATCACAACAAACAGCTGCCCCAAGGCGCTCTATATTGCAAGGCAAGGCCATACAACAATTATGTAAAACCCCAACGGTCAAAACGACCCCCTGTGAGCAAGCACTTGGCTACAATGGGAAGGAAAAACTCCCTTTTAACAGGAAGAAACCTCAGCAGAACCAGGCTCAGGGAGGGGCAGTCTTCTGCTGGGATCTGGTTGGGGCTGAGGATGAGAACCAGGAAAAGACCTGCTGTGGAGGGGAGCAGAGATCGATCACTAGTGATTAAATGCAGAGTGGTGCATACAGAGCAAAAAGAGAAAGAAACAGTGCATCATAGGAACCCCCCAGCAGTCTACGTCTATAGCAGCATAACTAAGGGATGGTTTAGGGTCACCTGATCCAGCCCTAACTATAAGCTTTAGCAAAAAGGAAAGTTTTAAGCCTAATCTTAAAAGTAGAGAGGGTGTCTGTCTCCCTGATCTGAATTGGGAGCTGGTTCCACAGGAGAGGAGCCTGAAAGCTGAAGGCTCTGCCTCCCATTCTACTCTTACAAACCCTAGGAAATACAAGTAAGCCTGCAATCTGAGAGCGAAGCGCTCTATTGGGGTGATATGGTACTACGAGGTCCCTAAGATAAGATGGACCTGATTATTCAAAACCTTATAAGTAAGAAGAAGAATTTTAAATTATATTCTAGAATTAACAGGAAGCCAATGAAGAGAGGCCAAAATGGGTGAGATATGCTCTCTCCTTCTAGTCCCCATCAGTACTCTAGCTGCAGCATTTTGAATTAACTGAAGGCTTTTTAGGGACCTTTTAGGACAACCTGATAATAATGAATTACAATAGTCCAGCCTAGAGGAAATAAATGCATGAATTAGTTTTTCAGCATCACTCTGAGACAAGACCTTTCTGATTTTAGAGATATTGCGTAAATGCAAAAAAGCAGTCTACATATTTGTTTAATATGCGCTTTGAATGACATTATCCTGATCAAAATGACTCCAAGATTTCTCACAGTATTACTAGAGGTCAGGGTAATGCCATACAGAGTAAGGATCTGGTTAGACACCATGTTTCTAAGATTTGTGGGGCCAAGTACAATAACTTCAGATTTATCTGAGTTTAAAGCAGGAAATTAGAGGTCATCCATGTCTTTATGTCTGTAAGACAATCCTGCAGTTTAGCTAATTGGTGTGTGTCCTCTGGCTTCATGGATAGATAAGCTGGGTATCTCTGCGTAACAATGAAAATTTAAGCAATACCGTCTAATAATACTGCCTAAGGGAAGCATGTATAAAGTGAATAAAATTGGTCTTAGCACAGAACCTTGTGGAACTCCATAATTAACTTTAGTCTGTGAAGAAGATTCCCCATTTACATGAACAAATTGTAATCTATTAAACAAATATGATTCAAACCACCGCAGCGCAGTGCCTTTAATACCTATGGCATGCTCTAATCTCTGTAATAAAATTTTATGGTCAACAGTATCAAAAGCAGCACTGAGGTCTAACAGAACAAGCACAGAGATGAGTCCACTGTCCGAGGCCATAAGAAGATCATTTGTAACCTTTACTAATGCTGTTTCTGTACTATGATGAATTCTAAAACCTGACTGAAACTCTTCAAATAGACCATTCCTCTGCAGATGATCAGTTAGCTGTTTTACAACTACCCTTTCAAGAATTTTTGAGAGAAAAGGAAGGTTGGAGATTGGCCTATAATTAGCTAAGATAGCTGGGTCAAGTGATGGCTTTTTAAGTAATGGTTTAATTACTGCCACCTTAAAAGCCTGTGGTACATAGCCAACTAACAAAGATAGATTGATCATATTTAAAATCGAAGCATTAAATAATGGTAGGGCTTCCTTGAGCAGCCTGGTAGGAATGGGGTCTAATAAACATGTTGATGGTTTGGATGAAGTAACTAATGAAAATAACTCAGACAGAACAATCGGAGAGAAAGAGTCTAACCAAATACCGGCATCACTGAAAGCAGCCAAAGATAACGATACGTCTTTGGGATGGTTATGAGTAATTTTTTCTCTAATAGTTAAAATTTTGTTAGCAAAGAAAGTCATGAAGTCATTACTAGTTAAAGTTAATGGAATATTCAGCTCAATAGAGCTCTGACTCTTGTCAGCCTGGCTACAGTGCTGAAAAGAAACCTGGGGTTGTTCTTATTTTCTTCAATTAGTGATGAGTAGAAGATGTCCTAGCTTTACGGAGGGCTTTTTTATAGAGCAACAGACTCTTTTTCCAGGCTAAGTGAAGATCTTCTAAATTAGTGAGATGCCATTTCCTCTCCAACTTACGGGTTATCTGCTATTCTAGAATTAACAGGGAGCCAATGAAGAGAAGCCAATATGGGTGAGATATGCTCTCTCCTTCTAGTCCCTGTCAGTACTCTAGCTGCAGCATTTTGAATTAACTGAAGGCTTTTCAGGGAACTTTTAGGACAACCTGATAATAATGAATTACAATAGTCCAGCCTAGAAGAAATAAATGCATGAATTGTTAAGAAACATTTGTTGAGAAATATTCTTGAGAAACATAACTTCAATCTGGGTTAATTGAAAAATTACATAGCAATAACATATACCCTTTTGTCTAAATTTCTGAAAATGTGGTTTCTCAGCACCTTGTGGTTTACCTTGTTGAAAATAGCTTCTTTGAGCTGCTCAGGTCTACATTTAGAAACTCACCACCCCACAGAGTGGTGAATGATCTGCTTCCAATGGACTCTGACTGTTGTGAAAGTGTTGTGACACGGACCCACAACAGGGGGCGGTAATGAACGGACAATGGATAAGCCAAAAGTAACAATTTAATGTTGTGAATTGCACAACGACGTACAGACAATAACAATATGGTGGACTGTCAATCATACACCAGGTGACGTGTGGGCAGGCTCGACGATAGAAGACGCCTGGCGAGAGAAGAGCCGGATCCCCACACAGCTTCCACTGCCAACGGAGCTGAAGAACACTGGAGCCGCCAAGCCCTGCGCCCCAGGTGGCTGCTGTCTTCAGCAGTCAGACCCAGTACTGCTGGCAGAAAACAGAGACAGTCCTGATGAGTGTGAGTTCGCACACTCAGTAATCCCACAGTCAGTGTTCAGTAAAGGAGGGAGAACCTCCACCTCCAATCACACACTCGTGCAGCTCCTGTCTAACCACTTATCTGGTTGGGGTGTGAAGCGAAGCCATCGCTGATCACACCAAACGCCAATCCCACAGATAAGGCAAACACCACAGGAAAACGGCTGCAAAAGAAGTTCAGACTATTACTCAATGTTTTGTTCAGCAGAGAAAAATTACCTGAATGGTAGCTGATTTCTCGGCGAGGAGGTGGAGTTGCAGTCCGGCCTTTATGGTGATGGTGATGAGATGAATGAGTGACAGCTGGTGCTGAGGATGAGTGACAGCTGTCACTCCCAGTGGCTCCGGCGCCCTCTCGTGCTTGAAGCCCGCACTCCAAGCAGGGCGCCATCTGGTGGTGGTGGGCCAGCAGTACTTCCTCTTCAGCGGCCCACACAACACTGACACCACTACTGTGCTGCTATAGTTAGATCTTAGTCTTGCGTTTGACACAATGGATCATTAAATATTATTGGACAGGATTGTGAACTATTTTGAGATTAATGACAGCATCCTTGCTTGGTTGACATCTTATTTATCTAGTTACTCTGTGTGTCTTGTATAATATCATTATCATGTCCCAGTAAAATATGGGTTATTGCAGAAGTCTGTATTTGGCCCTCTGGTATTCACGATCTATATAGCACCTCTTGATCAGGTATTGCAAAGTTTTGAAAATACTTTTCATTGCTATGTCGATGGCACTCAGTTGTACATGCAGATGATTGCAGATAATTTCATCTACGCTAGTGAAAAACTGGATGTTTAGCAACATCTTACTTTTAAACTCTGATAAGAATGAGATGATGGCCATTGGTCCTGTGAGACACAGGTATCAGTTTAATCAGCTCATGGTAACTTTGGACCTGTGTGTGATTAATCACAGTGATGAAGTGACAAATATTGGGCTTATCTGTCATCCTGGACTGTCCTTTTGGCAAAATCATGAAGACTGCTTTCTATCACCGCTGTAATATTACAACGACTTGACTTGACTATCTATGGCTAACACAGAGACATTGATTCATGCCGTTGTCTCTTCTGGATTGGATCATTGTAATGTTCTGTTCTCTGGTTTACCACTGTCCAGCATCAAAGATCTCCAATTGGTTCAAAATGCTGCTGCAAGAGTTCTAAGTAGGAGAAGAAATTTTGACAATATTACCTGACCTCCCTTCATTGGCTTCCTCTGCATGGCAGGCCAGGTTTCAGGGTTTTGTCATGAACATACAAAATCCTCCATGGACTAGAGCCTCCCTATCTGGCTGAACTAATACCAGCCTTTGCTCTCCATTCTCAAGGGGCAGGATTACTTTTGTTTCAAATGTTAAAAAGAAGGCAGCCAGCCACAGAGCTTTGTCTCATCGTGTACCTGTTCTGTGGAACAATGTGCCTGCTGAGATAAAACATTCTGATAATCTGGAGTCATTCAGTTCCAGATTAAAAACTCATCTGTTCTCGCTTTGGTATGAATAAGATACTAGTTTCTCTTTCTCTGAGTGACCTGCGATCATTGAACCCTTTCGTGGATGGTTGTGGTGGATCGGAGCACCCTCTCAGTGGTCCCCTGTCTGAGCGTGCAGCCTGTCTGAGGAAGAAGGACAATAACATAACTGTCATCTAAGGACCATAACCTTTCTGTTCTTGTTTTGCATGTTTGAAAATTCTTTGTTGTATTTTATTTGATCGTTGGTTTAGCTGAAGCCGTTGGTCACCCCCCTGAGTCTGGTCTGCTTGTGGTTTCTTCTTCAAATTACACCCAAGAGTTTTTCTTTACCACTGTTGCCTATCTGCTTGTTCAGGGGGACTGGCAAAGTTAGATCTTACCCTCCAGAGCTGACTTATGTTGTCATTTGGTGCTATACGAGGTCTATTAGATAATAAACCGACCCTTTTTTTTTTTTAACTATATGGATTTGAATGATGTGCGATTACACCAATCATGCTTGAACCCTCGTGCGCATGCGTGAGTTTTTTCACACGTGTCGGTGACGTCATTTCCCTGTGGGCAGGCCTTGAGTGAGATGTGGTCCCGCCCTCTCGGCTGAATTCCTTTGTTTCACACGCTGCTCGAGACGGCGCACGTTGCTTTATCAAAATTTTTTCTGGACCTGTGAGGAATATCCGAGTGGACACTATTTAAGAAATTAAGCTGGTTTCAGTGAAAAGTTTAACGGCAGATAGAGATTATGGGGTGTTTCTGTCGCTGTAAGGACTTCCCACGCAGCGGGATGTTGTGCAGCACTTCCAGGCGCCGTCATCGGCCTGTTTCGACCTGAAAACATCCTAATTTAAGGCTTAATTCACCCAGGACGTCGTGAGAGAACAGAGAAGATTCAGAAGAGGCCGGCATGAGGACTTTATGCGGACATTCCACTGTTTAAGGACATTTTGTAATGAAAGACGTGCGGGCAAATTCGCCGAGTTGTTTCCGTGACGACTCGGCAAATCTGTGTGTGCCGCGGACAGGAAAAGACCTCCGTGTTGAAAACCATGTGTAAAATTCAGGCGCTTTTGATGGCTTTCAACAAGTGAGTAACTGAGAAATTGTTTAACAGCTTGGGCATGTTCCAACTTGCCCGTTAAGGTTTCCAACGGAGGTGTTTTTCCTGTCGCGACCCCCCACAGTCGGGTCCAGCCCGATATGCGACTCTGCCCGCACGTTCTTTCATTACAAAATGTCCGTTAACAATGGAATGTCCGAATAAACTCCTCATGCCGACTTCTTCTGAAAGTTCTCTGTTCTCTGACGACTTCCTGGGTCAACAGAGCCTAAAATGTGGAAGTTTTCAACTTGAAATGGTGAGACGCTGCCGCCTCAAAGCGTAGATCGCCGTCAGGCGCCTTGGGCCGTCCTTACGGCGACACTACCAGACCAAACTCTCTCATCAGCCGTTAAAATTTTTACCGAAAACCAGCTGAATTTATCAAATGGTGTCCACTCAGTTGTGCCTTACAGTTTTGAAAAAATTTTTATCAAACAAAGCAGCAGTCTCTGAGCCATTCCTAAACAATGAAAAATCGACGAGAGGGTGGGCGACTCCTCACTCAAAGACTGCCCACAGGCGAATGACGTAACCGACAGGCGTGAAAAAACTCTTGCATGCCCACGAGGGTTCAAGCATGTCTGATGTAATCACACGTGATTCAAATCCATATGGTTTTTGAAAAAAATAATAAGGTCGGATACTTTTCTAATAGACCTCGTATAAATGAATTTAATTGATTTAAATCAAACTATTTTGGAATTTCCCAGGATTCAAAGCACTAAAAACAATAAACTGTTATCATTGACATTTATCCTTTTATTATTAAAGTACACTACAACAATACACAAAAATCCCAAGTTAAAGAGCTGATAATATAGAAAAAACGTGCAACTTATTCGCCGGAAAAAAACAGCGGTAAATGTAACTCCTTTCCATCGTCCAGTTTACTTTGGGCTCAGATTCCACATCATGCAAGCTACAAGTTGGACTTGGAAACACCCCAAATTGACTTAGGTTTTAGATCGGGCCCACAGATTCATTTTTTTAATTGCACCTTAATGAGGTGTTTCAGAGTCAGAAGGCTGCAGAACCAGGATAGATCCTTTGTGTCATTTTCAGGCATGTTGTTGTGTTTTGTCAGGAAACGTGGTGAACGGAACCATTGGGAAGCAGATGGTGGACATGTTGGTGGAGTCATCCAACAATGTAGAGATGATCTTAAAATTCTTTGACATGTTCCTCAAACTGAAAGATCTCACCTCTTCAGAGGCTTTCAAGGAGTATGACCCTGATGGAAAAGGTAAGAATCCTTCAGGTTTCTATGGAATCGATTGGGAATGGTTGAGGAATATCAGGAGCATATGCTGTGGGAAAGTGTGAAGAATGTTAAAATGGCTTGTGGAGAGAAGTGCAGACAGAGCTGATGTGATCACTGTCATCTGTGGACCTCCAGGTGTCATCTCTAAGCGGGACTTCCATAAGGCTATGGAGAGCCATAAGCACTACACCCAGTCTGAGACTGACTTCCTGCTCTCCTGTGCTGAGACCGATGAAAACGAACTGCTCGACTATGAAGAGTTTGTGGAACGCTTTCATGAGCCAGCTAAGGTCAAATCTATTCACAGGTTTACCAAAAGGTTAAAATCATCTCATGTTCTTATTACGTACACCAAGGACGTAATAAAATCAGCAGCATTTAGTTATTTGTCTGTCTGTCTGTCTGTCTGTTAGCAGGATTACGTCAAAACTACTGTACAGATTTTGACACAATTTTCACCACAGACAGATGATAATAGGCCATCATTAAATTCTGGAGGTGATCCAGATCTGTAATCTGGATCAAGATTTCACTTTATAGACTTTTAAGTATTACATCAAAACGACTTCACAGATACGACATCACGATGCAAAACCAAGATCAGGAAGACACTGTTTTGCTTCAGCTTGTGAATTAAATATCATATTGCAACAGCTTGATCAGTCGGACCATTCTGGATCAGTATGTAATTACTGCATTGTGTTGTGGAATCCGGATCCAGGTAATGTCCGGGACACGATATGAATCACGTCTTTTATTTTGAGTTCTTGTCAACCCTTGGCGGATGTCAGAAATCTGTGATTGCTCTTGTTGTGTTCTTGTCTCATACCTTACGGCCCTGTCCCACTGAGGAGAGGATTAATTGTGCATGAATTGAGTATACAAAGTACGGGCGCTCGTTGTCGTCCGCAACAAAAATGTCCAAAAATGACAAATGTCCCAGTATGAATTATGGATTTTATTAATAATGTATAGCGAATATATGATGAACAGTCACGGTTGTATAACGCATGTAGTGAGGAAACTGATCCGACGCATTGCGATTATCACGGCAGTATTACAGGTGTATTATGATGCATCGCGCACGTGTTGCACGTGCACGGAATCTGCATTGTGGTCATAAATGAAGTGCACTCGGGCCGTCGGTATCACTATCACACCAACAATACAACCTCTGGAGCAACTGCTGGACTTGGACAATAGGGTTATGACTACAAAACCTTTTTCAAAACTTTCATTTTCCTGATGTTGCATTTGATGAACTTTTACCCATAGATCACTTTTTTCAAGTTATTTCATTGGATCATGAAAAAAACCTCCCGCACCTAGCACCGCATCACTTTTAAAAATACATGAGTTGACACAATACTATTTAAAAATAACATAACAAGAAAAGAATTAGCAAGTATCAAGAAATAACAAGAAAATATATACAAATAAATATTGCTAAAATATATGAATAAACAATAATTAAAATAAATAAAAAATAAAGGTAAAATAGATTAAATTGATAACAAATAAAATATAACAGTATTCAGATGATCATATCTGACACAACAGCAGTCAATACTGGTTGCAAACATGGTGTTGTAGCCAGGCTTCAGAGAACATTTCGAGACAAGGGATTCGATGAACCTCAATACATCGGCTGCCAACACCACATTCTTGATCTTGTTCTGCGACATGTGTTGGACTTCTTTTTTCCTATACGGTCACAGTCACCTAACATTAACTATGAGTTTATTGATGAGATTTTGGAACAGTATGATGATTTGCAAAATGCACACATGGGCACAGAAGGGATACCAGAATATGAGAACCTTGGCTGGAGACATGATTTTAAATTCCCTTTTGAGCTTTGTGAAGCATACAAGTTTTACAAAATGGAGGACAAATGGCCTCGCATCAAATGGCACAAGCTGCCAACACTTCACAGTGCCAGGTTGAACTCATGAGGAATTTTTGGACTTATTGCATGTTTCCTTCTTCCAAATTGGCGAGAACAGCTGAGGGTAACTTGTGATTTCATTGCAACTACATGGTCACGGGCATGGTTTTCTAACCAACACGATTAAGAAATAGATTATGAATACCTGCTGTTAGCAATATCCAAACTTAAGTGTCCCAAAGATGTGAAATGCTTCTCTACTCACTGGAAGAAGGAACTATCAGTGCTTGATGTGCCTCGCTCCAACATAGTAGCTGAGACGGCTGTAAAGTTGATGGAGGAGGTTTGTTCTACTTGCAAAACAGATAAATATCTTAACAGCAAATTTATTAACACTACTACACAAATCTGAAACACTATTAAAAATACTACAAATGCTATATGTACTCATTTTCATGTATTCCTTGTGTATTGTATGTAAAAGTGACATGTTATAATGTGTTTGAGCCGCTAGGTGTTTTAATGTGAAATATGAAACTGTCTTAGGTGCGGGAGGTTTTTTTCAAGGTCTGGCAAAACCAAAGTCATTTTTGTGAGTTTTAGTTAAAAGTTCATCATTTATAATCCCAGGCTAATAAATTTGAGATTTGTCATAACCCTATTGGACAAGTTGATTGGAGTAAAGAAGCAGTGAACAGGGCGAGTGGTGACGTCAGCGGATCGCATCAGAGCGCAGCTCGTCTAAATGGTTATAACAAGTAGTTAAATCTGTTATAAGCATAAGAATAAATACTGTAACATCTGCAGACAAGAAGGAAAAAGCATGCAACTGTTTTATCAAGCCATGACAATGTAAACAAGTCAAATAATTATCTTTTTAGACAGTTCAAAATGCTTTCTGCAGCTGGAGCCATTCGTGAACAGCTCCAGCTTCCTCTGTGATTCAGGTGATTAGAGCCATTTTCAACAGCCAATTTGCAGAATAAAATGATTAATCCACCACGAAATAATTATTTTATATAGGCAGCATCCAGCGCAGAGTGTGTGGCAGCTGGTAGAACAAAGAACGTTGTCCAGCTGTGAACACAGCGCATCTGATTTGCATCCGCCGCAAATCAGATGCAAAGCAGACATAATAAAAATGTTTTATTCGTGGCCAATCTGTATGCAGTCGCTACAATGTATTTTAGTTCATGATGTGGACATGATGGGCACGCAAAATATCCATTTTACACACTGTCCCAGTCCGCTGCCAAGCCGCAAATCCCTGTCAGTTGCGGATATCAGCGGTTAACGGCAGATATACAGCACATAGATTGAGTATGTACTGAGTATGTATGGAGTATGTATGAAGTATGTAAGGTGGATGTCATCTGCAGCCAAAATTTTGTGCAGCTCAAAAATCCTGGAAACAGAAAAACGTGCCTCTGTGGATAATTGCGGACGCGTGCGGGTGTCAGCCGACTCATACAAGCATGTTTCACGGATACTGCGGATGTTAAGCGAATATGAGCCAATTTTGTGCGCAATCCATACGCAAATCCTCCTAAACACCAGTGGGACAGGACCCTTACATTTGGTTCATTCTGTGTCAAATCTCTTAGGGTTTTGAAAAACTTGATGTGATGAAAGTATTGTAAAAAAAAAAAAAGCAATAATAATAATAATAATACATCTGTTGTTTCTAAGGTTAAAAATTGGCCGCTGTGATTGTCCAAAATATTCTGTAAAAACTAGGGATGGGTATCAAAAAGTGGTTCCTTTTACGAATCGTTAAGAAATTATTTGATCCACCGGCATCAATAACCTTTTTGATTAATAATTGCCTTATTGGTGCTTCAGTTCACATTATGCCGGAGCAGCCATTGATTTTGAGGGAGATGATCTGGAAAATGATCATTTCTCAACGTTGATTCTGCGACCTGCTGCTTCACTGGTTCTCTGTGTCGCTGCTTTTCAGAAGTGACACATCCACAATTTCTTCATTAAGCCCCCCCAACACCCATTTAAAGATGTCATTCATGAGTCACCTTTGTGCAGATTAAAGTCACTCACTGGGACTCTTGTCTGTGCAAGAAACAAGAACTGTCCTCTGTTCTGTTCCTGTTTTGTGGGACTAAGTGCACAGTTCCAAATGCTGCGTGGCTCTCTGGTGTACAGATTTTGGTCAGAATTAATAACGTCAAGGTGAATTACCATTTTAAATCAAATGACACCTCTTTCCAAACCTTGTAATACAGACAACAAACTACAACAGCCAAAATGAGACGTCCTCCGTTCTTTATGAATTACATTGATCTTGATTTGCAGTGTAAGAGCTCAGCTCAGGGCTGTGGCGTTAAATTTGTCTCATTAATATCTGAAAGGAAATGCTTTTGACAAAAACTACAGATTTTGTTTATTTCTATTTATGTCCAGAGATCAAGGATTCAGTGACCACGAATCCTTAGGGGAGGTGATGATCTCATGATTAAAGCGTTGGGCTTGAGACCAGAGGATCCTCAGTTCAAATCCCAACATGACCGGAAAATCACTAAGGGCCCTTGGGCAAGGTCCTTAATCCCCTAGTTGCTCCCGGTGTGTAGTGAGCTCCTTGTATGGCAGCACCCTCACATCGGGGTGAATTTGAGGCATTATTGTAAAGTGCTTTGAGCGTCTGATGCACATGGTAAAGGGCTATATAAATGCAGTCCATTTACCATTTGCTTTTGACAAAGACTTTAGATTTTAGAAGTTGGGACGTTGTGTAAAATGTAAATAAATACAGAATACAATGATTTGCAAATCCTCTTCAACCTATATTCAATTGAATACACACAAAGACAAGATATTTAATGTTCAAACTGATAAACTAACACTAATTGTTGAAGCTTTGTAGGTGGAATTCTTTCCCATTCTTGCTTGATGTACGACTTCAGTTGTTCAACAGTCCGGGGTCTCTGTTGTCGTATTTTGCGCTTCATAATCCGCCAGACATTTTCAATGGGCGACAGGTCTGGACTGCAGGCAGGCCAGTCTAGTACCCGTACTCTTTTATTATGAAGCCACGCTGTTGTAACACGTGCAGAATGTGTCTTGACATTGTCTTGCTGAAATAAGCAGGGATGTCCCTGAAAACGTCGTTGCTTGGATGGCAGCATGTGTTGCTTCAAAACCTGGATGTATCTATCAGCATTGATGGTGCCATCACAGATGTGTAAGTTGCCCATGTCATGGGCACTAACACACCCCCATACCATCACAGATGCTGGCTTTTGAACTTTGCAGTGGCAACAATCTGGATGGTCTTTTTCCTCTTTTGTCTGGAGGACACGACATCCATGATTTCCAAAAACAATTTGAAATGTGGATTTGACAGACCACAGCACACTTTTCCACTGCGACTGTTCATTTCAAATGAGCTCAGACCCAGAGAAGGCGGCGGCGTTTCTGGATGTTGTTGATGTATGGCTGTCGCTTTGCATGTTAGAGTTTTAACTTGCACTTGTGTAGCGACAAACTGTGTTAACTGACAATGGTTTTCTGAAGTGTTCCTGAGCCCACGTGGTAAGATCCTTTACACAATGATGTTGAGTTTTAATGCAGTGCCACCTGAGGAATCGAAGGTCACGGGCATTCAGTGTTGGTTTTCGACCTTGTCGCTTACGTGTACAAAGTTCTTCATATTCTCTGAATCTTCTGATTATTTTATAGACTGTAGATGATGCAATCCCTAAATTCCTTGCAATTGAACGTTGAGAAACATTGTTCTTAAACTGTTGAACTATTTTTTCGCACACTTGTTCACAAAGTGGTGATCCTCACCCCATCATTGCTTGTGAACGGCTGAGCCTTTTGGGGATACTCCTTTTATACCCAATCATGACACTCACCTGTTTCCAATTAACCTGTTCACCTGTGGAATGTTACAAACAGGTGTTCTTTGAGCATTTATCAACTTTCCCAGACTTTTGTTGCCCCTGTCCCAGGCATCCCAGGTTGCAGGCATCCACTTCAAAATGAGCAAATATTTGTACAAAAACTAAGAAAATGCAGCATTTTATAGGTTTGAAATGTTATGTTTGCTCTGGATTTAAAATGGATGTTTTTATGCTAGAACGCCCAATGTAGCAAATATGATACAAATAAAAACTCATATATGCAAAAAGGTTTTTGTTTTGTTTTGTTTTTGGTGGGTTTGTTAAAAGGTCCAATAAAGACTCTTGTTTCAAAAAATTTGAATTTTCTGACAATTATTTCACAGGGTGGGCTTTATAGGGTTAAATATCTTGTCTTTGTGGTGTATTCAATTGAATATAGATTGAAGAGGATTTGCAAATCATTGTATTCTGTTTTATTTACATTTCACACAATGTCCCAACTTCACTGGAATTGGGGTTGTAATGTGCCAGAATCGTGAAAGAACTTTGTGAGGAGCTGATGGCAGAACTTCCATGGGACATTATTCTCCAGCGGACAATCGCGCGTGATCCGCGCATGAGGACTTTTAGTGGATCTGGTCATTGTTCTCTGGCTGGTGATCACACGCGAGCTGTGCATGAGGACTTCTTTGGTTGAGTGGAAATCAGTGTACAAGTGGGTGAGTGCCCTTTCCATTTGTTCCCCTTTTAAATTTTGTGCTCCTGAGTGGAGCTGGTAGGCTTTATTTTTATTTTACTTTGAGAGAGTCTGTTGGATTTTGGATTTCAATCTGTCTGCAGTCTGTTCTCTGTAATAGAGCAGCACTCTGTTTTAACCCATTATAGCTCCCACCGTGAATGTACACATGCAAGTGGACCTCTCGACTGTCTGCTCACACAGATGTATTTCTTATATTTTTCACAGTTATATCGATGACAACACATAAGCATGCCCAAAGCTAAGCCTCTAGTGGAGACTGTTTTTAACAGGCTGCATTCATGATGAACATGCACACACACACTGTCTTCCGTGGAGAGTGGCTGCTTTTACAGTGACTGCATCAAAATGAACAGTAATCACTTAAAAATGAGTCATAACAACACGACATCACACTTATGTAAACTTTGCAATTAATCTGCAGCTCCATTTTTAGTGTTAGCAGCTACATTCCATTCAAGTATGTGCTGGGATGTGTTCCTCAAAGCTACGTAAATGCTGTTGGAAACAAGTGCTCATGAGTACTTTGTTTTCAGCAGCCTCCATAGCTGTTTGCTGTGAAAGGCATATACTTTGAGTCCAGTCATGGAAGTGCACAAAGTAATCGGTGTATCATCGGAGCATCACTAACAGCCTACATCTAAATTTGTAATGATTTTGGTGCAACATGTCCTATAAACATATTTAGTATTCAGTTGTATTATAAATAATCTAACACACAGTTGATTTTAAACTTCACGGGGGGGTCCAAATTCAATGACATATTTAAAAAAATGTTTTAAAAAGTAACGCAATAGTTACTTTCCGTTTTAACTAATGACTTTGTAACTAGTAACTATAACTAATTACTTTTTTAAAGTAAGGTGTCCACCACTGCTTCATATTCCTGTCAAAGTTAGCATATGGCCTCAACAAGATTCCATGAAATTTCTACGATGAGCACTCTGACAGCGTCTGAGCTATGGCAAAATTTATGTATCATGTTCTCTCAAAAATCACCACTAGCAACATATCTTAGGTTTTTGCGAGGATTTACTCATTGGCTACTTTAATTTTCAACATGGTGTCAAAAGGAACTGATATCTTGATGTTATAATGTGTTTCACTTTCCCTTTGCAAGAGTGCACTAATTAGCCAAAATGTTTTTGCATGTTTCTCACTAATTAGGAGGACGTGCAGAAACATGAGATGTTACTCATGAATCCCAGTTATCCACAAAGATTAACAAAATTCTAAGCGATGTCGGCATATTCTTCTTTGATTTGACATGAAATGACCTGTTTTTAAAAGCCATACAAGCTTTTTGTCTGTGACTGTTGCTCCTCTGTAGATATCCACTGCTGGACACAAGATTTTTGACCATTTTGAGCAAATGGAGAAACAATTAGTTCCATAGAATATTATTTCATGGTTCAGTTTGTGAGACTTTTTTCTGGAACTTTGCTGAGAAAATGGTTTGTGTGGCTTCATACTGAAGAAAGTATTTGTGATTGAACAGGATATTGGTTTTAACGTAGCGGTTCTCCTGACCAACCTGTCAGAGCACATGCCTCATGACACCCGCCTGCAGACCTTCTTGGAGCTGGCGGACAGCGTTCTCAACTATTTCCAACCCTACCTTGGTAGGATCGAGATCATGGGCAGTGCCAAACGCATCGAGAGGGTGTACTTTGAGATCAGTGAGTCCAGTCGAACGCAGTGGGAGAAACCTCAGGTAAAGAACGAGGTGTGACTCCACACAGCTCCTGTTTCACTGTCCTTTCAAAATCTCAAACCTGTGTCTTTATCCAGGTCAAAGAATCCAAGCGTCAGTTCATCTTTGATGTTGTGAATGAGGGAGGAGAGAAGGAGAAGATGGAGCTGTTTGTGAATTTCTGTGAGGACACCATCTTTGAAATGCAGCTGGCAGCTCAGATGTCAGACGCTGGCGAACGCTCGGTGATGAAAGAAGAAAGTGAGCGGGACAAACCGGACGACAACCCTGAGATGGGCTTCTTCTCCATCACGACTGTCTGGATGGCCATGCTGGCTCTCAGATATAATGTCATGCTGCTGGTGAAGGTTAATGCAAACAAAACTAAGCAAAACATCAGATGACATCAGCTGACATCATAAACACATTAGACGACATCATAAATATATCAGCTAAAATCATAAACACATCAGCTGACATCATAAACATATCAGGTGACATCATAATCACATCAGATGACATAAATATATCAGTTAAAATCATAAACACATCAGATGACATCATAAATACATCAGATGACATAAATACATCAGCTAAAATCATACACACATCAGATGACATAAATACATTAGATGACATAAATATATCAGCTAAAATCATAAACACATCAGCTAAAATCATAAACACATCAGATGACATCATAAACACATCAGCTAAAATCATAAACACATCAGCTGACATCATAATCACATCAGATGACATAAATAATCAGCTAAAATCATAAACACATCAGCTAAAATCATAAGCACATCAGCTAAAATCATAAACACATCAGCTCACATCATAAACAAATCAGCTAAAATCATAAACACATCAGATGACATAAATACATCAGATGATATAAATACATCAGCTAAAATCATAAACACATCAGCTCACATCATAAACACATCAGCTAAAATCAGAAACACATCAGTTGACATCATAATCACATCAGATGACAGAAATATATCAGCTAAAATCATAAACACATGAGCTCACATCATAAACACATCAGCTAAAATCATAAACACATCAGCTGACATCATCAACATATCAGGTGACATCATAATCACATCAGATGACATAAATATATCAGTTAAAATCATAAACACATCAGATGACATCATAAATCCATCAGATGACATAAATCCATCAGATGACATAAATATATCAGCTAAAATCATACACACATCAGATGACATAAATACATCAGATGACATAAACACATCAGCTAAAATCATAAACACATCAGCTCACATCATAAACACATCAGATGACATCATAAATACATCAGCTAAAATCATAAACACATCAGCTGGCACCATAATCACATCACATGACAAATATATCAGCTAAAATCATAAACACATCAGATGACATCATAAATACATCAGATGACATAAATACATCAACTAAAATCATAAACACATCAGCTCACATCATAATCACATCAGATGACATAAATATATCAGTTAAAATCGTAAACACATCAGCTGGCATCATCATATCAGATGACAAATATATCAGCTAAAATCATAAACACATCAGATCACATCATAAACACATCAGATGACAAATACATCAGCTAAAATCATAAACACATCAGCTCACATCATAAACACATCAGATGACATTAATACATCAGCTAAAATCATAAACACATGAGCTCAGATCATAAACACATCAGCTAAAATCATAAACACATCAGCTGACATCATCAACATATCAGGTGACATCATAATCACATCAGATGACATAAATATATCAGTTAAAATCATAAATCCATCAGATGACATAAATACATCAGATGACAAATATATCAGCTAAAATCATACACACATCAGATGACATAAATACATCAGATGACATAAACACATCAGCTAAAATCATAAACACATCAGCTCACATCATAAACACATCAGATGACATCATAAATACATCAGCTAAAATCATAAACACATCAGCTGGCATCATAATCACATCACATGACATACATATATCAGCTAAAATCATAAACACATCAGATGACATCATAAATACATCATATGACAAATACATCAACTAAAATCATAAACACATCAGCTAAAATCATAAGCACATCAGCTAAAATCATAAACACATCAGCTCACATAAACACATCGGATGACATAAATACATCAGCTAAAATCATAAACACATCAGATGACATCATGAATACATCAGATGACATAAATACATCAGCTAAAATCATAAACACATCAGCTCACATCATAAACACATCAGATGACAAATACATCAGCTAAAATCATACACACATCAGCTGACATCACAAACACATCAGATGACATAAATACATCAGCTAAAATCATAAACACATCAGCTCACATCATAAGCACATCAGCTAAAATCATAATCAGCTGACATCATAATCATATCAGATGACAAATATATCAGCTAAAATCATAAACACATCAGATGACATAAATACATCAGCTAAAATCATAAACACATGAGCTCACATCATAAACACATCAGCTAAAATCATAAACACATCAGCTGGCATCATAATCATATCAGATGACAAATATATCAGCTAAAATCATAAACACATCAGCTGGCATCATAATCATATCAGATGACATAAACACATCAGCTAAAATCATAAACACATCAGCTGGCATCATAATCATATCAGATGACATACATATATCAGCTAAAATCATAAATACATCAGCTAAAATCATAAACACATCAGCTGGCATCATAATCACATCACATGACAAATATATCAGCAAAAATCATAAACACATCAGATGACATCATAAATACATCAGATGACATAAATAATCAGCTAAAATCATAAACACATCAACTAAAATCATAAGCACATCAGCTAAAATCATAAACACATCAGCTCATATCATAAACACATCAGCTAAAATCATAAACACATCAGATGACATCATAAATACATCAGATGACAAATACATCAGCTAAAATCATAAACACATCAGCTTGTATCATAAACACATCAGCTAAAATCATAAGCACATCAGCTCACATCATAAACACACCAGATGATATAAATACATCAGCTAAAATCATAAACACATCAGTTGACATCATAATCACATCAGATGACAGAAATATATCAGCTAAAATCATAAACACATGAGCTCACATCATAAACACATCAGCTAAAATCATAAACACATCAGCTGACATCAACATATCAGGTGACATCATAATCACATCAGATGACATAAATATATCAGTTAAAATCATAAACACATCAGATGACATCATAAATCCATCAGATGACATAAATACATCAGATGACATAAATATATCAGCTAAAATCATACACACATCAGATTACATAAACACATCAGCTAAAATCATAAACACATCAGCTCACATCATAAACATCAGATGACATCATAAATACATCAGCTAAAATCATAAACACATCAGCTGGCATCATAATCACATCACATGACATAAATATATCAGCTAAAATCATAAACACATCAGATGACATCATAAACACATCAGCTAAAATCATAAGCACAAATGACATCATAAATACATCAGATGACATAAATACATCAGCTAAAATCATAAACACATCAGCTCACATCATAAACACATCAGATGACATAAATACATCAGCTAAAATCATACACACATCAGCTGACATCACAAACACATCAGATGACATAAATACATCAGCTAAAATCATAAACACATCAGCTCACATCATAAACACATCAGCTCACATCATAAGCACATCAGCTAAAATCATAATCAATCAGCTGACATCATAATCATATCAGATGACAAATATATCAGCTAAAATCATAAACACATCAGATGACATAAATACGTCAGCTAAAATCATAAACACATCAGCTGGCATCATAATGATATCAGATGACAAATATATCAGCTAAAATCATAAACACATCAGATGACATAAATACATCAGCTAAAATCATGAACACATCAGCTGGCATCATAATCATATCAGATGACATAAACACATCAGCTAAAATCATGAACACATCAGCTGGCATCATAATCATATCAGATGACAAATATCAGCTAAAATCATAAACACATCAGCTCACATCATAAACACGTCAGCTAAAATCATAAACACAGCGCACATCATAATCACATCAGCTGACATCATAATCACATCAGCTAAAATCATAAACACATCAGCTAAAATCATAAACACATCAGCTAAAATCATAATCACATCAGATGACATAAATATATCAGCTAAAATTATAAACACATCAGCTCACATCATAAAGACATCAGCTAAAATCATAATCACATCAGCTGACATCATAATCATATCAGATGACATAAATATATCAGCTAAAATCATAAACACATCAGATGACATAAATACATCAGCTAAAATCAAACACATCAGCTGGCATCATAATCATATCAGATGTCATAAATATATCAGCTAAAATCATAAACACATCAGCTCACATCATAAACACATCAGCTAAAATCATAATCACATCAGATGACATCATAATCAAATCAGATGACATAAATATATCAGTTAAAATCATAAACACATCAGCTGGCATCATCATATCAGATGACAAATATATCAGCTAAAATCATAAACACATCAGATGACATAAATACATCAGCTAAAATCATAAACACATCAGATGACATAAATACATCAGCTAAAATCATAAACACATCAGCTGACATCATAATCATAGATGACATAAATACATCAGCTAAAATCATAAACACATCAGATGACATAAATACATCAGCTAAAATCATAAACACATCAGCTGACATCATAATCATATCAGATGACATAAATACATCAGCTAAAATCATAAACACATCAGATGACAAATACATCCGCTAAAATCATAAACACATCAGCTCACATCATAAACACATCAGCTAAAATCATAATCACATCAGATGACATCATAATCGCATCTGATGACATAAATATATCAGTTAAAATCATAAACACATCAGCTGACATCATAAATATGTCAGCTAAAATCATAATCACATCTGACATTGTAAACACATCAGATGACCTCATAAATGCATCAGCTGACATAAACACACCAGCTCACATTGTAAGCTCACCAGATGACTCAAACACATCCGCTGACATCATAAAGACATGAATTAACCTTCAAATCATCATGTGATGATAACAAAGCAGCCGTACACTTGTTTATGTGACAAATCAACTTGACCTTTAGAATAAACAACAGCACATTGATGCCGGCCCTTCTGCAGCGCTGTGATGGCATCATAACGTCTGCTGCTGCAATATAGATTCACAACAGTTTTGGTAATTTCAGGTGCTGTCCTTGAAGAGCCTGAAGAAGCAGATGAAGAAGGTGAAGAACATGACAGTAAAGGACATCGTGACCACCCTGTTGTCCTGTTACTGGTCACTCTTACTCGGGCTCCTCCATGTGATCTTCAGCGTGGCCCGGGGGTTTTGTCGGATCTTCTCCAGCACATTTATGGGAGGGAATCTGGTGGAGGGGGCCAAGACGATAAAGGTTAGTTTATGTAATAATGACAGGTTTGTTCTGTCACATAACTGACACTATGAGCGACTAATTTCACGTGACTACAGTATGCAGACATATAATTTCCATAAAACATTTATATATATATATATATATATATATATATATATATATATATATATATATATATACACGAGGTCTGTTAGAAAAGTATCCAACCTTTTTATTTTTTTCAAAAACTATATGGATTTGAATCGTGTGCTTGCATCAGACAAGCTTGAACCTTCGTGCGCATGCGTGAATGCCACACTACTATTATTGTGAACATCCCCTTTTCTACTTTTTTTTACTAATAGCCCAATTTCATAGCCTTAAGAGTGTGCATATCATGAATGCTTGGTCTTGTTTGGATTTGTGAGGATCTACTGAATCTACTGGTACCTTGTTCCCCATGTAACAATAAGAAATATACTCAAAACCTGGATTAATCTTTTTAGTCACATAGCACTACTATTATTCTGAACACTACTGTAAGTGCATATTTTTCTACAGGTACTATGGGGGAGCTTGGCATTTTTATGAGGGTGTTATGGGCTCAAGTGTCATGACGGCCGTCTGATCGTAACGATTCCATAGTTTGGACTATCTATGACTGAATGTTCTGGAGTTATGGGGTAAAAAGAGCAAAAATGGTGACAAAGATCAGTTTCAGTTTGTACAGGGGTCAAAAGTTAAAGTTCCTTCAATTTTGGTAAAAAGTGATTATATTAAATTATTGGTTGAGCTAATAGGATTAATAAATAGAATAGTTTGCACCATCTGTCATACTTACTTATCATGTTATGGGGTAACATATGTCATAGAATCCAATGGACATTGTCCTTGTTTGACCTTTACTTTGGACACCAAGCATTCAACACAGTCAAAACTATTCCATTGTTTCAGTCTTGTCAGAGTTTAAAAGTAGGAAATTGCTAGACATCCATCTTTTCACTGATGCAAGGCAATCTTCTAAGGATTTTAAATTGATGAGATTACCAGCAGTTATCAGCATATTAATGAAATGTAATCCTAAAACACCGCAATATCAATCAATCAATCAGTCAATCAATTTTATTTATATAGCGCCAAATCACAACAAACAGTTGCCCCAAGGCGCTTTATATTGTAAGGCAAGGCCATACAATAATTACGTAAAAACCCCAACGGTCAAAACAACCCCCTGTGAGCAAGCACTTGGCGACAGTGGGAAGGAAAAACTCCCTTTTAACAGGAAGAAACCTCCAGCAGAACCAGGCTCAGGGAGGGGCAGTCTTCTGCTGGGACTGGTTGGGGCTGAGGGAGAGAACCAGGAAAAAGACATGCTGTGGAGGGGAGCAGAGATCAATCACTAATGATTAAATGCAGAGTGGTGCATACAGAGCAAAAAGAGAAAGAAACACTCAGTGCATCATGGGAACCCCTCAGCAGTCTAAGTCTATAGCAGCATAACTAAGGGATGGTTCAGGGTCACCTGATCCAGCCCTAACTATAAGCTTTAGCAAAAATGAAAGTTTTAAGCCTAATCTTAAAAGTAGAGAGGGTGTCTGTCTCCCTGATCCGAATTGGGAGCTGGTTCCACAGGAGAGGAGCCTGAAAGCTGAAGGCTCTGCCTCCCATTCTACTCTTACAAACCCTAGGAACTACAAGTAAGCCTGCAGTCTGAGAGCGAAGCGCTCTATTGGGGTGATATGGTACTATGAGGTCCCTAAGATAAGATGGGACCTGATTATTCAAAACCTTATAAGTAAGAAGAAGAATTTTAAATTCTATTCTAGAATTAAGAGGAAGCCAATGAAGAGAGGCCAATATGAGTGAGATATGCTCTCTCCTTCTAGTCCCTGTCAGTACTCTAGCTGCAGCATTTTGAATTAACTGAAGGCTTTTCAGGGAACTTTTAGGACAACCTGATAATAATGAATTACAATAGTCCAGCCTAGAGGAAATAAATGCATGAATTAGTTTTTCAGCATCACTCTGAGACAAGACCTTTCTAATTTTAGAGATATTGCATAAATGCAAAAAAGCAGTCCTACATATTTGTTTAATATGCGCTTTGAATGACATAGCCTGATCAAAAATGACTCCAAGATTTCTCACAGTATTACTAGAGGTCAGGGTAATGCCATCCAGAGTAAGGATCTGGTTAGACACCATGTTTCTAAGATTTGTGGGGCCAAGTACAATAACTTCAGTTTTATCTGAGTTTAAAAGCAGGAAATAGGGGGTCATCCATGTCTTTATGTCTGTAAGAAAATCCTGCAGTTTAGCTATTTGGTGTGTGTCCTCTGGCTTCATGGATAGATAAAGCTGGGTATCATCTGCGTAACAATGAAAATTTAACCAATGCCGTCTAATAATACTGCCTAAGGGAAGCATGTATAAAGTGAATAAAATTGGTCCTAGCACAGAACCTTGTGGAACTCCATAATTAACCTTAGTCTGTGAAGAAGATTCCCCATTTACATGAACAAATTGTAATCTATTAGATAAATATGATTCAAACCACCGCAGCGCAGTGCCTTTAATACCTATGACATGCTCTAATCTCTGTAATACAATTTTATGGTCAACAGTATCAAAAGCAGCACTGAGGTCTAACAGAACAAGCACAGAGATGAGTCCACTGTCTGAGGCCATAAGAAGATCATTTGTAACCTTCACTAATACTGTTTCTGTACTATGATGAATTCTAAAACCTGACTGAAACTCTTCAAATAGACCATTCCTCTGCAGATGATCAGTTAGCTGTTTTACAACTACCCTTTCAAGAATTTTTGAGAGAAAAGGAAGGTTGGAGATTGGCCTATAATTAGCTAAGATAGCTGGGTCAAGTGATGACTTTTTAAGTAATGGTTTAATTACTGCCACCTTAAAAGCCTGTGGTACATAGCCAACTAATAAAGATAGATTGATCATATTTAAGATCGAAGCATTAAATAATGGTAGGGCTTCCTTGAGCAGCCTGGTAGGAATGGGGTCTAATAGACATGTTGATGGTTTGGATGAAGTAACTAATGAAAATACCTCAGACAGAACAATCTGAGAGAAAGAGTCTAACCAAATACCGGCATCACTGAAAGCAGCCAAAGATAACGATGTGTCTTTGGGATGGTTATGAGTAATTTTCTCTAATAGTTAAAATTTTATTAGCAAAGAAAGTCATGAAGTCATTACTGGTTAAAGTTAAAGGAATACTCGGCTCAATAGAGCTCTGACTCTTTGTCAGCCTGGCTACAGTGCTGAAAAGAAACCTGGGGTTGTTCTTATTTTCTTCAATTAGTGATGAGTAGTAAGATGTCCTAGCTTTACGGGAGGGCTTTTTTTATAGAGCAACAGACTCTTTTTCCAGGCTAAGTGAAGATCTTCTAAATTAGTGAGACGCCATTTCCTCTCCAACTTACGGGTTATCTGCTTTAAGCTGCAAGTTTGTGAGTTATACCACGGAGTCAGGCACTTCTGATTTAAAGCTCTTTTTTTCAGAGGAGCTACAGCATCCAAGGTTGTCTTCGATGAGGATGTAAAACTATTGACGAGATACTCTATCTCACTTACAGAGTTTAGGTAGCTACTCTGCACTGTGTTGGTATATGGCATTAGAGAACATAAAGAAGGAATCATATCCTTAAACCTAGTTACAGCGCTTTCTGAAAGACGTCTAGTGTAATGAAACTTATTCCCCACTGCTGGGTAGTCCAATATGTGCCCATGGCAGTGGTGGGCACAGCTAACCAAAAAGGTAGCTTCAATAACTGCTAATCAGCTAACTAAAAAGTTATCTTTTATGAAACTAAACCGATAAACCACCCAAAAATTTATCAGAAGCGACAGCTAACCAGTAACTTTCAGTATTGTCTCCAATACACACTCAACTACTAACAAGTGGATTTTGAGTTTCAACACTGCCAACACTTCTGATAGACCACAAACACAGCCAATGAGTCCATGCTTCTGTCTTTGGGCAGCCTGCCCACTACTGTCGCGAAGCGCCATTCACCTTGACAGTATACAGCAGTCCAGCCGTAAGGCAGATGTCTTGAAATGAAAGTAGGTTTGACTTATCATTTTGATTCATAAATCAAATTAATCCAGATAGAATGACTACATTAATGTCAACTCTGTCATTTGTGCAAAGTTAAAATATATTCAACATATCTTTTAATTTTAAATAATGCACTAATTCTAAAGTTTTGTAACATTAACACACACAGATGCCCAAAGGGATTATGGGTAAGATTAGCCTTATTCATTCCATGTAAAAATCAACACAAGTTAATGTGACGTGTATGTTGGTGTTTACAAATAAATGTGCCTTTGTAAAATATGCCATTTTTTTCTTTTGTCAAAAAAAAAAAAAAACAGCGTTTGCAAAAACAAAAAGTCTGTTTTTTAAGTTGTGATTACTGAGTAGACAACCATGTGATATATTCGGGGTCAAAATGCATAGAACACTGCCATAGGACAAAATGCATAGAACACTGTCATCTACTGGCGGGATTATGGGTAAACTGAGCATCTGGACACCCTTCTGTGTGACACCCCTCTGTTCTGTGTGTCCATTTGTTTTTGTCGTGATTATTGTGCTCTGCCTTTATGATGTTTTTGTTATATTTATAATTCCACATTAATTTCTGTAAGAGTGTCATGTTAATTGTAAGTTTAATGTTTCATGATCTGGTTTTGTTTTCCACTCGGGTTCTTATGTCACATTTTTGGATTTGGTTTTATTCCCTCCATGTTCATAATGCCTTTGCACCTATCATTTCCTTGTGTTGCTTTTTGTCCCTCTTTGCTCCCCCTCCCTCACACAGTCCTCACAACTGTTGTAATCAATTACTTTGTTATTTGAGTCACACCGTTTGATTCCTCACTGCCGAGCAGTTATTTCCTATCGTCATCCTGAACCACGTGTTGTCATCCTGCACCTGTTCATCTCACTGTTGGGTTTTGATAGTTGATTTTGGTTTCTCACATCATTCGTTTGTTCACTTTGACAGTTGGAGGTTGATAGGACTTTTGTTTCACATTTACTACAGACTTGAGTAGTGTTTGTTTTTGTCACGTTGGATTTTTGTGCTACAGACTCTTGTTTCACTTTGGATTTTGTCACCTGGAACTGTGATTCACTCTTGCATAACCACTGTCATCTGGAAGAATAAACATCTAATCTTTTGGTCAACCTCTTGGATTTGTTGCCCACATCCTGGGGTCCAGTCCTTATCTTCTGTGGTACCAAATGATAATAACTATGTTATTTTAAAGACATGTGGCAATCAGCCTGACAGTGACCAGAAATGGCAAAATAATTTTCAAGTGTCTTGCAGCAACATAGTGTCATCTCTACAATATACACATAGGCAGCAGCAGCTCAACCACTACTGTAGTGAGTGTTGTTGTTGTGGAGTGATGCACCCAGACTGTGCACTGCGGAGGTCCATAAAGATTGTATGACAAAAAAAAACCTGATATTTTGGCTGAGTTCTGTTCAGTTGTGCAGCATCTCCTGGTATGTTTGAAGCACAGTACACAGATTCATTTCTCAAACTCCCAGTCACTCTGTATCTGTCGTGCTTCATCCCTGTCACTGCAACATCCAGCAGTGTAAACCAGCTGTTTGAGGTCCTACTTCAACAGTCTCCTTAATATCTGTGGCTAAACACCAATGTATTCTCCATCTATAGGTCTCTGAGCTGCTGGCAAACATGCCTGATCCAACCCAAGATGAAGTACGTGGTGAAGGGGAAGAAAGAGAAAAAAGACCTTCTGACCGTAGCTCAGCCAAAGAAGACCTCGCAGACTTGGCAGTCAACACAAGTGACACAGAGCTGCTGTCTGACATTTTTGGTCTGGACTTAAGGAGGGAAGGGGGCCAGTACAAAATCACCCCCCACAACCCTAATGCAAGTCTGACCGAACTGCTGAACTATCCAGTTCCCTCTCCGAGCCCTTCAACTCCATCTACAGCACCCCCACCTGAGCTCAGACAGAGGCATCAGGTGAGGAGAAAGGAGTCGTAGTGTGCACACACTGCAAATACACTTGTATAGTGTATTTACAATTTAAGTCTCCAGTTTTAGTCTCCAGTTTAAGAAACTGGAGACTGTAAAGTGGAGGGAGGGGAGAGTGTAGCTAGACAGCATCAGATGGTTATTTGTGGGATGGCTTTGGAGATAAAGAAAAGGCAAAAAGTAAGTGCTGAACCAAGAGGCAGAAGGTGAAAGCTGAGGGAGAAAGTGAGACAGGATCTGCATGTAGATGAATAGATGCTGAATGATTGGACAGTTGCCGCAGAAGGACTGAGGAAGATGCATTGGAAGGAGCTGGGTGTGACATCTGGACAGAGGGAAGAAAGTGAGAAGACTCAACTCAACTCAAGTCAGCATTATTTATAAAATGCTTTAGGAACAGCCACAACTGAAACAAAGTTTCAGTCCAACAACAATAAAAACAGCAGTAAACAAATAAAAACAACTAAAACAGAGCAAAGTCTCATGCTATGTTAAAAGCCAGTGAATAAAAGTGGATTTTAAGATTGGTTTTAAAAACAGACAGTGAAGAGGCCTGTCTAATGTGCACAGGTAGAGCATTCCAAATATTAGGAGCAGCCACAGGGAATGCTCGGTCCCCTCTGAGGAGCTGATCAGCTGACCGGAGGCAACGTACAGGGGAGTAAGGGTGACGAAGCTCAGAGAGGTAGGGCGGGGCGAGTCCATTTAAAGATTTAAAAACAAATAAAAGAATCTTAAAATGAACCCTAAAGTGCACAGGCAGCCAGTGCAGGGAGGCCAGGAAAGGTGTAATGTGCTCCCTCTTACAGACTCCAGCATTCTGAGCTAACTGGAGACGTGCAAGGAAGGACTGGCTAACTCTAAAATAAAGTGCATAACAGTAATCCAGTCAAGAGGTAATGAAGGCATGGATTACTGTTTCAAAGTGCTAATGTGCAAAGAAAGGCTTCACCTTAGCAAAATGGATGAGGTGAAAGAAATTTGACCAAACTACTGCACTAATTTGGTGATCCATTCACTGTCCATCTTAAAACCCAAATTAGTAACAGTACTCTTCACATGAGCTGCCGATGGACCCAAAACAACAGGGGAGGGTACACAGGAGCTGCTAGGGCCAAAGACAATCCAGGCCTTAATACAAGACATGACAGCAGGGGTTTGAGAGAAAGGGCATCACTTTTCCTCAGGGGGACATATATCTGGCTGTCATCAGCATAACAATGAAAAGTGACACCATGTTTTCTGAGGATATACCCTAGGGGAAGCATGTACAGGGAGTAAAACAGGGGTTCTAAAATTGAACCCTGTGGGACCCCCTACAAGGGCAGAGAGGAGGAATTTTGGAATCTTTAACAATGATTTGATAAGCGCACCGGCGGTCCTTTAAAATTTGAAATGAAACCTGCAGCTTGTGCTTCTTCCACCTGTATTCGGCTCTGAGACATTCCCATCTGGCTGCACGGGTTCTGTCATTTAACCAGGGTTCAAGTCTAGCCACAGAGACCATTATAGAAAGGCAGGACCAGTTAAACCGGTGGCGGAATAAAGAAGAACGATAAAGTATAAGGAGGAAGAGACTGGTGGAAAATAAGAATAATCAGAAAGAAAGAAAGACAGGAGTACAAGGAGATACAATGTAAGGCAACTATGAGGTGGACAACAAGGAGGAGGTACAATGTAAGGCAACTATAGGTGGAGATACAATGTAAGGCACCTTCAGTAAAGGTCTGTAACTGGAGAGCAATACAGGAAAAAAAGGCACTGTAACTAGAAATGTAATACATGAAACTGGATACTCCTGCAAAACACTTTACAATCCAGCCAAGGAGACATGACAGGGAAACAGTAAAATACTGGAGGGAGCTGAAGACAAATAACTGGCAACAGTTAGACACAAGAGGGATAGTGCAAAAAGAGGACACAAGAGGGAGCCAGAGACCAGACTGAGAGAGAGAGAGAGAGAGAGAGAGAGAGAGAGTAATCCAGGCCACAGAATGATGAAATGAAGAAATGACAATATTAACATCCATCCATTCATTTTCTTCTGCTTCATCTGAGGTTGGGTCGCGGGGGCAGTAGCTCAAGCAAAGCCGCCTAGACCTCTGAGGTCTCGGTGGCAGACTATTAACAATCAGGGTGAATTAACCAGATAGCATGTAAAACAATAAAGACACAGATAGAATGACACCAGAGACAGAATAAGGGGAAGATTAAACACAAACAGCAAAACATGGCCCATGACATTAACCTCAAGGGATAATTAAGATAATTAACCAGAAACATAAAGAATAAGGTATTTATATTAAAAATATACTGGGCTAGACAAAGTTTATCATGCTGCAATCAGTGGTATACACATCAACATGTCAAAGTTGTGTTTGACAAATTGTCATGTCTACATGAGAAATAATGAATTTAACTTTTTTTTGATAAATATATTCTAAACATAACCTTTATAACAGCTCTTTTCCTTATTTTCCATTCAAAGACGTCTTCCTCAGAGAAGAAGGAAGCAGAAGAAGAAAAAGGATGTGAAGGTCAGCACACATCAGGGTGCGTACAAGCGGCACTTTCTTGCACTAACTGCTGTGACTGTGGCGGTAGATGTTTTATGCTGTGTGTAAGCACACATGAAATGTATTAGCTTGACTCAACACTGAGACAGATGAAGCCTCAAAAGAAACCTCAACAGTCATGTCAGGTCTGAGAGCATGTACTTATTATGCAGTGTCTCACTGCATCCACCCCACTGGTTGGTTCCTGGAGGGCAACCACACAGGAAGAGGTAGGTAGGTCCATCCCTACCTCAGAAAAGTGGCAAGCTATCTGCTGCAGCCAGGTGAAATTTGAGCTGTCTTTATCCTTTTTTGTTTTTGCTGGATTGTTCCCAGAGAAGTGTGTCACATGGCCAAAATGTCATACGTGATATTCCCTCACAATGCAAGTGATTCTCCTCATCTGAGTCCGCCTCAGTCAATGTTTCTGTGACACAGTCTGTCTCTTTAGAGTACCAAGAGTACAAAAGATGTCCAGTTGTCACTTTTGGACACTGTTAACATTCTTGTCTCAAAACCATACAGTAAGAGAGGAAGCACCATTGCTGTAAAGACTTTGACCTTTATCCAAGAACCATATTTCCCCAACAACTCCCAGGCATCTCTTGACCTACAAAAAGCAACCATAGCCAAGAGACATGAACATCACTGCTGAGATAAGCGGATATCTCTATGAGTTCCACACTTTCAAGTCCAGGAAGGCATTGAAATTCTAGATCTTAGTCTTGATCCAGGACAATCACAAACCCAGACACTCTGACTCCTCATTCAGCTTCTCAAGTGCTGCAGTATAATTGATTCTATGAAGATCACAGTATCATCTGCAAAGTTAAGGTCAGTTAACCTTTCCTCATGATAAAGTCACTATATTCCATCGCTGAACCCAACACCCAGAGTCAGAACACATCACTGCCAAACACTAGAATTCACTGGGAGAAATTCAGAGATTCTAGCCCGAGCCCGGCTACACACACCACTCACAGCACCTGTCTGCTCAGCAATAATGTGCGACAACTTCTTGGGGATCCCACACATTTTCAGGATGTCCCAGAGAGCAGCCTCATCAGCTGAATCAAAACAACTGAGAAGTTTTGAGACTGACCAAGAAAACCTAGGGCTTGGTTCTCTATCCTTTGCATTCTGGTAAACCAGCATTTCTCTACGTTGGACCCAGTGAGTCAAAACCAAACACATTCTCAAGAAATGCTAGTTAGATGATTGGTATGCTGTCACATCACTATAAAAATAATATTTACTCCACAAAAGATTGTTTGCGTGAGAGAATTCCAGAATGAAAATTTCCCGGATGCACTGAAATGATTGTTGGCATCTAAAATATGTATGTTTGGCCAGATTTTTCACTGGAGTTATTAAGAACATTTTTCTGCCCTGGTTGGGGCTCTCATATATTAATACTGTGGGGGAAACACTGATACTGATGCCAGAAGATATGAGCACATGTACATTCACAGAAAAACTCAGCACAATGTAACCATCCACAATTTTACAATAACTTTGACGTCACAACATTTAAAATATGTTGTGTTGCTGGCACAAGGTCAATTTTCTGGTTATGTCTTAAGCTTTGTTCTTCAAAAAGTTGGCCAAAGTATACAAACATGCTCAAAGGTCTCACTATTCCTTGCTTCAAATTAAAACACACACACAAAAAAAATACTTTCTGGATTGTAGTTGCAGTGAAAGTTGAATTCATTTTAAACTGGCAGTATTTAATAAAATCATTATTATTCTTTTTTATCAGTCAAAACACCTTCTTCTGTGAACATTGAAGACACCAATCTTCATCTGCCATCAGGCTCACGGACTGCATTTTTGGAGTTTGCATTTATGCCTTCAACCTAAATGAATGCAAATAACTTGAAATCAATCTGGTCTTGACGTCCAGCCAGATTCAATCTAAAACACTGAGCAAAATGCAAGGAATCTTTGTTTCTATTTAGGTCGGCTACCTGTTTTGCCCATGTGTTCGTGTCTCCTGTTCTGCCCTAGCAGAGGAGTCGGGAACCAGCCAACCATTCAGGAGACAGCACTGTCCCAACAGGCTGAAAGGCAGGACTTATTGAGGATGGCTCATCATCGGGATGGTACAATGACAGCAGTGCTCCTGTCTGTACCTGGTAACATAAGAGGGTCAAGCCACCTTGACACTTGCACAAATTTGATTCCCACACTGGCACGCAATCTTGTGTGCCAGTGAGTAAACTGTTGCAAACTGCGTAAACTGTGCAAGGCTGCGTGCCAGTGCGCAAAGAAAATTTTGAAATGTTCAGAATTTCTGGCACACACACATTTTGTGCCACTTGTGTGATGTAGTCATGAACATTGTGCAACTACTCGCAAACACTGCATAGCAATGTGTGTCATTGCTCACACAGCACACATTGTCACACAGTGACACGCATTGGCCCAGTTAGATCACGAACTGGGCCACGCCTTCTAACTTGTCATGAAGTGGGTGAGTTGGGCCCTGGCACAAAGAGTTCCTACATAGTTTGCGCACGGCACAAACACTTTGCGCATGCCACGATCTCGACACTCATTAGGCACACCAGCTACATGCATCGTTGATGCACCAATCAGTGACGGCCGCGCACTGTGCCAGTGCATATCGCGAGCCCATCACTAGTCCTGATACATTTCTCATCTTGACAGTGAAGGAGCTACAACTTGAAGATGCCTGCCAAGAATAAAAAAAAGAATAGCAAGAAGAAGAAACTGAGGCTGAGGGACAGCCGGAGTAAGAGGTTGCAGAAATGGAGAGGACTATTCCTCTCCCCTTATTCTTCTCAAGTGTGGAATTTCCAGCACCTCAAGAAGATCCCCAAGAAGAGGCCCAATCAAAGCAGAAACAGGATCAGAGTTAAGAAATACTGGAATACAATTGGACGGACAAGGGAACCAGGAAGCTTTTCGAATTTGTGATGCAGCACCCCCAGCTGTTCAACAAGAAGCATAAGGATTGGCTCTCAAGATGAGGGGTTCACTTCTCCATCATCTCTTGGAACAAGTGGGAAAGAATTCTCAGGTAATTCCTGTACCCT
The DNA here is from genome assembly GCF_902500255.1 of Thalassophryne amazonica. Classification (NCBI taxonomy): domain Eukaryota; kingdom Metazoa; phylum Chordata; class Actinopteri; order Batrachoidiformes; family Batrachoididae; genus Thalassophryne; species Thalassophryne amazonica. Next base: position 4,940,764 of record NC_047120.1, on the reverse strand, counting down.
CTTGGATCTTCCTTGTGAAGGTCTGTCAATAACTGGTCATAATGTCCAAAGTGATGTCTTCTGGTCAACCATTCCCTCACCCACACTTTCCTTGCTTTCCTTTTTTCTAATTGGGCTTATGCCTTCTTCTTTGGCCTGCTGTTTCTGCATTTTCTCCTGCTCTTCAAGACATAGTGATGCAGCTGTGAGATAATATAGAAGGGTTTTCTTGTTTTTGTGGGGATCAAATTCGTGCAAGCTTCATTCTCAGAAGGATTCAGTGCCAGCTGCTTGCTGCTCAGCAAATAGAAAAGTCTCTCTTCAGGCCTAAGAATGCTAAACTGTCTCACAAATGTGCTGCATTTTCACAAGTTATTTAAAACATTATCAGTGATACGAGTGGAGGACAATTTCAGAGTTTAACACTGTGTGACTGTTTTCAGGGACGGACACAAAAACACAACAGAAAAGCAAGAGAAGAATGACAAACTGAAGCCCAAAGCCAGACGCCATCACACCTCAAGGTCTGAAGAATCAGACCTGCAGGAGTCTGCCTTCTGGAAAAAGATCCTGGCCTACCAGAGGAAGTTACTGGTATGAATACTTCGAGTGTGTTCCAGTCCACACAGAATCACCCTGTGATGTATTGTAGCAAGAGTTCTTGTTAACAAGTTGTATCAACCGATAATGTAATAATGGCCAGTAATGTAATACCTGCCTATAATGTAATATTTTTGGTCATTCTGTGCCAATAATGTAATAACCAGCCTATAATGTAATGACTTATTACATTATTGGCTAAATGTTATTACCTTAATGGCTCAAAAACTTTAGTACATTATTGGCAATTTATTACATTATTGGCTTTATTACATTTAAAATGGCCAAAATTATTACGTTATTGGCAGGTATTACATATTGGCCATTATTACATTATCGGTTGCTACACAAGTGTTTCTTGAAGATCACCTGAGTTTGTGTTGATTTATCTACTTATGTTCAGATAACCAACAAGAGGAGTGATTATAGTATTTATCTAAGGAGGTGTTCCAGGCACGTGCAGCTGGGAGGAGACCCTGGGGACAATTCAGGATTATAGTCCTGGGTCTTATAGGTGTCCACCTGTCCACCTATAGGTGGAGAGATTATATCTCCACACTGGCCTGGGAACGTCTCAGGAGCGCTCAGTAAGAGGTTGTTAATGTGGCCTGGGAAAGGAAAGTCTGGGGTTGCCTGATGGAGCTGTTGCCCCGCACCCTGGTTACAGATAAGCAGTTGAAGATGAGTGAGTGATTTTATTATGTCCTTGGCGTACATAATATTGGTTTTATATGACAGTGACAGGACTAATAATGACAAGGTTAATACAGTCCGCCAAACCCAGGTCTACATGTCAGTAACCCAGTTCCAATCTGATCTGTGCAGATTACTTACTGTGTCAATTTTAAAAAGTTGGGCAACTGTGTAAGAACAGTGATGGAAAACTGTTTAACCTGGCCTGACTGAGAGCCAAGACCAAGATCCGCGCAGTGCTGATCAGAGATCTGCTATTTGCTGATGACGCAGCACTGACTGCACACATTGAACACGAGCTGCAGCAGATGCTCAACCAGTTTGCTCATGCCTGCAGGGAATTTGCACTGACCATCAGTATTAAGAAAACAGTAGTCATGGGTCAGGATGTCCCCCAGCTACCCACCATCACCATAGGCACAGAAGTGCTTGAAGTGACAGTTCACTTTACATATCTTGGTTCAACGGTCACTAACAACCTGTCTTTAAACAAGGAAATCGACAGACAGATAGCCAGGGATGCCGGTGTGATGACTTAACTGGGAAAGAGAGTGTGGAACAATAACCACCTAACACTTAAAACTTGACTGAATCTCGACCCAACCAGTCATTCATGGTGTTGTTACCCACGTGGGATCCAGAGAAGAACATTCATGGAACATTCATCTTGTGTGACAGCGTTCTGGTGTCCACGTCACCATCTGGATCTTACAGACCAGCTGTCTCAGTTTTGGGACTTCAACCAGGAACCACAGATTTGTGCACTCAGTGTCAGACACTGGTGACCACTCAGGAGTGGGAACCGGGCTGATTGATTGATTTGATTAGTCCGTTGTTTCCTCCCTGTTGATTGGCTGAGCACACCTCACTGTGTTAATTAGCAGTGGGAGGAGCAGAGAGAGCAGGTGATCTCCAGAAACAGGGTCAGTGACCCCTGATGAACTGTAACTAGAATTCCTCCTGTTGTGAAACAGAAACATCTGTCTCCGTTCTGTAAGACGCTCACTGATCTCAGAGTAACTCATGCTCACTTGTTGTTTGCCTGCAGCGTTCATATTACTTGCTCACCGTTCCCTGTCTCCCTCAGAACTACTTTGCCAGGAACTTCTACAACATGAGGATGCTGGCGCTGTTTGTTGCCTTCGCCATAAACTTCATCCTCCTCTTCTATAAGGTGACACTGTTACTTTTCTTATTGGTGGGAATAAGAAATTTCATATTTCATATTTGTTCTTTAGCTGTACTGGTCCAGAGTTGTTGGCCGATGATGTTCAAGTCAAATATTTATTTGTACACCAAAAGCCTTATTTATTAAGATCACAGCTAACAGGTGCTAACTTACCTGGGCAATCTACGTTTTTGTGTTTTGGGTAGAGTTAGTTTTGTGACTGATTTATTAAAACTAATTATGTAATTATTAGCAAGTGAAAACATCTATCTATCTATCTATCTATCTATCCAATGAAACTGAATTGAACATAAAATTAATAATTAAATAACAGAAATAACTAATGGGGAAAAAACCAAAACTTTTACAACTCTGTGTTCTACCATGTTTTCATCTTACTGTTCTTCCTTCCTATGGGTGGGGACAGATGAAGATTAGGTGAATATGTGGATTCATCTTCACCTGGTTGGATTGCGTTTAATGTACAGATGAAGTCTAAGAAGGATGAATATGTTCTCCCTCCCAGGTGTCTACATCCTCAGCTGTGGTAGAGGACAGAGGCGTGGCCTATCCCAGGAGCCAGCCAGTAAACAGTGTACAGTGGGATCCGGTGGGTGGAGAATCACTGTTGGAGACAAAAGAAGAGGTGATGGGTGAAACCAGTGAGCCACTCAAGCCTGTCTTAGTCCGTTTCGTCCTCGAAGAAAGCAGCGGATACATGGAGCCGATGCTCCGGATTCTGGCTGTCCTTCACACAGTCATCTCTTTCTTCTGCATCATTGGATACTACTGTCTCAAGGCATGCTATAGCTAACACATCACCACATGTGACCTCTGTCCTGAATGGACTCAAATACAATTCAATAATCCTGCTGTGTAAATAAAATTCAGTACAAATTTTATGAAGGAAATTGAAACCATGGAAATAGAGACTGGAATGGATGTCACGTGACTAGCGGCGTGCCGCACGGCGGCCATTACTAAGGGTGGAGAGAACACCTTGAGCCAGTTAAACAGAAGCGAAAAGAGGGGAAAAAAGGCAACCAATGCTTCACCATCAACTGCACCAACTGCAAAAACAAATTCTCCAACACTAAAATGAACTGTACAAGAGCCTTAATGTAATTATGTAAAACAAATGTCTATTTTAAAGTCGTTATGTCGCAATTTAATATCGATATACTGAGACTACAACCCCTGGCAAAAATTATGGAATCACCGGCCTCGGAGGATGTTCATTCAGTTGTTTAATTTTGTAGAAAAAAAGCAGATCACAGACATGACACAAAACTAAAGTCATTTCAAATGGCAACTTTCTGGCTTTAAGAAACACTATAAGAAATCAAGAAAAAAAGATTGTGGCAGTCAGTAACGGTTACTTTTTTAGACCAAGCAGAGGAAAAAAATATGGAATCACTCAATTCTGAGGAAAAAATTATGGAATCACCCTGTAAATTTTCATCCCCCAAACTAACACCTGCATCAAATCAGATCTACTCGTTGACATTGACCCTATGCCATGACATTGACCCTATGTGTCTTTTTACAAGGAATGTTTTCGCAGTTTTTGCTCTATGGCAAGATGCATTATCATCTTGAAACATCCCCAAACATCCTTTCAATTGTCCAAAATATCAACATAAACTTGTGCATTTATTGATGATGTAATGACAGCCATCTCCCCAGTGCCTTTACCTGACATGCAGCCCCATATCATCAATGACTGTGGAAATTTACATGTTCCCTTCAGGCAGTCATCATTATAAATCTCATTGGAATGGCACCAAACAAAAGTTCCAGCATCATCACCTTGCCCAATGCAGATTCAAGATTCATCACTGAATATGACTTTCATCCAGTCATCCACAGTCCACGAATGCTTTTCCTTAGCCCATTGTAACCTTGTTTTTTTTTCTGTTTAGGTGTTAATGATGGCTTTCGTTTAGCTTTTCTGTATGTAAATCCCATTTCCTTTAGGCGGTTTCTTACAGTTCGGTCACAGACATTGACATATTGTTTTAAGTTTTCTGTCTTGACGCTTTTATGTCTTCCTTGGTCTACCAGTATGTTTGCCTTTATCAACCTTCCCATGTTGTTTGTATTTGGTTCAGAGTTTAGACACAGCTGACTGTGAATAACCAACATCTTTTGCAACACTGCATGATGATTTACTCTCTTTTAAGAGTTTGATAATCCTCTCCTTTGTTTCAATTGACATCTCTCGTGTTGGAGCCATGATTCATGTCAGTCTACTTGGTGCAACAGCTCCCCAAGGTGTGATCACTCCTTTTTAGATGCAGCAGATCTGATATGATGCAGGAGTTAGTTTTGGGGATGAAAATTTACAGGGTGATTCCATAATTTTTTGCTCAGAATTGAGTGATTCCATATTTTTTTCCTCTGCTTGGTCTAAAAAAGTAACCGTTACTGACTGCCACAATCTTTTTTTCTTGATTTCTTATAGTGTTTCTTAAAGCCAGAAAGTTGCCATTTGAAATGACTTTAGTTTTGTGTCATGTCTGTGATCTGCTTTTTATTCTACAAAATTAAACAACTGAATGAACATCCTCAGAGGCTGGTGATTCCATAATTTTTGCCAGGGGTTGTATAACTCAACGCCATAAGTTCTTTTCATTAAGCTGCCTTCGCACAAACAAAACAAACAGAAATGTTTATATATATATATATATATATATATATATATATATATATATATATATAGTTGCAGTTGTTGTTTAAAATGATATGAAAATTCAGTAAGGTATATCTTATATATTATATTCCAATTGTAAGGTGGAACTATGCTAGGATATAAAGGTATATCTAAATATCTAAAAAGGAAGAGTAAAATAGGAGAGTAGAAAAGAGTAGAGTAGAGCCACTTAGGTGCCTGGTCTTGAGAACCAGGGATGGTGAATGGCTTTATATCTACTTGTAATAAAATGTTAGTAAAAATCATATATATATATATATATATATATATATATATATATATATATATATATATATATATATATATATATATATATATATGTTGTCATTAAAAGACTAGCAGTAATATTACAGTGGAAAAAGCAGCAAGGTAAATGAGCACAATGGCATACTTCAGATTTATATTTTAATACATAAGGATTTTTTTATCCGAGCTTTTAATCTTTTAAAGAGCTTTTGAATACAACTTACAAGGCTTCATTTATAAAAATCCATCGAGAATTATAATGACAGGGAAAAAAACCCCACAGTAAATTCCCCAGATTTCCACACTTTACATGCCATGTACCCATACATACCCAGGCATGTATGGGTACATTAGAAAGAGCAATTAATGGGCTTTAAAACAAGCCTACTTTTATTAAAATCTGTTAAATAGTGACAATAGAGTGAGAAAAGCAGCGCAGTTTGTCATAATTTCCCCAAATCTCTGCATTTTACATAAAAGTTTTTTTTTTCAGTCACACATACATAGGTTCATTGGAAAGAGCTTTCAAGAGCTTTCAAGCCTACATTTATTAAAATCCGTGAAGAAATAGCAACGCTAGTGCAAAAAAAGCAGACGATCTGCACATCTCCACCCTTAGTAATGCCGCCTTCCTGTCCTGAGCGACACTAATAGACTGAGGCGCGCGCGTCCATTCCAGGTGTTGTGTGGGCCGCTGAAGAGGAGGTACTGCTGGCCCACCACCACCAGAGGGCGCCCTGCCTGGAGTGCGGGCTCCAGGCACCAGAGGGCGCTGCCGCCTTACGAGAGCAGCCAGGGTGACAGCTGTCACCCATCAGTGGACACAGCTGACTCCACTCAGCACAGAGGTATATCACCAGGACGGCGTCTCCACCTCAGTGCCGAGATATCGCCTTAAGATAGAGGTAACAATTCTCTGCTATATTATATTGCCTTTCTGAGCATTGCAGGATAGCTGTCTACTCAAAGATAAGTACTCACCTTCCTGCAGTATTGTGACGTGAGGTGGAGACGGCTTCTCCCCTCTCTGTGTTACTGGGTGCAGCCGCATCCACACCTGTGTGTTTGTTCTCTTGCCAGCAGTACCGGATCCGACGAGCGGAGGCAGTGGCCACCTGGGAATTCGGGACTTGGCGGTTCCAGTACTTCCAGGGTTCGGTGGCAGAGGAAATCTGGGTGGTTCCGGTTCGACTTGGACGGACGTCTCCTACCTTCGAGCCTGCCCACACGACACCAGTGGAATTCGGTTTAACCCCAAATTGTCAATTGTTGTATTGGTTGTGCACGTTCCACAACAGTAAAACCTTGTTATTTACCTTCTCCATTGTCCGTTCATTTGCGCCCCCTGTTGTGGGTCCGTGTTCCTACACTTTCACAACACCAGGTCTATATTTCCATGATTGAAACAAACAAACAAACATCACTTTCAATGCAATCAAGTAAGACACAATTGCAAGTAGTCCCAAAATAACACTCGCCAATAAAAAAAAAACCCCACAATAAAATAACCTGTATTGTGTTCACCAAGAAACCAGGGGCCCCACTTATAAAACATTTTGTAGGATTCGTAATAAAATTATTTGTATGACCAAAAGAGAAAAATTGTGTATGAAGAAAAAAATTAACTAGACATATGGAACCGTAAATCTTTATAAATCTCACACTACTTTGAATTGTGTGGACATATATTGGCCTCATAATCCTGGCCTTTACACACCCATATTCAATCAAAAACAGTCAATGCAAAACGCCTCATGAATATTCAAACACATACATGAAGCCACGGTGATGATGGTGAGCCCACAAGAGGTTTCACACCCAACATTCTTAACAACTAGTCACTCTTTATGCTGCATGCTGATTCTTAATTTGGCAATACAGTCACTTATGGACAGAACTTTAATGATCTTTAACAAGGTTACCACAAGAACCAGCATAAAACTTTCAAAATTAAAAAATAATCTACAGATAAATAATTGTCCTTTGTGCTGCTGTGACATCACCGCATTGCTGTCTTTATTCAGATAAAATCTCTGCTAGCAAAATTTGAGCAGAGAAAATAATGTTGGTCCATCTCTCATGTAAAACTGCAGGAGGAATTTGTATTTGTTTCATGTCACTATAGCAGGCATGACTTCACACTTTATCCAAGTAATGGTGAGAATCCAGTCAAGTTCTCCACTAATTACATTTCAGCAGCTGCAGAGCGCTGATGAAATGATCATGAATCGTCTTATATATTTAAAGATGTACAGCCTTTCAAATTTCACACAACTTGTGAAATTTAGTTTCTACTGAAACCCAAACATGTATATTATAATAGCCAAGTGGCTTCTGTGTGCGTACTTGCGTGCATGCATGTGTACAACTTCGATCATGGACAAGCTGGGGAGAGCTGACATTTTCCATTTGGTATGCTTTTGTATTTTGAGTCAAGGATGAACACTGCCAAAACAAAAAGTTGATAGGACTAATATTTGTGGAGAAACTACAGATATTAGCTAACCACAGTGAAGAAAGGAAAGCCGAAGTCCTCAAAAGGAAAGCAGGTTTGACTTATGGTTTTGATTTATAAACCAAATTAATCGGGATAGTTTAACTACATTAATGTCAAGCCTGTCATTTGTACAAAGTCAAAATATAACACGTATTTTAATTTTAAAATAATGCACTAATTCTGAAGTTTTGAACATTAACATACACAGATGCCAAACTGCATTATGGGTAAATTGAGCATGTGATCACTGATTGGTTGATTCATTTTACCAACACAAAACGTAATGTGTGGTGGTTTCTAAAAATAAATGTGCATTTGTAAAATGTCATTTTTTAATTGAAAACTAACTGAAAATTAACTGAAAATTCTGTTTAAGTTGTGATTTAGCCAGGCAGCTACAATAGCATCATTCAAACAACAGCATCATTCAAACAATAGTGTCATTCACACTGCCACCCAGTAGATGGCAGTGTTCTATACATTTTGACCCATCTACTGAATGGCATATTACATACTGTCATATTATGTTACTATGCTTTTTACTTTTTTTGCCTCAAGGGGCGGCAACTCTTGAACACCGTGGTGGACACCGGTGGCCAGGGAAGCCGTCCAACTGAACAAGAAGTCCTTCTGGTATATGTTATCTCAGGGGACTCCGGAGGCAGTTGTAAGGTCTGGCCTTAAGGGCAGCAACCTCTGCTGTGTCAGAGGAGTTCAGAGCAACCATGAAGAAGGACTTTCAGTCGGCACCAAGGTGGACCATGAGGCACCTCAGGAGGGGAAAACAGGGAACCATCCAGGATATCTACAGTAAGGATGGGACTCTGTTGACCTCAACTGAGGATGTAATCTGGCACTGGAAGGAACACTTTGAGGAACTCCTGCATCAGACCGGAGCGCCCTCTATAGTAGGGTCAGAGCTGGAAGCTGATGGAGGATTTTCATCAAATTGCCTGGTGGAAGTCACTGAGGTAATCAATAACTCTGCAATGAAAGGGGTTGATGAGATCCGTCCAGAAATGCTGAAGGCTCTGGGAGTCGAGGGACTGCTTTGGATAAGATGTATCTTAAACATTGCATCTGGGACAGTGCCTAAGGAGTGACAAACTTGGGTGGTGGTCCCCATATTTAAAAAGGGGGACCAGAGAGTGTGTGCCAAATACAGGGGCCTCACACTACTCAGCCTCCCTGGTAAAGTCAACTCCAGGGTGCTGGAAAAGAAGGTTTGGCCGATAGTTGAACCTCTGATTGAAGAGGAACAATGCGGGTTCCATCCTGGTCATGTAACAACCGACCAGCTCTTCACTCTCACAAGGATCCTGGAGGGTGCCTGGGAGTATGCCCACCCAGTCTCCATGTGGTTTCTGGACTTGGAGAAGGCGTATGATTGGGTAACCTGGGAGATACTGTGGAAGGTACTGCGGGAGTATGGAGTGAGGGGGGTTCCTTCTCAGGGCCATCCAGTCTCTGTACTCACAAAGTGAGAGCTGTGTTCAGGTGCTCGGCCGTAAGTCAGACTCATTTCCGGCGGGGTTGGCCTCCGCCAGGGCTGCGCCTTGTCACCAATCCTGTTTGTGATATTCATGGGCAGGATATCGAGGCGTCGTCGGGAGGAGGAGGATTTCCAGTTTGGTGGGCTCAGGGTCTCATCACTGCTTTTTGCAGATGATGTGGTCCTGTTGGCTTCATCAGCCTGTGACCGCCAACACTAACTGGATCGGTTTGCAGCCGAGTGTGAAGTAGCTGGGATGAGCATCAGCACCTCTAAAGCTGAGGCCATGGTTCTCAGCAGGAAGCCAATGGATTGCCTATTCCAGATAGGGAATGCGGTCTTGCCCCAAGTGAAGGAGTTCAAGTATCTCTGGGTCTTGTTCGCGAGTAAGGAGACAATGGATCGTGAGCTTGGCTGGAGAATCAGTGCAGCAGGGGTGGTATTGCATTTGTGCTACCGTACTATTGTGACAAAAAAGGAGCTGAGCCAAAAGGCAAAGCTCTCAATCTACTGGTTAATCTTCATTCCTACTCTCACTTATGGTCATGAGAGTCTGGTCATGACCGAAAGAACTAGACCTCGGGTACAAGCGCCCGAAATGGGCTGCTTTAGATGGGTGGCTGGTACCTCCTTTAGAGATAGGATGAGATGCTCGGTTGTCCGTGGGGAGCTTGGAGTAGAGCCACTGCTCCTTTGCGTTGAAAGGAGCCAGCTGAGGTGGTTCATGCATCTGGAAAGGATGCTTCCTGGGCGCCTCCCAGGGAGGTGTTCCAGGCACATCTGGGAGGAGACCCCAGGGAAGTCCCTGGACTAGGTGGAGAGATTATATCCTCTATACTGTCCTGGGAACACCTCAGGATCCCCCAGTCAGAGGTGGTCAATGTGGCCCAGGAAAGGGAAGTCTGGGATCCCCCGCTGGAGCTGTTGCCCCTGCAACCCTATCCCAGATAAGCAGTTGAAGAGGAGACAGGGAGTGAGAGTTTTTATCAGGCTGTGATGATGAATCCGACTGACATGAGCAGGTGAGATTAAGACTTTATATTTACTCCGTGTGTGAATTGTTTTAGTATTTGTAACAGTCTGAACTGTTCGCATGAGGACAGCAGTTTTCAGTTGTTCAGCCAATCAATTAGCATCAATTGATGCATTTTGACTTAAGAGTAATTTACATGAAATGTGTGTGAACAATCGCATAACTTACCTACAGCTTATGGCCCATGTATGTGGGATGTATGAGCCATATGCTGTCATGCATCGAAAATATTGTGCGTGCCCAAAATTTTTTGATGTGCTCGCTATATTACAGGGTATATCAGCGTGCTTCAACATGCTCTTAACTAATACAAAACTTACCCATAACTTATTAGATGTATGTCTGCGTACGCCAGCATTTTTAATACAGTTGGGATATGCTGGCTAAATAGTCAAGGTGTGACAGGGGTGTCACATAAAAGATGTCAGCAGCTCTTTGGCACTTCTTGGATGAACACTTTCTTTTCTCAGCTTGGATGCCCTTTCTCTTTTATCCTGCAGGAGCTCTTTTTTTTCTTCTTCATCAGTTTTGAATATTAGTTTCTCATTCTTTCTATTTGCTTTGTCAGATCTTCTTCCTTTTCTTCAACTGATAACATTTTCCTCCTTTAGTGCACTGCAAAGTTTCTTTTGATTTTTTTAAATGTATGTTTCCTTGTCACCTTGAAGGTCTAAAATTAAGTAAAAAATTGTTTTACAGCACATGTAATGCATTGGTTATGAAACGCATATATATGCACAGAACGTTTAGCATTGGTAAAAAAATAATGTTAGCTGTTTTGGGATTTCTCACTCAGAACACACACACACACATATATACAGTGTGTGTGTATATATATATATATATATATATATATATATATATATATATATATATACGAGGTCTATTAGAAAAGTATCCGACCTTATTATTTTTTTCAAAAACTATATGGATTTGAATCATGTGCGATTACATCAGACAAGCTTGAACCCTCGTGGGCATGCGAGAGTTTTTTCACGCCTGTCGATTGTGTCATTCGCCTGTGGGCAGGCTTTGAGTGAGGAGTGTTCCACCCCTCCCGCTCAGAGACTGCCACTTTGCTTGATCAAAATTTTTTCAGAAACTGTAAGGCACATCCGAGTGGACACCATTCGAGAAATTCAGCTGGTTTTCGGTGAAAATTTTAAGGGCTCTTGAGAGATTATGGAGTGTTACTGTCGCTTTAAGGACAACGAATGGAGCCGGAGGGCGCGCCGCGCTCCGAGCCGCTGTCGTGAGCCTGTTTCGAGCTGAAAACTTCCAAATGTAAGCTTCTGTTGACCCAGGACGTCGTGAGAGAACAGAGAAGTTTCTGAAGAGGTCGGGATCAGCAGTTTATCCGGACATTCCACTGTTAAAGGAGATTTTGTAATGAAAGACGTGCGGACGGATTTGCGCGTCGGCAGGCAGCCGCTCATGGCCCGGCGCCACAGAGAAACACCTCCGTTGGAAGCGTTACGGGACAAGTTGGAACATGCCCAGCTGTTAAACAGTTTCTCGGATACTCAATCGACTGAAAACCATCGAAAGCCACCTGAATTTTACGAAAGGTTATCAACACGGAGGTGTTTCTCTGTGGCACCGGGCCATGAGCGGCTGCCTGCCGACGCGCGAATCTGTCCGCACGTCTTTCATTACAAAATCTCTTTTAACAGTGGAATGTCCGGATAAACTGCTGATCCTGACCTCTTCTGAAACTTCTCTGTTCTCTCACGACGTCCTGGGTCAACAAAGGCTTAAATTTGGAAGTTTTCAGCTCGGAACAGGCTGACGACGACGGCTCGGAGCGCGGCGCGCCCTCCAGCTCCGTGGGCAGTCCTTAAAGCGACAGTAACACTCCAAAATCTCTCATCAGCCCTTAAAATTTTCACCGAAAACCAGTTGAATTTCTCGAATGGTGTCCACTCGGATGTGCCTTACAGTTTCTGAAAAAATTTTGATCAAGCAAAGCAGCAGTCTCTGAGCCATTCCTAAACAATGAAAAAGTAGACGGGAGCGGTGGCCCACTCCTCACTCAAAGCCTGCCCACAGGCGAATGACGCAACCGACAGGTGTGAAAAAACTCAGGCATGCCCACGAGGGTTCAAACTTGTCTGATGTAATCGCACGTGATTCAAATATATATATATATATATATATATATATATATATATACACACACACACACATACATACATCTGCGGGAGACAATGGTGTTGCGCCCAGTGTTTTGTTTTTTTGCTTTTATTTGTTTGTTTGTTTTTTGTACACTTTTCAATTCAGCTTCAATTTATTTCATTTATATAGCGCCAAATCACAACAAAGGTGCCTCAAGGTGCTTCACACAAGTAAGGTCTAAACTGAGCAACCCCTAGAGCAAGAACACAGGCTTCAGTGGCAAGGAAAAACTCCCTCCAGTGATTTGAGGAAGAAACTTCAAGCAGACCAGACTCAAAGGGGTGACCCCTGCTTCAGCCATGCAACCAAATATCCAGGAAATTTTTGTCTTGTGTTTCTGTCTGCACCTGCGTGAATGATTTATCAGTCCAATGTGCGAGTGACAATCTCTGCTGCATTTGTTGCACGTGTACTGTGATGCTTGCTGAGGCTGCTGCTATCACGCCTTTCTTCTAGCTCGTTGGTCAGCAAGGCCTTGGTTCCTCTCCTGCTCCTGTGCACCTGTTCTGACAGTAAAACGCCAGGCTGCATGGTCCTCTGCACACTGCTCCCATGTGTTGGCAAAGATGCTGCACATTATTATCACTTTACCGGGGCATTGCTGGGCTGGTATCATAGATTTATGTCGACGGTATCTGGCTATACCCGCCCGCTGTGCCTAAACAAATGACATCATAGCGCGCAAGCAGCCAAAGAACTGTCCGCAGAGGGGAAAAAAAAAAAACAAACTGTCCGCAGAGGAAAAGATGAAAAGTGTGTTTTGGTCCCAATATGGATATTACGGATGATTTTCTCATGGATACTATGACAATGAACAGCAGCTAAAGCAGCCAGCTTGATGAGGACACACTGCTGAATTTGAACAGCAGCCCGTGCACCAGGCTACAAGGCAGAAGTTAAGTGAGCCAACTATTTATGTACGCGTTACGTGTTGTGTATCTCAGTAAAAAGTGATAATAATGCAAATAACATGCTGTTGTCGTCATTTTGGGTGACTGGGCATGGACGTCGAGCCTCTTGAAAATGCATACCACCCTCCAAAAGCATGTTATTGTATTATTATCATATCCTTCTTGCAGACATCCTTGAAGAGCAGGCGAAGTCAACCAGCCAAACGAGTGCCCTCTGCCAGCTCACCGTACAGTAGAGCTTTAGAAATGCAGCCCCTGCTTCATTCTCCTGACTAGGGATGGGTATCGAGAACTAATTCCTTTCGGGTATCGTTAAGAAATGATTCGATCCACTGACATCAATAACCTTTTTACTTAACAATTCCCTTATCGGTCCTTCAGAGTGGCTGTTGTTTTGGGGGTATTTGTCAGGAAAATTATAATTTCTCTACATTGATTACAGACCCTGCAGCAGGTCTGGAATCAACTTTTCTGCAGCGCGGCTTTGCTGTAAACCTTGAACCAATCGAAGCAGTGATTCGTAGATCGAAGCAGTGCTTCGATCATTGCTTTGTTGATTAATTTTTTTCTTTTGCTTTCCCCAGCTAAAACCCTAAAGAGCATATGGCTGTGAGTATTATTTACCTTTTAATGTTAAACCGACCTGTTATAGTCTTCTGAAACAGTTGATAGATGTATTTTATAATTTAAAACCGGGCCGACGCTAACGCGTTAGCATGTCTATGGCATTTTCAATATTAAAGTTAGCATTAAGAAGTTGCAGCTGTCAAGCGTTTGTTGTTGTAAAATAGTCAAATGTATTACAAATTGTAATATTTTTATATTTATTTTTGTTTATATATTAATAATGATAGCAAGCACAACAATAATAGTAATAATAACTAATGATTATGTACAATTTTAGAGAAAGAGACAAAAAGAACCTGAATAAAAACACAACAGAAAATATAAAATCAATTAACAATGAACATAAATAAATACATACATACATACAGAAATAAATGTTTCCTGTGAACACCGAGTGACTCTTACACCTCCATTTCATCCCTGTCTTATTTAAGTTTAATGACAGTTTGTTTCAGTCAAACCATATTTTCAATGTGTTAATTTCTTCAGTGATTTCCTCCAGAACTATCTGCCAAACTAGAAAACTGCTGCATCCTAGTAAGAGCAGAATACTACTGGAATGAATTTGCATAAGGAAAGTTGTTTTTTTGTTGTTTCTCTCACCTAAATGGATGCTGCACTCACTCCAGTTTATTGTCTGGAATAGTCACAGACTGCATTTCAGAGCTTCTAGAATTCAAACATTTTCGTGCGGGTGGTGTTGGGGGGGTAATTTTGGGTTTCAGCTTTTTTGTTTTTCACCACTTTCATCCCTGAATATGTCAATCGTGAGTCACTTTTGTGCGGATTAAAGTCACTAACTGGGACTCCTGTCTTGTTGCGAGAAAAAAAACGAGAATTGTCCTCCGTTCTGTTCACACAGCTCCAAACGCTGCGCGCCTCTCTGCCGAGTCAAGTTAGAACGATAGAATCCATTCGGAATTAATAACTTCAAAGCGAAACACCGTTTTGTTTATTTTTATTTATGTCCAGAGATCAAGGATACAGTGACCAATTTCATATTTACGAGGTCTGTTAGAAAAGTATCCGACCTTATTATTTTTTAAAAAAAACATATGGATTTGAATCACGTGTGATTGCGTCAGACAGGCTTGAACCCTCGTGCGCATGCGTGAGTTTTTTCATGCCTGTCGGTTGCGTCATTCGCCTGTGAGCAGGCTTTGAGTGAGGTGTGGTCCACCCCTCTTGTCTATTTTTTATTGCGAATAAATGTCTGAACGATTTGGAGCGTTGCTGCATCAATTTTTTTCCACAAACTGTGAGAGACCTCCAGGTGGACACAGTTCGAAAAATTAATAGGTCTTTCAGGGACGATTTTATGGGGATTAAACAGATTACGGGGTGTTACTTCCGCTTTAAGGACGGCCCACAACTGCTGAGAGCGCGGCGCGTTCCCAGCCCCCATCGACAGGCTGACACCCTGCTGGAACAACCAGATCATTTCCAGTGTGAAGGCTTTGTCGATCTGGGACCTCGTCTGACTTTCACAAAAAGGCAGAAGATGTGGACATCAGCACTTTTTCTGGCACATTCCACCGTTACAGGAGTTTTTTTCATGGAAAGTAAAGCGGAGGGATGTGCCAGGGCTCCGTTCATTACGCGGGACAAAAGCAACCGGAATCCGTCTGAAATCCACCTGAAAGCTGTCCTGAGAGACCAACACCGAGGTGGTTTTGTCCCGTTTTTGGGCCGTCCTTAAAGCGGCAGTAACACCCCGTAATCTGTGTAATCCCCATAAAATCGTCCCTGAAAGCCATATTAATTTTTCGAACGGTGTCCACCTTGAGGTCTCTCACAGTTTCTGGCAAAAGATTGATGCAGCAAAGCTCCAACTCGTTCAGACATTTATTCGCAATAAAAAATAGACGAGAGGGGTGGACCACACCTCACTCAAAGCCTGCTCACAGGCGAATGACACAACTGACAGGCATGAAAAAACTCACGCATGCGCACGAGGGTTCAAGCTTGGCTGATGCAATCACATGTGATTCAAATCCATATGGTTTTTGGAAAAAATAATAAGGTCGGATACTTTTCTAACAGACCTCGTATTTACTTTAAGACTCAATGAAATACATAGAAAACCTGTAAAGTCTACTTTTAGTACAAAATTCACAAGAGGTATCGATAAGGGAATCGATAAGGAATTGGATTGATAAGCAGAATCGATAATGGCAGTGATATCGATAAAATCTTATCAATACCCATCCCTACTCCTGACATGGCCAAGCCAACAAAGGTGCCTTTCGCCAAGAATGGTGAACATACTGCTCATGTTGCTGCGTTTCAAGACCTCTGTGTTGGGCACCTTGTCCTGCCGTCCAATGTGCAGAATTCATCTAAGGCACTTCAGATGCTGTTGAGCTTTTTTCTCATGTCTGGTGTAGGCTGTCCATGCCTTGCTACCGTAGAGGAGTATGCTGAGCATGCAGGTCTGGTTGACGCAAAGTTTTGTCTTCTCAGTGAGGATGGACTTGTTCCAGACTCTGTGGCTTAGTCTTGCCATAACTGCTGCTGCCTTTGCAATCCTGCTGTTCATCTCTGCATCTCTGTATATTATATTGTGCCCCAATATAATAACACAATTTTCTAGCAAAAATATACATTTTTAGCAATAATAATACATTATTGAATTAAATGTGCATGGTGCAAAGAATCAGCACAAGTGTAGGCCTAGGACTGGCCTGCAACAACACAACAACAAACACCCCAAATTATAGAATGCCTAATTAAAGTTGGAAAAGAGACACCAGAAAAATATTCAATAAATACAAGTGTTGTGTCACCAAATTTACTGATCACATCAATGGTCTCCTGCTGGTTATACTTCAGCACGCAGTTTGGAAAAATGTGCAAAAACTGAATTTTATTGAATTAGTGCATTTTGTTGCTCATTTTATTACTTATTTTAATGATAAAAGTCACAAATTCATTTTTGCACATTTGTCAAAATAGTGCAGCAGATAACTGAAACAATCATGCAAATGGTAATAAAAACATCAAATTTGGCAGAAATACTCCTTAGACACTCCTCTTTTGAAAAAACTGATTGGCCACTTGACTTTTCAATCGGTGGTCAGGTAGGAGTCAATTGAAGAATTACACAGAGGTCAAAATTAAAAGATGCTCCAATCATATTGAAAAAAATATTCCACATTATTTGCCTGATCATAAAGATTCCAAAAAGGTATAGTTTGGACTATCTGTGACCGAATTCTATATTCTCATTATAATTGCCAGTGTAATTGAAGGATACAGTCTCAATTTTAAAATTTTTATATCTGCCAAATTTCAAAATGCATTGGCAGTCCAAGAAAAAAGTCTTTTCGGAGGCCTGTTGTGTTGACCCACATTGTGTTGTGTGATCTAGGTACCATTGGTGATCTTTAAGCGTGAAAAGGAGGTGGCCAGGAAACTGGAGTTTGATGGTCTTTACATCACAGAACAGCCATCTGAGGATGACATAAAAGGACAGTGGGACAGACTCGTAATCAACACACAGTGAGTCCAGCTCTGCATGTGTGTCTGTGCTACATCTCAACACTTAACCTCCTCCTCTGAACTGCTACAGTGCTGAAATCGATTTTCTTTTTGCTTTCAGCATTTTGTTTCCTCTTTATGAAATCTGCCTCTGGACACGGCAGTGCAGTTCCATGACCTTGTATGAACATTGATGCGCTGTTACCTATGATAAACATATGTCAATTAGGCTCACCAGGCATGCGCTTTCAGGTTATGAGGAAATGGGATTCATCAGCTTAACAACACAGCTGTGAACAATTCTGTGGTCTAAGAACATGCTGATGAATATGACATAGAGTTTTCTTAAGAACCTTCTTAGGGACAGCTTAAGAAGGAATCTAAGAAGATTATTAAGAAGATATTGATGAATGAGGCCCAGTGTTCCTCAAAGAAATACTGTGATGGATTTGCATATTTCTCACGCTACAGCGCATAATATCATTAAATGATATATGGAATCTGGAGGAATTTCAAGTCCAACCTCTCAACGCACACCCATGATCTCCCATCCCTCAGACCGCAGTGCATCAAGAAACATGATTCATCAACAGCTGACATAAACGCATGGGAAGGGGTGACTTTGGGAATCCTTTGTCAAGCACTACATTATGAGTTACATTCACAAATGCCACTGAAAGCTTTACTGTCCAAAAAAGAAGCCTTATGTCAACCTTGTCCAGATGCAGAGTTGACTTCTCTGGGCTCAGAGGCTTCTGGGCTTCACACAGTGCATAAATGGTATTGTGCAAGCCAAAGGTGAACACCTGTGATTTCCTGCCCACAGACAGCACCGCATCAACAACCACCATTCATCAATAGCTGATATAACCATATGGGCAAGAGATTACTTTTGGAAACCTTTGTGAAGCATTGCAACATCAAACAAGAAGCTTTATTTTAACCTTGTCCAGAAGAGGTGGGGGTGTTGCTTTTATTTATTTATTTATTTTTGTTTTTATTTATTTATTTGATATGGACATAACATTCACATTGGACAAACCAGATGCAATGTTTTAAGTGTTATAGCAAAATATGCTAATTTTCAACACCTGTCCATAGAGGGCTTTTAGAATTAACACAATACAAAATGTACACAATTGCACCTACTATATACAATACATTTCATTTTATACATCACCATGTGCACAGTTCTGTCCTGATTTTAGCCACAGTTTCACACACCTATTAAAGGTGGTCATATCAGTCTGCAGTTTTAAATGTGTGGGGAGTGAGTTCCACAGTCGGGCTCCAGCAGAGGAGAAGCTGGACTGTCCAAAAGATGTTCTGTGCTTTGGAACCACACAGTCCCCACTCACAGAGGCTCTGGTGTTTGGTCTGAGAGAGCCTTGACGTCTGACAGCCAAACCAGAGAACAGTGGTGACACATGATTATGTAGACATTTAAAAAACAATTTCAATGTGCAAAAATGTACAAAATTCTCAAATGTAAAAAGTTTGTGCTTTTGGATGATATCACAATGGTGCCACCTCATAGGCTTTCTGTCAAACACCTTGATAGCCTGCTTGTACAAAGATATTACAGACTTGAGCATGGATGCAGACGTTTGTGACCATGAGGTGAGACAGTATGAGAGATGGGAGAAGATCATGGCATGTAAGTACAGCAGAGCAGCTTGATGTGACAGCTCCTGTCTTATGAAGCAAAAGCAACGTAAGTTTAGTTTTACTTTTTTACAGATGTACTTTACATGACTTTGAAACCTTAAGTTGCTATCAATTATGATCCCAAGATATTTTGTTTCTATTGCCTCTTGGATTATTTCATCATTAATGGATACGACAAAGGGGTCATTTAAAGGTTGTGATTTGATAGAAAAACAAACAGCAACAGTTTTCTTTACATTTAGGGTTAAGTGTGATTGCTCAAGCCAAGATGTGAGATAAGGCCTGGGTCAGCTGCTGCCCTGCCTGAGTGGAAGTTTTGGCAGACACATGGATAACTGTGTCATCGGCATAGAGCTGACAGTTTACGCCTTTGCAGCAGTCTGGAAGGTCATTTATATACATGGTGAACAGCAAAGGTCCAAGCACAGAACCTTGCGGTACCCCCATGTTATTAGGCTTCAGGCTTGATTTACTCCCATTCACTAACACATTGTTGTCTGCCTTCAAGATATGTTTTCAGCCACTGTAGTGTGTTGGATGAGATTTTGAAGGACTGGAGCTTGTTTAATAAGATTCTGTGGTCGACAGTATCGAAGGCCTTTTTAAGATCTAAAAACACTGCACCAACAACTTGGCCTTTGTCCAGACAATTCTTAATTTTCTCCAACAAAAAACAATTGGCAGTCCCTGTGCTGTACTTTTGTCTGAACCCAAACTGCTGGGGATGCAGCAATTGGTTTGACTTGAGATGTTCTATTAGTTCTGCAATGACCTTCTCCAGGACTTTAGACACAACAGGCAGGATTGTAATTGGCCTATAGTTGTTGGGATCATCATTTTCACCTGACATGTGGATTGGAGTGACAATGGCAACTTTCCAGCATTGAGGAAATGTATTTGAGCGGATAGAGAGATTCATCATATATGTGATGGGTTTGATAAGAGTGTCTTGGTATTTTTTAATCAGAGCTGCACTAATGTCATGGAAATCCTTTGACACTGAGTTGCTCATAGTTGAGATGATTTTCTTCACTTTGTCACAAGACACTTCCTCTATTTTAAATAGGTTAGTCTTATCCAGGTGTTCTTTAGGATGTGACAGAGTGTTATTGAAGTGATTTGCCAATTGTTGCACTGACTCAATAAAGAAATTGTTTAAGGCATTTGCCATTGACTCATTATTACTGATGACCTTTTCATGCACTTTGAGACAATCTAACTGTTGATGTTTTTTTCCTGATGGGATTAGTCAAGTTATTTATCTGTTTCCAAAGTTTGGAACTGTTTCCATTGGCCTCTTCAATTTTCCTAGTGAAGAAATATGTTTTTGCTTTGCGAAGCTGACCAACAACCTGATTTCTAAGGCCAGTGTAAATAAGGTGGTCTTATAAATCCAGGTTTACCTTATTGACTGTTGGGGGTCATAAATATAATTCGTTTGAGCATCTGACTCTCCGCTCTGCTCATGATGCTACATATTGTCAGGGTCAGAAGTATGGAAATCAGTCATGTTATTTTGTCACTGTTTATAGGCCTCCTGGCCCATATTCTGAATTCTTAGATGAATTTGGTGCGTTCATCTCTAGCCTGTCAGCTAGTGCAGACAACATTTTGATTATTGGTGACATTAACATTCATATAAATAAGCCCTCTGATCCCCTTTGCAAGTCATTTATGGAATTTGTGGATGCGTTGGCATTCCAGCAATGCATTCAGGATTCAACGCACATTAGTGGATATACCCTTGATTTGTTCTCACACGTGGCCTTGCTGTCACGAACATTGACATTTTGCCTCTTGCCTCGGTGGTCTCTGACCACTCATTTATTTGGTATGCATTTATGTTGCCGCGTTTAGTGGACCGAAAGCCTTGTCTATCTCTGCGGCGACGCATTAATCCCTCAACTATGACTGAACTCGAAGCCAGACTGCCTGAAATTTTGGCTTCAGGTTTGGAGAATGTTCAATCAGTGGATAGTCTTGCAGATGGCTTGAATTCAGCGCTCAAGACTACACTGGATAAGGTTGCGCCTCCTCTTTTAAGGCCACGCCTTCTCAGGGTGCAGTCGCCTTGGTTCAATGGTTACTTGCGTGACCTTAGGGAGAAGGCTAAATTAGAGGTGTTCCACCTTGCATGGCGTGATGCTGTCTTAGATTATAAGCATGCACTACTGGCTACAAAGCGTGCCTATTATTCTGATTTGATCAATAAAAACAAGCATAATTCAAAGTTTTTGTTTGAAACTGTAGCATTTCTCATTCATGGACAGCCACCTGTTATTCACTCTCCCTTTTCAGCACAGGACTTCTTGGACTATTTCGAGAAGAAAATTGAGGATATTAGGTTGAGCATATCTCAGCAGGCTTTGGTCCAGCCACCGCATACTGCTATGGAGGTGGATGCGCCCACTGAGGTGTTACCCAGATTTACAGATTTTGATGGTATCTCGCTAGGCACGCTGACGAAGCTCATGATGTCTACTAAAAGCACAACCTGTTTATGTGATCCTATACCAACAAAACTGTTTAAGGACCTGTGGCCCACTCTTGGACCGACTGTGCTGGAAATTATAAATCTCTCATTAACGTCTGGATCTGTTCCTAAATGTTTCAAGTCTGCAGTGATTAAACCATTACTTAAGAAATCCAATCTCGACCCTAGTGTATTGAAAAATTATAGCCCGATATCAAATCTATCATTTTGTTCTAAAATCATGGAAAAAGTGTTTTGTGACAGCTCGTGGACTACCTCACTGAGAATAATATTTTTGAACCACTGCAGTCTGCTTTTAGAAAATATCACTCCACAGAGACAGCACTTACTAAAGTAGTGAATGACCTTTTGCAAGCAATGGACTCAGATACCACTACAGTCTTGGTGCTGTTGGATCTTAGTGCTGCGTTTGATACTGTGGATCATCATATTTTACTCAATAGGCTGGAGAATCACTTTGGGATTACTGGAACTGCTCTTGCATGGTTGACGTCATACCTGTCCAGTCGTTCTTACTGTGTAATGTGTAATGGCACCTCCTCTGATCGTAGGGACATGAGGTTTGGGGTTCCGCAGAGATCCGTTTTAGGCCCCCTGCTTTTTTCCCTTTATGTAGCACCCCTTGGGAATATACTGCGGCGCTTTGGGATTCCCTTTCATTGCTATGCTGATGACACTCAATTGTACATGCCAATAACTGCTGGTAATCGCATTCACATAAAATCTTTGGAAGATTGCCTTGTATCAGTAAGAAGTTGGATGTCTAGTAACTTCCTGCTTTTAAATTCTGATAAGACTGAAGTTATGGTTCTTGGTCCAGCGAGGTATGGGCATCAATTTGATCAGCTAGCACTTAGCTTAGGTTCGTGTGTTATACATTATACAGATAAAGTGAGGAACCTTGGAGTAATTTTTGATCCTACGTTGACCTTTGATCTCCACATTAGAGACATTACGAGGACTGCTTTCTTCCATTTGCGAAATATAGCGAAGATTCGTCCCATCCTGTCTATGGCTGATGCTGACACTTTGATTCATGCATTTGTCTCTTCTAGATTGGACTATTGTAATGCGCTATTTTCTGGCTTACCGCAGTCCAGGATTAGGGGTCTTCAACTGGTTCCAAATGCTGCTGCCAGACTTTTGACACAAAGCAGAAGGTTTGACCACATTATGCCCGTTTTGGCATCCCTGCACTGGTTACCAGTTGCTGCAAGATCGGATTCTAAAGTACTGTTATTAGTTTATAAAATTGTTCATGGACTTGCACCTCCCTATCTGGCTGACCTGGTAAATCAAACTGAATCAAATCAAATCAATTTTATTTATATAGCGCCAAATCACAACAAACAGTTGCCCCAAGGCGCTTTATATTGTAAGGCAAAAGCCATACAATAATTACAGAAAAACCCCAACGGTCAAAACGACCCCCTGTGAGCAAGCACTTGGCGACAGTGGGAAGGAAAAACTCCCTTTTAACAGGAAGAAACCACCAGCAGAACCAGGCTCAGGGAGGGGCAGTCTTCTGCTGGGACTGGTTGGGGCTGAGGGGAGAGAATCAGGAAAAAGACATGCTGTGGAAGACAGCAGAGATCAATGACTAATGATTAAATGCAGAGTGGTACATACAGAGCAAAAAGAGAAAGAAACACTCAGTGCATCATGGGAACCCCCCCAGCAGTCTACGTCTATAGCAGCATAACTAAGGGATGGTTCAGGGTCACCTGATCCAGCCCTAACTATAAGCTTTAGCAAAAAGGAAAGTTTTAAGCCTAATCTTAAAAGTAGAGAGGGTGTCTGTCTCCCTGATCCAAATTGGGAGCTGGTTCCACAGGAGAGGAGCCTGAAAGCTGAAGGCTCTGCCTCCCATTCTACTCTTAATAACCCTAGGAACTACAAGTAAGCCTGCGGTCTGAGAGCGAAGCGCTCTATTGGGGTGATATGGTACTATGAGGTCCTTAAGATAAGATGGGACCTGATTATTCAAAACCTTATAAGTAAGAAGAAGAATTTTAAATTCTATTCTAGAATTAACAGGAAGCCAATGAAGAGAGGCCAATATGGGTGAAATATGCTCTCTCCTTCTAGTACCCGTAGCTGAAGGCTCTGCCTCCCATTCTACTCTTAATAACCCTAGGAACTACAAGTAAGCCTGCGGTCTGAGAGCGAAGCGCTCTATTGGGGTGATATGGTACTATGAGGTCCTTAAGATAAGATGGGACCTGATTATTCAAAACCTTATAAGTAAGAAGAAGAATTTTAAATTCTATTCTAGAATTAACAGGAAGCCAATGAAGAGAGGCCAATATGGGTGAAATATGCTCTCTCCTTCTAGTACCCGTCAGTACTCTAGCTGCAGCATTTTGAATTAACTGAAGGCTTTTCAGGGAACTTTTAGGACAACCTGATAATAATGAATTACAATAGTCCAGCCTAGAGGAAATAAATGCATGGGTTTTTCAGCATCACTCTGAGATAAAACCTTTCTAATTTTAGAGATATTGCGCAAATGCAAAAACCAGTCCTACATATTTGCTTAATATGCGCATTGAAGGACATATCCTGATCAAAAATGACTCCAAGATTTCTCACAGTATTACTAGAGGTCAGGGTAATGCCATCCAGAGTAAGGATCTGGTTAGACACCATGTTTCTAAGATTTGTGGGGCCAAGTACAATAACTTCAGTTTTATATGAGTTTAAAAGCAGGAAATTAGAGGTCAGCCATGTCTTTATGTCTGTAAGACAATCCTGCAGTTTAGCTAATTGGTGTGTGTCCTCTGGCTTCATGGATAGATAAAGCTGGGTATCATCTGCGTAACAATGAAAATTTAAGCAATGCCGTCTAATAATACTGCCTAAGGGAAGCATGTATAAAGTGAATAAAATTGGTCCTAGCACAGAACCTTGTGGAACTCCATAATTAACCTTAGTCTGTGAAGACGATTCCCCATTTACATGAACAAATTGTAATCTATTAGATAAATATGATTCAAACCACCGCAGCGCAGTGCCTTTAATACCTATGGCATGCTCTAATCTCTGTAATAAAATTTTATGGTCAACAGTATCAAAAGCAGCACTGAGGTCTAACAGAACAAGCACAGAGATGAGTCCACTGTCTGAGGCCATAAGAAGATCATTTGTAACCTTCACTAATGCTGTTTCTGTACTGTGATGAATTCTAAAACCTGACTGAAACTCTTCAAATAGACCATTCCTCTGCAGATGATCAGTTAGCTGTTTTACAACTACTACAGAACAATCTGAGAGAAAGAGTCTAACCAAATACCAGCAACACTGAAAGCAGCCAAAGATGACGATACGTCTTTGGGATGGTTATGAGTAATTTTTTCTCTAATAGTTAAAATTTTATTAGCAAAGAAAGTCATGAAGTCATTACTAGTTAAAGTTAAAGGAATACTCGGCTCAATAGAGCTCTGACTCTTTGTCAGCCTGGCTACAGTGCTGAAAAGAAACCTGGGGTTGTTCTTATTTTCTTCAATTAGTGATGAGTAGTAAGATGTCCTAGCTTTACGGAGGGCTTTTTTTATAGAGCAACAGACTCTTTTTCCAGGCTAAGTGACAATCTTCTAAATTAGTGAGACGCCATTTCCTCTCCAACCTACGGGTTATCTGCTTTAAACTGCGAGTTTGTGAGTTATACCACGGAGTCAGGCACTTCTGATTTAAAGCTCTCTTTTTCAGAGGAGCTACAGCATCCAAGGTTGTCTTCGATGAGGATGTAAAACTATTGACGAGATACTCTATCTCACAGAGTTTAGGTAGCTACTCTGCACTGTGTTGGTATATGGCATTAGAGAACATAAAGAAGAAATCATATCCTTAAACCTAGTTACAGCTGACCAGATTTCTAGAAATGAGAGTTGCTCCATCCAAAGTGGGATGGATGCCGTCTCTCCTAACAAGACCAGGCTTTCCCCAGAAGCTTTGCCAATTATCTATGAAGCCCACCTAATTTTTTGGACACCACTCAGACAGCCAGCAATTCAAGGAGATCATGTGGCTAAACATGTCACTCCCATCCGATTGGGGAGGGGCCCAGAGAAAACTACAGAGTCCGACATTGTTTTTGCAAAGTTACACACCGATTCAATGTTAATTTTAGTGACCTCCGATTGGCGTAACCGGGTGTCATTACTGCCGACGTGAATTACAATCTTACCAAATTTACGCTTAGCCTTAGCCAGCAGTTTCAAATTTCCTTCAATGTCGCCTGCTCTGGCCCCCGGAAGACATTTGACTATGGTTGTTGGTGTCGCTAACTTCACATTTCTCAAAACAGAGTCACCAATAACCAGAGTTTGATCCTCGGCGGGTGTGTTGCCGAGTGGGGAAAAACGGTTAGAAATGTGAACGGGTTGGCGGTGTACACGGGGCTTCTGTTTAGAACTACGCGTCCTCCTCACAGTCACCCAGTCGGCCTGCTTTCCCGGCTGCTCGGGATCTGCCAGAGGGAAACTAACGGCGGCTAAGCTACCTTGGTCCGCACCGACTACAGGGGCCTGGCTAGCTGTAGAATTTTCCACGGTGCGGAGCCGAGTCTCCAATTCGCCCAGCCTGGCCTCCAAAGCTACGAATAAGCTACACTTATTACAAGTACCATTACTGCTAAAGGAGGCCGAGGAATAACTAAACATTTCACACCCAGAGCAGAAAAGTGCGGGAGAGACAGGAGAAGCCGCCATGCTAAATCGGCTAAGAGCTAGTAGCTGCGCTAAGCTAGCGGATTCCTAAAAACACACAAAGTGAATAATGTGTAAATAATTTAGAGGTGATTCAGCAGAGGGAGTGCTTTAGTTAAGGCACGTGAAGATTACACTGTGAAGCAAATCGTTATCTAGGTAACTAGATCAATCTAACTGCGCAGATTAAACAGCTAACAGATACAGCAAAACACCGTTGTGCTCCGGAACAGGAAGTGATACAATACCGCAGTGAGAGCCAACCACCAGTAGAGGCACTTGTGGGGCCAAGTACAATAACTTCAGTTTTATCTGAATTTAAAAGCAGGAAATTAGAGGTCATCCATGTCTTTATGTCTGTAAGCCATTCCTGCAGTTTAACTAATTGGTGTGTCCCCTCTGGCTTCATGGATAGATAAAGCTGGGTATCATCTGCGTAACAATGAAAATTTAAGCAATGCTTTCTAATAACACTGCCTAGGGGAAGCATGTATAAAGTGAATAAAATTGGTCCTAGCACAGAACCTTGTGGAACTCCATAATTAACCTTAGTCTGTGAAGAAGACTCCCCATTTACATGAATAAATTGTAATCTATTAGATAAATATGATTCAAACCACTGCAGCGCAGTGCCTTTAATACCTATGGCATGCTCTAATCTCTGTAATAAAATTTGCCCCTGTAAGCCCCTATGTACCGACTCGGGCCCTGCGTTCTCAGGGTGCAGGACTTCTGTGTGTTCCCAGGGTGAATAAAAAGTCTGCCGGTCACACCGCTTTCTCCTACTGTGCTCCAGCTCTGTGGAACGATCTCCCGGCACACATTCGGCAGTCTGATACTGTGGAGACTTTTAAGTCACGTTTAAAGACTCATTTGTTTTCCCTGTTTTATCATTAGTGTTATGATGTGTTTTTATTCTTGTATTCTTTTATGGTCATCTTTTTATTGTGTTTTAAATTTTTAATTCAGTTTTTTTGTTGTTGTTGTTTATGTTGTGTGTCTATATGTGGACCTCTAATAGACTGACGTCCTGCCCAGGGCCTCACATCTAGAGTTGCCAATTGTCCCCTGAAAAAAGAAATTGTCCCATATTTAGAAACGAAAGTATGCATCAAATAGTTTAAAAATCATTTCAAACACACACAAAAAGGCAAAAAAAATTCACCATGGTGGCAGTAGTGAAGACAATCAGGTCGGCCAGCCCTGCCAACAATGTGCCCCTTATTTATTTTTGAGGGAGTTAGAAAACCCACTCACACCCTGTGACTTCTGGAATACACTCCAAAACACACTTGTTCACCATTTCCACAGATTTTCTGTCAAAGTCCACAAAAAAAAAAAAACCCCACAGATTTTTATTTTTTATTTATTTATTTATTTATTTTTTTATTTTGCAAAAAAATCTGATTGTCGCCTTCATTTCAGTAATGTCTCTGAGTGGGCGGTCCCTCATATAATGTCACTGAAGTCAACTTTTCTGACAGTTTCATGTTTCTGAGTGTTTATCAGCTATCAAGCGAAGTTCCCCATATTTATGACTTTTTTACTCTGGCAGATGACAGCAAACATACAAACACAATGCATCAATATTTTCTGGATAATGTTCTGTATACAAATAAATTCTACTAGAGTCCCGACCTCCAGAGGTCCCCCGAAGGTTGAAGGAGGCTGTTGGCAGTTGCCAACTCAGATTAGTTAACATTCATCTCTGGGCAGTCTAGGCAAAACAGATCTAGGCTGTTGAATGCATTCAAAGGATTACAGCTCTCCTCAATGACTTTTTGATGTGTGGAGATGCAGCAGAATATTCGCCATTGGTGCTGTTGAATCACAGTGCTGCCTTTGACACTGTTGAGTCACAGTATCTTTATGAATAGGCTTGAGCCCTGGGTATATGTCTATGGGTCAGCCTTCCAATGATTTATATCCTCCCTCTCTGGCAGGACTTTGGCTGTTTTTTGGGCAGTTTTACATCGTCTTCTGAATCTGCTTTGTGGCATGCCTCAAGGTTCCGTCCTTGATCCTATTTTGTTCTCCCTATATATGCTTCCTCTTGGACAGTTAACAGTTAATCTAATTTCAAAGATATTTCCTATCAGTGTCATGCAGATGATATTCAATTTTATGTCATTTAAACCTAAAAACACAGACAAATTGACACACATACAGTGGGGACAACAAGTGTTTAGTCAGTCCCTGATTGTCCAAGTTCTCCTACTTAGAAAGACGAGAGAGGTCTGTAATTTTCATCATAGGTACACTTCAACTATGAGAGACAAAATGAGAAAAAAAAAATCCAGGAAATCAAAGAATTTATTTGTAAATTGTGGTGGAAAATAAGTATTTGGTCAACCACAAACAAGCTAAATTTCTGGCTCTCACAGACCTGTAACTACTTCCTTAAGAAGCTCTTTTGTCCACCTGTTACCTGTATTAATGGCATCTGTTGGAACTTGTTATCTGTATAAAAGACACCTATCCACAGCCTCAAACAGTGATACTCCAAACTCAACCATGGCCAATACCAAAGAACTGTTGAGGACACCAGGAAGAACATTGTAGACCTGCACCAGGCTGGGAAGAGTGAATATGGTGTGAATAAATCAACTGTGGGAGCAATCGTAAGAAAATGGAAGACATACAAGACCACTGATAATCTCCCTGGAGCTGGGGCTCCACACAAAATGTCATCCTGTGGAGTCAAAATGACCATGAGAACGGTGAACAGAAATTCCAGAACTACACGGAGGGACCTGATGAATGACCTGCAGAGAGGTGGGACCAAAGTAACAAAGGCTACACACTACGCACAGAGGGACTCAAATCCTGCAGTGCCAGGCGTGTCCCCCTGCTTAAGCCAGTACATGTCCAGACCCGTCTGAAGTTTGCCAGAGAGCATATGGATGATCCAGAAGAAGATTGGGAGAATATCATGTGGTCAGATGAAACCAAAATAGAACTTTCTGGTAAAATCTCAACTCATCGTGTTTGGAAGAAGAAGAATGCTGAGTTGCATTCCAAGGACACCATATCTACTGTGAAGCATGGGGGTGGAAACATCATGCTTTGGGGCTGTTTTTCTGCAAAGGAGACAGAACGACTGATCCGTGTTAAAGGAAGAATGAACAGGGCCATGTATCGTGAGATTTTAAGCCAAACCCTCCTTCCATCAGTGAGAGCATTGAACCTGCAGCGTGGCTTGGTCTTCCAGCATGACAATGATCCCAAACACACCACTCGGTCAACAAAAAGCATTTCAAGGTCCTGGAGTGGCCAAGCCAGTCTCCAGACCTCAACCCCATAGAAAATTTGTGGAGGGAGTTGAAAGTCCATGTTGCCCAGTAACAGCCCCAAAACATCACTGCTTTAGAGGAAATCTGCATGGAGGAATGGGCCAAAATACCAGCTACAGGTTTACCTGGTGAAGACTTACAGGAAACGTTTGACCTCTGTCATTGCCAACAAAGATTATGTTACAAAGTATTGAGTTGAACTTTTGTTATTGACCAAATACTTATTTTCTACCACAATTTACAAATAAATTCTTTAAAATTCCTACAATGTGATTTCCTGGATTTTTTTTTTTCTCATTTTGTCTCTGACAGTTGAAGTGTACCTATGTTTAAAATTACAGACCTCTCTCATCTTTCTAAGTAGGAGAAAATGCACATTCAGGGGCTGACTAAATACTTGTTGGCCCCACTGTAATTAAATGCCTAAATGCAATAAAAGATTGAATAGCTGCTCATTTCATTTCATTTCTTACAGCTGAATGCTGGGGGTGGAAATAAACAGACATTTTAGATTCTGTCAAGTCTAGCATTGTCCAAAAAATTCTGGATGGTCATTCATCTATTAAAATAAAAACCTACTTGTTACTTTGGACCAGACTTTGACATGGATCAACACATAAAGTATTTTACTTTGGGGGTTTTTGGTTGTTGTTGTTTTTATAAATTGAAAAATACTGCAAAGCTCTGATACACTGTTTCACAAGGGGAGTTGGAAATGTTGAGCCATGCTTTGACTTCATCTCAACTTGGCTACTGTAACTTGGTCACCTCCATGAACAAAACATGCCTGGACCCTTACATGTTGTCCAAAATGCTGCTGCTAAACTCTTGAAGATGTGCTCGACGACATCCCATGTGATGTCAATTTTAATTGCTCTTCATTGACTTCCCCATTAAATTTTAAATCCAGTTCGATGTCCTGGGGCCTAATGTCCAAAGATTTGTGTGGATTTCCGACTGAAACATGGCATACGTCAAAACCCAGAAACTGGCATAAACACAAAAACATTCAGATGTATCAAAATGTGTGTACGCATGGATCCAAGCACATTCCTTTTGTACATCCCACTGGAAGTGGAATTGAGCGCACATGCAGAACTACCAAACTCCTCCCTTTCCATGCCCCTATTTAAATATGCAAATGTGTTTAAATACATCCTGGGATCTGGGGATTCCCCTCTCTGTCCAGAATGATCACAGTGAGAAACGGAATTTAACTGAGCTATAGCTGAAGTGGAATAAATTATGTAAATTAATATTTGGTACCCTATCAACCAGAAGCAATGCATACATACTGAAGTTAAAGAGACTGAGGTGCGGCTGACAGTGTTTGACATCATAACTATAGGCACGCATTTATTGACAAATACTGAACACAGGAAGACAATCGGGTGCTTGTTAAGAAGCCCTGCAACTCTAGTTTCACCATCAAGAAAATAATAATAACAACAACAACAACAACAAAATATCTGAATGTGCACATGCCCAAATGTGCTTGCACTGGTTTTCATTTGGAAAAATTACGCAAATAAACTATTTACTCATTCCACACGTGCCAGATGGGGCACAAAATGCAGGGTGACACGGGAGGGTCTGGGGGGTTATGGTTAGGGGAAGGGAGACAGTTATGTTATGGTCATTGTTAGGGTTTAAGTGGCTAGGGCAAGAAATAGCAAAATAAAAAAACGGTGTCATGGAAATGTCACTCATTTTGTGAAGGGAGCATGAAAACAAAGCGTGAGACTGGGCTGCCCCAACCACATTGTTAGTCAGGATGAATGAGTCATGCGTTGAACCAGGCCACTGAGCCATGATGTTAGGTAGATGCATTTCCGCATCACATATGATTTGATCATTGATGGAATGAAAAAGTTTCCTATTAAGAAAAAAAATCATCTGGTGATGGCACATTTATAGCAATATGTGTGCAGTCAATAGCTCCAATTACATTTGGGAAACCGGATCTCACTGCAAATTGTGCTTTAGTGTTGGAATGTGATGTACCTGGATGGCATTCAGATGATTGCATTCAACACAGCTGGCATGGCTCGGCTCAAGGTTAACAGGCACACTCCTGACCGATCGGCGAGGTCCGGCTGGAATGCCCCTGTTGCCAGGAAGTCCAGAGTGGTCAGCACCTGTGTGGGCACAGACAACCCCTGGCTTCTCGCCGTATTGTGCTCTGGGCCAACTCCAGCAACACTGGCCATGGTAAACGAAATCGCAAAGCCCAGACAAAGTTTGAGCTTTTACAGTATCAAAATGCAATGTTTATAAAGTCATTGTCGATTTCAAAGCTATAAGTTGTTCAGCTCTCTACTTTGATATCAATCAATCAATCAATCAATTTTATTTATATAGCGTCAAATCACAACAAACAGTTGCCCCAAGGCGCTTTATATTGTAAGGCAAGGCCATACAATAATTACGTAAAAACCCCAACGGTCAAAACAACCCCCTGTGAGCAAGCACTTGGCGACAGTGGGAAGGAAAAACTCCCTTTTAACA
The DNA here is from genome assembly GCF_902500255.1 of Thalassophryne amazonica. Taxonomy (NCBI): domain Eukaryota; kingdom Metazoa; phylum Chordata; class Actinopteri; order Batrachoidiformes; family Batrachoididae; genus Thalassophryne; species Thalassophryne amazonica. The sequence continues at coordinate 4,908,481 of NC_047120.1, read as the reverse complement.
GGAAGAAACCTCCAGCAGAACCAGGCTCAGGGAGGGGCAGTCTTCTGCTGGGACTGGTTGGGGCTGAGGGAGAGAACCAGGAAAAAGACATGCTGTGGAGGGGAGCAGAGATCAATCACTAATGATTAAATGCAGAGTGGTGCATACAGAGCAAAAAGAGAAACACTCAGTGCATCATGGGAACCCCCCAGCAGTCTAAGTCTATATAACACTTGATGACGGGTACCCTAGAGCCAGATCCCTTGACTCGGTGTGATTGATGTCTGTTGCTTTGCTGGCACTAAATATAACAGCAAAATGTATATTTGTTCATGTTACTGAAATAAAAATTCCTGTAAGAACAATAACACACATTATGTGTAGACTAATATCAAGTTATGCAGCCAGTGTTTCTGGTTATTTGTTCATAGAAGGTTCAGTCAACAGATGGTTTCTTAATGCTGCACCTCTCTGCTGTGAATGTTCTTAAATTTAATAACAAAAAGGTGAACAGAATTCAAAAAGTGTCAGGACATCTTCCACACTACAAACACCTCAGAAGGAAGCAGCAGGGGCGGTCCTGGAGGTGGGTTGACCGGGCATTGCGGGGGGGGGGGGGGGGGGGCGGCACAACCGTGCGGGAAAGAAAAAAAAAAGGGTGATGTGGGGGGGGGGGGGGGGTGTTCATGGTTGCGTTACGGCAGAGCGGCGCCCCCATCTTCCCCCTCCCCTCCCCATCCCATGGTGGGAGGCGCGCATCTGGCGCCTGTACAATCCACTGTCCTCAGATCACATCATCATCTGTCATCACGCTCTGCTCTATTATTGTATAATATTTCAAATAAAGGTTGCGAAATTCTCTACATTCCCATTAGGTTTGATTCTGTGTTGTGAATGATGAACCGAAAGAATTCCCAAGATTATGGTGGTCGTGGTGGTCAATTGGTCAAGTTGAAACGGTTCAGCGACAGTCTCACCTCTCGCGTTAGGTGAGCAACGCTGCACAGTGCAGAGTTTGTGCAGGGGGAGGGGGGAATCATTCAATGTTTGGTCGAGGAGGTGGTCGAAACGGAGTAAGACATAATCATGGATAGGAAACGATCAAAGCCATCAGGTGCACAATTTCGAAAGAAAAAGAAAGAAGAAGAGGAGAAACGAGCAAAGAAAAAAGGTATGTACTGATTTATGTATTCCCGCAGCTTCACAGTACTTTAAACAGTGTGAACACTGAGCGACCACACTGTTTAATAGCGAAGCAAAGACTGCAGTGAAACGAGACGAGTCATTGGATAATTGCTGGGCTTTGTCCCGCCCATCGGCTGCTCAGCGTGTCTGGGGGTCTATGGGGCAGTGGGCTGGCCCGGACGCTCAGCTTCTGCATGATGATTGGATGATCTGTCTGAGGCTGAATCCCTTTTTGATTGACAGCGAAATGAGCGAATCAGCGATCTTTTGGTGTAAACATCCGTGGGAGCATTTTTTAATTTTCATTCTGTTCTGAGTTGAACCAGAGACTTTTCTAATCCTCTTAGCGGCATTTTCTTTGTTAAAAACGACTAGCGACAAATCAAGCTTCTATTTCTGGTGTTTTTTTTTTTTGTAGCTGCTTGTGTTTGGAGACTGACTTCTATCACTCTTTCTGACTTCATCGCAGTTTCTGTCCCTACCGAGCAGTGGGTGCTGCTGAGCTTCTCCACCGTCACAAAGCGCTCACAGGCGGACAAACTTCACACTAGCCTCGCGCCAGTCCCAGCCAGCGAGCTAGCTAGGTAGCAAGCTGCACATAATGGTAGACAATTTGAATGTTGTGGACCAGATTTTGGCGAAGCCATTTGATAGTCTTCCTTACGAAGAAGCCATGGCTGCTGTCATGGCTTCAGCTCTCAATGGTTTGCAGGCCAAAGTTAAAGCAATAGCCCCCAGTGCAATGTTTGTGCATTGCTATGCACACAGACTGAATCTGGTTCTGTCTCAGGGGGCTAAATGCTTATCTGAGTGCAGAATATTTTTTGCATCACTCTCTGGGTTTGCCACATTTTTCTCAAAATCCACAAAGAGGATGTCTTTTCTTCAGTCTGCAGGCTGCTCAAGGTTGCCCAGAAATGCTCCTACTCGATGGAATTTCACATCACGGATAGTGAGCACTGTGGCAAACAATTATGATGCCTCCTGCAAACTTTTGTATATAGACTGTTTTCCTCTTACTTCTTTTGCACTTCTTGTTATTTATGACAAATTACTGTGGTTTGCCATTTTTGCCTTTAAAGAGTGTTAACTTCTTCACTTGTTGCTTCCTGTTACTTATGATACACAATAGTGTTTGTTATTTCTTCTTATGTGTACAGTAATGGGTATAGAATTTACCTCTGTCGTTAGTTCATTTATTTATGATACATGATTGCACTTTACCATTTTTGCCACTTTAATGTATAGGTTTTTTTTTTTTTTAACCTTTTTGTACCGGAAATTTTTGTACATTTTGTACCGGAAATTTGTTCTTGTAAATAGCTGTTGTGAGTTAATTTGTGGGATTGTGGGTGTTCTGGACGAAGTTCGTGTTTTCATGGGTGGTGGGGCGGAGGTGGTGGCCACGTTAGTGTGTGCGGGGGGTTTTGCCCGGGGAGTAAATCACTCTAGGACTGCCACTGGGAAGCAGCCACGAATTCCAGGGTCAGGAGGTCATCTTTTGAGCCTGGGCAGAATCCGAGTGTCACTTTAATCAGAATGAACTGATATGTAATTAAATTTGACTCACTATGATGACAGTGTTTTATTCTTTCTTTTTCAGATCTTTTCCAAACAACTACTGGGACAAGTTTGTGAAGAGAAAGGTTGGTGTCAGTGTTTTTATGAACCACACCGTCTCTGACAACTTGTAACTGATCTGAAATCACAGCACTGCAGAATCAGGATCAGAATTTATACTCTAGAAAAGATTTAACCTGTGTGGACTGAGGGTATCAGAGTACAAAACCTTCACACAACGCCAAGCCAAATGGTCCATTCTGTCTAACAGTTCAGATGACAACTGTTATGTCATAACAGTCCCAAGAAATGTCCCAATATCAGAAGTGCCAGTGAAGCTAATCTAGTGTGCTAGCTTCCCCGACACTGGACTCATCTGGAGTTCCCGTAACATCTAACTCCACTGGAATAAGCTGCTCTAACTTACAAACATGGCTTTCTAACAGAGCCACACTGTCTGCTAACATCACACAACTTCAACAAACATTTGTATAAGAATTAAGTCCAGACCAAACAGCAGGTAAGGCTAGCGTGGGCTAACTGCTAACAGACTAAGCTAACCTCTCCAGAAGTGTACTCATCAAACAGATGGCTGTTACTTAAATGCCTACAGTATGTCAAAGTAATTATTAAAATTAACAAATGTGAATCACATATAAATAAACAGAAGTTGGAAAAATTGCACCCTTTTGTTAAAAATTTGAGCGTGTTGCGTTGCGGCATTGACAGTAGTGATTTAAAAACAGTAACTTAATATTAATTTAAGGGATGACATATTTGCGCTCGGAGCCGATGTTGTCTTAAGTGAGTCAGATATGGTGAACATCTTCTGCCTGAACTATAAAAGTACAGCATGAGTGCAGTAATTACAACTGAGGCTGTACTTTCTGTTTTTTGGCAGGTGATGGATAAATACGGTGAGTTCTACGGCCATGATCGTATCAGTGAGCTGCTGGGAATGGACAAGGCCGCTCTGGACTTTAGCAACGCGCACAAGAAGAGGAAGCCGAGGAGAGACAGTTCGCTGACTGCCGTGTGAGTGCAGAAAACCAACACGGTCAATCAGACCTTTGTCCTGGTTGAAATTTGACCCCGTCCCTCCAGCTGTATCAGGTCACATTGTGGATGATCAAACTGCTTCTGCAGGTTTAATGTCTGACTGTGTGGTTGTAAGGATGAGCACATTGTCTGGTTTCACTTTGTGATGCGTTTCCTCCCAACAGGCTAAACTCCATTGATGTCAAGTACCAGATGTGGAAGCTGGGCGTGGTGTTCACAGATAATGTGAGCAAATGTAAACGTGCACTTATTTTGTGAATTCATCAATGTCGTGTCTGTCTTGTTGTGCTGTTTGTTACCTTCTTGGATTGATTATCACCTGTATGTTAAATAAATGAAAAGGAAAGTGGATCTGCTTCATTTTGGAACTATTCTGAAATTGCAGAACAGTTATCCTGAAATAAAAAAATTCAATCCATGAGATTAATTTTGTTGTCATAAAATAATAATAATAAAAAAAATAATAATAGCAATAATATCATTGAAAGTCAGTTGATTATCACAAGGTTGTTGTTTTTATTCTTTTTTTTTTCCTTTCTTTTGTTACTGATTGAGTTTTCACCGTTCTTTTGCCATTTTAATTCAGCAAGTACAGCAAAATGTTGAAAATACTGATGGTTCATCTTCTTCTTTTTGTTGTTGTTAATAGTAATAATAATTTCTAATTGCCATAAAGTTCTAAAATAATTACTTCATGAGAGAAGTTTTTAATTCACTGCTTGAAATATGTGCAACTCTTTTGATGGACTAGTGTTTAAATATGAATAATTTACTTTAGTCCATCTCCTGACATTTCTAAGAAAAGTGGCTATTATACAACCCCTGGCAAAAATTATGGAATCACCGGCCTCGGAGGATGTTCATTCAGTTGTTTAATTTTGTAGAAAAAAAGCAGATCACAGACATGACACAAAACTAAAGTCATTTCAAATGACAACTTTCTGGCTTTAAGAAACACTATAAGAAATCAAGAAAAAGATTGTGGCAGTCAGTAACGGTTACTTTTTTAGACCAAGCAGAGGAAAAAAATATGGAATCACTCAATTCTGAGGAAAAAATTATGGAATCACCCTGTAAATTTTCATCCCCCAAACTAACACCTGCATCAAATCAGATCTACTCGTTGACATTGACCCTATGCCATGACATTGACCCTATGTGTCTTTACAAGGAATGTTTTCGCAGTTTTTGCTCTATGGCAAGATGCATTATCATCTTGAAACATCCCCAAACATCCTTTCAATTGTCCAAAATATCAACGTAAACTTGTGCACTTATTGTTGATGTAATGACAGCCATCTCCCCAGTGCCTTTACCTTACATGCATCCTCATATCATCAATGACTGTGGAAATTTACATGTTCTCTTCAGGCAGTCATCGTTATAAATCTCATTGGAATGGCACCAAACAAAAGTTCCAGCATCATCACCTTGCCCAATGCAGATTCGAGATTCATCACTGAATATGACTTTCATCCAGTCATCCACAGTCCACGAATGCTTTTCCTTAGCCCATTGTAACCTTGTTTTTTTTCTGTTTAGGTGTTAATGATGGCTTTCGTTTAGCTTTTCTGTATGTAAATCCCATTTCCTTTAGGCGGTTTCTTACAGTTCGGTCACAGACGTTGACTCCAGTTTCCTCCCATTCGTTCCTCATTTGTTTTGTTGTGCATTTTTCGATTTTTGAGACATATTGTTTTAAGTTTTCTGTCTTGACGCTTTGATGTCTTCCTTGGTCTACCAGTATGTTTGCCTTTAACAACCTTCCCATGTTGTTTGTATTTGGTCCAGAGTTTAGACACAGCTGACTGAATAACCAACATCTTTTGCAACATTGCGTGATGATTTACTCTCTTTTAAGAGTTTGATAATCCTCTCCTTTGTTTCAATTGACATCTTTCGTGTTGGAGCCATGATTCATGTCAGTCCACTTGGTGCAACAGCTCTCCAAGGTGTGTTCACTCCTTTTTAGATGCAGACTAACGAGCAGATCTGATATGATGCAGGTGTTAGTTTTGGGGATGAAAATTTACAGGGTGATTCCATAATTTTTTCCTCAGAATTGAGTGATTCCATATTTTTTTCCTCTGCTTGGTCTAAAAAAGTAACCGTTACTGACTGCCACAATTTTCCATAATTTTTGCCAGGGGTTGTATTTAATCATATTTTCCAATTCATTTATTGATCATCAATACAGAACACAGAGAAATATGTCTTGGGTGGGGGTGGGGAGGAGGTAGGTTGTTTTATTGAGAATTGAATAATTAAAAAAATTATATTTGTCTGTTTTATTTCATTTTTGGAAAAGGAATTCATGCAAATCAAGCTGTCGAATGTACAGTATATGGACCTTTGAACCATTTGATGTGTCCTGATGACTAATGGTGACGTGGGTGTGGATTAAAACCTCAACACTCTGTTCCTGTCCACAGTCCTTCCTCTATCTGGCTTGGTACATGACCATGTCCATCCTGGGTCACTACAACAACTTCTTCTTTGCTGCTCATCTGTTGGACATCGCCATGGGTTTCAAGACGCTTCGCACCATCCTGTCCTCCGTCACACACAATGGAAAACAGGTATTGATCAGTAAACAGCAGCACACCAGGGCGACCAGCGGACCAAACTGACTGAGTCTGCACGCACACAAAATGAAATGCTAAATGTCAAGAAGTGCCATTAGTAACACATCTCTACCTACATTTTTCTAACATGTCACTTCAACTCTGTTTTGTAGCACATTTATGTTGCGTTGAAGCAGTGCGTGAGCACTGAAAAAAATGATTAAACTTAAAAAAAATTGTTTCTCACAATGTATATTTAGGATTTTGTAAAGTGATTCCAGCAAATTTAAACTGGAAACCACAATTAGACCAATGTAAATAAGTACTTTGAATGAAGTGCACTGTGTTTCACGTTTTTCAGTGAGCAGTACATAGTAAGGTAAATGTTGTGTTGTTTTCAGTGAGAGGATGATGGAACATTCTGCCACTGCTGACTGTGGGAGCAGCAGCTGCACACCATGGCACCACGTGCTATCAGAAGTTACAAATATTCAACTGTTTGTGGTCGTTGCAGTGACAGTTACAAACTCGGTGTCCATGTGTTTTTAACAATGGTTAAATATGACCAGTGAGAGATTAATTCTTGGAGTACAGACTCAGGAGACTAGGCATATCAAGATTTAATCCACAGTGATATTATACTGCATGTTAGAGCAGTCTTTGGGAAACGTCCCAGTTACAAGATCCCAGTTGATCTTGAATCCTACTGTCAGAAGAAGGCAGGGGCGGAGCCGACCCCAAACAGGGACCAGCTAGTGGTACTGATGTGGAAGAGGTAGCATTTCAGGTCAGCAACTGCAAGCAGCAGAGAGGTGTGTTTGAACTGACATTGTGAATTGACATGTATGTTAATGACTAACACACAGAGGAATGAAGCTGCATTAATATTGTGTGAAATAATAAAAAAAACACACTGTGGTGTCATTAAAGTAATGTATCCATTAATGGAAATGACAGAATTGCAGTGTGTGTCAATTGGCAGCTGAGTGAATAAGGAGCTGGTCTGCCAACATGTAGGCCTGGGTTTGAATCTTACTCATGCTACCTGTCTTTGTCCTCAGACAAGACATTTAATGTGCATTTTCTCAGTCCACCCATCTGGAAATGGGTACAGGCCTCGGCTGTGTCGGACTGGCATCCAAATCAAATGGAGTCCTAAACTCTCATCCAATTCAGAGTTAAGAACACCAACGAGCCTCGGGACAATGTAGGACTTACTGTCAGCTGGTACAGCCAACAGTAGTTCTGTTCTAACTTTAATGTTATGGACAATTTTATGGGCACATTAACCCTATAAAGCCCACCATGTGAAATAATTGTCAGAAAATTCAAATTTTTTGAAACAAGAGTCTTTATTGGACCTTTTAACATACCTACCAAAAAAAAAAAAAAAAAAAAAAAACCTTTCTGCATATATGAGTTTTTATTTGTATCATATTTGCTACATTGGGCGTTCTAGCATAAAAACATCCATTTTAAATCCAGAGCAAACATAACATTTCAAACCTATAAAATGCTGCATTTTGTTAGGGAAATTACTGTGGATAACTTGTTTCAGGCAGCCATTATGAATGTCTCATCTGAAGGTCCTCTGATGCATAAGATACTGACATCTAGTGGTTTGTCTGTGCACTACAAGTATTTCATTGTATACGATGGGTTTTTGGGGGAGAAAATATCACACTGATGAAGCAGACATCTCAGAAAATCCTGTATCAAATATGATACACTTGGCGTTATAGGGTTAAAGTGTCTGTTGCATGCAGTGGTGGGCACAGTTCAGCTAATCTGCTAACCACTAATTAGCAAAGCTAACTTCTTAGGATTAGCTTTTCAGCTAACTTTGAAAACCATCAGCGGACCAATTAGCTTCCGCTAAGTTTAGTTCCACTACCTTTCAATCCGCAATTTTTTATTTATTTATAGCTGACATAGTGAGTAAAGCTTGATGGTCAAAAACACCTGTAAAACCTAAAATCCTACATGTTAGTTCCTGCCGTGTGTTTTGCAATAATCACACCACTGTGAGAAACTCAGTCCTCCACCAGCAGAAGGGGGCAGCTGCTACTGCAAAGAAGGAAAAATGAAAGAAGGAAGAGAGAAAAATATCATTTAATTTCAGCATGCTTGACTCAGACAGTGGGCAGAAGACTTGAAACACAACTCATTCTGGGCAGTTTATCGACATTAACAGCAACTCTGTCATTTTTCTGAAGGTTTGAGCTTTAACAGACACATGCCAAAAGGCATTATAGGAAATTCAAATGGTCTCCCCTAGTAGATGACAGTGTCTATGCATTTTGACAGGGGGGGCAATGAGAGTAGACCATTTGAATTTCCTATAATGCCTTTTGGCATGTGTCTGTTAATACTCAAACCTTCAGAATTAGCACATTACGATATTTTCACTTTCTAAAAATGACAGAGTAGCCGTTAATGTTGATAAACTGATAAACGCCATTAGTTGTTTATAAATTAAACCATGAGTAAAGTTGTAAATGAATATTACACTACAGAAATGTAATTTTTTATGCTTTTCATCACGTTAATAAGAGACTGCTGCATGATACCCTGAAAACTTGCTAAAACAATTATAATGAATAATCCGTGTCTGCTACGTTTAATCTGCGTGGAATTTAATAAACGCAAACCGAATTTGAGACATATTATATATATTAGTCTGGAACAAAGAGGACAAACAGTGTTTTAAAGAACAATAATCAACACGTTAAAGAGCAAACTTCACTTTCCCCCAGAACGACATGATCAGGAAGCGATTGTACCTCACAGCAGCTCCCGTTAAAAATAATGGAGAGACAGCCTGTGATTCTTGCATGTTCACATAAAACAAACGCAATAACAACATCTATAAACCCAGAGAATATATTCATGAGAGTTTTAGGCACAATATAAAAATAGTTTTATGTTGCGATGTTAATGGTGTTGTCCATGTGCAGCAGTTAAAGTGCAGCGTGATCAGAGCGTCTCAATGCAGTTCTCAATGTTACTGAGATCTCGCAGCGCAGCGACCTCTCCAAAGTTTTACGGGATTTGAAACTTGAAAAGGGTGGAAGCTGTTGTTTCATTGTGTCCCAATGCAGTAGGACTTGGTCTTAACAGGGTTAACAGATCTGGAGAGTCATGTCCAGACTTGAGAAAATCCTTTGTGGGAATTCGGTCTTGCTCAGAAGAACTATTAAATTCAGTGGTTTGTGGGAATGGCATGTGCAGTGAAATGCAAAATGTACGATGCCATACCCATTGTCGAGCATCCTGGGTCAAACTTGTGAATGGTGTCCAGATTTGAATTTGGAGACATCAGCAGTATGAGTGTTTCACAAGTTGTATGAAGATCGTTAAGTGACTGCAGTCAGCATTTGTGTCCTCATGACTCCCCACAATTACCCACTAAAACCAAATAAAAATGAGAAAGGGCCACTCAATACCTGAACAGTGCCTGGCCTAAACAGGCTGCCCCAGAATCCACATCCAGATCAGCATCAAAATCAGATGAATTCTGTACGTTATCACGTAAATAAACAAACGTGGAGGGAAGAAGTCCACATTTTTATGCGTCACCCACTCATGACCAAAGCCCAGCAGCTGCACAATGAACTCAGGGACAGGATGCTTCCAGAGCACCCCCTAGTGGCTGACAGATGAGGTTGCAGAGTGGGTGGACTGGCTGTGAGCAAACAAGGCAGGATTTGTGGCTCTGTGACAGACCATCCATGATGGTTAGAGTCCATCACTGTGTGTGTGTTTCTGAGGGTGTTAAGGACCATCGTCCCTCACCTGGAGCTGATAGTCAGCTGTCAGACGTATTTTCAGAGTATCCAGATTACTAGCTGAAGTCAAATCACAGTGCATGTAGACAGAGAAAATTAGATCTTCATGATTTCCTGTGAGTTTCTGCTTTGAACAGAACAACAGAATTTAGAATTAGACAAAAACTAGAGACGTTCATCACAAAATGCCCCACGCGCAGTATTAGTTTCCATGCAAAGTGCAGTAATATGTAATTGTATGGGGTGGGTATTTGGTTGAGGCCTTATGTGTTTGATGTAAACTGGGATATACAATAAAAAAATTGGAGATTGGCATAATATTTATTTAGAGGATGTGACAAACAGTAACCATAAAAAGTCAGTCACGGTCGCCAGCCTTCAAAACAAATGCAACCACTGGTGACCTTGAAATGGAGGTCAAGGTCACCGGCCTTCGAACCCATGAGAAGTACTCCTCCAAGGCATGTACCACCAAATGTGAAGTTTTTGCAAGCAATAGGTGCCAAGCTACGTTGCGGCGAATGAATTGCAGCCGGACAGACGGACGGACAACGCGCCTCGCGGCGCAGGCGCCGCACGGGGCATGACTGTTTTTAAAATATTGTTTAATTTACTGATGTCATGATGAATGTAACACACCCTAAGAAGATCAAAGGGGGTGAAAACAAAAACCAGGACCTTTACATTTCGAATGCTCTGGTGATGTTCCCATGGTGACATGGGGAGCAGGGTATTATTTTAGCTGGTGCATGTTTGCGCACGTGTGTCTGTGGACAAGATAAATCAGCCTGACAGACTTCCTTCAAAGTTTTGTGGGAATACTTGGATAGATATTAAGGACATCATCCATAAAAAGACCTTTTTTGTATATTTTCTGCATACGTCTATTAAAAAACAAATAACCCCAGATAGTGCAGCAGATAAGTGAAACAATCCTGCAAATGGTGATACAAGCACCAAAGTCGGCACAAATACTCCTTAGACATTACTCTTCTGAAAAAACTGACTAGCCACTTGAATTTTCAATAGGAGGCCAGGTAGGGGTCACAATTTTAAAATGCTCCAATCAAACTGAAGACTACATTATTTGTCTAATCATAATGATTCCAAAAAGGTATAGTTTGGACTATCTATGACTGAATGTTCAGGAGTTATGGGGCTAAAACAGCAAAAATGGTGACAAAGGTCAGTTTGTACAGGGGTCAAAAGTTACAGTTCCTTCAATTTTGGTAAAAAGTGATGCAAATTATTGGTTGAGCTAATACGATTAAAAAATGGAATAGTTTTGACTGTGCTGAATGTGGGCACAGCTAACCAAAAAGTTAGCTAATCAGCTCCTGGAAAGTATTCATTATAACGCTAAACCGATAAACCACCAAAAAAAGTATTGGAAGCTACAGCTAACTGATAACTTTCAGTTTTGTCTCCGGTACACTCTCAGCAACTAACAAGCCAATTTTGAGTTTAAACACCGCCAAGGCTTCTGATAGAATCAAAGGCGATCGCAAACCCAAATACAGCCAGTGAGTCAGAGCTTCTGTCTTTGTGCACCCTGCCCACTGCTGCAGGGAAGCTTCATTTACCTTCACAGCATACAGTAGTGTAGCCATGAGGCAGACATCTTGAAAAGGAAAGCAGGTTTGACTTCTGGTTTTGATTTATAAACCAAATTAATCCGGATAGTTTAACAACATTAATGTCAAGTGTATCATATGTACAAATTGAAAACACATATCTTCTAATTTTACAATAATGCATTAATTCTGAAGTAATGAATATTGACACACACAGATGCCAAATTGTATTATGGGTAAGCTGAGCCTAAATTTCAATTCAATTTATTCACTTTATATAGTGACAAATCACAACAGAGTCACCTCAACCTGCTTCACACAAAACAATTAGAAAACAAAATAAAATGAATTAAAAGATTAAAAAACATAGTAAAAGAGCAAAAAAGTAAAAAATGTAGTAAACATAATATGCCAGTATGTAATATGACATCCAGTAGATGGGTCAAAATGCAGAGAACACTGCCATCTACTGGATAGCAGTGTGAATGAGGGTTTATAAATGTTTTCTGCCATTACTAAATATATTAAAAATGTTAGCAGTGTAAAAGTTATCAGAACTAAATTTATTGGAAGCTAATTGGTCCGCTGATGGTTTTTGAACTTACCTGAAAAGCTAATCTGCTAACAAAAAAGTTATCTTTGTTCATTAGTGGATTAGTGGAACTGTGCCCACCACTGGTGGAATGCTTGGTCTCCAAAGTAAAGGTCAAACAAGGTCAACGTCCATTGGATTCTAAGACATGTGACATATGTTACCCTGTAACATGATAACTAAGCATGATACATGGTCCAAACTATTCCCTTTTAAAACTCTGTTAACTCAACTAATAATTTGCATCACCTTTTACCAAAATTGGAGCAACTTTAACTTTTGACCCCTGTACAAACTGAAACTGACCTTTGTCACCATTTTTGTTGTTTTTATCCCATAACCCCTGAACATTCAGTCATAGATAGCCTAAACTGTACCTTTTTGGAATCGTTATGATCAAATAGTGTAGTGTTGATTGGAGCATTTTTAATTTTGACCTATGTGTATTTCTTCAACTGACCCCTACCTGGCTGCCTATTGAAAATTCATGTTGGCTAGTCGATTTTTTTTTTTAAAAAGAGTAATGTCTAAGGAGTATTTGTGCTGAATTTGATGCTTGTATCACCAGTTGCAGGATTTTGCTGTAAATATTCTCTTAGCTGCTGCATTAAGAAGTCCAGAGGGATTAAACCTGGTGGGATTATTAACTGGATGGATACCAAGATGGATCCTTAGACTTTGAAGTAGTGTTGTCAAAGTTTAAGGTCAAGGAAAACATGGTTCGCAAAACACTTTTAGTTTTGGAATAACTCAACCCAAGAAGCCTACATCAGTGGTTCTCAAGGACCAAAAAACCTAGACATTTTTCATCTTTTTCTCATCTGCCAGAAACTGACTAGCTTGTTCAGGTGTGCAACCAGTCAAATACTAACAGACACCGCATTACCCATATGTGAAACACACACACACATTCAAAGTATCAATCAGCTCGTAGTTGTGTTTCCATCAAGTTGCAGCCCAGTAATTACCCTGTGCCGTGTCTTCCAGCTGGTGCTGACGGTAGGCCTGCTGGCTGTGGTGGTTTACCTCTACACGGTCGTCGCCTTCAACTTTTTCAGGAAGTTCTACAACAAGAGTGAAGATGGAGAGCTGCCAGACATGAAGTGTGATGACATGCTGACAGTGAGTCCTACATTTCTGTTGTTTCTTCTTCGAACAAAAAGTTAAAGGGAGCAGATCAGTGAAGGTAATGAACACCCGCTGCGATGTCCTAAAACAGGGGCTCTCAATCTTTTTACAGTGAGTACCACCTTAGAAAATACTTGGATTTCCAAGTACCACCATTATAACTCAATTAATGTATATAGCACCAAATCATAACATAGTCACCACAAGGCACTTGACGAGGCTAAGTTCGACCTGACCCAGGCCCCGGGCAAGAACACTGGCAACAGGGGTGAGAACAAAAAGCCACTGGAAGAATTAAAATGTACGAAGAAACTGCAAACAGAAAATACTTTTGGGGGGTGGGACCATCTGCTTTCATCATATTACCAATCAGAACAACTGAGTAAAACAAAGAATTATCAACATATACAGACAAAAAATAAATCAGTGTCCAGGAACTCTTGTTGTCCAATATTAACTGTACCATGGTATGGTATGAAGAAAAGTTGTGTACTCAGAAACACAGGGGAGAATATTAACACTGACGACACTGATCATAGTAATATGACCCACTCAAGTACTGCATTCAAAGGGAATATTACCAAAATGAAATTTGCTGGTTACTGGTGTCTGACGATCAACATACCCAGTGGGAGGGGCGTGCATGGTTCACTATACTGTAATGTCTGGGTCAGTTAAGCTCACCTTTAGCCTCAGATTAGCTTCAGCATCCAACCTGCTTCTGTATTTAGTTTTTATAAAGGCGAGTGAAGAGAAGCCTAACTCAGTGTACCACTAGAGGGAGCACAGCTTGACAACTATAGTCCTAAAAGACAAAAATTCAGAGTTCATTTTCCCATCATCATCATCACCAGCACAATCGTCATCACTATCACCACATCATCGTCATCATCACCATCATCATAACCACGAATTATCATCATCAACACCATCATCATCATAACCACTAATTATCATCATCATTAATCATCACTATCATCGTTACTCATCATCACCATCATCATAATCACTAATTATCATCATCATTAATCATCACTATCATCGTTACTCATCATCATCATAACCACTAATTATCATCATCATTAATCATCACCATCATCGTTACTCATCATCACCATCATCATAATCACTAATTATCATCATCAATCATCACTATCATCGTTACTCATCATCACCATCATCATAATCACTAATTATCATCATCATTAATCATCACCATCATCGTTACTCATCATCACCATCATCATCATAATCACTAATTATCATCATCATTAATCATCACCATCATCGTTACTCATCATCACCATCATCATAATCACTAATTATCATCATCATTAATCATCACCATCATCGTTACTCATCATCACCATCATCATAATCACTAATTATCATCATCATTAATCATCACCATCATCGTTACTCATCATCACAACCATCATCATAACCACTAATTATCATCATCAACACCATCATCATCATAACCACTAATTATCATCATCATTAATCATCACTATCATCGTTACTCATCATCACCATCATCATAATCACTAATTATCATCATCATTAATCATCACCATCATCGTTACTCATCATCACCATCATCATCATAACCACTAATTATCATCATCATTAATCATCACCATCATCGTTACTCATCATCACCATCATCATAACCACTAATTATCATCATCATTAATCATCACCATCATCGTTACTCATCACCATCATCATAACCACTAATTATCATCATCATTAATCATCACCATCATCGTTACTCATCATCACCATCATCATCATAATCACTAATTATCATCATCATTAATCATCACCATCATCGTTACTCATCATCACAACCATCATCATAACCACTAATTATCATTATCATCACCACTTCATCATCATAGGCCTCATCAGGTTCTCCCTCAGTAAGCACTTATTCAACACAAAGTCACTTCTGCAGCACCCAGCGATCCTCAGACCAAAGACAGCCAGCCTGTTATCTGGGCCGCTGAAGAGGAGGTACTGCTGGTCCACCACCAGAGGGCGCCCTGCCTGAAGTGCGGGCTTCAGGCACGAGAGGGCGCCGGAGCACCCGGGAGTGGCAGCTGTCACCCATTAACAACATCAGCTGTCACTCATCATCATCAATCACATCTCCATAAGAGCCGGGCAGTATCTTCACCTCACTGCCGAGAAATCGTCTACCGATCAGGTAACACTCTCAGCCGTGTCTGTGCTGAACGCACTTATTATTGTCTTTTTGAAATCGTTGCAGGAGTACCTACCTTCAATCAGCTGGGAGCTGGGTTTTGGACGTTGAGGAGTGACGGACTTCACTCCTCTTTCCAAACCAGAGAAGTAACAATCGGTCTCTGCACATTTCTGTGTTTTTGTGTCAGAGGTGGAGATTCTCCTACAACAGGAGAGATCTAATTATTCTGAACTGTTTACTGGGTGTTCAAGCACCCACCATCACCTGTCTGTTCTTCCTGCCAGCAGTACCCGATCTGACAGAATCGGGAACTTCTTGCGGTGAAAGAGGCTCTTGAGGAGTGGAGACACCTGTTGGAGGGAGCTGCGGTACCATTTACGGTTTTCACGGACCATCGGAACCTGGAGTACATCCGGACCGCGAAGCGTCTGAACCCCAGGCAAGCCCGCTGGTCACTGTTCTTCGGGCGTTTTGACTTCCGGATTACCTACCACCCCGGGACCAAAAACCAGCGATCTGACGCCCTGTCCCGGGTCCATGAAGAGGAGGTCAAAGTCGATCCACCGGAACCCATCATCCCCGAGTCCACTATCGTGGCAGCCCTCACCTGGGACATGGAGAAGACCGTCCGGGAGGCACTGGCACGGAACCCGGACCCGGGGACCGGCCCGAGGAACAAACTCTACATTCCACCAGAGGCCAGAGCTGCGGTCCTGGACTTCTGTCACGGTTCCAAGCTCTCCTGTCACCCAGGGGTGCGAAGAACCATGGCAGTGGTCCGGCAGCGCTTCTGGTGGAAGCCGACGTCCGGGAGTATGTCCAGGCCTGCACCACCTGCGCCAGGGGAAAGGCAGACCACCAACGGGCACAGGGTCTCCTCCAGCCGTTACCTGTGGCCCACCGCCCCTGGTCCCACATCGGCCTGGACTTCGTCGCTGGCCTCCCGCCGTCCCAGGGCATGACCACCATCCTCACGATAGTGGACCGGTTCTCCAAGGCGGCCCTCCCGAAGCTCCCGACAGCCCAGGAGACTGCAGACCTCCTGGTCCACCATGTCGTACGTCTGCATGGGATACCATCTGATGTCGTCTCTGACCGTGGTCCCCAGTTCTCTTCGCAAGTCTGGAGGAGTTTCTGTAGGGAACTGGGGAACACCGTGAGCCTCTCTTCCGGGTACCATCCCCAGACCAACGGACAGGTAGAGCGGGCCAACCAGGAACTGGAGCAGGCCCTTCGCTGTGTGACCTTGGCGCACCCGATGGCCTGGAGCAACCATCTGGCCTGGATCGAGTACGCACACAATAGCCAAGTTTCATCTGCCACTGGCCTCTCCCCATTTGAGGTGTGTTTATTGGATTTATTGGACCATTCCCCATCCTGAAAGTCCTCAGTCCGGCCGCAGTGAAGCTGAAGCTGCCTGCTTCACTGCGGATCCCTCCTGTCTTCCATATCTCCCGGATTAAGCCTCACCACACCTCTTCCCTCTGTACCCCCGGACCGGCGCCGCCTCCTGCCCGGATCATCGACGGGGAGCCCGCGTGGACAGTTCGCCGGCTCCTGGACGTCCTTCGGAAGGGCCGGGGGTTCCAGTATCTGGTGGACTGGGAGGGTTATGGACCCGAAGAGCGCTCCTGGGTGAAGAGGAGCTTCATCCTGGACCCCGCCCTCCTGGCCGACTTCTACACCCGTCACCCGGACAAGCCTGGACGGGCGCCAGGAGGCGCCCGTTGAGGGGGGAGTCCTGTTGTGTGGGCCGCTGAAGAGGAGGTACTGCTGGTCCACCACCAGAGGGCGCCCTGCCTGAAGTGCGGGCTTCAGGCATGAGAGGGTGCCGGAGCAACCGGGAGTGGCAGCTGTCACTCATTAACAACATCAGCTGTCACTCATCATCATCAATCACATCTCCATAAGAGCCGGGCAGCATCTTCACCTCACTGCCGAGAAATCGTCTACCGATCAGGTAACACTCTCAGCCGTGTCTGTGCTGAACGCATTTATTATTGTCTTTTTGAAACCGTTGCAGGAGTACCTATCTTCAATCAGCTGGGAGCTGGGTTTTGGATGTTGAGGAGTGACGGATTTCACTCCTCTTTCCAAACCAGAGAAGTAACAGTCGGTCTCTGCACGTTTCTGTGTTTTTGTGTCGGAGGTGGAGATTCTCCCACAAAAGGAGAGATCTAATTATTCTGAACTGTTTACTGGGTGTTCAAGCACCCACCATCACCTGTCTGTTCTTCCTGCCAGCAGTACCCGATCTGACAGCTGGAGGCAGTGGCCACCTGGGGACCCAGTGCTTGGTGGCTTCAGGGTTGCTTCAGGTCCGGTGGAAGTGGAAGGCGTGTGGGATCCGGCTCTTTTCTGGACGGGTGTCTTCTATCCTCGAGCCTGCTCACACATCA
This sequence comes from Thalassophryne amazonica, assembly GCF_902500255.1. Classification (NCBI taxonomy): domain Eukaryota; kingdom Metazoa; phylum Chordata; class Actinopteri; order Batrachoidiformes; family Batrachoididae; genus Thalassophryne; species Thalassophryne amazonica. The sequence goes on along the minus strand of NC_047120.1, from coordinate 4,890,441 downwards.
CTGTGACTAATTTGACTGTTGATCTCAATTGTGTTGTCTGTTGCTCTGTTGTGCACATTCACAACATTAAATTGTTATATTTTTGGCTTATTCCATTGTCCGTTCATTTGCGCCCCCTGTTGTGGGTCCGTGTTCCTACACTTTTCACAACACAGCCACTGCCTGTGATCAAAGGGCCCGACCATACAAAGTCCAGCGCATGTGTTTTTGGTTATTTCTACTTGATGCAGATGTCAAGTACATCCTAGCACATTCATATCTTCTGTCATTAAAGTCCAGCACTGTCCAGTCCTGGACAAGCAGCGCAAGAGTCAGAACAACGTCTACATAAGCAGAGTGACAATGCACATACGCTCTACCTGAACATATCACCACCAGCCATCTGCAGCACTGATGATATCATCAGACACACAGAGGGAGAGACAGATCCAGACAGATAGAGAGGCACACAAACAGACATACAGACAGACAGACAGACACAGAGAGACACATACACAGATGTACAGACAGACAAAACCATGGACATACAAACACAGAGAGACAGACACAGAGGGAGAGACAGATCCAGACAGATCCAGAGGGTCGCAAACATACATACAGACAGACACAGAGAAACACCACACAGATGTACAGACAGACAGATAAAACCATGGACATACAAACACAGAGAGAAAGACATATAAACAGGTACAGAGGGACAGACAGGCGGTTACGTGTCCTCTGTGTTTGTGGTACCACGAGCTCACACAGATCTGATGATGACTTTGGAGCTGTGGCTGACTGTGGCTGTCATTGTGGCACAGTGGTGCAGCGGTTAGCACCACCACCTGTGCTCATCCAATGTTAGATATAAAGAAGAGGCTTTATGAATCCTGTCACTGCAGCCTTCACCTGGTTCATGCTGGCATACGCTCCAGATATATTTTAATCTCTAACATGGACTTTTGTGGATGATAGATGGACCCATGGAGCAGAAATATGATTGATAGTTTGTAGTTCTACAGACGAAACCGTGTGAAGCTCTGACTGTATAAGGACTGTGGTCAGACAGCCTCCTGTCACCCAGGCACACTTTAATCCCCAACAGTCAGCCACCCATAGCATTCCACACAGATCCTGTTTCCTATTAAGGCTGTGGGGGGGTGACGGAGGAGATCTCAGCGCCGCTCTTCAGTGCAGCGTGAAGCATCACTTCCTCCATCTGTGGACACCGTGTCTCTGCCCCAAACCCCTCCAATAAGCAAATGGTGCAGAAGGTCATGGAGAGCCATAGAAACAAAAGCACTGGCATGGATACCTATAGAAACACTGGTGTGGAGATCAATAGAAACACAGATCGTTTCCTATAGCTTGTGTGAAAGAAGCTGTTGCTGGGCCTTATGAGCCAATATAAGGCCCAGTAAGTCACAGACACACACACACCAGTTACCTCTGACCCTAACCCTGTGTTTCTAGAACATTCCAGCAGAACAAGACACACTGTTCATGCCTCCTTTTACCAACTCCACCAGCATCACGGTGCCACTGTGCTGGTGAGAAGTAAGGAGAGTATCTCAGTGATGGGTGCAGGGGGAGGAGACACAAAACTGAGCAACAATAGGCCAACAGGCAACAACTTTCTCATGTGGAATCTCACTGAATTACTCCTCCCGACACATGTGCACATGGCGGCTGTCTGGAGTGGCTGTGAAAATACGACCTAAAATCTCGAACAGTCTGCACTCATACTGCACGAGAGCCGAAGTGGATCTGCATGTTGAATTGACAAGTTTTACACCGGATGCCCTTCCTGATGTACTTCTACATTACTTGGAGAAATGTGGCACAGGTGGTGTTTGAACCGGTAACTTTCCGCATTGAAACCAATCACACTAACCACTTGGTCACCACCCCTGCCAATAAAATAATAAATAATAATTTTTAAAAAAGAACAAAAGTATGAACAACCACTCACAGACTTAAAGAATGATGTCTGGGAGCTGCATCTCTCATTTTTCATTGACGTCCTCAGAGACAATGAAAAGAAAACAGTACATCTGGATCACCTCCTCTACATTCTCCACAAAGGTGTAGCCCACTGTCCCTGCCATGCATAAAACTTAGTTCCATTAGATGGTACTACTCCTTAGTGGCAGGACAGGATGCACAGGCATCATGATCGTTGGAAGTGCTTCAATGAAAATAAAATAAAAGAATGAATCCAGAGTGCTGACATCATTCGTCCAGTCCGCTGTCCATGCATGTGGCTGCCGGCCAGCAGCATTAAAGTTAATTTCCCCTTCTGTCCTCAGAAAAATAATTAAATAAATAAAAAGAGGTAAAAACAATAATATGGTTCGAACAACTCATCCGTGGCCAGACAGGATGCATCCAGGCCGCTCATGGGTGTGCACGGCTGGTGGGTGCTACCTGGGAGGCTTCTGGACTCATTCAGTCACTTCCAGAAGAGCTGTTCCTCTCACATAAAAGGAAACGTGTGTGTCAACCCCTCACAACTTCTGAGTCGCAGAGACTACATAGTGAGGGGTTGGAGGGACCTGCATGACGATTTAACAGAAGATTGGCACATTAATTTTTTGGTCTGTTCAAAAATCAAGTGACGCACGGGTGCCGCCTGTGATTGGGGGGGGGGGGGGGGGGGGGGAATGGTAGAGTGCCTTGATAGAGAGAGTGGAAACATGAGTCAAAAAAAATCAGCCACGTGACTCATGGTGCCATCTTGGGTTCAAAATAGTGTTTGCTGTTAATCTGTCTGCATGTAAATCCAGCTATTTTATTTATTTATTTACTGAAAATACTGGGTTGCTGTGCATTTGGATGCACAAATAGACAACAAGTGCTTCATGATGTACAGATTCCCTTCAGATCCAAACAGAAGAAAAATTTGGGAAAATAAAGTCAGCCATGTGGGATGGAAGCCAACATCATTGTCAAAGCTTTTAGAGGTAAATTTATTCAGTCCAGTAAAACTCATCTAAAGTCTCATTGTATAAACCAGATATACGCAGTCACCAGACAAAAAAAGTCCCAAAGTTTTTGTATTGTTTTCCATGTAATAAACACCATATACAAAAGATTTTGTATAGCGGATTTTTCGCTCAAATCAGACAAAATGTCCCATCCGATCACAATGTATTTCCGTTAAACCCCTCACATGTGGGACCGGAGTCATTTCCGTAATTAAAAGCCTGACCATTTATTTTTTCACACCATGCTCAGACTCGGACCCACAGCCTGCAGCCTGACGTGTGTGTCAGGCTGCAAACATGTTGCTATGTTTACATTTTGATAATGGATCAAATACATTTGGCAGAAAAAAAATTTCTGAGGAAATTTTGACCCGGTCATTAAATGAGGCGCACGTCCCAATTCAGGATTCCCCGTATATGTTCAGCACCTCCTGACTGTAACTAATCCGTTACATACATATAGCTCACATTGGATAAATGTCCCATCATATCACAATGTATTCCCATTAAAAACCCAAGCAGTCTGGACATGCACAGTAACAGAAGTACAAAATAAAGTTCAGCTCTGACATTCACTGATTTGAGGAAAGTGGGACCGGAGTCATTTCTGTGATTAAAAGTCTGACCGTTTAGTTTTTTTGACACGTATTCAGACTTGGACCTGAAGCCTGATGTGCACCTGTTAAATCAGACACAAAAAGGCTGTGATTTGACACTTTTCCATTTTCAATCCTTCGTCTCCCATCATATGATATAGTGTACATGCTGATAAATGGATCAGAAATGTCCGCAACTTTACAACACAAAGTCATAAAAGAGGAAAATTGTACAGCTTACCTTTGATTTTCAGTTTCAGTCAGGTTTCAGAATTCATCATAGTACAGAAACAGCATTAGTGAAGGTTACAAATGATCTTCTTATGGCCTCAGACAGTGGACTCATCTCTGTGCTTGTCCTGTTAGACCTCAGTGCTGCTTTTGATACTGTTGACCATATAATTTTATTACAGAGATTAGAGCATGCCATAGGTATTAAAGGCACTGCGCTGCGGTGGTTTGAATCATATTTATCTAATAGATTACAATTTGTTCATGTAAATGGGGAGTCTTCTTCACAGACTAAGGTTAATTATGGAGTTCCACAAGGTTCTGTGCTAGGACCAATTTTATTCACTTTATACATGCTTCCCTTAGGCAGTATTATTAGACGGCATTGCTTAAATTTTCATTGTTACGCAGATGATACCCAGCTTTATCTATCCATGAAGCCAGAGGACACACACCAATTAGCTAAACTGCAGGATTGTCTTACAGACATAAAGACATGGATGACCTCTAATTTCCTGCTTTTAAATTCAGATAAAACTGAAGTTATTGTACTTGGCCCCACAAATCTTAGAAACATGGTGTCTAACTAGATCCTTACTCTGGATGGCATTACCCTGACCTCCAGTAATACTGTGAGAAATCTTGGAGTCATTTTTGATCAGGATATGTCCTTCAATGCGCATATAAAGCAAATATGTAGGACTGCTTTTTTACATTTGCGCAATATCTCTAAAATTAGAAAGGTCTTGTCTCAGAGTGATGCTGAAAAACTAATTCATGCATTTATTTCCTCTAGGCTGGACTACTGTAATTCATTATTATCAGGTTTGTTGTGTGGGCCGCCAGAAGAGGAGGTACTGCTGGCCCACCACCAGAGGGCGCCCTGCCTGAAGTGCGGGCTTCAGGCGCGCTGCCGCCTACAGGAACAGCCGAGGTGACAGCTGTCACTCATCAACTATGACAGCTGTCACCGATCATCTGCATCTCACCCGGGATAAAAGCAGGATGACACCTCCACCACATCGCCGAGATATCGACTTCTGTGAGAGGTAATATTCTCTGCCAGCATTCAGTGTTTTCAAGAGCTATTGTGTTTGCAGCTGTCAACCAGAGGACCGGCGTGGGTCGCGACTGTTTCGTCCTTCGTCTCGTCAGATAAGTGGATAAACAGACGCTGCACGAGTGTGTGTTAAAGGTGGAGGTGGAATTTCCACCATTATTGTTACGGGGTGTACACACACCCACACTTGACTGTCTTTGTTCTCCGCCAGCAGTACCAGATCCGACACGCTGAGACGGTGGCCACCTGGGGACTTCGGGACTTGGCGGCTCCAGTATCCTTCGGGTTCGGTGGGGGTGGAAATCGTGTGGTTCCGGTTCATCTCCAGACGGGCATCTCCTATCGTCGAGCCTGCCCACAAGACACCTTCATTAATTGACTTGTATTCATTCTGTAATCTGCTGTGTGTGGTTGTGACATTCACAACAGTAAAGTGTTCTAATTTAACTCCCTCTATTGTCCATTCATTTACGCCCCCTGTTGTGGGTCCGTGTCACTACACTTTCCCAACAAGGTTGTCCAAAAAGTTCCCTGAAAAGCCTTCAGTTAATTCAAAATGCTGCAGCTAGAGTACTGATGGGGACTAGAAGGAGAGAGCATATCTCACCCATATTGGCCTCTCTTCATTGGCTTCCTGTTAATTCTAGAATAGAATTTAAAATTCTTCTTCTTACTTATAAGGTTTTGAATAATCAGGTCCCATTTTATCTTAGGGACCTCATGGTACCATATCACCCCAATAGAGCGCTTCGCTCTCAGACTGCAGGCTTACTTGTAGTTCATAGGGATTTTAAGAGTAGAATGGGAGGCAGAGCCTTCAGCTTTCAGGCTCCTCTCCTGTGGAACCAGCTCCCAATTCGGATCAGGGAGACAGACACCCTCTCTACTTTTAAGATTAGGCTTAAAACTTTCCTTTTTGCTAAAGTTTATAGTTAGGGCTGGATCAGGTGACACTGAACCATCCCTTAGTTATGCTGCTATAGACTTAGACTGCTGGGGGGTTCCCATGATGCACTGAGTGTTTCTTTCTCTTTTTGCTCTGTATGCACCGCTCTGCATTTAATCATTAGTGATTGATCTCTGCTCTCTTCCACAGCATGTCTTTTTCCTGATTCTCTCCCCTCAGCCCCAACCAGTCCCAGCAGAAGACTGCCCCTCCCTGAGCCTGGTTCTGCTGGAGGTTTCTTCCTGTTAAAAGGGAGTTTTTCCTTCCCACTGTCACCAAGTGCTTGCTCACAGGGGGTCGTTCTGACCGTTGGGGTTTTTCTGTAATTATTGTATGGCTTTTACCTTGCAATATAAAGCGCCTTGGGGCGACTGTTGTTGTGATTTGGCGCTATATAAATAAAATTGATTTGATTTGGAGGTGATGATTGTGGAAAGAAAAGCTTGTTCAAGGTCAAATTAGTGGAGAACAAAGCATAATCCAGAGACGGAGAACTTTCACACTGTCACTCACGTCATTGCATGACACGGAGTTATACAGCAGCAGCTGCATAAATCAGGCTTTAAATTAAGTAAATACATCATCATAAATTGTAAATTTATGTGCATTTGATAGCTTAACTATTTTTATATTTATTTTGATAGCACCTGTACCTGGATGTGTTGCTGTATGTGGTTAAATGATTTTTAAAAAATGGTGAAAGCATAAAAGGTAGTCCAGTGCAGTTGCAATCAAAATGGCGCCATGTTCTGAGTTGACGCTCAGGGCTGTGAACTTTACACCAAACTGCACGAATTTAGTTGCAGATGCCATTCGCCGGCTTTCACGGCTCAGTGAGATACTAGACTAAGCTCCCCTTGGCCAAGGCCTTTACCCCAGAACAAATATATGTCACTGGTAGGGGCAGCCTTTATGCACCCCCCCGCCTGTCTGTTTGTACACAACAGTGTCCAACTAGAAGCATTTTGACAATTTTTTGTGTCAAAATTTTTGGTGTCACATTGTTTTCCTTATGTCGTTTTCTTTAATGCTGTGTAAGAGGATTTTTATTATGATGTCTAGAGCCCGACCGATATGGATTTTTTGAGGCTGATAACGATATTTGGATGAAAAAAATGCCGATAATCGATAAATCGGCTGATTTGCCGATAGCCGATAAATCAGCCGATATTATTTTTTTTTAAATGAATAAAATGTTCTTTTTTGGACCCTTAACAAAAAAAGATATGCGCTAAAAGCTGAAGCTTTGTCCTCATATTGATTAACTTTATAACAGAGAAGAATTTTCAAGTTTAAAAAATGCAATCAAGAATTAAACCTTTGTGAAATTAGCAAATACATATCCTTAAAAAGAGTTGCAAAATACATCTGATCTTGTACCTCTTGTTGCCTCAACTTAGATATAGGCTCAGGATAAGGATATAGATCCTTATAAACTTACTTGTATGCTTTTGTCAGCCGATCAGTGCAGTGTGACTCTGAACTACGGGGGACGGTGATGAACACATTTAAGCAGGGGTGTAACCAGCTCTCAGTTGAATAGAGTCAGAGCTCCATCTACTGGACAAACGGTGCAAGGCCATTTTACATTGCCGACACAAACATTATTTCAGTAACTGTTCTGTTTATGAGAAATTATCTGTGTTCTATCGGCAAAATTTCGGCCGATAGTGAGTACTTTGAATAGGGCTTATATTGGCCGATATATCAGTTGGGCTCTAATGATGTCACAAAGACCTTTGGAATGTTGTGCTGTAAGTGCATCCAGGCTCGCTGGGGGAACAAAATTGCCAGTCTGCTGCACACACTCTAAACTCAGCCTGTGTGGATCAGAAGTGTAAAGGGAAGATGTTTGAAATGAACGCGCCATTGATCGCCCAGACCAAAAAAAACCCCCCCAAAAAACTGATCTTTTTTTCATTATATTAAAGAACAGAAATCAGATTATTTGTTGTTGTCTATTCGACTGCTCCCATTCTGTTCAACTCCAGTTTTACCTGGATAAAATAGATGACATCATTGTGCTGCATGACGACTGCAACCAGAGATAAAATTACACGAATAGTGCGTGTGTGCAAATTACACTAAGTACTGTGCAAATGTGACAGCTGTCAGTCAAACATCTTTCATCGTGTGATAGGCTAGGATCTTCTCTGGGCTGATCCCGTTTTGCTCGAGGTCGACATATGCTGGCTGGCACAAGTTTCATGGTGGATTCTCTTCCTCACTCCTCATTCGTACAAACAGCCTGTGGGACGGGCAGCTTTCAACACCATCCCGTCTTGCTTTGAGGCAATAAGTCTGCCCCCCATACATCCCGCTATACTGCCCCCCCAGTGCTGTCCCTGTGTATTGTATATCTGTAATCACCTCTAAAGTATTCTAATGCCTAGAACTGATCAGTTTTCTAACCAAATATGCATCTGTTTCTCTGTTTTTCTCTCTTTGTTTTTCTATTTTTGTGTATTTTTCTTTCTTTGTTTTTGTCTCTGTTTTTCTTTCTTTGTGTTTGTGTCTGTTTTTCTATCTGTGTGTGTGCGTGTTTTTCTGTCTGTGTGTTTTTGTCTGTTTTTCTTTCTTTGTGTTTGTGTCTGCTTTTCTATCTGTGTGTGTGCGTGTTTTTCTGTCTGTGTTTTTGTGTCTGTTTTTCTTTCTTTCTGTTTGTCTCTGCTTTTCTGTCTGTGTGTTTGTGTGTCTTTCTGTGTGTTTGTGTATCTCTGTGTGTCTTTCAGTGTTATATGTTTCATATGTATGTGGGCGTTCGAGCAGGCGGCGGAATCGGGGACCAAATTGAAGATCCAGCGGGTGATGAATATGAGATCTATCGCATCATCTTTGACATCACCTTCTTCTTCTTTGTCATTGTCATCCTCCTGGCCATCATCCAGGGTGAGAACTCCTTATTTTGACTTATAACACATATTATGAGTGAAAGGAACCAAACAAACTGTTTGTGGACTTTCAAAGTTCTCACCACTTATTGACCTGCACACACCAGGTCAACACACACCAGGTCAACACGGACGCAGCTCAGTGATAACACACACCAGGACAACACGGACGCAGCTCAGTGATAACACACACCAGGACAACACGGACGCAGCTCAGTGATAACGCACACCAGGTCAACACGGACGCAGCTCAGTGATAACGCACACCAGGTCAACACGGACGCAGCTCAGTGATAACACACACCAGGTCAACACGGACGCAGCTCAGTGATAACACACACCAGGTCAACACGGACGCAGCTCAGTGATGACACACACCAGGTCAACACGGACGCAGCTCAGTGATGACACACACCAGGTCAACACGGACGCAGCTCAGTGATGACACACACCAGGTCAACACGGACGCAGCTCAGTGATAACACACACCAGGACAACACGGACGCAGCTCAGTGATAACACACACCAGGTCAACACGGACGCAGCTCAGTGATAACACACACCAGGACAACACGGACGCAGCTCAGTGATAACACACACCAGGTCAACACGGACGCAGCTCAGTGATAACACACACCAGGACAACACGGACGCAGCTCAGTGATAACACACACCAGGACAACACGGACGCAGCTCAGTGATAACGCACACCAGGTCAACACGGACGCAGCTCAGTGATAACGCACACCAGGTCAACACGGACGCAGCTCAGTGATAACGCACACCAGGTCAACACGGACGCAGCTCAGTGATAACGCACACCAGGTCAACACGGACCACTTTCTGGACAATCTGAGGTCTTCTAAGGTAAGGAGGATTTTTAAATCTATGAAATCCTGGGAAGCAGTGAAAAAGCGACTTGTAAGACACGATGTCAACAAAATTCACAACAAAAAACAAAAAATAAACCACAATTGCTAACAATAAGTTTGCTGTTATTGCAACATTGAATTACCTCCAAACTGTGATAGAGGAGACACACACACACACACACACACACACACACACACACAGACAGAGTTACTGAGAAAAGTGTCCCATTTGAAATAAGCCCAGGTGTAAAAACAGGAGTTCATGATAGAATGGACCTGATGAGAACTCGTCTGTTTTTGTAGGTTTGATCATTGATGCTTTTGGGGAGCTGAGGGACCAGCAGGAGCAGGTCAAAGAAGACATGGAGGTGAACATAACATCACTGACAGTTTAATTTAGTGTTAAGAAAATGTTCATTAAAAAAACTCACAAAGCAAACGAACACATCGCATTGTTACGGTCAGTGTTAAAGACAAAGTTCTAGTCTGACTGAACCTGAATCCTTCCATATGGTTTACAAGAAAGTCATATTGATAAATTGCATCATTACGTCCACTAAGGATGTAATAATATCAGTGACGTTTATTCATTTGTGTCTGTCTGTTAGCAATATTATGTTGAAACTACTGCACAGATTTTGACTAAATTTTCACCACAGACAGATATTAGGCCATGGAAGACTCCATGAAATTTTGGAGATGATCCGGATTTAGATTCTGACTCAGATTTCTCTTTATAGACTTTGAATGGTTACATCAAAATGACTTAATGGATTCTCACCAAATTTGCACCACATAGATATTAGGGCATTGAAGACATCACTGAATTTTGGAGGTGATCCAAATCCAGATTCTGGCTCAGGATTTCATTTTATAGGCTTTGAAGGATTACATCAAAACTACTTCACAGATTGAGTTATTTTCATTAGTTACTTCATCCAAACCATCAACATGTTTATTAGACCCCATTCCTACCAGGCTGCTCAAGGAAGCCCTACCATTATTTAATGCTTCGATCTTAAATATGATCAATCTATCTTTGTTAGTTGGCTATGTACCACAGGCTTTTAAGGTGGCAGTAATTAAACCATTACTTAAAAAGCCATCACTTGACCCAGCTATCTTAGCTAATTATAGGCCAATCTCCAACCTTCCTTTTCTCTCAAAAATTCTTGAAAGGGTAGTTGTAAAACAGCTAACTGATCATCTGCAGAGGAATGGTCTATTTGAAGAGTTTCAGTCAGGTTTTAGAATTCATCATAGTACAGAAACAGCATTAGTGAAGGTTACAAATGATCTTCTTATGGCCTTGGACAGTGGACTCATCTCTGTGCTTGTTCTGTTAGACCTCAGTGCTGCTTTTGATACTGTTGACCATAAAATTTTATTACAGAGATTAGAGCATGCCATAGGTATTAAAGGCACTGCGCTGCGGTGGTTTGAATCATATTTGTCTAATAGATTACAATTTGTTCATGTAAATGGGGAATCTTCTTCACAGACTAAAGTTAATTATGGAGTTCCACAAGGTTCTGTGCTAGGACCAATTTTATTCACTTTATATATGCTTCCCTTAGGCAGTATTATTAGACGGTATTGCTTAAATTTTCATTGTTACGCAGATGATACCCAGCTTTATCTATCCATGAAGCCAGAGGACACACACCAATTAGCTAAACTGCAGGATTGTCTTACAGACATAAAGACATGGATGACCTCTAATTTCCTGCTTTTAAACTCAGATAAAACTGAAGTTATTGTACTTGGCCCCACAAATCTTAGAAACATGGTGTCTAACCAGATCCTTACTCTGGATGGCATTACCCTGACCTCTAGTAATACTGTGAGAAATCTTGGAGTCATTTTTGATCAGGATATGTCATTCAAAGCGCATATTAAACAAATATGTAGGACTGCTTTTTTGCATTTACGCAATATCTCTAAAATCAGAAAGGTCTTGTCTCAGAGTGATGCTGAAAAACTAATTCATGCATTTATTTCCTCTAGGCTGGACTATTGTAATTCATTATTATCAGGTTGTCCTAAAAGTTCCCTAAAAAGCCTTCAGTTAATTCAAAATGCTGCAGCTAGAGTACTGACGGGGACTAGAAGGAGAGAGCATATCTCACCTATATTGGCCTCTCTTCATTGGCTTCCTGTTAATTCTAGAATAGAATTTAAAATTCTTCTTCTTACTTATAAGGTTTTGAATAATCAGGTCCCATCTTATCTTAGGGACCTCGTAGTACCATATCACCCCAATAGAGCGCTTCGCTCTCAGACTGCAGGCTTACTTGTAGTTCCTAGGGTTTGTAAGAGTAGAATGGGAGGCAGAGCCTTCAGCTTTCAGGCTCCTCTCCTGTGGAACCAGCTCCCAATTCAGATCAGGGAGACAGACACCCTCTCTACTTTTAAGATTAGGCTTAAAACTTTCCTTTTTGCTAAAGCTTATAGTTAGGGCTGGATCAGGTGACCCTGAACCATCCCTTAGTTATGCTGCTATAGACGTAGACTGCTGGGGGGTTCCCATGATGCACTGTTTCTTTCTCTTTTTGCTCTGTATGCACCACTCTGCATTTAATCATTAGTGATCGATCTCTGCTCCCCTCCACAGCATGTCTTTTTCCTGGTTCTCTCCCTCAGCCCCAACCAGTCCCAGCGGAAGACTGCCCCTCCCTGAGCCTGGTTCTGCTGGAGGTTTCTTCCTGTTAAAAGGGAGTTTTTCCTTCCCACTGTAGCCAAGTGCTTGCTCACAGGGGGTTGTTTTGACCGTTGGGGTTTTACATAATTATTGTATGGCCTTGCCTTACAATATAAAGCACCTTGGGGCAACTGTTTGTTGTGATTTGGCGCTATATAAAAAAAATTGATTGATTGATTGATTGATTCTCACCAAATTTGCATCACAGATAGATGTTTGGGCATGGAAGACATCACTGAATTTTGGAGGTGATTCAGATCCAGGCTCAGTATTTCATTCGGCCACAGCACATGCACTCCACATTCATGTCGCGCTTGTGCTTTAAACCTAATCGAACAGCATCAAGATGAGGTCGCACTGCTATGTGCCTGTGGTTGCAGCATTCATACAGCATGTTGTATGCAGGTCGGACCATTTAGACCGTGGCCGAGGGGCTGCATGAAATGGTCGGCCATGTCGAACCGGCATAATTTAACAATGAAGCAGATGCGTGTCTTGCAGGTGAAGTTGTAGATTTCGGAGGCCGAGGAATATTCTTAATTCATAATTGGGATTTGGTTGTTCAAGTGGAACTGTAAAAAGTGTTTTTCACTGCTCAAACCACAACACGGCAGGCTTATCAAGCCTGAAGGTCAAACTGCCCGACTGTTTTCCTCCAGAGGAATGTCTTCAGGCCTTGGTGATAATTTGGCTCCTTATCTCAACTCACAAAGACAATATACTGTTTTTCATAGGACTGAAGCATGCTCCACTCCCTCTCCCCACCCCCCTCCTACTCCCCATCACACACACCCCACCCCGGCTTCTGCTCACGTCACCCCCCCCTTCCCTTCTGCGGGGGCGGTGCGGTTTTAGCTGCTGCTGGTCTCCACCCCCCCCCCCCCCCCCCCAAGCTGACAGCGGTGCAACTCAGAGTTGCTGCGTGACCTTCACCCACTTGCCTCAATTCAGATAATGGACTCTTCAAATTTAGTGCACATAAACAATGTCAAATGTGTATGTGTTGCCTTTAATTCTGATGTGTGCCATTATTACGGTAAACAAGTAATAATTGTGGACTAATTGCTGTCTGAGGTAACTGGAGTTTAAACAATTTCTCCACTGTGAGATCAATAAAGTATATCTCATCTCATGTCGCAGTAGAGCCAGCTTTCACACTGATGGCTGAATGATTGTGAATGGCAGGCGAATGCCCATTTGAGTCACACTCAGCTCCAGCTGAGGTGCCACCCACAAACTTCCAACAGCAGTCACCGGGCACTTAGAAAATGCGGGCCCATTTGCCCATTTGCACGGCCATCACGAATGTAGTGCCCTGGACACCGCTGCTGCGGTGCGGTCAAGGTAACAACAGCTCAAAGGGCGGTCAGTGTTTCGTATCTGCCCCCCCCGAGCACCAAAAATGCCATGCGAGTGTCATGTCCGAGTGTGTTGTATCACCCCAATCTCTATGAATAATGTGCGAGTGTGTCTTGTCCCCCCTCCATCCAACATTGTGTGTCTGAGGTGCCAAAAGATCCAACAGTGGCTTGTGTGCAGTGCGATCGCTGTCCAGTGCAGCACACACACCTGGACAGGTAGTCATGTCCATGATGGATGCCATTTCATACATACAGTGTCTCTCCCTCCCATGGGTTACACAATGTGTTTGAGGCATCATGATCAGCCGAGCTGTAATACGAGATGTGCAGATGCACATAGTGTGCTGCCTGCCCACTGCAAGTTGATGCATGTGACAGGACCGGTGCGCTGTCACCAGAAACAGCTGAGTGGGATCTCAGAGCTGTTAAACACCCATCATGACATATATAGCATATATAGCATGTCACCTCCTTGTGTAGGTGGACTTACAGACAGCAGTGTGCCCAGCCGCCACCACAGAGATTAAAAACAAAAACCCTACCCTGCACCTAACACTACGTGTCATGCGATCGCAACGTCCACACAGTCTGCCTGTCATGTGGACATTAGCTGACAGCCAGGACACACACCTCTACCAGTGTGGACAGTGACATTGAGCCCATTCATGTGAGCGCTTTGCTGCTCCAGACAGGGGACGTGTCACTTAGATCATGTCTGTGCACCCAGGAGCCCTGAAGCTGTCAGATGATGACATGCATTAAATTTTGGAGGTGATCTGGATCTGGATTCTGGATCAGGATTTGAATTTGTATGCTTCACTTTGTCAGATTTTGAGGATTATGTCAAAACTACCTCACGGACTTTAATCAAATTTTCACCATACATTGGTGTTACTGCTTGGAAGACTCCATTAAACTCTGGAGGTGATCTAGATCCCAGTCCAGATTTTGGATCAGGATTTCACTTTGTTGATTATTAAGGATTACATCAAAACTATTTCATGGATTCTCACCAAATTTGCACCACAGATAGATATTAGGGCACAAAAGACACCACTGAATTTTGGAGGTGATCCGGATCCGGATTCTGGCTCAGGATTTCACTTTATGGGCTTTGAAGTATTACGTCAGAACTACTTTAAAGATTCTCACCAAATGTTTATTGATAATATGATGTATAAAAATTACTCTCATTTATAAAATGGATATGAAGTAGGATCTTTAAACACAACATCTTGAAAATGGGTTACCTCCCACCCCCTGCTGAATGAGGAGCCTCAGGGAGCTGGGCCTTCAACAACACAATACAGTATTCCAGCACAGCTTGAACTGGTTTGGTTTCAGGCTTGAACGCTCTTTACGTGTGATGACATGATGCCCACTGGGCCAAACTGGTTCATGTTTCTTTATATGTATATATGTCAAATCAAATCAATTTTATTTATATAGCGCCAAATCACAACAAACAGTTGCCCCAAGGCGCTTTATATTGTAAGGCAAAAGCCATACAATAATTACAGAAAAAACTCAACGGTCAAAATGACCCCCTATGAGCAAGCACTTGGCGACAGTGGGAAGGAAAAACTCCCTTTTAACAGGAAGAAACCTCCAGCAGAACCAGGTTTAGGGAGGGGCAGTTTTCTGCTGGGACTGGTTGGGGCTGAGGGGAGAGAGTCAGGAAAAAGACATGCTGTGGAAGAGAGTAGAGATCAATCACTAATGATTAAATGCATACAGTGGTGCATACAGAGCAAAAAGAGAAAGAAACACTCAGTGCATCATGGGAACCCCCCAGCAGTCTAAGTGTATAGCAGAATAACTAAGGGATGGTTCAGGGTCACCTGATCCAGCCCTAACTATAAGCTTTAGCAAAAAGGAAAGTTTTAAGCCTAATCTTAAAAGTAGAGACAGTGTCTGTCTCCCTGATCTGAATTGGGAGCTGGTTCCACAGGAGAGGAGCCTGAAAGCTGAAGGCTCTGCCTCCCATTCTACTCTTACAAACCCTAGGAACTACAAGTAAGCCTGCAGTCAGAGCGAAGTGCTCTATTGGGGTGATATGGTACTATGAGGTCCCTAAGATAAGATGGGACCTGATTATTCAAAACCTTATAAGTAACAAGAAGAATTTTAAATTCTATTCTGGATTTAACAGGGAGCCAATGAAGAGAAGCCAATATGGGTGAAATATGCTCTCTCCTTCTAGTCCCTGTCAGTACTCTAGCTGCAGCATTTTGAATTAACTGAAGGCTTTTCAGGGAACTTTTAGGACAACCTGATAATAATGAATTACAGTAGTCCAGCCTAGAAGAAATAAATGCATGAATTAGCTTTTCAGCATCACTCTGAGACAAGACATTTCTAATTTTAGAGATATTGCGCAAATGCAAAAAAGCAGTTCTACATGTTTGCTTAATATGCGCATTGAAGGACATATCCTGATCAAAAATGACTCCAAGATTTCTCACAGTATTACTGGAGGTCAGGGTAATGCCATCCAGAGTAAGGATCTGGTTAGACACCATGTTTCTAAGATTCGTGGGGCCAAGTACAATAACTTCAGCTTTATCTGAATTTAAAAGCAGGAAATTAGAGGTCATCCATGTCTTTAAGTCTGTAAGACAATCCTGCAGTTTAACTAATTGGTGTGTGTCCTCTGGCTTCATGGATAGATAAAGCTGGGTATCATCTGTGTAACAATGAAAATTTAAGCAATGCTTTCTAATAATACTGCCTAAGGGAAGCATGTATAAAGTGAATAAAATCGGTCCTAGCACAGAACCTTGTAGAACTCCATAATTAACCTTAGTCCATGAAGAAGACTCCCCATTTACATGAATAAATTGTAATCTATTAGATAAATATGATTCAGACCACTGCAGCGCAGTGCCTTTAATACCTATGGCATGCTCCAATCTCTGTAATAAAATTTTATGGTCAACAGCATCAAAAGCTGCACTGAGGTCTAACAGGACGAGCACAGAGATGAGTCCACTGTCTGAGGCCATAAGAAGATCATTTGTAACCTTCACTAATGCTGTTTCTGTACCATGATTAATTCTGAAACCTGACTGAAACTTCAAATAGACCATTCCTGTGCAGATGATCAGTTAGCTGTTTTACAACTACCCTTTCAAGAATTTTTGAGAGAAAAGGAAGGTTGGAGATTGGCCTGTAATTAGCTAAGATAGCTGGGTCAAGTGATGGCTTTTTAAGTAATGGTTTAATTACTGCCACCTTAAAAGCCTGTGGTACATAGCCAACTAATAAAGATAGATTGATCATATTTAAGATCGAAACATTAATTAATGGTAGGGCTTCCTTGAGCAGCCTGGTAGGAATGGGGTCTAATAGACATGTTGATGGTTTGGAGGAAGTGACTAATGAAAGTAACTCAGACAGAACAATCAGAGAGAAAGAGTCTAACCAAATACCAGCATTACTGAAAGCAGCCAAACATAAAGATATGTCTTTGGGATGGTTATGAATAATTTTTTCTCTAATAGTTAAAATTTTATTTGCAAAGAAAGTCATGAAGTCATTACTAGTTAAAGTTAAAGGAATACTCGGCTCAATAGAGCTCTGACTCTTTGTCAGCCTGGCTACAGTGCTGAAAAGAAACCTGGGGTTGTTCTTATTTCCTTCAATTAGTGATGAGTAGAAAGATGTCCTAGCTTTACGGAGGGCTTTTTTATAGAGCAACAGACTCTTTTTCCAGGCTAAGTGAAGATCTTCTAAATTAGTGAGACGCCATTTCCTCTCCAACTTACAGGTTATCTGCTTTAAGCTACGAGTTTGTGAGTTATACCACGGAGTCAGACACTTCTGATTTAAAGCTCTCTTTTTCAGAGGAGCTACAGCATCCAAAGTTGTCTTCAATGAGGATGTAAAACTATTGACGAGATACTCTATCTCCCTTACAGAGTTTAGGTAGCTACTCTGCACTGTGTTGGTATATGGCATTAGAGAACATAAAGAAGGAATCATATCCTTAAACCTAGTTACAGCGCTTTCTGAAAGACTTCTAGTGTAATGAAACTTATTCCCCACTGCTGGGTAGTCCATCAGAGTAAATGTAAATGTTATTAAGAAATGATCAGACAGAAGGGAGTTTTCAGGGAATACTGTTAAGTCTTCTATTTCCATACCATAAGTCAGAACAAGATCTAAGATATGATTAAAGTGGTGGGTGGACTCATTTACTTTTTGAGCAAAGCCAATAGAGTCTAATAATAGATTAAATGCAGTGTTGAGGCTGTCATTCTCAGCATCTGTGTGGATGTTAAAATCGCCCACTATAATTATCTTATCTGAGCTAAGCACTAAGTCAGACAAAAGGTCTGAAAATTCACAGAGAAACTCACAGTAACGACCAGGTGGACGATAGATAATAACAAATAAAACTGGTTTTTGGGACTTCCAATTTGGATGGACAAGACTAAGAGATAAGCTTTCAAATGAATTAAAGCTCTGTCTGGGTCTTTGATTAATTAATAAGCTGGAGTGGAAGATTGCTGCTAATCCTCTGCCCCGGCCCGTGCTACGAGCATTCTGGCAGTTAGTGTGACTCGAGGGTGTTGACTCATTTAAACTAACATATTCATCCTGCTGTTACCAGGTTTCTGTAAGGAAGAATAAATAAATATGTTGATCAATTATTATATCATTTCAATCAATCAATCAATCAACTTATTTCTTATATAGCGCCAAATCACAACAAACAGTTGCCCCAAGGCGCTCAATTACTGACTTAGAAGAGAGAGACCTAATATTTAATAACCCACATTTAACTGTTTTAGTCTGTGGTGCAGTTGAAGGTGCTATATTATTTTTTCTTTTAGAATTTTTATGCTTAAATAGATTTTTACTGGTTATTGGTGGTCTGGGAGCAGGCACTGTCTCTACGGGGATGGGGTATTGGGTATAGCTGCAGAGAGGTGTGTAAGACTACAACTCTGCTTCCTGGTCCCAACCCTGGATAGTCACGATTTGGAGGGTTTAATAAAATTGGCCAGATTTCTAGAGATGAGAGCTGCTCCATCCAAAGTGGGATGGATGCCGTCTCTCCTAACAAGACCAGGTTTTCCCCAGAAGCTTTGCCAATTATCTATGAAGCCCATCTCATTTTTTGGACACCACTCAGACAGCCAGCAATTCAAGGAGAACATGAGGCTAAACATGTCACTCCCGGTCCGATTGGGGAGGGGCCCAGAGAAAACTACAGAGTCCGACATTGTTTTTGCAAAGTTACACACTGATTCAATATTAATTTTAGCGACCTCCGATTGGGTGTCATTACTGCCAACGTGAATTACAATCTTACCAAATGTACGCTTAGCTTTAGCCAGCAGTTTCAAATTTCCTTCAATGTCGCCTGCTCTGGCCCCCAGAAGACATTTGACTATGTTTGCTGGTGTCGCTAACTTCACATTTCTCAAAACAGAGTCGCCAATAACCAGAGTTTGTTCCTTGGCGGGTCTGTCGCCGAGTGGGGAAAAATGGTTAGAAATGTGAACGGGTTGGTGGTGTACAGGGGGCTTCTGTTTAGAACTACGCTTCCTCCTCACAGTCACCCAGCCGTACTGCTTTCCCGGCTGCTCGGGATCTGCTGGGGGACAGCTAACGGCGGCTAAGCTACCTTGGTCCGTACCAACTACAGGGGCCTGGCTATCTGTAGGATTTTCCAAGGTGCGGAGCTGAGTCTCCAATTCGCCCAGTCTGGCCTCCAAAGCTACGTACAAGCTACACTTATTACAAGTACCGTTACTGCTAAAGGAAGGCCGAGGAATAACTAAACATTTCACACCCAGCGCAGAAAATTGCGGGAGAGACAGGAGAAGCCGCCATGCTAAACCGGCTAAGAGCTAATAGCTGCGCTAAGCTAGCGGATTCCTAAATACACACAAAGTGAATAATGTGAAAATAATTTAGAGGTGATTCAGCAGAGAGAGTGCTTTAGTTAAGGCACGTGAAGATTACACTGTGAAATAAATTGTTATCTAGATCAATCTGACTACGCAGATTAAACAGCTAACAGCAAAACACCGCTGTGCTCCGGAACAGGAAGTGATACAGTACCGCAGTGAGAGCCAACCACCAGTAGATGTCACCAATGAAGTGCCACCTCAAACCAGTCAAGGAGTGACTGGTTAGTGACAATAAAGTTTCTGTTCTATTCTATTCTTTGTCTTCCAGACCAAGTGTTTTATCTGTGGAATCGGAAACGACTACTTTGACACAGTGCCACATGGCTTTGAAACGCACACACTCCAGGAGCACAACTTGGCCAACTATCTGTGAGTACAAGTGCAACCTCGATAATCAGGGTTCCACAGGCAGAAGGTGGAATTTCCTTGATGGACTCTGATATTATGCTGTGACTCAGAGTCACAATAGCAACACTTGGAGAAACTTCAGTATTTTTAACTCATGACAAGAAAGGTCAGCACAGGAGTCCCACTTAAGGAACTGAACAGGTTGTGGTGCAGTATGTTGTGTATTATATAACCTCGAGACAACTAGTGGAAAGAAATTTTTCAAAGTTCATACAGAATTGAGGGCATCCCAAAAAGATACCATCGCAACAATCCCCAACATTGAGACACTGACAGAGCAAATGGTTGAGCCTCCATTTCTGTGACGTTCATGTTATTTGCTGCTGTCATTATTTGATAGTGAGCAGAAAATATAAACAGCACAGGCCAACATGACACAAGTACCTTGAAATCGAGAACATCCTCCTTAAATGGTCAGTTTATCATGAGGCCAGTGGTAAATCTGTCTGTGTCCTGTTCTGGATTATTGGTCTGTGCCCCAACAAAACCCAAACTGAAGCCACATGTGGTTAAATGTTAATGTTTAGAGTTAGATTCAATTAAATAAGAAAGTGTGTGGAAAACTTTTACTGGTGCTATATATACTGAACAAAAATATAAAAACAACACTTTTGTTTTTGCTCCCATTTGTCATGAGCTGAACTCATCTATCTAAAACATTTACTATATGTACAAAATATCTATTTCTCTCAAATATTGTTCACAAATCTGTCTAAATCTGTGTTAGTAAGCACTTCTTTGCCGAGATAATTCATTCCACCTCACAGGTGTGGCATATCAAGATGCTGATTAGACAGCATGATTATTGCACAGGTGTGCCTTAGGCTGGCCACAAT
Source organism: Thalassophryne amazonica (assembly GCF_902500255.1). Taxonomy (NCBI): domain Eukaryota; kingdom Metazoa; phylum Chordata; class Actinopteri; order Batrachoidiformes; family Batrachoididae; genus Thalassophryne; species Thalassophryne amazonica. Next base: position 4,869,646 of record NC_047120.1, on the reverse strand, counting down.
AAAAGGCCACTCTGAAATGTTCCGTTTTATCACACAACGCAATGCCACAGATGTCACAATTTTTGAGGGAGCATGAAATTGGCATGCTGAAAGCAGGAATGTCCACCAGAGCCCATGAATTGAATGTTCATTTCTCTACCATAAGGCGTTTCAGTGGATTTGGCAGTACATCCAACTGGCCTCACAACCGCAGAACACGTGAAACCACACCAGCCCAGGATCTCCACATCCAGCATGTTCACCTGGAAGATCATCTGAGACCAGCCACCTGGACAGCTGCTGCAACAATCATTTTGCAGAACCAAATTTGTGCACAAACGGTCAGAAACCACCTCAGGGAAGCTTGTCTGTATGCTCATCATCCCTATCATACCCATATCTACTGCGAAGCATGGTGGTGGAAACATCATGCTTTGGGGCTGTTTTTCTGCAATAGGGACAGGACGACTGATCTGTGTTAACGGAAAAGGCAAAGGCTATACGCCCAACCGTTGGGAAGATGAATATAATGTCTTACCTTATTTGCCCAACCGTTGGGCAGATACGTCATACATTGAACGTTACATGCAGAACCGTTGGGCAGATAAATATAATGTCTTACCTTATTTGCCCAACCGTTGGGCAGATAAATATAATGTCTTATTCGCCCAACGATTGTGTATTTGACACGTTTTGTGCATCTAAACTATGTTTTTTACACCACTTCTTAAGGCTGTATTGTGGCGTATGTTTGACACATTTAATGGTGCCATCTTTAATTACTGCGAAAACACCGCAATGGATCAAAACAGACAAACTTCATAAGCATTTTGAACGGACGCCTGTTAACAATGATGAAACAGTTTTTGAACAAAATGCTGCTTGTTGGCTGTAAGATGGTGTTAGTTTGACACAGTTCTCTGGGTGTGATGAGCCAAACAGAACCATTTTAGATCACAGCTCCTCCACGGGCTGCGAACCCTCCCGCAGCCAGCGAGCCGGCCTTATTCCCTCCCACGTTGAAACCGGAAGTGAACTTACAAGCGCGTTCATTGGTCGGTTGTGGTTGGGTATATATGCTCGCGTATTTACTTTACTGACCCAACGGTTGGGCGTATAGCCACTCTGAAGGGAAAAATGAATGGGGCCATGTATCGTGAGATTTTAAGCCAACACCTCCTTCCATCAGTGAGAGCATTGAAGATGCAACGTGGCTGGGTCTTCCAGCATGACAATGATCCCAAACACACCGCTCGGGCAATGAAGGAGTGGCTCCGTAAAAAGCATTTCAAGGTCCTGGAGTGGCCAAGCCAGTCTCCAGACCTCAACCCCATAGAAAATTTGTGGAAGGAGTTGAAAGTCCATGTTGCCCAGCGACAGCCCCAAAACATCACTGCTCTAGAGGAGATCTGCATGGAGGAATGGACCAAAATACCAGCTACAGTGTGTGCAAACCTGATGAAGACTTACAGGAAACGTTTGACCTCTGTCATTGCCAACAAAGATTATGTTACAAAGTATTGAGTTGCATGCATGAAACTGTCACAGCAGGATCATTCATGCCTGCCCGAGCGTGTGTCCCTCCCGACAACGGCTCCTTGTTTTCGTGATTCGCTCAATTGGGCTGTTTCGCTGTGATTCGCCACGATTTGTACTTATTCATGCTATGTGTGAAGAAGCCCTAAGTGATGATAGCTGAGCTCATACTTAGCACTACATCTGCAATTACCAAGTCACTGATTATGTCCTGAATGTCTTTAAAATTCATTTGTTTGCATTTAACTCTGACCAGATATTAAAATGCATACATAAACTATAGGGGGTTAAACAATTTTGTTGATGTGCGGAGAGTGGTGTGCATGCTTTTTGGCATAAACATTGCAGGGCCTTGTAGTGTCCACCACATCCTAGTGTGTACTGCAACAGGTCTTCCTGGAATAGTAAGTCTGCTGGGGTGATGATATACGGCGTTAAGGTTAACTGATAAGTTTTAAAGGTTTGACCTCATAGGTTTCGGTGGTATCAAACTGGTTCCAGAAATGAACATCACTTTAAGCAGGTGGAATCAGTTAATCAGTGAAATCATCTGGTGGAGTAGGTGGTTGCAAAGAAAACCTGCACCTGCTTGGTCCTTTCTAGAATCAGTTTGAGACCTCTGATTTAGATGGCTGATCTGTGAAGGTGACCTTATTTGCAGACTTGCCTCCTTGTCACGCCTGAGTTTAGTCTGCCATTTTTGACTCATCTCTTGTATTTTGATCCCTTGCCTGTGTTTCTGGATGACTCATTAGCTGTTGTCCTATTGGACATTGTTGTCTGTTGAAGAGATCTCCTGTGTATCGAGCATTCTTTTGCCCATATCCTTGACTATCAGCATCATCTGTTCCCACCTAGCAGGTATCTGTGTCGACTGCTGCTGAAACAAAGCTGCTGAATAAATCAAGCTTTTTACAAAGTTATGTGGTATTTTCTGGTTTGGTGTTGTCAATCTGGTCCTTAAACCCTGAGCCCATCGAGCTGGTGCTTATCACTGGATATTGTCGCATGAGTCTTATGACTCCACCTGTACAAGACAACAAGACAACCTCTGGTTGACCACCAGTCAACCAGAGGTTGCTTTCCAGCTGGCTGGACTGGGACAATGCAGGTGCCTTGTCCAGGAACACAGGTAACCTGAAGCACACATCTGGAATCGAGCCCAAGTCTGTATATCAGTAGTTCTAGCCCACAGCGCCACTTGCTGTACAACAGGCTGTCAGACTTGTGAAAAGACGTTCTCTGCTGCCATTGTCCTAAATGGTAATGGGCCAGACACAATGAATCCACGCTGAGATGTCTTTGTAGCTTGATGCAGGTTTTGTCCGTTTTTGTCCTGATTTGTGACGGGTTGTTGTGTTTGTGTTTTCAGATTCTTTGTGATGTATCTCATTAACAAAGATGAAACGGAGCACACAGGACAGGTGACACCACTTTTTTTGTTGAACTTAATCACCATGATTGTAATCCTGTTCCGCTTCCTGACGACCGTCTGTCTTTCAGGAGTCCTACGTATGGAAGATGTACCAGGAGCGCTGCTGGGAGTTTTTTCCTGCCGGGGACTGTTTCCGAAAACAGTACGAGGATCAGCTCAACTGACCTTATCTCGGAATGCCGTGCTCTTCTCTTTCATAAATGCTGTTCAACAGATTTCCTGTCCTTCAAAGCTTTCAGCATCATCAACCAGAATTCCAGTCACAATCCCAGCCTCCTCTACAGGTCAAAGTCCAGATTTTGATCAGACCTCTACCCTGCTGGCTTTGATTCAACATCTTCAGCACATTTTGCGCAGAATGCTTTTAAAACTTTGTACATAGAGTTGTCTGTTGTCTGTGCCTGGTGGCTGATTTTGGCTCAGAAGATATTTTTGCGTATTCTACAGTCATTGTGAGAAGCAAAGACCGAAAACTGAACACATGAAGAAGATGAAGATGGAGGACATTAAAGATCTTCAGGACACTGGACACACAGCAGACACAATTTGTAAAGATGATGCTGTTTCCATATTTTTATGTGTTTAATGCACGTTGCATGTTGGTACGGGTGACGGACTCCTAAACACCTGCACTGTGTAACTATAATCCCATGCAGCAGCCCCCTGTACTCATCCCCAGATATAAGAGGCTTAAACATTCAATTCCTATGGCCAATATGTCAGTGCAAGAATATTTATACCAATATCCAGCACGTCTGTGAGAAAATGTCACAAGCAGAGACAGGTCTGTTGTTCCGGGACGTCTTACAGATGTTTGTCCACTTGTGTATGTCAACACAGTATGAAAGGGCTTTTGCACGGGCAAATACCTGTCTGCATCATCTGACCACTCAGAGTCCATTTTAACTGTCTGCACCTGCTGTTTGAAAGACGACAAATAAACTCATGTTCTTGAATTCTGCCTCCAAATGGTTGCATCTGTTACCGTCCAGCCCGAATCACAGTTCTTCTAGATTTATCATTATCAAAGTGTTTGTTCACAGCGGCATCCAAATGTCCATCAGTGCTGCTGACATGGGCATCATCACACCCATTTTATTGAGACCCCCCTCCCCGTAAGGTCTCACATTCAAGTTTTACCAACAACCTGATTTATTTGACAGTGGTTTAATTTAGATCATAATACCAGGAAAGTAACACATCACCCAACGTGTAAAAGCAGTGTACCTTAACCCTAAAAACAAGGACATGGCACACATTGCCTGTCTGTGCACAGCAGCGTGCAAGCCCGTGTAGAGTGTTGCCAGGTGTGAGGTTTTCCAATGAAATTGGGCTGTCTGTGTTTCTGCAGGTTGTGCAGCTGTATTTTGTATGTGGCAGAAGGTCAACTGCACGTTCCATTGTAATCAAAGAGAGGACGGCAGAAATGTCTCTACTGTTCTACTTGAACAGTGGATAACTTTTTTCTAATAAACATCTAAAAAATGTTTTACACTTTTTCCATGTGGCAACATGCATGTTAAAGATGGGGAAAAGCAATGAGCAATTTTAGTTTGGTTGGATATCAGGTAAATCTTATGTGACCCGAAGAAATTAAGCCATAGCATCACAAAATATTTTTTTTAAGTTTTTAAGCAACCACCAGAACTACAACTTTTTAATTAACTTTTAAAGTTTTAATATGACACTCTGCAAGTGCTAAAACTCTTTCTTTTAATTTAGTAAATGAATGCTGGTCTCATTGGGACAGAAAATGAGTGTCTCACTTCAACAGTCTGACCGCAACAGTAAAATAGTAGTTGAAGTTCAAGGAATTTTCACTTTTTTTAACCATCCACAAATCAAATAAATAATCTGCCAAATTACTTATATGAATTGAGTAAATTATGCCAATGTTGTAAATGAACAGGATGAGATGTGCAAGTTGAAATAAGTTAATGAAAAGTGGCTGCTGATATTTACACTTTTCAAGATGACAAAAGTTGATGCATTACAAAAAGATACAGAACTGAAGTTAATGTTCAAAATTTTACAATTTCAACACTGATGGCAACTTTACACTTGTATCAAAACAATAATAGGAAAAATAATAATGATAATATTGCATATTAATACTAATATGAGATTTTTTTAAAAATATTTGTAAAATCTCAGTTCTTTCAGTTGTAAGTCCTGAATGATTGCTCACATGAATTCAAACAATCAATGCTGTATTCTTAGGGCTGTTATCAGAAAAGTACAAACTACAATTCAGAAAACATTGAGATGATCTAGAAAATGCTAATTCAAAAACCAACAGCAGTGATCCTTGTATTTTGGCTTCTATTTCATTGCCAACAGTGATAGTTTGTGTTTTGTGTGGTCAGCTTAATTTCATTTGTTTCAAAGTTTAGATGAATCAAATTTTATTTTTATATAGCGCCAAATCACAACAAACAGTTGCCCCAAGGCGCTTGATGGAGGCAGTTTTGAGTAGTAATGAAGAAAAAATTAAATGTTATTTCAAACAGATGAATGTAATCATAATTTCTTACAACAGCAGTATCCATAAAAGGCTGAGTCTTTGAGGTGCAAATATGGACAGAGGATCTACAGATAGTCACCAAATATATAAGAAAATTGTTGAAATATTTAAAAATATTGTTCTGAAAAGAAAGATGGGAAGGGATATTGTATATTTCTCTCCTATCATTAACCCCTGAGATCTCAGTGTATTTTCACAGTTTTTTCCATAGTTTAAGTACTTCCCCTATTATTTTTTTTAAGATTTTTTTTTGTATAATGCCCATGTGTTGCATATCAAAATGTTCAGAATATCAGTTTTCAGAATTGATCTATCTAGATCACAGCAATAGCTAAATGAAGGATAAAAAGTCAAGAAGTGACAAATTGCTGAGAAAAGGTGGACAAATGATCCTGCACATTTCCCATCACTGAAAAGCCTGCCAATCAAGAGCACAAAAAGGAAAGAAACAAAACTGAAACTAACGACTGAAAAACGAAGCGAACGTCGACCTCAGCGCTTTAAATGAAATCAAAATGATCATTCACAATGACGTGAGCGACAGCGGGTATGAGCACAGCCAGCCCTGTCCTCATGTCCACAGCAGGGGAGGGATTTGGTTGTCGTGACACAGGTGAGAGATTCTTCACAACAGCGATGTGTGCACACACATGCCAAACACAAATGGCTGGAATGTGCGTAAATAGTTGATACAGTCTTGCCTCTTTTGTTTCAGTATGACAATGTTGCTTTTTGTCCCAAATGTCGACGAGTCAGCAATACAAGGATGTTACGTTCAGCTCAGAGCTTTGGTTACTGATCCGTTCCGATAACCTCAACATTCGTGCATTATATCGGACTTGGGAGGTTGGATGACAGTCAAACGAAATGCTGACATCACAGAAATTGTTGTTGTGTCTTCAGTCATTCATTTTTAATGAATAAAGTCCTTCAGTGATGAAAACTGGGATGTCATTGATCATGATCCTGAAAAAACAAAAATCCCTCCATGTGTGTTTTTCCATGATGATTCTCTGTCTGTAAAACTGAAAAAAGACAGTGTTGTCAGGTTGACGAATGGTTTTTTGTTGATTTAGATTTCATGAGTGCTTGTTGGCGTGTTTTAGAGACAACCCCACACATCTCTCAGAGCCACACTGACACAGACCATGTGATATTGTCCAGCCTCTCAGATTAATGATAACTACTACTTTGTAGCAAGTGTAAGAGAAATTGTTACATGCTTTTATGTCCTTCAGAACTGCACTGATGTGCTGGATCATGCACAGAAAACTGGGCCACGTGATGAAAATGTCAAAGTTGACGCTCCCTCAGAATGCAAATGATCCTCCTTAGTCTTTCATATTAACCTCTCATTTGATACAAAGTCATTCAAGTGTTACCCAAGGATCCTCCAAGGAGACCTAGCACCAAACACATCCAGTTGTCACCTTAGGCCACTGGTTACTGTCCAAATCTCAACCATACAGCAAGACAGGGAGCATCAGTACCCTAAAGACTCAGACCTTTGATCGCCTGAAAGGGTGCCTCTCGTTGTCAAGGCAGAGGATCCAGAGACATGCATGTCGCTGCTGAAACAACTGAATATCTCCACTAATATCTCTAAGTTCAACTCTTTGACCACACACTGACACGTCTGATGGCTGAGTCCAGGAAGCCTGAAACTTTGGCTTGATCCAGGACAACTGCAAACCCAGACACCCCAATTCCTCACTCACCCCGCTTGCTGCAGTGAGGGTATTCACTGATTCCACAAAGATCCTAGCATTGCTCATGAAGTCAAGGCCGGTAAACCTTTCCTCACTGAAAAAAGGTCCGAAGTCACTGGTTTCTACAACCTGACCCAACACACAGATCATGCAAGCACTGAACAGTGGAGCAGCTGGAACACATCCCTGAGGGCCCCTTCACACATAGCACGAATGAGGCAGAATGGTGCACGAAGGAGGAATCGTATGTCATTCGTGAAAAATCTGAGCCGCCTGTAACGCCTCGTACACCTGTCGCCACAACCATTTGCACACACCAGCAGCCAAAAGACAGAGAGTGCCCTCTCTCGGCAGGTGTTGGCCAAATTCCAGGTGCCACACACTAACATCCAATACCACTCGCGGAGCACTTAGAAAATGTGGGGCCATTCGCGCAGCTAGCATGAAAATACAGAGCAAGTGACCACTTATGAGCTGGCTGTGAAAATTGTCTAAGTGCCCCACAAGTGTGGTGCTGCCAGCAACATGCATGGTGTGCCAGAGTGTCGGCCCCCCTCTCAACATGTGGCGTGTGTGTATATTGTGCATGCGTCACCCCCCCCTCGCTCCCCCTGCAACACATGTGCCACATGTCTTGTGCCCCCCCCCCCCACGTGACGTGTGTGTTTTGCGCCCCCCGCAACATGTGGTGTGTGTGGGGGAGCACACTTACATGAAATGCTGATATGTACAGACATGATCAAATGGAGACCGGCAAGCCACGTCTGAATGCACACAGCACGTCAAGACACCTCTCAGCTGATCGCCGCGCAGCCACACACTGACAGCTGGAAATGATGGCTCAGTGCACATGACGTGTTACATTAAAAACACAGACCACAGCCAGGACAGGTATCTAAATAATTACTACAATAACTACATACACAATTACATAACAAATAAATAAATGATCACAGAACGAGAGATTCTGTGCCCTGAACGGACAGGTGGGCGTGTCTGCACAGAGCAGTGGCTGCTGAGATCTCTGGACCCGTGAGTCACAGCTGGTGAACATGTACCATGTTGTGAAGGACATGAAATTACAACACTGTGCCATGGAGCACGTGCGTGTGCTTGCTGTACTCACGGGTCCTCACAGGCTGTGCCTGGTGAAACGGTCCATCAGATCATGTGTACACTCTGATCTGAAGACAAGGAGGTGGTGATCTGAATGTTGTCAAGAAAGATGACTTTAAGCTTGCTTTCAGCTTGTTTTCATCTTGGAATATAATACGTGCCATTGGATTAATACACACGTTGTTGGAATAAACTGAACAGTGTTTGGTACTTTCCTGGAGTGACTGAGGTCATACCAGACTTTTCCATTGCAGATGGAGAGGCCCACGGGATGAACTCAGTGGTGAAGACGATGGAATATGTCTAAGATGATTTTAAAATGACAAATGATGATCAAATGAACTATTAATGTAATAACAGTAAGAGTTGATTAGAAAATGTATGTTACAAATAAGTAAAATGAATGATTATGAGTTGTTTTTCATGCAGTCACAAGAAAGAGGAAAGTGTTGTTTTTCATAAAGGGTGCAGCTACAGAGAAAAGAGGAACTGAAAAAAGTTGTTTTTGTGCAGAGGCAGAGACAGAAAAGGAAGTTAATGATGTTGCAAGCAAGGCCAGAAGAGCTGATAATAAAAACAACTGTTCAGAACAATAAGATGTAATAAGATATGAAATGAATAATAATGAATGAAATGTTGTATATGATCATATGAATTGCTTTTATGTGAAAAAGAGTTGAAATGAAATGATTGAATATGATTAAATGTGATTGATGTAACATGATTTAGAAAAGATGTGTTTCTCGGAAAAGATGTGTTCAGAAAAACAGGAAACTTGCGCAATAGATTTACTGACAATCGGGACATCAGTTATCGTCAGTCAGGAAATGTTCTCCAGATGGCTTCCAGTAAAAGAAGGGGGTAAGGGAGGAGGTTTGGACTCATCATCATCATCCCCATGGTAACCAAGATCACCTCATCAACAACAAGAGTTTTCGTATAAAAACTGTACAACAACAGGAAACGGGGTTATTCTTCCAGGGAGAGGTGCTGTTGTCACTTCTCCGCTGCTACGAGGAGATCACAAGACTTGACCATCTTGTGAGCTGCAATTGGAATCGAGGAGCGAGAGGATTGGAGACATAGATTATTTGAGAGAGTTTTCAACTCCCACTCAGGCCGTCCAGTCATGGAGTAGCAGAGCAATGGAGAATAATCACTGGCCTTAAGTCTGAGTGGGGAAGTTTCAACGTTTTCTCTCTCATGGAGCATCACATCTTTCCAGAATGGATTAGATCAACTTTTGGTTGATTGAAGAAGGAATAAACTCTTATGTGGATTTATTTCCTGAAGGATATAAACTCTTATGTGGATTTATTTCCTGAAGGATTACAACATCACAAGGATCGTGGTCAGCTAACAACTAAAAGCTGATGAAGAGGAGACCAAGTTCATCGGACTGGGGATTTTAACAGCAAATAACCTTCCCTCACTCCTAGGAAATTTGTTGAGAAGTTAATCCAGTCCAGTCAGAGTAAGATCAGATAGCATTATTGAATCAAAAACAAAAATCTCTGCCAATCATTATTCTGATTATATTTGAATTACTGTTGTGAAATTATCATCATATAACCGATTTTGATTATGTTGTCAGCACTTGCAAAACCTGCAATAAATTTCCAAGCATGCAGTTAAAGTGTTAAGGCTCGGACATTGGATTTATTGATTTTTCTTAAGGTGTAAAAGTTAAAGTTTTTTGGGTGTATGACATCAAAAAAGTGTTCTAAAAGGTTAGTCTGGTTTTTAACGAAATTAACGCATCCTGGGGACTCGCTGTACGAGTCACTAAAATTAAAATCTAGCAACATTCCAAGAGCCCTGATCCATAAGAGGAGAGCTGCCGTTAACGGGCGTGGCCGGCTTGTATCCTGGTTCCGGGAGGAGGCTATTCGACCGGGGTGCGAGATCAGCGTCAGCGGGGTGGACGTCCGGATGGAGGCAGTGAGCGGCTAGACGAATCTCCTCGCCACCAGCTTAAACAGCCTTTGTGCAGCCCCGCCGGGTAATACCCGCGGAGACACGAAGGTCGGACCCCAGAGACGGAGAGCTGGTCTTATATGAAGCGGGATCTGACACGTGGCGCCCGAACAGGGACCTGACGAAGTGTAGTCGGGTCCGAGGAAGAATCCTGGCCAAAGGAGAGTCTTTTGCCATTGGATAGGTGGGAAGCTCCTGAGTGGATCACCAAGGGATACAGTGTTGTGGAGAGTGTCGGCTGATGGCCTGTATAGGTCCAGTAACGGCTTGAAACACATCTGTTTTCCAGAGAGGTGAAAATTTGGAGGCGACCACCAGAAGGACGACGTAAAGACAACAGGAGTAAGCATCCCAGGGAGCTGGGATCAAGGACGAGAAGCAGACGTGTCACTGCTGGATCGTCTGAACTGGGACGAGAAGTAGACGTGTCACTACTGGATCGTCTAAACTGGGACGAGAAGCAGATGGAGATAGCCTGCTGGATCGTCACGAAACGACGAGGAAGGGAAGCAGACGAGGGAGCCTGCTGGATCGGATCGTCAAAAAGAGAGCAGGTATGAGAGTATACCGTGCAAAATGGTGATCTACAAGAGAGAGTAGGATCATCAACCCGTGAGGTTCCTGAGGGGAGAAGCGGGAAAAGGAGCAGCTAATTTGGAGTTAACCTCTGGAATTAGCGCTGAATAGCCAAGCAGTTTGTCACTCATCCCTGACTCAAGGCGCCAAGAGAGGCTTTGAGAGGCAGACAACTCGAGACGACAAGGACCATAGCTGAAGTCCAAGGAGACGACAGTGGTGGAATCGACAATCTCAGCAACCAAGAGAATAAAGAAAGGATAATCATTATGAAACAGTAAGGTTAGTGTAAAGACAAGCAGTAAAAATATGGCTGAAGGAGCGTCAGGACCTGTAGCAACCCCTGGATCCGAACCAGACGGGGGAAAAGAAGTGAATATTCAACCACACAGAGTAGTACTGTATGGACGAGGATATGATTTTTGGGCAGAAACAGTTCAAAATTATGTCAGAGATCAAAGTGTAGAACCTGATGAAGAAAGTTTCAAGGAAGCTATGGCAGACACAGTACACAGATTAGGGGTATATTATCCAGGTCAGCATAAAGAGGGGCAGATCCTGGCCGTATTGGCAAGCCCACCAGTCCCAAAAGACAAGGCGGGGACCAGAGATTGGCTTGAGTGGTGGTGCAAAATTCTCGAAGAAGGGTGGCAAAGAGGACAAATCACCACTTTAATAAGTCCTGAGAAAAGTTATGACCCCGTAGTAAAAATGACAGCTGGGTTGTTGGGAGTAGAGACGGTCCTGGTTGATGTTAAGGCAAAAGCAGCGTCCGTATATGCCGAATGTAAGTCCGTGGCAGAACGACTAAAAGGGGTAGGAAGAATGCTTAAGGAACAATATCCTATGATGGATGATAAGGATGGAAGTCAGATCCTCAACACTGGAGACGAGAGCAAAACAGATTCCCAGGCCAACTCTGAACCAAGTGATGAGGAAAACAAGCCAGAAGAAAGTGAAGATGAATTAACAACCCAGGGAGGTCCTAATTTTGGAATAAATGGTCAAGAAGATAAAAGCCCGGACCAGCTCCTCACAAGCTTCGACCCAGAGTGGCAAAAATTGCCCTTAGGAAGTGGAAGAGGAACAACCTCAACAGTTAAAAAACATACAGAACGCCTGATTGAACAGGAGAAAAGACGAAGAAGCCTTCAGGGAGTATCTGGATAGATATTCCGTCGGTCGCCGGAATGTGGGCCCAGAAGCTTGAGACAGTTTAAATCTGAAGACTGTGTTCCCGGACCGAGTTACCATAGTAAAGAGGAAGGGCCCTCGCAGGAAATCTTTAGAAAATCTAAAGCAAAAACCCACCATGTATACGGTGAATCTGACTACATGGAGGACTTGAACCCTATGCCCGAAGGAACCAAAAAGATCAATCAATCAATCAATTTTTTTATATAGCGCCAAATCACAACAAACAGTTGCCCCAAGGCGCTTTATATTGTAAGGCAAGGCCATACAATAATTATGTAAAACCCCAACGGTCAAAACGACCCCCTGTGAGCAAGCACTTGGCTACAGTGGGAAGGAAAAACTCCCTTTTAACAGGAAGAAACCTCCAGCAGAACCAGGCTCAGGGAGGGGCAGTCTTCTGCTGGGACTGGTTGGGGCTGAGGGAGAGAACCAGGAAAAAGACATGCTGTGGAGGGGAGCAGAGATCGATCACTAATGATTAAATGCAGAGTGGTGCATACAGAGCAAAAAGAGAAAGAAACAGTGCATCATGGGAACCCCCCAGCAGTCTACGTCTATAGCAGCATAACTAAGGAATGGTTCAGGGTCACCTGATCCAGCCCTAACTATAAGCTTTAGCAAAAAGGAAAGTTTTAAGCCTAATCTTAAAAGTAGAGAGGGTGTCTGTCTCCCTGATCTGAATTGGGAGCTGGTTCCACAGGAGAGGAGCCTGAAAGCTGAAGGCTCTGCCTCCCATTCTACTCTTACAAACCCTAGGAACTACAAGTAAGCCTGCAGTCTGAGAGCGAAGCGCTCTATTGGGGTAATATGGTACTACGAGGTCCCTAAGATAAGATGGGACCTGATTATTCAAAACCTTATAAGTAAGAAGAAGAATTTTAAATTCTATTCTAGAATTAACAGGAAGCCAATGAAGAGAGGCCAATATGGGTGAGATATGCTCTCTCCTTCTAGTCCCCGTCAGTACTCTAGCTGCAGTATTTTGAATTAACTGAAGGCTTTTTAGGGAACTTTTAGGACAACCTGATAATAATGAATTACAATAGTCCAGCCTAGAGGAAATAAATGCATGAATTAGTTTTTCAGCATTACTCTGAGACAAGACCTTTCTGATTTTAGAGATATTGCGTAAATGCAAAAAAGCAGTCCTACATATTTGTTTAATATGCGCTTTGAATGACATATCCTGATCAAAAATGACTCCAAGATTTCTCACAGTATTACTAGAGGTCAGGGTAATGCCATCCAGAGTAAGGATCTGGTTAGACACCATGTTTCTAAGATTTGTGGGGCCAAGTACAATAACTTCAGTTTTATCTGAGTTTAAAAGAAGGAAATTAGAGGTCATCCATGTCTTTATGTCTGTAAGACAATCCTGCAGTTTAGCTAATTGGTGTGTGTCCTCTGGCTTCATGGATAGATAAAGCTGGGTATCATCTGCGTAACAATGAAAATTTAAGCAATACCGTCTAATAATACTGCCTAAGGGAAGCATGCATAAAGTGAATAAAATTGGTCCTAGCACAGAACCTTGTGGAACTCCATATTTAACCTTAGTCTGTGAAGAAGATTCCCCATTTACATGAACAAATTGTAATCTGTTAGATAAATATGATTCAGACCACCGCAGCGCAGTGCCTTTAATACCTATGGCATGCTCTAATCTCTGTAATAAAATTTTATGGTCAACAGTATCAAAAGCAGCACTGAGGTCTAACAGAACAAGCACAGAGATGAGTCCACTGTCCGAGGCCATAAGAAGATCATTTGTAACCTTCACTAATGCTGTTTCTGTACTATGATGAATTCTAAAACCTGACTGAAACTCTTCAAATAGACCATTCCTCTGCAGATGATCAGTTAGCTGTTTTACAACTACCCTTTCAAGAATTTTTGAGAGAAAAGGAAGGTTGGAGATTGGCCTATAATTAGCTAAGATAGCTGGGTCAAGTGATGGCTTTTTAAGTAATGGTTTAATTACTGCCACCTTAAAAGCCTGTGGTACATAGCCAACTAACAAAGATAGATTGATCATATTTAAGATTGAAGCATTAAATAATGGTAGGGCTTCCTTGAGCAGCCTGGTAGGAATGGGGTCTAATAAACATGTTGATGGTTTGGATGAAGTAACTAATGAAAATAACTCAGACAGAACAATCGGAGAGAAAGAGTCTAACCAAATACCGGTATCACTGAAAGCAGCCAAAGATAACGATACGTCTTTGGGATGGTTATGAGTAATTTTTTCTCTAATAGTTAAAATTTTGTTAGCAAAGAAAGTCATGAAGTCATTACTAGTTAAAGTTAATGGAATACTCAGCTCAATAGAGCTCTGACTCTTTGTCAGCCTGGCTACAGTGCTGAAAAGAAACCTGGGGTTGTTCTTATTTTCTTCAATTAGTGATGACTAGAAAGATGTCCTAGCTTTACGGAGGGCTTTTTTATAGAGCAACAGACTTTTTCCAGGCTAAGTGAAGATCTTCTAAATTAGTGAGACGCCATTTCCTCTCCAACTTACGGGTTATCTGCTTTAAGCTGCGAGTTTGTGAGTTATACCACGGAGTCAGACACTTCTGATTTAAAGCTCTCTTTTTCAGAGGAGCTACAGCATCCAAAGTTGTCTTCAATGAGGATGTAAAACTATTGACGAGATACTCTATCTCCCTTACAGAGTTTAGGTAGCTACTCTGCACTGTGTTGGTATATGGCATTAGAGAACATAAAGAAGGAATCATATCCTTAAACCTAGTTACAGCGCTTTCTGAAAGACTTCTAGTGTAATGAAACTTATTCCCCACTGCTGGGTAGTCCATCAGAGTAAATGTAAATGTTATTAAGAAATGATCAGACAGAAGGGAGTTTTCAGGGAATACTGTTAAGTCTTCTATTTCCATACCATAAGTCAGAACAAGATCTAAGATATGATTAAAGTGGTGGGTGGACTCATTTACTTTTTGAGCAAAGCCAATAGAGTCTAATAATAGATTAAATGCAGTGTTGAGGCTGTCATTCTCAGCATCTGTGTGGATGTTAAAAATCGCCCACTATAATTATCTTATCTGAGCTAAGCACTAAGTCAGACAAAAGATGGTGACCCAAGATGGAGGACGGGCATATCATTATTTTGGCAGTCCTTGGGATATAGATGGAGATAGTCTCATTGTCTTCACAAATCCCAAATTGAAAATTGCCAACCGAAAATTCCGAGCACAACTCAAGGAGAAGGCAGGCAAAGAGTACCAAGAGGAGCTTAAAGACATAAAGAGGAGAAATCTGGAGGGAAAATCGATGGTGATAACAAGTGCACCACGAATGAATTATCATGCACTCATACATGTGCCTTTTGAAAGCTACCCAGGGAGAGAAAATTAAATCGAATACATGGAGAAAATGTTGAAAACTCTGGGAATAGCTATTGATATGGCCAAAGAACGCCAGCATCGGCGAGTGGTGATATGTGTGGATGGATTACGATCTGGACATATGACATGGGAAGAGGCAGAAAAGGTTGCCATGGCAGCCGTGAACCTACACATGTGTACCCCAGGAGTATGGGGATCAATGAGAGAGATTGTGGTGGTCACTAGCAATGAGCATGAGCAAGATCGAGTGAGAAGGGCACTTGAAGCGGTGAATTTAGGACCAAACAGAGCAGGTCCAAAAAGGGTGCAGTTGGAGCAAGTGGAGTGTCAACTAGTCCCCCGTTAGTGATACAGCCCATTCCCATGGCGACAAGTGAGAAAAGATCAGCACATGCTGTGGGAGTGCAGCAATTAAGGATTAAAACCCCACGACCAACATTAAAACAAGTTGCAAGTGGGCTCCAGACTATCATACACCCGACAGGCTCCCAATCACGGATGAAAGAGCCTTTCCAGGCTCCTCCACCAGATAATGGAGAAGAGGATCCTATATTCATTCCTTTACCAGTCAGAAATACTGAAGCAACTGGGACACCCGAAAGCCAGAACAGAACGGGGACCCACAACCACAAGACCTATGTCCTCCCCATGAATCTGATATGGATGAGGACCAGGAAAGAGAGTCTGAAGAGGAGATCAATCCACAAGACTCAGAAGAGGATGAACCGCTATCTGTGGTAGGAGAAAGAGAAGTCTCGCGCCCAGAACTACGAACTGGACATTACAGAGGACGAAAGAAAGAAGTTGGGGTGTATAATGTGCGTGTAGCCTCAGAGAATTGCAAGAGATGTCAGAGTCAACCCAGTGGAGACCTGAGATAAGCGACAAACCTATGCTCCAGAAGTTGGACAAACTGGGTATGACATCCCAGAAGAGTGGATAGAGCGACAAGATGAAAAGAAAACTCTCGAGGTAACAGCTACTGTTGGAGAGTGGGCTAATATACTAATGTGGCCTTTCTATCCTACACTCACTGCCTGTAAAGAGTTAAATAACTTCAGAGTCGCCTATTTAGGCATTGCCCATGATGTAATGCTGAGAAAACTAAAAACAGCAGCTTTACGCTGGTCACGGCAAGTGTTGAGAGAAATCAATGAAGAAAATCTGGATGATGAGGAAGAAACAATTCCACCATCGTCAGGATTACAACCGAGCCTCCCAAATCAGAACTTTCCTGCTGGATCTAGAGGGCAAAGACTGCCAGCAATTCAAGCTGAAATTCAAGCAGACGGCAGGGAATTCCGTGAATTCAAGAAATTAAAGATGCTGGTGAGAGAGAAGGAACCAAATGAAGATTTAAAGGACTATTTGAAAGAAGTGTGGCCTCTTATTGACAGAGCTTCGAACAGTGAAGAGGGTAAATCTATGTGGCTAGCCCAAGTTACCAGTCAACCCATCAGTCGGGGTGAACCAGCACGAAACCATTATGCCAGGTTAGTGTTGGAAGATCCCAACGATGAAGATTCCCATATTGCTCGAGCAATATGGGATGGATTAGACAAAGGTCAAACATTGGTTCAAGTTTGGCATGGGCTGAAACAGACGATTTTGCCACAATGCTATGTTAGGGCACTGAGAGAGGTCACTAAAGGAAGAAGAGGAGAGATAACTTTTGTAAAAATGCCCACAGATGGTACTACAGTCCCACAAATGGATGCGGTGGTAAAGAGCTGGGATTTGGAGCAGCAGTTCTATGAAGAAAAGAGGAAGAAGGAGAGCACCCCGAAATCAGCACAAAAACCGGGGGGAGTGGAGAAAAGAAATTCAGTGCCTAAACAACCACCTCCTCAGTCACATCAAACACCACAGAGGAATAATCAAAGACCTCCAGCCGGACAATGGAGCTCTCGGCCGAGAGGTCCACCACCTCCACCACCACAATCGCGACCTACACCTGCACCTCGTGGTGGTGGCTATCTCCCTAAAGAGGAGTACGACAAATTAACTCCAGAGCAAAGGAAAGCCCTACAGGAAGTCCGCCAAGCTACAGCGGCGGCTGGAGGGCAACAGAAGTAATGGCTTCGGAGGAGCGGGTCACGCTAGACCATGCCTACTGGGAAGGGGACGATATCTACACTGATGTGGATGGAGAACCGTACCTGGTGGACACGGGAGCGGAGGTGTCCATGACCCGCAGAAACCTCGTTACCATAGGATACCTATAGATCCAGTATGCAAATGGGGCAACAGAGAGAACACCATTTGGAATATGGAAGGGGATAGTTTGGTTAAAAGGCCCCTTTAATTTGATATCAGTCCGAGATTTGAAAGAATTGCATCGGCCCAAAAGACTTCGAACTCTAATAAGACGACGAGTGAAAAAATTACAAGCAAGAGTTGTACGAATGGGTATAACTCCAACTGGAAAGAGTCCGGTAAGCTGGTACAAAGAAGTGGATGTACCGGCTGTTACAGAAGAAAAAATTGAAGAAAGTGATTTCTCTGAAGCAGGGAAAGAGAAATTGAGGGAAATTATCTCCGAAGCTAATGTGGCACGATTTAAAAATGATTGTGGAGATTTGGGGACTAAACACATTCATGTCATCGAAGGAGGAGTACATCCACCAGTGCGACAATATCCCTTGAACCCTGGAGCGGTTGAGGAAATGGATAAAATAGTAAAAGAATTGGAAGCTCTGGGGATCATTCAAGTGGAATTAAACCCGATCACTAACAGCCCCATCCAAGCAGTTAAGTAGCCAGAGTCAGCAGGAGGAGGCTGGAGACCAGTAATCAATTTCAAGGCTCTCAATCGACGAACAATAGCCAATAGAGCAAGTTTGATAAATCCCCAAGGAGCACTGAAAACGCTCCAAATTAAGAAATACAAATCATGCATTGATCTGGCAAATGGATTCTTTTCCCTGCGATTAGCAAAACAGTCACAAGGGAAAACAGCATTCACACATAAAGGGAAAAGCTATGTGTGGCAACGACTACCGCAGGGATACAGAAATTCACCAAATGTTTTCCAAGCAGCAGTAATGGAAATATTGAAAGATCTGGGAGTAACAGTCTATATCGATGATGTGTTTATCACAGATGATGATGAAAATGAACACCTAATGCGGCTACAAAAGGTGATACAGAAGCTCACAGAAGCTGGGTTAAAACTCAACCTGAAGAAATGTCAATTTGGACAATTCAAGGTTAACTATTTGGGATTCCAGGTATCATCAGACTTGGGACTCTCAGAAGGATACCGAGAAAAATTGAGTCAGATTAAACCACCTCAATCTGAGAATGACCTACAGAAAATATTGGGACTGTGTAACTATGTGAGAGATCACGTTCCACATTATCAGAAATACGCAAAGCCCCTTTATGCTCGTCTCAAGAAGAAACCTGATGGACAAGAGCAAAAGCAATGGATTTGGACAGCTACAGATCAGGATTGCTTGGAAAAGCTAAAGAACGCCATTCAAGACGCAGTTAGGCTGGAGCCGCGTAGTCTGACTACTCGTCTGCTAGCCGAAATAAGCTGTGAAGAAGAGGATTCGGTGGTAAAAGTAAGCAATGAAGGAGCTATACTCTGTCTTCTATTGAAAGAAAATATCCACCAGAAGAAAAAGAACTAGCAGTCCTGGCTAGATATTGGAGTGCATTGAAAGAACTTGCACAAGGACAGGGGATAAAAGTCATCACTCAAAGCCAAGTCCACCGGTTCCTAAGAAAAGGAACAATTGAGAGTACTAAAGCCACAAATGCCAGATGGGGAAGGTGGGAGGACATCCTGCTAGACCCTGAGCTGGAAATCGGGCCAAACCAGTCACCGAAGGAGACGCAACTCCCTGTGGAGCAATACGACTGGACTATGTACACTGATGGATCAAAGAAAGGTACAGACAATGTAGCTCATTGGGGCTATATTCTGAAGTATCAAGATAAGGAGAAATATCGTCGGAAAGGTCAAATGCCAGGGAGTGCCCAAGCTGGAGAAGTTACAGCAATACTGGAAGGACTCTTGGAGTTAAACAGGCTAAAGTGGTTACAGACAGTCATTACTGCGCACAAGCCCTGAAAGAGGACTTATCCATTTGGGAAGAAAATGGATTCGAGGGAGCTAAGGGGAAACCTGTAGCTCATATGGATTTGTGGAGGAAAATAGCCGAGTTGAGGCTAACAATGGACTTAGATGTTGTACATCAGAAAGCCCATGTAAAAGAAGGAGCACATTGGAGCGGGAACGAAGAAGTGGACCGCTATGTGCAGCTGAGAAAAGTCATCGTTGTCGGGATCGAGAAGTGGGAACAGACACCCAAGGGAAGGGTAGTTCCAAAAGAGTCCGTGAAAGAAGTGGTGCTGGCCGTACATGAAGCGCTTGGCCATGCAGGCACCATTCCCACACGGAAGGAGCTGGAGAAGCTGCAACTTTGGATTCCGAGAAACCAAGTCTACCGAGTTCTCAAAGACTGTGAAGTATGTGGTCGATACAATGCAGGACGACGAGGACAAAGGGTGGATGGTTTCACCATAAAGAGTACTGTTCCATGGGGATCAGTATGCATGGATGTTGCCGGGCCCATGGGGGTGACCGGTAAGAAAGGAGAAAAGTATCTGTTGGTGCTTGTGGACTCTATGTCAGGCTATGTGATTGTTAAGCCTGTGAGAAAAGCCAACGGCAGCAGTGTGATCAGCATGTTGGATCAAGTGTATTCAAATCTGGGGATACCTAAGGAGCTGAGAACGGACAATGGAACACATTTCCGTAATGCTCAGGTCGACCAGTGGTGCCAGAAAAATGGAGTATTGAGAATTTACTCGCCCCCATACACCCCACAAGCAAATGGAGTTGTAGAAAGGGCTATTGGACTGGTGAAAAACTGGATCGGAAAAAAAATGCTAACACGAAGGAGTGGAGTACTAAGGCCCTGGAAATTGGACAGGCCCTGAATGACCGCCAACGTGCCGACAGGCCCACCCCTTCGCAAGAACTGAACCAACGCCCATTTTCGACACCGGAAGTGGGGAGGAGTCAGATTGAAAGGGACAGAGAACCAGAACCAAAGATCCCATTCAAGGTTGGACAGAAGGTGTGGGTGAGAGCACGAGATCACCCAACCAACACTGCTGTTAAACCTAAGTATGAGACCAAAGATACAGTAGTGAAGATACTGGATAGTAACACAGTAGAATTGAAGAGGAAAGGAATCCAAGGAGTGGAGCAGCTGAAGCCAACTCCTAACTAGACGAAACCAGGAGCTAAATATGGCCACAAACACCCAAGAACTTCCACCCTTCGTCAGAATGGCCACTGTCAATGGGGTGGTTGCCTTAAGAAGAACAAGAGAAGGCCTCTGGGCAGGCAGAGCCCTGAGGATACTATCTCATGCAAAGAAAGGATTTTTATCTCATGAAAAGGAGTTATTACAATGGAAAAAAGTTGAGAATCACTGTGTGATTTGTCGTGGAGACGTACAGCTGACGGTCCAATGGTCAGGACCTGGACTTAGAAAACCCCCAATTCCAAATGGGGCAAAATATGAATTCAAGCAATTACTTCACAAGCCGGTGAAGGTTTTGGATGCACTGGTATGTGGGTTATGCCGACTAACCCACTTGCCAAGAATGGTCTTTTACACCCAGTGGGACTTACGTGGAGACCATGTGGATATGCAGGTGTGTTCATGCTATTGGAATGGACAAAACATCAAATATTGCCTGGTGTGTAAAGCAAGAACTCATATGGGAAGACTACTGCATGTGGTAAAAGCAGAAGGATGGCAAGTGAGAAGGTTTTTAGACTCTCTGAGGACCTGTCACACCGATGAAACCTGCTGGGCTAATCCTGCAGCAACAACTGCGCCTGATCAAGCTGAGGGGAATCAAGGCGGCGGTGACGTGAGTCCAACGGCCCCAAGTGTCTATCTGATGTTGGACACAAC